>NC_089594.1:75636470-76327020 GCF_019320115.1 Miscanthus floridulus | reverse complement strand
CAGCTCGCGCGCATTTTTCGCGTGAAAAATCGCGTGACTTGTGACTTGCGACGAGCGCGACGCGTACGTGTACAGCAGGCTATTATTTGTGCAGTTTCTATTTTTTATGCTGAGCGTAATGGCGCTTCAATGTGATTGAAACTGCCGTTTTAAACAGTAATAAGGTGTGTCAGTTTCTGCTGTTTGATTGCAGCATTTTCTGTCATTAAATTGGGCAGTTTTTACTGCTTGATGAAGGGAATTGATGCACTATGAAGGCCTATAAAACCAGGAGACGTCCTGGTTGAAGGGGACGGATTCACACGCTCACCTTCCCACTCGTTGTGCTGAGATTCTCGCTGCTGTGCCTCGTCGACCTTTGAGTTCGGCGTGCACCGAACTTGAAGAGAGCGGGATCTCCGAAACCACTGCCGCGAGACTCCTGCACGGGGCGGCAATCAGGTTTTTGGGCAGCGTCTACACGCGACCGCTTGGTGATCTGCAACATCTACTTCAACACGTTCGACTACGTTTTGCGCGGGATCATTGAGTAATTTCCTTGCGCAATCCTGTTCTAGTCAATATGTTGCCTGTTTACTTGTGTTATGTGCTTGCATCATTTTTTATATATGAGTTTTTCCTCCAAACAAAATCTGGAATGTATATTAGGCACTTATTTCCAACACCGTAAATGTGTAAATGTGGACATGCATCCGTTCTAGCTAGGACGATGGCGTCTTCTATATGACAAGAATGGTGCCATGGTTCTAGCTTTGCATAAGAATAAATAAGGGTGTAGAAATGGTGTGTGCTGGTACATGTCATTGTGACTCCTGTCTAAACTAGCGCCGAACATAGTGTATTATAGTGTTTATGTGTATTAACATGTTCAAGTTGTTAGATTGATCTCTAATCCCAAACTGGGTCCAACAGCCCAGTTGGGCCTTTGATCCGCGCCCTGATCTGGGGCACCCAACCCACTATGGCTGGAGGGCCCCTGTCACACTGCGCTATATATAGAGGTGGGGGCCGGCGGCTCTATGTACGAGGTTCGCCTGAGCCGAGCTCCCCACCGAAACCTAAACCTTAATCCCGATCAGAGAGGGGCGCAGCCAGTGGGAAGCCACCAGCCGCGCCGCCACCGGTCTTCACCGCCGGTCGCCACCGCCCATCAACGTCACCGTCTTCACCGACCGTCGCTGCCCTCGCGCAGACACCGACTCAATGACCATGGCAGACGCCTCTGGATCAAAGGCCTACGATGGTCGGTAATCTTGCACTACTCCTCCCTCTAATCTCTTTCTAGTTCACGTACTAGGACATGTTATTCATTTACAAGATGTACCCGGCTAGATCTATGGCTATGTGATCATAATAAATCTCAACAATGGTACCAGAGCCAGGTTTTCTAGGGCTTTTAGATCTAGATCGGGTGAACGAAAAACGGATCGGGTTAATCCTAACCCTAACAAAACCCTAACCCTAATCGGGTGAAGAACAGAGAAAAGAAAGGGGTCTCGGCACGCGAAGCCGAACCCTAACCCACGAATCAAACTCGGGGAAGAAGAACAGTAAAAGAAACCCTAACCCTAGAAAGAGAAAGGGGACGGTAGAGAAGGGGCTTCCTACCTGGAGCCCGGTCGTCCCGTCTTCGCCGCCGGCCATCTCCATGGCCGGCGCGCGGGAAGAACCAGAGGCACCGACCGGGTAGGTCACGCCACCGCGTGGCTCCGCCTTGGGCTCGGGTGTCAAGGGCACCGCAGCGCAGCCCTTCGATGGTGGTGCACTCACCCTCGGGTGGACGCACGCACCGGCGAAGGGGCACGCGGCGGCGCCGCCACTTCCTCCGTCCGCCATGGCTGCTGCCTGCGCTTGTGTGAAGTGCAGAAGGAGCGCGGGCGTAGAGAGAGAAGAGGGAGGGGCGAGTGAGCTAGGGTTTCGGGTCAGATGGCCGCGGCGGCGGTTTTGTTCTCGCGATATTGGCGCCTGGCCGTCGGATGGAAACCAGCGGCCGAGATCGTCTAGACCGGTAGCTGGCCCAGGCAGGGCGGTGCAGCAGCGCGCGCTGTGGGCCGAATTCCTGGCCCAGGCCCAGGTTGCAGCCTGGGACGCCGGGAGCGCGGCTGCGCGCTGGGCCGTGGGCCGCGTTTCTGCTCTACTAGGCCGAAATGGCCACAAACACAGTGAAACAGAATTTTTCTTTCGTTTTATTTTTCCAGAAACCTTTTGATACATATTTGATGAATTTCAATTGAATTTTGATGTCCAACTCTGCACAATTTTGATCCAACGACAATTTTGCTCAGAGAAAAGTACAGTACTATAAAGTTTCTAGAAAATAATAATGAGAATATTTACACTTTCTGCTGCGTATTTAAAGTTGTTATTTTCATTATTAAATTCGAACCAACGGGAGAATTTAATTTTGAAAAATGGATATGTTTTTAGTTTATTATAATATTGTTATTATTCTGACCAACGTTGATTAATGGCAATATTATGATCTTATTTATGAGTTTTGTCATGCATTAATTTTATTTCTGCCCAACAGTAACGTAGAATTAGTGTAGAGGTCAATTGTATGTTTTAATTTTGATCAACGTTGGAACTAAGGCATGCAATTATTATTATTATTTATGTTCTCACTCTATATGAATTGTGTTTTCAGACGGATACAACTTGATGGGTTGTATCAAAGAGATCCCCACTCTCAAAGGTGACAACTACACGGAGTGGAAGAAAAAGATTGACCTGGCCTTCATCTTGGCTGAGGTGGACTGGGTAGTTACCTCACCGTGTCCCACTGAGCCTGTGGCACCGGTGAGGGACACAAACGAGGCTGATGCCGCTTGGGCAACTAGAGAGAGAGATTTTGCATCCCAAAAGATGTCCTATGACCTTGAGCATAGAAAGTGGGTCACTACAAAAAAAAATGTTTAGCTATGATAAAGAACACGATTGAGCCTGCAATTGTGGGTTCAATCCCAGAGTGTGACACGGTCACCGAGTACCTCGATAAAATAAAGAGTCAGTTCACTGGCTCTTCAAAGACATATGCTACTCAACTGATAAAGCAGCTGGTGACAGAGAGGTACTCTGGAAATGGTGGCATAAGAGAGCACATACTAAGGATGAGCAATTTGGTATCCAAGCTAAAACCAATGGATCTGGCTCTCAAGGAAAAGTTCCTTATCCATCTGATTTTTTCTTCCTTGCCAAAGTAATTTGACACTTTTGTTGTCAACTACAACATACAGCTCGAGAAGTGGGACTTACGGAGGCTCATGGCTATGTGTGTGCTAGAGAGAATGAAAGCTACCAATGGTGGCACTATCAATTATGTGAAACACAATAAGAAAAAGAATACTAATGCTAACTCCTCCTCAAAGTCAAAGGGAAAGGGTCCCATGCTGCATCAGCCTCAGCAGAACAAGTTCACAGTAGAGAAAGACCAATGTCTCTATTGCAAGAAGACGGGACATTATAAGAAAGATTGTCCTGATTACTTAAAGATGGTCATGTCAAAGAAAGGTGAGAACATTATTACGTTCATAAATGAATCCCTGTATGTACAGTATTCGAAATCTACTTGGTGGATTGACTCAGGTGCAACTGTTCATATTGCTAATTCCTTACAGGGATTCCGTTCGACGAGGACTATGCAAAGAAGAGAAAGACACGTTAAAGTTGCAAATAGAGTTCGAGCAGATGTTGAAGCCGTTGGCGATCTTCCTCTAGAGCTTACTGATGGCACTACAAGAAATCTTAGGATCTATGACGACCTGTTATCATCATTATTTCTAGTATTTTTGTCATAGCAGATGTATTTATGACGACTGCATGACGATAAACCATTTGTCATAGATCATGCGTGGTAAACCTTGTTCTATGACGACTGCATATTTTTTCATCATATTTTTTATGACAACCCGATTAAAAAGTCGTCACTAAATATCTTAAGGCCTAGTTAGGCCCATGTACTAAGCAGGTTTTTATTGGACCAAATATAATTGTGAGCCAAATTTATAATTTGCAAAGCCCATTTATAAGTAAAGTTAACATCAATTCCTGGGCCAATTTTTTTTGCAGCCTATTTATTTAGTGGGCCAGAAAAGGCCTAACCCATTTAAACATGTAGAGAAAACAGCCTTTTCACCATCCATACATAATCAGCTCATTTCAACTTCCATTACAAAACAGCCCATTTCGACATCCATTACATAACAGCTCATTTCGGCACCCATTACATAACAGCCCATATATAATCTGTACTTTCATCGATCAAAGCCCTTACGCATTCATCAAATCATCCAGAATCTCATTCATATATATAATCTGTAGATGCATCACAACCCATACACATTCATCGATCATCCAGATCTCATTCCAAAGGATAGATAAATATGGTCACATCCATCAGTAATTTTACAAATCCCAGATAACATATTTTCACATAGCAAAAAGACAACACTAACAAGATACATAGCAGAAATTAATATGGTCTGAACCAAATCAGACATGTCTCAAAATAACAGCACCACCAATGTTTGTAGCATAACTGAACTAGATCAGCCAAGTCTCATGACATGCTGAAAATATTCGAACCCGCATATCTGGTTCACATGACAATGAAAGTAGCCCATCGTTGATGTCTGCTTCCTCAATGTAACGTAGTCTTGCAATCTGCACAAGCATATATGCAACACAATAAAAACCAATACAACTGATAATGCTCGAAATTGAAGAATGGGTTTCAAACTTACATGTTTCTTAAACCAGGAGGAAAATTGCTTCTCAAGTGTTTTTTCAACATCTCGAATTCCTTCATTCTCCAACTCCTCCTTGTACATACTATGATTATGAACCACAGTTAATTCAAAAAGTAAGACCTCATAATTAGTAGATTGCATAAAAAAATAAACTATCCATAATGACATACTTGATATATGGCTCAACCTCCGGACAATTATTTAGCACAAACCAAACCATTTTGTCATAATCATGTTCAAGATATGTAATCTTCGGGGTTCCAAGTAGATGAACTCCATGACAGAAAACCGATAGATCACCTGTTCTCAAATCAACACGCTCTCTATTTCTACCCTCTCGATTGTATCGTGTGTCAACATCATCAAAATACCTCGAGCAAGCCATCAAACACTCTTTAGCGACATATGCTTCTGCAATGGATCCTTCTGGTCTTGCCATGTTTCTAACAAAACGTTTCAAAGTATACAACCTTCTTTCTACTGGGTACATCCATCCATATTGTACCAGACCTCTTAGGATTGCTTCATCAGGTAAATGAACAGCCAAGTGTAGCATCACATCAAAGAAAGGAGGAGGAAATATTCTCTCCAGCTTGCACAAAATGATTGGGATTTCATCTTTCATTCTATGCAAAACATCTATCTTCAAAGTCTTAGCACATAATTTCTGAAAGAAGTTACCCAATTCACTAATTGCTTCATATATGTCCTTATGCAAGATTCCACGAACAGCAGCGGGTAAAATCCTTTGTAGTAGTATATGGCAATCGTGAGTTTTCAATCCTTGGAGGTTGCATCCATCAACACTGATACATGATGCTAAGTTAGAAGCATATCCATCTGGGAATTTTACACTTCTAAAAAAATCACAAAAAGCAAGTTTTTGTGTTTTATTTAATACATAGGGGGCATGTGGAACACTATATGAATTCCCGTCACGCTTCAAGTGCAAGTTTTTCCTTATGCCCATGTCTTCCAAATCAAGCCTACCATTAATGGTGTCCTTTGTCTTGCCAGCAATGCCGAGAAATGTACCAAGAATGTACTCACATATGTTTTTCTCGATATGCATAACATCAAGATTATGACGCAGCTTCAAACTCGACCAATATGGCAAATCCCACAAAGATGACCTTAGCTTCCAACATTGACCATTTTCTCCCCTCTTCCTCTTTTTGTTCTGAGGATGCATCCCAGGTCTAACATCCATGACCCTCTCCAATTGCTGCTTCAACTCATCACTGCTAAATTCTTCTGGCTTGTCACTGTTCTTCATCCTTTCCATCAAACCATTTCTTTTTCCTCCATGGATGATCCCTTGGAAGGAAGCGCCGATGGCCAATATAGCATATCTTATTCCTTATTCTTCTAGAGCAAGGATCTTTGTCACAACGGACACAAGCATAATAGCCTCTTGTGACTCGACCTGACAATGTGCTCAAAGCTGGATAATCATGAATGCACCATATAACTGCAGCATGTAGATCAAAAGATTTGTCAGTCAATGCATCCAAAGTAGGGACACCTTTCCAAAGATCTAGCAACTCTTCAATGAGTGGCTCCAAAAATACATCGAAGTCCTTTCCAAGGCATAATGGACCAGGGATGAGTAAGCCCATGATGAAGTTCGATTGCTCCATACATTCCCATGGCGGAAAGTTGTAAGGGATAAGAAATACAGGCCACATACTGTACGAGGAGTTCATTTTGCCAAATGGATTAAAACCATCTGTAGCAAGGCCAAGTCTAATGTTTCTTGCATCTTGGGCAAACGAAGCATATTTAGTATCAAATGCTTTCCATGCCTCACCGTCAGCTGGGTGACTGAGCTCATTCTCCACTGCATTTCTTTTCAACTTATGCCATTGTGCCAATTCAGATATTTCTTTGGAAGCAAACATCCTTTTCAGCCTTGGAATCAATGGAAAATGACGCAATACTTTCTCAGGAATTTTTTTCCTTCCATCTTGATGCGCTACATACTGGACACACATCGTGTGCTGCATAATTCTTCCGAAACAATACACAATTATTCGAGCACACATGGATTGTATTATATCCAAGTCCCAAAGCACGAATAAGTTTCTTTGCTTCCTCGTAAGATGCAGGAATAGAGCAATGTGGGAATGCATCTGCTAACAACTTCACGAATGCAGTAAATGCAACATTACTGATTCGATAAAATGACTTGATATAAAGTAATTTCACCACAAAAGAAAATCTTGAATAAGCTGCACTAGGGTAAAGTTCTTGCTTCATCTCTTCTAATAGTATAGCAAACATTGATTTTTTCCTTTGACCTTCTTCTTCAGATGTGAACAACTCCCGTACCATATCAGGAATTCTATCATTAGGGTCGTCTTCTTCAACCTCATTCAAATTAACATCCGCGGTGAAATCAATCTGTTCATCCTGATGGCCAGTATTTTCAATCATTGTGTCCTCCATTGGTTCTCCATGATAGATCCACCTAGTGTACGTGCTAGCCATTCCATAAATATATAAGTGATCCTCCACCAGTCCTTTATGTCCAAAAATCCGATTCAAACACCTACGGCATGGACAGAATATCTGTTCATCCGCACCAAAGTTTTCTGAAACAAGCTTCATGAACTCACTGACCCCGTCCAGATGTGGCTTGCCAAATAGCCTACTATTGATCCAACTTCTGTCCATCTGCAGAACATTTAAATAACTTAGAAACTAAGCTTGAAGTATATATACATTAGCAAGCTGCAGCTCTAAAATCATGTGTTAATATAAATATTATTCTGATTGAGCACATGGTAAATTTTCTTAGCACATGGTATGCTGAATTTAATGAGAAGCTGACATGATTATTATCTTGAATGAATATGAATACTATTCTTATTGATTGCATATGATAAAATCAAAATCAGAAATCGATACTCACCGTGACTCCCGTGAGCTGTGTGCAGTAGGGGCGGGGCTGCAAGGGCGCTGGGACCTGAGCAGCAGTGTAGACGCTCGGGGCAGTGTGCACTGGCTGGCGGCCGCGCACCTGGAAGCGCCCACTGCCCAGCTGCCAAGCAGGGTCGGGGCAGACGGTCGCGGATGGATCTACCGGAGTGCCGCTGTGCCCTGTTCCCAATCAGAACCACAGAGAAGATGTGGAGAAGGAGGAGCTCGCCACGGAGGAGGAGCACATAGGCATGGAGGCGGAGCTGAGGGGCGACGGGAGCATTCGTTGGGCGGCCGGGCGGCGTTCAATCGGGAGCAGCCGCCGGCGCATGTGCGAAGACTCACGGACTCCCCATGGAAGAACGGGATATTTATTCTTCATTAATATTGTGTCATAGATAAATCAATAAAAACACTAGCATAGACGTGAACACTTCTCTGGGCTGGTGGCTAAGGTTACTGATTCACGTATCAGAGGTCCGAAGTTCGAATCTCCGTTGCGTTTTGTGTTGCATTTTTTTGCGAATAAGAGTGCCGAGGCCAGCTGGGCTGCCCAGTGCCCATGCCGTGCGAGCGCTCGGTAGCAGGCCTGCTGGGCTGCCACCGCTTGGACACGAGCCCGTCTGGTTGGCCTGGGCTACCCTCACCTGGCAGAGAATACATCTATATATCCAGTAAGTTGCAAATGTTAGTAATCACATGTTGATGTCCTAGTGGTTGAGACATCATGGATGTTAATAATAAGATCTCAGGTTCAAATCTTGCCATTGTCTTAATTTTTTACTTTCTGAATCTTTTACCTCTACCTTAGAAAAAGTATTACATATAGAGCCCATTGTCTCATGATTTTTTGTTTTTTATTTTCTGAAAATAGCATTACATATAGAGCCCATTAAAATACAACTGACACTAGGACCAAATATCTCATTTATTATATGTAAATAAAAAGTTATAACAAACTAATATTGTCAATAATTTATGACGACCGCAAGGTAGCATGTTATGACGGAAATAGATCATCATAAACAAACTACTTCTCTAGGTTATGACGATTTTTATTGTGTCTTAATGACGAACACATTATTTTCGTCAAAAAGTCATTCTCCTCCTGAAAGTCGTCATAAAACAGAATGACTTATTGACGAATTGACTCATTGTCACAAAAAATTTGTCATAGATCTTCATATTTCTTGTAGTGTGGTTTCACACTTTTACTTAGAGATGTACTTTATGTTCCCTCTTTACAGAGAAACTTGATTAGTGTTTCATGCCTGGACAATGATGGATATGATTGCCATTTTGGAAATGGCAAATGTAAGATAACATTTAATAATGCATGTGTTGGTCTTGCTATCTTACAAAATGAGCTTTATTTGTTATCACTACGTGATGATGTGAATGTTGTATGCGATGATGGGAACGTTGCGTGCGACAATAAGAATGTATCATCGTCTATGGATGTAAACAGAAAACGAAAGAGAGCTCACGATGCGTCGTCAAAATTATGGCACTGTCGTTTAGGCCATATTTCGAGGGGGAGAATAGAAAGACTAGTTATGAATGATATTCTTCCTCCATTAGAGTTCTCAGATTTAGAACAATGCAGAGAATGCATAAAAGGAAAGTATGTAAAGAAAATTAAGAAAGATGCCAAATGAAGCGCAGGAATTTTACAGATTATTCACACAGACATCTGTGGTCCGTTTCCTGTAAAGAGGGTGGATGGTTATGATTCATTCATAACATTCATAGATGATTACTCCCGTTATGGCTACATTTATCCAATCAAAGAAAGAACAGAAGCATTGGATAAATTTAAGATATTTAAGGCAGAAGTTGAAAACCAACATGATTTAAAGATTAAGATAGTCAGGTCCGACCATGGGGGGGAGTACTACGGTCGGCATACCCATTTGGCCAAGTTCCTGGACCTTTTGCAAGGTTCTTACAGGAGAATGGCATAGTAGCCCAGTATTTTACACCGGGCGAACCTCAGCAGAATGGAGTAGCTGAAAGACGCAATCGTACCATGATGGATATGGTGCGCAGTATGACAAGTTACTCCACCTTACCGTTGAGCCTATGGATGGAGGCGTTAAAAACCGTCATTCATATTCTCAATAGAGTACCAAGTAAGTCGGTGCCCAAAACACCGTATGAGTTGTGGACAGGAAGAGTACCCTCACTAAACCGCTTACGTGTGTGGGGGAGTCCTATTGAGGCTAAAGTATTTAACCCAAACATTGGGAAGCTAGATCCCAAAACAGTAAGTTGCCATTTCATTGGCTACCCAGAAAAGTCAAAAGGTTTTCGTTTCTACTATCCAGACAGACATACAAAGTTTGTGGAAACGAGACACGCTGTCTTCCTAGAGGATGAAATAATGAGGGGGAGCATGGTAGCTCGAGAAATTGACCTTGAAGAGAAGCGGGTGTATCCACCCACTCCGATGATTCATGAGCTATTTTTCTCACTACCTGCTGTCGCTGCATCGATAGTGCAAGATACTGTGGTGCCAGCACATGTTGTTATTCCGCCTGTGGCAACAATGAATGACGATGAGGAACCTGTTCTTCAGGATCCTATAGAACCTATTGCCACACATGAGGGGGAGCAACAGCAGCCTCAAACAGAAGATGTGCCAAATGTGGAGGCCCCTAGAAGGTTTTAAAAGAGTTAGAAAATCAATTATTCCTGCTGACTATGAAGTATACAACACTGAGGAATTTCAAATGGAGGATGATCCCACCTCATTTGAAGAAGCCATGAGAAGTGATCATTCATCAAAGTGGCTTGAGGCCACGGAAGATGAAATGAAATCTATGAATGCCAATAAAGTTTAGGACTTAGAAATAATTCCTAAAGGAGCCAAAACAGTAGGCAGTAAATGGGTCTACAAAACAAAACTTGAATCTCAAGGGAATATAGAGAGATATAAAGCGTGACTTGTGGCAAAAGGCTTTACGCAAAGAGAAGGCATTGATTACAATGAGACCTTTTCTCCAGTCTCATATAAGGATTCCTTCAGAATCGTAATGGCATTAGTGGCACATTACGATTTAGAATTATATCAGATAGATGTAAAGACGACATTTCTCAACAGGGGCTTGGAGGAAAATGTTTACATGGCACAACCGAAAGGTTTTGTTATGGAAGGAAAAGAACGAATGGGATGCCGCCTAAAGAAATCCATTTATGGATTAAAACAAGCTTCAAGACAGTGGTACTTGAAATTTGATCAGATAATAAGGAATTTTGGGTTTAAAGAGAATGTAGAGGACAATTGTGTGTATGCAAAGTTTAAGAATGGGAAGTTTATCTTCCTTGTCCTGTATGTGGAGGATATCTTACTTGCTAGTAGTGATGTCAGTCTACTACTGGAGACAAAGAAGTTTTTGTCCTCAAAATTTGATATGAAAGATCTTGATGAAGCTTCGTTCATTCTAGGGATCAAGATTCACCGAGATAGAAATAAAGGGGTATTAGGACTGTCACAAAAGGCATACATAGAAAAGATCTTAAAGAAATTCAATATGCACAAATGTAGTCCCTCACCTGCTCCTATAGTCAAGGGCGATAGATATGGGGATTTTCAATGCCCCAGGAATCAGTATGAGATCGATCAAATGAAAACGGTTCCATATGCTTCAGCTGTCGGAAGCTTGCAATATGCTCAAGTATGTACGCGCCCTGACTTGGCATTTGTTACCGTGTTACTTGGCAGATTCCAGAGCAATCCTGAAACAGAACACTAGAAATTAGTAAAGAAAGTCTTGCATTATTTGCAAGGAACGAAAAAGCCTCATGATGACGTATAGAAGATCAGATTCACTCCATATAGTGGGATATTCAGATTCTGATTTTACGGGAGATGATAGAAAATCCACGTCTGGATATGTATTCACTCTCGCAGGGGGAGCTATTTCATAGAAAAGCTCAAAGGAAACCGTCACTACATCGTCCACAATGTATGCCGAGTTTGTAGCGTGTTATGAGGCAACGGGACAGGTGAACTGGCTAAAGAAGTTCATACCTGGTTTGAAGGTGGTTGACGACATCTATAGACCACTTAAGTTATACTGCGATAATAATCCGGCAATACAGTATGCTCACAACAATAAGTCAAGTGGTGCTGCCAAACACAATGACATAAAGTATTATGTTGTGAAAGATAAAGTCCAGGATCATGTCATAAGTCTTGAGCATATAAGTACCGAAAAGATACTCGCGGATCCGCTTACAAAAGGCTTACCACCCAACGTGTTCAGAGAACAAATAGTCGGCACGGGTTTAAGGGAAAGCCTATAATTCCTGGATAAAAGAAGGCCCAAAGTTAAGTATCTATTTCATAACAGAGTGGTGCGTTGTGGTTGTTAAATCTATCAGCAATTGACCGTGACGATAAAACATGCTCTATGCGCTAATCTGTAATGGAATGAGCAAAAGTAAATGATATGAAATTGAAAGATGGTAGGACATCAAGGGGGAGATTGTTAGATTGATCTCTAATCCCAAACTGGGCCCAACGGCCCAGTTGGGCCTTTGATCCGCTCCCTGATCGGGGGGCCCAACCCACTATGGCTGGAGGGCCCTTGTCACACTGCGCAATATATAGAGGTGGGGGCTGGCGGCTCTGTGTACGAGGTTCGCCTGAGCCGAGCTCCCCACCGAAACCTAAACCCTAATCCCGATCAGAGAGGGGCGCAGCCAGTGATGGGAAGCCACTATCCGCGCCGCCACCGGTCTTCACTGCCGGTCGCCACCGCCCATCACCGTCACCGTCTTCACCGTCTTTACATATTGCAACATTATTTGCTTCTGCTCCCAGAAAGAGACAGAAATAGTCATCAATTTCTCTATGCCCACACTATTGGGAGACCCACCAAATAGTCCAAAATTGTGTGTGTGCTTTGGTGTTGGGCTGTCACTGTTGGTTTGTTGTCCCACTTGTTTACGGTTTGAGTTTCTGATGTCGTAGTTCTATATACTATTAGTACTAGTATTTGATGGGAGCATCAGGATAACAGCAACAATTGTCTTCTAGCACGGCCTGCCAGACCTTGCATTTGTCCTGTCCTCGCGTGTGTCATAGCGTGTGCCACTCCACTCCACTAATAGCGATTTTAATCAAAGTAAAAGTATCTCCAACTTTATTAAAAAATAATCCTAAAAATCTGGTTCGCAACCTTAAAAAAACAACTCCATCACCAATAGTTTCAACAATTTACTTCTACAAAAAAGAAGTAGAGACCCGCTTAAAGATTTTTGTTGCCATCTATGCCATACTGTCATCATTGCCTTTATCACCGCCAACTGGCCATCTCGATACCTACCTAACATCATAACCTTCAAAAATGGAATCCGCATTGCCTACTCTACCTCATAGTATTTTCAGATATGAAAATAGTGGTTAGAGATTCGATTCCGGTAAAACTCTAGGCGGTAGCGGTGATGGCTGTCAGGGAGACCACAAGTGTTGACAAAACATGGAGTCCTCCCAACGACAGGTGGTAGTGGTCATCCATGTACGTTTGCACGTGGATGCCTCCTTTTTTTCCAAGCACGGATATATTGGAGTTACGATAGGAAGTTATTGAAGGAATATTTTTCTTCATTGTAAAAAAAATCAAGATTAGGAGTGGTTTTACCGAACAATTGAAGATACTCAAATCTATTTCAAGCGCAAATTTGCAGACTTGAAGTACCATGTAACTGAAGTTCTATGAAATTTAGAAATGAATGCAAAGTTTTTTCAATAAAAAAAGAAGAATGAAAAGAATCCTGGAACACGATCACCTTATTTCCTTCAAGGTTCAATGAATATATAGTACAATATATATAGAGGATGCAAATCCTGGGCTTGCGATGCTTTCATTGGTTTCTTATAGTTGGTGTTGCGTACTCGCGGTGTGCCTACGAGGTGATGTACGTGTGCGTATACATGTCATACTTCTGATAGCGTGTAAACAAAAAGTCTCGTCTCCTCTGCACATTTCCCACCAAGCTGATGTTCCATCGACCTTTCTCCAACAAATTTATTATTGTTTCGCCCTTTTCTCAGTTACTATAGCAGCTTCGAGCACTCAGTAATAAGAACATTTATTCTGCATACATATACTGTCATGTGCGTGTTTTATTTTGTGTTACATGAACAATAGATAAAGAACTAAGGGAGGAAAGAACAAAAGCACGCTATCATCATTTATAATGGCACAGAAACTCAAACATAAAAAGTTAAAGTAAAATGTTTAGATGTGCAATACCCTAACCTAGTAACATTCTGGTTTCGGCCCTTTACAGTCCATATGTTGTGTTCTAGTGAAAAAATTAGTCATATATTGGTTGTTTAAATAGGTCCGAACCAGCATATAATCATTGTCACTCCAAATATGTAACATCTAGATAAACCTTTTTATCCAAAACGAGAAAGAAAGTATAAGAGATGTGCTATATGTAATACAGGTTTGTTCCACATGAAAGCTGGCTAAAAATAAATTTTCAAGTGTTACAGGAGGCTACATAGGAACCCAAGTAAAAAGGACATCATGCTACATGCATGCATGCTTATTCTCCTCCAAATGATGTTATGTAATAATACAGTAATAGCCCGTTCTGATCCAAGACACAAATGTATACACATGGAACTGAAAATGTCAACCTATGCATTTTTTTATGGTTGTTGAAAGCAAACTAAAAAGCTAACAAACATACGAGTGGAATTGCATGCCTCACCACCAAAAGTGACATCTCAACGTCTCTGTTCCCACAAGAATCCATGTTCGACGAGAAACAAAAAGAGAAAAACACTAGCATTTTGCTCATTTCCTTTGCTGCTCTGTGTGTAATATGTGAGATAATTAAGGGACAATCCCTAATGCAGGTTAGTTTTAAGTACTCCCACCCGTTTTGAGTTGTAAGTCCTTTTGATCTTTTTAGTATATGTTTTTACTATGCACACACATATATATGCACACTATGTCTAGAAACATAGTAAAAGTTATTGAATCTCAAAAAGCCAAAACAACTAACAATTTAGAACTGAGAGAGTAAGATCTTTGCAATTTGGCCCTTTTCAATGGATCAGAGGCAAAGTTTAAGAATCGTGTCAATCAATAGGGAGGTTTCTATAATTTTATCAATCTTAAGATATGCCAATCGGTCTAGTCTCACGGAGGTACTGTGTTTGTGCAAGCATATCCTTACATGCGTTCATTGTTGAATGTACATGTGTATGTATATATGACGCAAAATTGCAAGAGCAGAACGAAAATACACCTTCATGGCTATGTCATATGAATATATGATGCAATGGTGCATGCATCATCTTGTTGCACTTATTAAATTAATCTAATATAATAAGATAGTTTGTTTAATATTCTCTCACCTCTCTATCAAATCACATAAGAACCTTCATATGATGTATGATACAGTGGTACATGCATCGTCTTGTTGCACTTATTAAATTAAGCTAATATAATAAGACAGTTTCCTGAAGATTCTCTCACCTCCCTATCAAATCACATAAAAACCTTTGAGGCACTGCATAAGTCAAGGTCTGTTTGTTTCAGCTATAAGCTGTAAAAGTTACTGTGTAAGGTATGAAAAAGCTAATGTAAGCTGCATGTTGTTTAAAAGTTGTAAGTTGTTTGGTTGAAACAACTATAGAACCTTATCCTCCCTCTATCTCTTTGAAACAACTCTAAAACACCTATCTATTTTCACCCATTTTAGAAAGCGGAAAGCCGAAAGCCAAAGCAGGATCCAAGGGTGTTGCGAAAATTATACTACACGAAAACAACAACTTCTAGAAAAACAGCTTTAAGTTCCACCTGTTTGGTTTGCGTTGTACTTTTGGTAGTAGAAACACTTTCTAGAAGATGTACCAAATACAAACTTAATCTATAGAAGATGGCTAATGAGGACTCATTTAGATAGGCAGGAGTTTGTAAAAGCATTGCTTGGAATGTTTTAAGAGTGAACTCTTACTCGTATCCACTCACACCGGCTTAAGAGCTAGTGAACATATTGACTACGATGAAAGGAACTACTAGGCTTGAAAAAAATTAAATGAGATAGACATTATATATATACATCTTTTCTTAGCTTGAAACCTTATAATAAGAATCTTCTACAACTAAAAAGAACAAAGCATGGATACTTTTTGGTGCGACATTTGTTTTGGGTCCGCCGTCACCTCTTCGTGCGACAAAAACGTCGACACGTCGGTCTGCCTTCCCCGTGCGATCCCGCGAGTCACCCGCAATCGAAACCGCCCCATCCGCAAGCCCACCCGCGATCGAAACCTTCTGGCTCCGAAAAAAAAAGAAAAAAGAAAAACGAAGGCGCTAGAAATCCTATTGTCCTGCTGAGAACCGTGTCTCGCGCCATCGCCGCCGCGTGCATCCCGACGGCCGCACGGCCCGCTGCGGGGGTCCTCCGTCGGTCGTTGCTGCCTGGTTGCGGTCACGGCCAGGACGGTGAGGACCGCCGCACCCCTGCCGTGGCGACCGTAGCCAGCCGGGTGCTCTCCTACTTGAGAGGTTTGGGAGGGATGTGTGCACGCCGTGGATGGCCTCGCCGGCGGCCTACTATATGGCTGCGGACCAAGGTACCACTACTCGCATTCTAGATCCCCTGGAGCTCTGATTCAGCATGACGGAAGACTTCCCTTGGACTCAAGGCCTCTTCTCCATTGTGACAGGGGTGGGGAAGGGTGCGGGTGGTGGGCCGCCGCTAGCTGGCCTTGGATCCTCTCCCCTGCGGCGCTCCCTCTGGCTTCCTCCGTTTGGCTAACTCCTCGGCACCCTCAGATCCGCCCCTCACCCTTCTAGCTGCATTGCAATCCTTCCCCCACCAGGCGATTCGAATCCAGCAGTGTTAAGCACACGATAGACGGTGGTAGAATCTACGTCGGCGTCGCCTTGCCTGTTGACTGCGTCTCCCCTTCAACCATGAGTGTCCATGAGGCAATGATCATTTCCTCAATTTTCATATGGATGATTGAGTGATCTTAACGAAGCCACATTTTTTGCATGGTTGCCTGCGCGGGGAGGGGGGGGGTTGAAGATCCACTCGAGCATGGCACCAGGTGTTTGAACATGTATGCCGAAAATCCATCAAAGCTATCAGGCACACAACACCAATTCACTCGCTGAACATATACAAGGTCACGTCTTCCCTCTCATCCTCTTCTTGTTTTACTAAATTGGTTAATGATCCATCATGTGCATACGTACTCTTAAAAATCATTTGAAATGGATCAATTCTAATCCACACTCAATGTGTTTGATAAAATGTTTCTAAGAGGTTGGGAAATTATTTTCCACTAATGCACTTTATTCCTTAAACAGTTGTACAAAATATATCATATATTTTCTTTCTTGATTTTTGTGGTTGCCTACACAAGAATCGATTACATGAATTGGCCTCATCATTCAGTTTAGGTTAACTCTCGTTTAGAATAGTGTTTGTGTAGTCTGGATGAAATAGAAGCTACACCATTAAATACTATTGATTTTTTGTTTGGCTATCTGGCCTAAATAAATATTTGGATTCATTATCTAATAGTTCTAGCCTTTTTTTTGTTAGCAAAACAGATTAAGGTGACCCCGGCCGGTGGTAGGGCAGGCGAATGACCCCGGCCGGTGGTAGGGCAGGAGAATGACCCCGGCCGGAGGGAGGCAAGCGAGCCCCTTATCTGTTTGGGCACTTCTCCCTGTCGTCGTGGATCCACGAGCCCATTGCCTAGTCACGAGCAGAGGCGAAGGAGGAAGGAGCATATGTGAATGCGGACTTGGCAGCGGCTACCGGACTCCTCCGTGGCGCACCTCCTCCTATAGTTTTTTTATATGTGTGAAGGTTACCTTAGGTGTTGTAGTTTGCTTCAGTTTCTTATTAGTTTTTTTATATCGTCGTGATTTTAAATATTTTTAATGCCCATCCTCGAACTTGATGGTAAAATATCTGAAGCTTGCTTGATCCAATTTGTTCTCCTATGCAGGGTACTCTTACTGATAACGAAGAAGACACCTGCATGCATTTATGTTTGTGACATTAATCCAAACATGCCAAGTGTTGGAAAGAAGCGTGCTGCAGAAACGGGTCTCAAACATGAACGTTTTAATATATTTTGACACCTAAGCATGGGTTCTGTTGTTCAACACTTGACTCTTATTTTCAGGCTACAGCGAGGAACATTCTCTCAGCTGGATACAAGGAAATGCAGAAGCTCTAAGTTTTGAGGATGGATCTATGGGTGGCTATACTTATTGCCTTTGGGATCAGAAATATGAGACACATTGAGAAAGCTCTATCAGAAGCTTACAGGTTGGCTAATTTCTTTAGAAATCCCAAATAGAAAACTATTAGTGCTCCTGTCTCGAGTATGTTGCGAGCTGATACACATCAGTATGCTGTAGCGATTTCTTTCATATTTTGGATGTTTGCAAACTTTTAACCATTGTCGGTTAGATTATATAGCATGTGCTTTTATATACAAGTTTGGAAATGATGGCGCTTGTTTCAGCAGCCATGCAAAAATTCAGAATGTTGCACAATGCTTGTGCTAAGGTTTTATATCTAGATGGTAGCATCAGCCAGGTGTGTTGTATATGTGAGGGAAAGAAAAATCTTGACTTGCTAGAAATTGGTGGTACTTGAACGGCAATCCATTGCAATACTATAATAGTTTCATTATAGTAGCATTTATATATGCTTATTGGTTCATGTCCTCACTGCTCATATCTGAATAGTGAGGGAGAGAAAAATCTTGAATGGCTAAAAATCTGCATCATTTATTCTGTATTTTTTTTTTGTATACTATCTGTTTGTTGGCACTGAACATCGCACAAAGAATAAGGACACAGAGCATCATCTATTGCTATCGCACAACGAATAGGTTCATTTGCTTCACTGTCCACCGTCGTTCTTACAATTATTGGTATTTCGTTCTTATAACTATCTCCATGTTCTTCCAAAATATTTCAAGAAAGCTAATTTAGTAGGCTATTATTGGTCAATTTTCTTTTTTTTAAGAAAATCGAACGGAGCCTGCAAATTATTTTGTTACTAATTGTGGATTAGTAAAATAAGTGGCAAGTATTCTATCATGCTTTCAGAAATAGCAAGCAGAAAAACTACGCCAGTGAATAAATGGATTCATAAAACAAAGGAAATTCGATCAAGTTAGCTGCAGCTTTTCTCAGTTACTATAGCAGCTTCGAGCACTCAGTAATAACAACATTTATTTTGCATACATATACTGTCATGTGCGTGTTTTATTTTGTGTTACATGAACAATAGATAAAGAACTAAGGGAGGAAAGAACAAAAGCACGCTATCATCCCTTCGAGAACCTAAGCGACGTCCTATCCACGTTCCACATCTCACCAGGCTCCGCTGAGGCGGCGCAAGTGGAGGACACCCTAAGAAAGTGCCAGCAGCCGCCAATCGCCGGTGAGATGAAAGCCTGCACCACGTCCCTGGAGAGCACCGTGAAGGCCGCCATGGAGATGCTCGGCACCACCAGCAGCCAGCTGCAGGGTGGTGGTGGTGAGTGGTGACTACGTGTGGGCGACCACGTCGGCGCTCCCCCGCGGTGGCCTGCTGCCACGCCGGGAGTGCGTGGTCCAGACAGTCACCCCACTCATTGGCAGCCGCTACGTGTCCTGCCGCAAGGTGCCGTTCCCGTACGCCGTCTACCAATGTCACGTTACGAATAGGGGCTACAAAGCTTACATGGTCTCGCTTAGCGGCCGCCACGAGGGCCCGACGGTTTCCATGCTGGCGTTCTGCCATTTTGACAATTCCGGCTGGAACCCGATGCACCCGGCGTTCCAGATACTCAACACCCACCCTGGTGGCAGTACGCCGGTGTGCCACTTCATGTCGTACGGCAATCTCGCGTTCGTCAATAAGGCAGGCACAGCCTAGCTTGCTACTGCAGTCTTCGTTACTACGCGCGCCAGTGTCGTGCTCTGGATATCAACATGGCGCGCTCTTTGTTCATGTGAACCGTAAATATATTCGTGGACATGCATCGTCCATTCTAGCTGATGATAAGAAAGGCGCTATTAGCTTTGGATAGATGTTATATAAGTACATATGTCGCTACTAGCTTTGTCAGAAGAAAATATATAAGGGTGTACAAATGGTGTGTGTCCACGTACGTTTGTTTGGATAGATGTTATATAAGTACATATGTCGCTAGCGTTGGTGAGTGGAGGCTCCGATCCCTACATGTTGCTACTAGCTAGTGCTGGTACATGTCATTGTTACTCCTGTGTGAAACTTGTGGTTGGTGCTGTGTGGCCGAGCTAGCTAGCGCCGAACATACTGTATCATCGTGTTGTGAATGAATATGTTCAAGTATGTATACTACATATATTATATGGGCCTCCCAGCAAACAATTACTCTCTGTTCATCACCATAAATATCCATATATAAACCATTGTTTATTCTTGAAATAGTATTGGCCCAGTTTTATACATGTTAATTCCAAGATCATGCAAGTTGGTAAATCTATATCTATATCTATACCTAATAATAAAGAGGCAAAATTTTCGGCCATTCTTTTCGTCCATCCATTCTTTTGGTCCGTCTCCCTCTATCTACCCAACAATAGAGAATTTCTTTTATTCGGACATATATATAACACATGCTCATACGAGTTAGAATAGCTCGCGTCTAGACCAATATGAAGTAGGAATCCTAATCTAAATAGATTCCACAGATCCTAAGTACTCTAAATAAAAATCTTAATAATCAAATAGAAAAGGATCAGAGTTACGTTCTTTATTTTGCTCCGCTTTCTGTATTTAGTTATATATGTCAAAAGGGAGGCAAAAAATCACGTCCTTATGTTCCTTATTTTATATATTTTCAGTCTGTTTACAAAGGAACCAAACTCCAACTTCTATCACCTTTTTTCTTCAAGCTTATAGAGTCCGAATATCTTACAGGCCTGGTGGCAATCTTTCTAAATAGTAACATAGCTTTTCACAAATACGATAAAGCTAAACCATGGACCATCATCAACGTATTCAAGAATCCATGCAAGAAAAAAAAACAACTGAGAAACCAATCATCACGGAGAGATCCCATGAAGTATGGCCGTATGGGCGCTGCCACCATGGAAACGCTAGAGCCTTGTGCATGACCTCCATGTACCATGTTGTCGCTGGCCTGGTCCTCCACGAGTCTCCAGATGTCTATTCCTTATTACCGGATCTAGAGACTAGTGCACTACTAAAAAACAATTTTTAGCAACGAGTTTTTTTTATAGGGGCGACTTCATCACCAACCGCCTCTATAGTGGGCGAGCTCGAGTCCCACAATTCTAGCCACCCCTACAAATCGAACAGTAGAGGCAGCTAGTGATACTAGCCGCCCCTACAAATAGGTAGATTTGTAGGACGGCTCACTCACAAGCTGCCCTTACAATAACGTTTGTAGGGGCGGCTCAAGTCACAGGCCGCCTCTACAAATAGGATTTGTAGGAACGGTTTGGGAACCGCCCCTACAAATCTATGATTTATAGAGTCAGTAGCGTAGGGGCGACTAGCCGAGCCGCCCCTACAGAGGCTCACCAACCATCCCTACAGTGCTTTTCTGTAGCAGTGAGCGGGACCCTGAGCTCGTTGGCATCGTTGACCCCGGCAAGTACCATTGGCAAGAAGGAGACGTTCTCCTCGCTGCTGCTGCTGCTGCTGGTTGCGGCTTAAGCGAGCTTGCTCGTTTGGCCGCTTGCCGGGCATGCCATGCACCAATCACGGGGCTCGCCACCCTTCGCCACAGATGCCCCGTGTAGACGCTGACTCCTCAAGCTCTCTCCTTGGATGCTCGATTAGGACTCCGCCAACTCCTCGAGCTTTCTCCTTGGACGCTCGATTGGGACTCCGCCAGCTCTCTCAACTCCACGACCGATGTGGGAACAGAAGCAGGGGGCTTTGACTTGGATGAGGCATGAGGAGAGACCGCGAGATAGATGATTTGAGAGAACTGGAGAGAGGAGATAGGTGTGGTGCAGGGGCGGACCCACGGGGTATGCTAGGTGGGCCACGTCATACCCTGTGGGGGCATGTCTTGTACTACTTAGGACTGTATTATATTTTTTAGATAAGAAAATCTTCTATTGACATTGTTAAAACATCTTGTTAGCCTAGTTGTAAGCACCTTGCTCTTTTGACCGTGGGGTCGCAAGTTCAAACCCCTGCAGCTGTATTTTCTGTTTTTATTTTCCATTTTGCATTTTCTATTTTTATATTTTTCCATTTTATGTTCCCTTTAGATATTAACTATAGATAATACATTTTTTCTTTAGTTTTCGTATTTTTACCTCATCTTGTTGTGTCCCGTGAAACCTCAGTTGCGAGTAGTTTTAAATTTCTAATCTTTTATCCCCTCTCAATATTAATAACTTACCTATATGATATTTCATCCTTTATTTTTCTAGTTGTGCATGAAGATTAGGCAAATAAGTTGTTAGAGTGTGGTTAACAGTTCGTCCAACATTAGTATTAGAAGATAACGTATCATGTGAGTTTTTTTATGAAATTTAATTGATATGGTTTACCGAATTGGAAATGGTTTTACCAAATTGCATAAGAAAAATTTTGTATGGCATACCTTATATTAAAATCCTAGGTCCACCACTGGTGTGGTGGCAACATGCATGTGCAGAAGGTGCTGTCACGTAGGAGTATTCGGTATGTATTATTGTTTTCTCAGTATGATTCACCTGCTTGGCTCTTCGATTCTTTGAAGGTACTAGCAAAATTTCTAATTAATTTTTTAAACAATGAGTTCGGTGGTTCACATGCATGTAAGTAATTAAGTATGGCTTGATTCAATGCTACTATTTAGGAAGATTGTCAACTCTTCATTTTTCTCGGAAACTCAAATCGGCATCTGCCTGTAAATTCAGAGGCGAGATCCTCTCAATTGGCCAATACTTGTCATTATTCTTAGTTGAGATCCTCTCAACTGGCTAATACTTTCTTAGTTGAGTTATGATGTGATCAGTATTGTTCTAATTTACATGATTACAACATCATATTCTATCCACATCAAGATAGCTAGCATATCAAGTTTACCCAGTTTGTTGATCTTTGAAAAGGATACAAGACGTGTGGGGAATATTATTTCCTGTGCACATATGCACATTTTAAATATAATATTTATATCTATATTTATCAATACATATATATATATATACCTAATAATAATAATATTAATCTATACCTAATAATAATGAGGCAACATTTCAGCCTATTTTTTTGTCCATCCATTTTTTTGTCCGTCTCCCTCTAACTACCGGATAATTGAGAGTTTTTTTTTTGTCCAGACTTATATATAACCCGTGCTCATATACGAGTTAGAATACCTCTTGTCTATCGTGATACGGAGTGCGATTCCAAAATGTATTGGGTCATGTATGTGACCTGGACTCCTAAGCTATGCTGATGTGTTCGTCAATCACCTTGTTCTAATACTTTTTGGATCTAGATACAAGGTTACTGTGAGTTCAAATAGGAGTGCGTCTGTGGTGCTATTTATTTTCCTATTCCTTCTTTTCCTGCCAGACTAATCCGACTTCGAAACTTTTTATTACGAAATAGTTTTTTTTATTTCAGTGTTTTTTGTTTTTCTTTTTATTTTTCATTTTACATGTGCTTTTTTCACGTAATCAGAACATGGTAGAAATAGTTTTTTTTTATTTCAGTGTTTTTTGTTTTTCTTTTTATTTTTCATTTTACATGTGCTTTTTTCACGTAATCAGAACATGGCACGAGTTACAACAGGCTTGAGTCCGATCCCAAAGAGCCCCCGCGCCAACCCACGTTCAGTCCATTCCTTTTCCGTGATGTTTTTTTGTTAGTTTCCGTTGGCTGTCCACCGGTTCCTTCTTCTATTTCTTCTTTTATTTTCCAAAGAATATATTAAAAATAAAGAAATTCTTTTATTTTCCAAAAATATATATTAGAATAAAGAATAAATGCAACATTATAAACCTTGGAAACCTTGATCCCTGTATCTAAGAAATAAATGTTGCTACCATCAAGTTGTTGGTATAATTTTCATTAAGAACAAAACTTAAATCGTTAGAGTATGGTTCAGTCAATGGTCTGAATAATCAAACTATAAATTGAAATTGAAATCTTGAGCAGTTTGTTTAGTGTAATCTATACCTAATAATAAAGAGGCAAAATTTCTTCCTTTTTTTGTTTGGCCTTTCCCTAACTAACTTTGTGAATGTTGAAATAATTGTTTCTTTTCACATCCACGCGTTCAAATATATAAGCTTTTTTGAGTAATCTAAATAGGAATCATGATAAAAAAAATGTAAAAGGAATAAGAGTATGAATCTATCCCGCTTCCACACGTCCCTGAACTTTTGATCTCCATTCCGCTTCCACCAGCACAGTCCGTCCTTTTACCGTCTCCCTCTCTATGTTTTCTTATTTTTCCCATAAATGAAAACAAATAATCTATTTATAACAGGGCCAACGTATCAACAAATACTCTTTCAAAACGGGAGCTGCCCGTTTCTCCGCGTGGTTGTTAGTCACGTACTCATCGGACTACTATGCTACGGACATAACTATACGAATTATCTAAACCAAGTCGAAACAAACCAATAGGATAAAAACTATAGATTTTGTAACAAAATAATAAAGGTCTAGAATAATTTAAGCAACCCATGCTAGATACAATAAAGGTTTACGTTTGTAACTCGCTAGGATCATCGATAACATGTTCAAATAGCCGGCACCACATGTTTTGATTGTAATTAAAAATTCATGACCTAGGTCAAGGTTCACAAACATATTTAGGCCTCGTTTGGTTTTTTAGATTCAGTTTCACGAACAACTTTACCGATAAAGCCGAAGCTATTTTAGTGACCTATTTGACAAAATGGCTCCTTGAGGTGACAAAAAGAATGAAATGGCCTAGTGTCCTTCGTTTCCTCCTTTCCTTCACTACCGGCTCGCCCTGATCTCTAACGATCCGCACAAGTGCTTGGATGGCCGTGGCCCTACCTCCCTTGAAACCATCCACATGCTCCTACCGTCACGACCACATGCCCTGACGCCCGGGGAGTGTGGCCCAATGGCCGAGCCCTGATGACCAAGCCGTAGATTAATAATATACATATATAATATAAATAAATTGTTCAATTTTCACTAATAAAACCATGCATTTAGCCGGCCATTATTTGTTGGGCTCAACTCCTTGCAATGGCTGAGGACATGGGCCACCCACACCAATGTAATGGGCCATTGGTGGGCTATCCAACATGTCCTATAAGACTAGGGAGACAATTGTGATGTACCAAGAACAGGATGATCACCTCCATTGATGTGTAGTGGAGTAGTGGACCGTTGATGGACTGATTTTTCTTCGAGCCTACTTTACTTCATTTGGTCCATCTATTCAACTTAACTCATATGTCATTTATGTTTGAGTCCAACAAAGGATGTTTGTTTAGGTTTTGTACTGATTACTTATCTTCTTGGTTTTGTTGCATGTATATTAATTCTACATTTTGTTGTAAACAAAAATTGTGTGATTTTTTCCTTGTGTTTTCGTTGTTGCTTTCCTTCCATTATTATTCATTCTTTCCATTTTTCCTACTTATACAAGGGAATACTATTCTTTTGAACCTAGAATATTATATCTCCAGAATTAGAATATTATTATAATGAAACGTAGATCATTATTGTTCTATACTTGGAATATTATTCTCCTAAATAAACCTACAATATTTCTTTTTTTCCTATGTATTTATTTATTTTTCTATTTTCATTTTCCTTTCTACTCCTAGATAGGGTTTTTATGCTCCTCACATGCTATGTTTTGTGGGAGTGTTTTGAGTTATTCCTGTATTTTCTCTCAAACTACTTTATATCATTTTTTCTTCTGTCCATGATCTTGAGTGGTGATATTCACTTGAACTATTTTTTCTATAATATAGTAAGATTGTTCTCATAGTACTTAGGAGGCGTATTCTGAATTATCATATTGTGAGATGTCCGATGATATATTTTGGATTGTTTTCATAATATTCTTGCAATATTCGATGAAGCATTTTATATTTTCCTAAAAGGTTATGTTCCATACATGCTTTTTTAAAACAAATACATGCTATATTTTGTAATGCTCCTATAGTACCCATGAGATGTTCTAGGTGTGTTTTTGGTTGTTCACATGGTACTGATCATAGGATGTTCCACAATGTATTTTCTATTATTCATATAGTATAGATAAGAGGTTCTTTAATATATTTTGTTTTGGTCATGTAGTATCTATGGGATATTGTCCATTGTATTTTTTATTGTTCACATAGTACCCGTGAAGTTTTTTCATGGTGTATGTTATGTTGTTCATACATTATCCATGGCATGTTCAACGATATATTTTAAGACATTGTTCCCACAATATCCATGAGATGCTCTCTCTTTTCTACTAATAGACATGAATATTATGGATATTGTGGGAACTTGTTATCTAAATATACCCAATTGAGATTGATCTTGTTTTGAGGAATTTATTGTAAAAACCCACAATCTAGCCATTCCAATTCAATTTGGATGACCAGTTTGTAAACTATGGCTTTTAATTTTAGTTTTCATGACTTCATCAAATTTGACTTTTCTCATATAAACACCCTGATCTTAGATATGCTAGCTTGTGAGCAACTAATTAAAGTGGGCTACCGTTAGTCGGCGTGTGACTCTGCTCCAATCAGTTCAACACGAATGGTTCCCACCATTTGTTGAGGATATAGGATGATATTTTTTTTTATGGCGAAGATGGATGACATTTGAATTGATTTATTCGAAACTTGAAAAAAAGAAAGTTTACTTAAACAGTACGTGCAGGTGCGCAGCGACTTTTCAATGGCTTTTGAACCGTGGTGTTACTTAGAATTGGTTCAGCAAAGTAAAAAAGGCAGTTGAGAGATTAAGGTAACACGGGGTTGAGAGAGAGATTAGGGCAAAAAAAAGATGGGAGTAGATTTATTTTGGATTGATTGTGTGCGTTAGGCACCTCAATCGGCCATGCACCTTATACTTATAAGGTGGGGGTGGCCTTATCAATATACCTATACCTAATATTAAAGAGGTAAAATTTCTGCCACCATAATTTCCGTGTCGCTCTGGGGTGCTCGCCCGTGTCTGATTCAGACTACATTAACATTGAGTGGGGAAGATAATAGAAAGAAATATGGGGTTCCAGATGTAATGATGCTAGAGAGAAAGAAAATGTGGGAGGGTCTTAATAGTTTTTGAAATAGATAGGGTTCCTGATACAAAATGTTCCGATCTGAATATGCCTCTCCTGGTGGGCTTCTTTTTCGACCTGAGTTGAATCCTTGCAGTTGGGCCAGCTTTGTTATGGGCTAGACCAAACCCATGTAAGCATTTGTTCCTTTTCTTTCGTTTTTCTCCTTTTTCTATAAAAACAAAGATCTTGTAAAATTCACAAAGAATCATAGAAAAATAAAAAAATACCAAACCAATTTTGTTAGCTTAATAAAAATGTGATATCTATAGATGTTATAAACCTTGTTAGGTTATGCTTTGTCTATAGGTGTGCTAAATCATCCTTGCATATGTTGCTTGCATATATGTTTTGGCTGCCGTGTGAAAAATAAAGAGAGGTCTCTCATCACAATTATTGGCGGACATACCCCTATCCTTAACACATCGACAAAAATGTTACGGAGGTTGATATGATGCGTCAAAAAAACTACAAAGGTCGATATTGAGTCATAGAAACACATGGTTAGCATGAAAAATTAATGTTATGATATATTTATATCTAAATAATTATGCGCTTTGCAACTGAAGAAAAAATATACCAATCATATTGTTATTTATTGTCAACATTAACTTATACTAGTATAGTGTCCGTGCTAACACCACAGTTTCATTTCAGGGATGCACATGTTTTTTTTTCCATAGTTTAAGTCTCACGCAATTGTATAATACCCATGCTAAAACTACGGCAGCCAATAACCAGACAAATCAAATAACTAAAAGACATATATGTCAAGTTATTAAGCATAACTGAGATATATTTATGATTCACGCAAGAAGAGATCGCATGTTCTGGCTACATATTTCCACCAAGGCAGCCAACACTCTTGCTGCACCCTGCTACACCAATCGGCAGCCAAAAAAACAATGCAAATACAAATATATATATGCAAGAGCACACGCCTTGGCACAGCAAGTCTTCAAGCTCCCCTACATTCAAAAGTCGCCCGTAGAGCTGCCACATTAAGTCCAAAGTTAACTTATGAATCCTATGCAGACTATCTCAAACAAGAAAATTTTGTGTTGTTGCATAGACATGTGGAACTTAAGTTCATTATAAATTTATAATAGTGACTCGGTCTAAAAGGGGAGGCACCAAGGCAAGTCAAAATGCATATAGACCAAAATATTTGCATCCAAATCATCTTCATGTTTCCCAGCTCCTTTTCAGTAACTCAAGCTATGTAGCTAGCAAGTAGCAACACTTTTTGAGTGGATCTAATCCTTGGTCATCAGGATGTGGACTGCAGTGTTCAGAACTTGAGATTGTTTCTCTATAAAGAATTGCAAAGAGGGATTCCTAGGATATATACCGATAAAAGAGCATGGTGTATTTGATTCTTTTCCTACTGCTTGGGCTAACTATGTTCGATGTTTCAGTCTTTCAGACTGCATTGTAATTTCACAAGAACTATATTTATTTTTCTTTTTCCTCGCAAAAAGGAACTGTATTTCTGCTAATACAAAAACAAAAAAAAAACCCTGTATAGAAGGTAAAAATGAAAAAGAAATCATGAACCGAGGAACTTTGCTGCTACAATGCTACTCAAATTGTCAGTTGAAAAAGACATTGGGAATTGTTCTTCCAACATTTTTTAGAGTATTATATTTTCCAGCATATGGGGAACAGTGAATAAAAAGGGGGCCAATTTTACCTTGGTTGACTTGAACATGATTTGCGCAGGGTAACTGGGGAAGGCGAGTGAGGCCTTGGTGAGGCCATTGGAGCCCATGAGCACGGTGGAGAGCTGGGTTCACCATCTGCTTCACGAACCCCTGCACAAATGTGAAGTACCAGTTCAGCTGCAGGCACACGGCGAAACAATTCAGAAATGCATAGCAGCAAGTGAAACAATTCTAGTGTCCACAACTATAGGTAGAGTGCGGGGCAGCGACCCATTAAATCTAGACATGTGGATCACAAGATCAGTACAATACAATTGCATACTAACATGCAAAATACACACAGAACCACCAAAATGTTTGGACGACAGTTCTTACACCAAAATAATGCTTAGTAGTCCTTGAGAAGAAAAGATGATATCTGGTGATACTAATTGTCAAAGGAAAGGAAATTTCTTTGCAAAAATAAAGCGTACTGGTGTGGTGGCTTACTCTGAAGTTGAAGGACTGATCCGATGGTTCTGATTTGGGTAGCTTTTGTTGGCTGACTTTTGAGGACCTAAACCGTGTAATGCTTGTTTAAGCGTCTTTTGCTCTATTCTTGTAAGTTGTTGTTCCCAGCAAGAGTGTGGTGTGCGTTTGTATTTTTGCAACAAGGCCCCTAGCATAACTCAAGCAAAGGTTTTGACTATAGATTATTTTGACTATACATAACGACACACATGGATAAGTTATGAATCAGGATGGGAGTGCATATAGATTATTTTGGACCTGCAATGGCCATATACTCTATCAGTACTACAGATTAGTGAAAACAGAATGAAGTTGAATTAAGAACGACAAGCTTAGAAGCTTAGACAAAAAGTAGCCTTCTACATTCAAGGGAACCTTATTCTGTGAACACACCAATAATTATATCAACATAGGTTGCATAAGTCTCAGTCTAGTGAGTAAGAACAGAAGTTAAGGCAGTGTGACTACTACAATGGTGGTCAAAGATCCTCGTTAAATTCAGAGTTCGGAATGGTAAGTATATCCAGTCATGGCCAGACAAATAGCTCATCAATTAAATATGCACAACAGTAAAACACTAATGTAGGTATGGAGTCAGTTCCAAGCATCAAAATTGAAGCTGAGTCAAAAAAAAATAACTATTCAATATTCATGGAGTAAAACAGTAAAACCATTGTCAGTTACAAATTAAGAAAGATGGAATGCAGAATAGTGAATCACATTCATGTAGTCCATGTTAGTTCATGTTCACCTCATTGAAACCAGAAATAAGAGAGCAGGGAAAATATAAACTATAAAGTGACACATTGTACATTATGGGTTCTATTTCAATCAGTCCTTTATATGCATGAAAAGCTCAAGCTTCCACAACAAATTTGTATTATAGAAATTGAGTCCTAAGTCCTAAAGAAAGTTTAGTTACTCTCAAACTAATCCCATGTTTATTTACTCACCGATGTCCGATAAAGCTCCATGCATGAACTCCATCCTGCTTTGCGCATCTCCGGCAAGTGCACATACTTGTTGCAGTGGTCCTGTCATTATGGATATTCCTTTTTTTTCCCTTGAGATGAAATCCAAACTGATTTGTTTCCACTGCATTTGTAAAGGAACAAAAGTCAATAGATACATCACAAGCTCATTTGACTTCAATGGTAGTAGTAAAAATAGAGAAACCTGATCTCAATGGTAGTAGTCAATATGTACATCAGAGTAACCTTCAAATGCAGTGAAGGTTACTTAATTTTGCTGGAAGAGTAGTATTTATGTACATGCTATCAACAAGCAACAATTTCAGGGGAAGAATGCAATGATGGCAACAACAGAGAAACACAGACCAGTAAACAAAATAAGGCTACCATGTTGCATTGGTAATTTGGAGAAAAAAAAAGCCCTTAAATACTCCTACAGTCCTACTTCACACAGGGCTGATAAAGTGACATAGTTCCACTTCATAGTGCTTCTAAACACTTAAAATTTCTCAAAAGGAGAGATTAAATGAAGGGACGTGTGAATATTGATTACCTATCTGACTTTCAGTAAACATGTTTGAAACTACAGTATCATCTAGACAGTAGTGTTCTCTCATATATTAAACTGTAACAGTGCAGAAGTATGCCATGTAGACTGGTTTTTTTGGCCTTTATTTGCTTTTCAGTCTCATAGCGTATTTCCTGTGCATTCCTAGGTTTGTGTATGTCCACATCAGCAGCCATGAAATTTGATAGAAAGATAGAAAGAGATGTAAACTGCAAAAAAACACTGTGAGTGTAAATATCAAATAATGTTATACGGTTAACTCATTAGTAGATAAAATAAAATATTATGCTCGGCAAGAGTATTCAATAGAAACGATACTATATCTTGGCACTTCAGCAAAGCTTATCAACAATAGCATAAAAGATCCGAGGCCATTTAATATGTAGGTTCATAAATCTCAAGCTTAAGATGGAAGAAAGCATACATGTATGTTTGCCAGTAACACATGTGCAGTCCTTAGTTGGCCGAGCAATCTTGGCTGGCAGAGTTTTCCAGTTCTTGAACCGGCAAACGTTCCTATATGTGATCCCCAACTGCACCGACAGCTCGTTTGGATATGAATCCCTCTGCACCAACACAATGCAAATAAAATCCACATGAAAACCACACGTCAACCAAATACTCGCAAAACAAACCTAAAACATTCTGATCGAACATCATGCACGCGCACAGTATATAGCCTACTGCTGCTGCCGGAGCCTCTGATGGTGCTGCTGGTGGCTGCCCGGTGCCGTTCATCTCCTCTGGCTCTTCCTCCGGTGAGGCGAGGACTAGATCAGAACCCCGGGGTGGACCGTACCCGCGCTTTGCTCGTTCCACGGATCAGCGGACTGCGGAGAGCAGATCGATCCGTGCACCCTGAGCTGCGCAAACCCTAGGCCGTCGTGCCCCTGCCGGGGCTCAAACGCACCGTTGCTGGATGCAAATGCGACCAAATCGAATCTCACCTTGCAGGCGGCTGGGTGAGGCATGTCCATGTCGTCCCGTGGCCGGGCGCCGCCGTCGTCGCCGACGCACCCCGAGCCCCACGGTTGGGCTTGTGCGCCATGAGTCCTGTGGACGGGCGCCGCCGCCACCGCCTACCCGCGCACCCTGAGCCCCATAGTCAGGCGCCGCCGCAGCTCCGCACGCGCCGAGAACCGTGGCCAGGAGCTGCCGCCGCTGGATTCGCCCTGATGCCCTCGCTTGATGTAGCCTGGCCGTGAGATGGGAGATCCACGAGGGAGTGGTGGAGTCACGCGTGCAGCCCTGGCAACTTGCGGGAAAGAGGGAGTCAGGGAGAGCGAGGGTGGCCTCGGGGAGAGGGAGAGTCGGCGTCGGGGAGAGGGGAGCCGCGCCTCGCACCTCGCGCGTGTGGAAGGAGGGATGACTGGATGAGTGATGAGGTTTGGTCCAGGTGAGCTGGACCGTTGGATTTGAGTGAGTGAGTGAAAGGAGAGGTTAGCGTGGATCTCGTCCCTTTGTTTTAAAGATTTGTTAGCTCTGGTTGTATTTTTGGAGTGTACGTAGGATAGTTCATGACTGCAGTGGACGGTTTTTAGTGTGGCTTTAGAAAAGTTCGCCATCGGTGCATTATTAGTGGTAGAGAGTAGAGATTATAAATGCGATAATCATCATAAAATAAATTATAAAAGCATAAAACATAAGTATATATGTACTATTCATGTTAAATGTTTAATAGTTTTTTTTCTCCCATTGCAACGCATGAGCATATTTGCTAGTATCCCATAAAGGTCGAAAACCTTTGCGAAACACGTTGAAACGCGTTTTAGATCTGATCTGGGCCTACTAAAGTCAGTTAAGTCGGTTCTAGACCTGGTTAAGCCTAGGCCCCGGGTAAAAATTTTCCGAAATTCATAATTAATTCATCTGGACTCCAAACGAGCCAATCCATATATATTTTTCAATCAGCTTGACAAGAGAAACTATAACACCCTAAAATTTATACTTTTCAAAATAGGATTAAAATGATTTATTTATGAATTTTTGTGCACATGAAATATAGGAAAAAATATTTTTCATTATATTAAAATTCATCATAAGGAGTAGCAACATGGATGAGCTACATGCCGGTGCATTTGATTTATTGCAGTGAGTGGTTGAATCTAAAATTCAAAATGAATTCAAAATGGTTTTGAAAATGAATTTGAATAAAAGAAAAGAAAAATAAAAGAGAATTTGAAAAATTAAAAAGGGTTTCAAAAGTTTGCAAAAGTTCAGTTTTGGAAACCTCCCAAAAGTGCTCATTTTGAAAAGTATGTTTGAAACAATGTTTGAATTTGTTTTGGTTTACATTTGAATTAGGGAAATAGAACAAGATTTCAAAATTGGAAAAAAAAATTGCTTTCTCCTCAGTCTGGCCCTCCTCTCTACTAGCCCGGCCTGCCTATCCTCCCTCTCATTCCCCGCTTGGGCCACTTCCCTCAGCCTACTAGCACAGGCCGTAGCCGGCCTCTCTCCAACTCCCTTCGGCCCACTCGTCCTCGCTCGGTCGCACAGTGCCCCTTGCTCCCCCTCTCTACCACCCTAGCCCCTCCTTCTCTCTCACCGACAGCCTGGACCCACTAGTCACCTTCGTCTCCCACCTCACGTAGCCGACCCAGACTCCACCGTTGTGTCCTTCTCCGCCCCGTCTTTGTCTTGGAGTACGCCTCAAGCCACGCCGAGCCCTCCTAAATAGCGCCCCAACACGCCGCACCGCCTCCCTCATACCCTAGAGCCCACAGCCGCCTCGCTCTAGCTTCGTCGCGCACCGCAACCCTAGCGCCGCTTTCTGCCGCCACCGCGCCGTTGTTCCAAGGCTCTCTATCGTCAACTGGATGCCTTCCGAGCTTCATGTAAAGGTAAGGAACCTGTAGATACTATCCTCGATAACTCTTTCGCTCTCTGTTGTCTCCGCGACGTTGCCGTAGCCTCGCTGTCCAACCCGAGCTGCTAGATCGCGCGTATCGCCGTCACCGTCCCTCCCCTGCTTTAACCGGTACCCTGGTTGGATCTGCCTTGTTCCCCTCTACCCCCAGTGAACTCCGTTGAAGCAATAGAGCCCGTAGGGTGTTTCTGAGCCTCACCGACGGAGATCGGCCATGGAACCGCCGCCGAGGTCACTGTTCTGGCCGACGATATCCCTCGCCCCCTTCTCTGTCTAATCAGAGCCATCCAAGTCCAGATCCAACGGCCGACAGAGCCCGTCCCTGGTTTCTTCCAAAAGGATCCCAGCTTTTTCTTTAAATAGTGCCCGCAGTCCTCGACCAGATTTAAAAATCAGATTTTATTTATTTTAATTCGAAGATCAAATTCCATCTATTTATAAAATTGCCACTACCTTTTGTAGGCCATATCTTCTCCATTTTAGCTCCGATTTGACCCGTTCAAGTTGCGTTAGATTCGTAACAACGTAATCAGATTAGTGGTATTATTCAACATGTTTAAAGTTTTTGAATAAAATAGTAATCAGATTAATCTATATGTAATTAGTTTTTCAATTAAAAGCAATTAGGGCTTTTCACCTCTATCTTATGTAAATAAAATAAGATTAATCTTATATTGGTTTTCTAATACAAATATAATTTGGCTTAAAACAATTTAGATATTCTTATATATGTTTTATAATTAAAATAAATGAAGCCTATAATTTCTTTTCAAAACATATCTAACGGTAGTTGTATCTTTTTCACCATAGCTCCGATTAGCTTGCTTTTCGCGTCTGTGTGTTCGTAGCGAGACGTAGATTCGTTTTATAAACTTTTCATCTTGATTTTATGTTTGGTGTACTGTTCTAATTTAGATCTATTGTTTGCTCTGTGTATGATTGCATGGATGCTTGTGTGGTGCTTTATGATCATGTTCAGTCGGTGAGCTATACATGGTGAATCTAGAAGCAGATCTTTGAAGTTTTGTACTTGAAGAAGGATGTGAGTTTAAGGCAAGTATAGCATGGGATCTTCCTTGTTGTCCTATACACCTTTAATCATTTAATTCATGTTGCATGTGTCTACCTTGACTACCACTAAGGATTTCCTAGTACTTTGTTACCTTGTGCCTTGATACCTACGGGTTATTGCATTGGGTAGTATGATGCTAGTGCTCAACTAAAGACCATGATCTTGTAACTTGACTAATGGTATATGTAATAAACACTAAAAGATGCTTTTTAGCAACATGGAACCAAGGGGCTAGAGCATTGGGCTGTTTTTATGGTGCACTAGATTCCTCTCCCTAAGGACTTATCTGTAAGTGATCATCCAAGACTTACAGTACAGCTGTGAGGGCTACATGGCTCTGGCTTTAGCTCAGTATGAGGACATTTTCTAGCTTGTTAGTGGTTATCTTTATTGGCGTAAGAATGGCTTGCCGAATCGGGTATAGTGCGGCCTCTGTCCCTTTATGTATAGACTGCGCGTCATTGTGCCATCGGGAAGGGGGCTCTACATCTGTTTGCTGAGTGAATCTAATGGCCCTAACTTGTTAGACGAATCTTTGAAAGGCTTCATAGTGAACCCTGCCGACCTTCCTAGGTAGTGGGTCAAGAGGCTGATCATCTCGGACGAAAGGGTAAATCATGACTCACAGTGAAAGTGTACAACCTTTGCAGAGTGTAAAACTGGTATATCAGTCGTGCTCACGGTCACGAGCTGCCTTAGAACCCTTACGGAATAGATGATGAGCACTGATGATACTGATGATGAAGATGCTCACTAATGATTACTGTTTATGCTATTCATTATTCATGTTTAACCTAATCATGTGTTTATATGGGCTTGTGAATAAACTTGTTGCCACCCTATTGCTAAAATTATGACTCATTAAAAGCTAATCGCAGTTAACCAGTGTCAGCCTTTTGAGCCTCATGAACCCCATGATATATTTGTTGAGTACGACATGTACTTACGTTTGCTTTATTTTTCAATTATTTGGATAAAAATCCTGGATGGGTACTAGATTGCTAGAGTTTGGAGGAATTAGGCTTGTGATCAACCAGTCAGTTGTCCCTGTGGAAGTGGAGTCTTCACCCGAAGATCGGAATTGTCTTTCCGTTGTTTGTTGTCTAAGGTCATATCCTTTATACTAAGTATGCTATATATTAAGCATTGTCTATTGATATTACATTTATTTGTAGCTATATGTGAGATATGACTTCCTAGGCTCTCATATGGTGTGTATCTGGTTTTGTCCTTAAAACTGGGTGCTACAGAAACGCAACGGTGTAGGCCATTGTTACATTTGAGAAAGTTTGGAAAACTGGCTTAGCCGGTTTTGGCTAGGTCAGCCCCCCCCCCCCCCCCCCCCCCCCAACATTTGGGCTCCAAATGAGTTAATCCAAGTGTGCTTTCTAACCACCTTGATGATAGAAACATGATAACGAAGTTCATTGTGCACTTTGGACAATTTTGATTGTCAACAAATTCTCAGGGGATCGAGGGAGAAATTTAAAGAGTGGTTATTTTGAAGAAGTAAATCTAACTGCAGATGTCACTCCGTGTCTGGTACCTATCCAGCGGTCGGGTGCCTATTATGATATAAAATATATATAGCAAATAAAACGGTAAAAAACGAGGAATAATATATGTGTCAAGGCAATTGGTTGGCAACGGCTTAGTCCAATCTCAATGAGGTTTCATAAGAGTTTTATGGGCATTAAATATACTAACATGTCACTTTATTGATGAAGAGAGAGGTGATAAAATTTTCATGTGAGTAGAAAGAGTTTCATAGGAATGAAACTCTTCTACACCTTTTCAAAGTATAAGTGTGTTGAAAACTGGACCATGAAACCCTCACTAAGACCGGCCTTGTTACCTCATCCAATGACGACACTCCCTATCGGTGGATTGTGGGGACATGGCTGCGCCGTTCAATTCTCAGTTTTTTTTTTTTCAAAATCCCTTGCAAAAGGATTAATTAAGCTTCAAACTCTTTGCTGTTGTCTGATGTGAAATTCTGATGACTGCACACTAGTAAGGCATCTGCATACCGAAACACAGACGCATCGTACATACGTCCTAGTACTTAGCACTTCCCTCCATATTTTTCTCTTCGCATTAATTGGACGCTTATCCACTGGGTTCACCGGGCACCAGAGAGTGATGGATGTGCTCGGCTCCAGCTCCAACAATAATTGTGGTTGGCTGATGATCTGTTGCCATATGATCGCTACGTGGCCGCTAACCAACAACAATCCTCTTCTGTTGAGTCGTGTTCTCCACTTGCGCAGTAGACAACAACACCAAGGACATGCATTTGGGAGCTTTGGCCCTTCGCTATGCCGTCGTTGTTTGAAAACGTAGGAAATATATATAGCTAGCATCGGCCTGTTGCATGTGAGACCCAGCCCATTGGGCCAAGCTGGGCCGAACTGAATAGTGTTGGGCGGGGCCATTGTAGCTGCAGGGGTACAGTAGTCGCGAGCTGTAGTGCCGAGCTGGGACGTGCCACAACGGGTTACTGTTCACCCAAGGTTTAGTGCCATACTGAGGACTAAGGGACGGCTGAACCAGCTTAAATAGATAGACCAAGGATGTGTTACAACCTTCGGTTAATTATTTTGCGCGAAGCGAAGACAAATGAGTTGTTACGTACACACCTAGACCAAGTACAACAACTTGCCCTAATGCCCTCAGGCCTCAGTATGTTGTGAGCTCGAAATACACCATACCCCGGAAACTTGGAGATTACGATTCTATTGGGATAAGACTACCCCTTTATATATAATCACGGGCACTAATCTTCTTTTTTACACCTATATAGTACCCAACTTTTGCCCCTTTTCAACTCTCTTGTTGTTTGTTGCATCTCTCCACGAGATTCATCGGTATTCTAAGTGGCCTTGCTAATCCTAGAACAAGGCGTGCTCCTCCCCCATGAGTCCTCCCAGGAGGCGTTCCCATCCTTTTGCGGCGAAGGACAAGCTCTAAATCGGCCTAACCGATCTTTAGATCAGTTTAATCGATCCCAAGAGTTGCTTGCTGCGTGTTGATGGTTGATTGCAACCTAGCATGTGCCCTTGCTGGTGTATAATTTGAATCCCAATCCAACGTTAACACATTTTTTGACGACTCCACTGGGGATAGAGATCAATCAAGAGACTAAGATGGCTGATGATCAATCCAAGCCGAATATAGTGCCCAGCAAAATTGACAGCCATGAGATATTCAAAATCAAGTGTTTAAGCAAGGAAACAAAGGTAACCTTTTCAATGGAACGTGCATTCAAAAAATTGATAAAGTTATTCTGGGTGTGTGTGCCACTGGGAAATCAATCACAAACTGAGCGGGAAAAGGTGAATTGGTTTAGTAATCAGTTGTTGAGTCCTTGCTGGTGTGCTGAGTAGATTATAAGGTTTGTTACCAACTTGTATTGGTCCATCACAAAGCCATTAACAGGACTCGCTTACTGGTTTGACTAACTTCAGAATAATCAAAGGAAATCATAATTACAAAAAACAAAACAAAACAAAGGAAAGCACGAAATGAAGTTCAGCACTGACTTGCTACCACTGTTTTTTTTTTAAATGACTCTTTGCTCCATCAGAACATGAAACGCAAGCTAGGGGATTCTAGTATTCAGAAGTACAACAATTGCTATCCAAATCTTAAGCTTAATAGTAAGACAAATATTCAGTTTGTCCCTTACTCTGCTATGCCAAAGAAATAGATAAATTCAGTATTGCTGTTGCAGGAACTCCAGTCGAGCAAAGTTCAGTAGAACTAACAAATAGCAAAACAGAGCAAGGAAGTGAACAGAGATAATAAGCCCCTAACGAATCATAATCAATAACTCTGTACTGACCAACATACTTTGCCTGCTTCCGTACACAAAATTTAATAAAGCAAAGCCTATGCTTCCATCACTTTGAGTTTGAAAGCATTTAGAATGATTGTCAGGATATATGCTCATCAGTATCGTTCTATAGATTCCAAAAAACCATTTAGTTGATGACGCATAGTAATATGGTTGAGCAGCTAATGGGTGATTTTTTTTAACATAGATCGGGTTCCACAGATTCCAAAAATTGCAAAAAAAAAAAGGGATCCGAGAATACGACAACAAGCTGCTCCTCCCAAGGGAGGAAGCCATCAAGACTCACCGAGTCCTCGTTAGTGACGGGGAGCACCTTGGAGGCGTCGGGAGGAGCTACAGCGGCCGGGATGTACGAGCGGGTGGAGGCGACGCGGCCAGAGGAGCAGCGCCTAGAGGCGATGCGTGATCTCGAGATCTCCGAAGCCCTCGGCCCGCCGGCTGCAACGGCGCTCTCGACCTCCAATTCGGAGCCGGGGGCCGATTCGACTGCGACGGTGAGGGCCCAAGGAGGCGAGGGCAGGTCGGAGCGGCGGTCGTTCCGTGCCAAGTTTCTGTGGTCGGGTGGACTCGGTGGCGGCGGTGAAGACCGACCGAGTAGGCGAGGGCGGGATGAGGCGGCTGAGACGAAGGCGAGGCGGACTCGGTTGACGGCGGAGAGGGCACTGGGGAGTGTCCTAATAATTTTGAAAAGAGGGGGCGCTCACTGGGTCGAGAGGAAGGCGACGGAGATGGTGGAGAGGAGGAGCGTCGGGACTGGGCGGGGAGGTGGGCGGCGAGCTCGTAGCTGATTGGGTGCGACTGTGCAAGGTGCGGTAGGTATCGGAGAGGTAGCGGTAGAGTCTGCCGAGGCGGTTCGACCGAGCGTGGCCCACCTGTCGGCGCCGGTAAGAATCGCAGGAGCGCGCGGTGAAAGCTGCGTGGACGAAAGTCGTCCAAGTTACTGTAGATATTAGATTTATTATAAAACTATATTTTATAATTAATTAATGACATAAATGTGAGTACCTTTTATAGAACTTTGATTAAACTTTAAATCATTTGGCCTTTCAAAAAGTAAGAATTTCATGTTTTTAGGGGAGTTGTATTTAGTTGGGAATTTAAGGCCAGGCTTGATCTGACCATCTTGGGATGCCACTAGCACTAGTAGTGTCAGCTTCAACCGGAACAGCAATTGAAGCCTTAAGAGGCGTATTTACCAGCAGTGGCGGCGGACCTAGAATTTTATCATAGAGTATGCCGTATAAAAAAAATCATATATAATTTGGGAAAAACTATTTACGAATTTAGTAAACAGTTTAAATTTGCAACATAATTGGTTATATAGGCACTAAATAACATAATAAACCTTAAATTTAGCAAGTTACAATATAAATAATAAATTAAATGCAAGACTAATAGTTTTTTGAAATATAATATGCATACTATTCATCTGATTTTCGGAGACATCGCTTTAAGGATATGAATGTCTCCGTTATATCATATTCATCCACTTTGAAGAAAATATCCAGCTCAATAAACCGCCAACCTATAGGTAATCTAGTGATGAGTGATCTGCTAATCTTCTTGATACACACATTATTATTGATAAGTGATTAGGTACGCAACTTTTTTTAGAAAAAAAAAAGTAGATGACTCAGCAGGAGCTAGCGCAGCGGCGCGGTGACAAACCTGACGCCCTCTTCCGACTGTGACTCCACGCAACGCGTCTGACTCGATGGGCGATTCTGCAGCGGACCTCGGACGGCCGGATCGCGGACGTCGCACGAGCAGCGCTACAGCGGAGACGGAGACGCCGAGACGCCGAGACGGTGCCCCGCCGCCGCGTCATGCACGCCGGTGCAGCAGCCAGCAGAGAACAGACTCGTAGGCTGCACTGCCGTTGTGCGCTTGTGCCGCAGGAGTTGGGAAATTGCTGGTGGGAATGGGAAATGGACGGAGGGATAGATCTAAACCTATGCTCGTTTCGAGGGATAGGGATAGGACGATAGACTGGGAATGGGATAGAAGAGGTTCGTATCCCACCGTTTTTATCCAGTTGGGGGAGGTGGGTTTAATTGGAGCAGGAAATGGGATCGTAGAGCCGTAGACCTCTCCAGCGCCGGTCACCGGAGAACAGGATGCGGCCAGCCCGCCGGTGGACAGCATGAGTGGCCATGGAGTAACCGCGGTTCGCAGCAACGACGGAGGAGTTGGAGCCCGCCAACGCTACTTGCCTCGTCTTCTCCGGCGAATGGAAGAGCGCGCTGCCAACGAGGCCCCAGGATGCCGGAGCTGTGCGTGTGCGGAGGCTCACGACGTCGCGAGCGCAGTAGTTGCCGCGCTGCTCATCTTGCGCGACGCGATATCGTAGGTGCCCGGAGGCCGGAGCCACCGCTAGCCTCGCAGCCGTCCAGGCCTCGCACCTGCTGGCCGTGGATGGACTCGCAGTCGCTGGACGGTTGGAGTCGCGCTAAACTCACACGCGCTGGTTGGTGGAGCCACGAGCTCGCTCATGAGCTGTCGCCTGCAAAATAGGATGGGGTTTTTTTAATTTTAACACTTTTTGAAAACTAATTTTAAATCTAACGCTGTGTTTTTTTTTAAAAAAAAAACTAACACTTTTGGCCGCGTCTATTATCCTGGCGCGGCCAAATGCCTGTGTCGCGCCATGCATGGTGGCGCGGCACAGGGCTGACGTGGCGGCGACCGGAATCACTGACCGATGACGTGGCAGGGTCTGCCGCGTCCTGATCCGTGGCGCGGCAGAGCCGCGCCCTGATCTGTTGCGCGGCAGAGCCGAATGAAACCCCGCGGCCAGTCCCGCCTGCCCGAGCAGCAAGCCCGCCGCCCACCCGGCGGTACCTGGACGGTTTAATCGGAACGCGTCGCGCCAATAGTGGGAGTTATTCTAAGTATTGCTTGACGTAAAATCAATAGTGGATTTGTTTTTGTCTTTTGTTGAATTTTTTCATAGCCAAATAGAGAATTTGATAAGTCAATGATATTTTTTTCGTCTTTCATAATACGATTAACCACCATATTAACTAATCAATTACGAAAAATTGGATCGGATTGAAACGAATATTTTTTAAGGGAACTTATTCATTTGGCTTTTGGCCCCATATTGTAGGATCGACAGCGACGCGACCATGGACCCCGGCTTTCTCGACCCCTCGCGCAAGACGTTGGCCACCGGCGTCGAGATACCCCGGGACTGCTGGTTTTCGAACTAGTTGCTACTTAATCTCGCATGCAGTGATGCCGCGACGCATTGAAACGAATATGAAGCAAATAAATCAAGTGCGTGCGCAAGTTGACAAGCTGCCACATAACATTTTCATTGGTTTGACATAAGTTCGACATAACATAACCAACTAAGTCTATAAGTTTCGGACGCCAATAGTAGTCTGACCTAACAAACTAAGACCTAGGAGTGTAAGGATCCCTCGGACGCCTATATCTCTTCGGATTTGTTGGCAACACATTGGGAGTGTAGCCAACGTCGGTGTGGTCGTGTCGCCGGTGCGTACGGCTCGTACCCTGCAAGTATATGATATGCACGATTACTTAGAATTCTTTATGATTGTTAGTTCATGTAGCCTATGTATTTAAAGAAACTACCTTTGTTAGTACATGTGAGGCTCATTGGGTACCAAGCGGGGCACCACCTAGCTGAGACATGCTGATCTCGTCCCGCGACTAATCGTCCCACTGGTTGTGCTGTCTGTGGAAGCCCGGGGGTCGTCGTCCTCGTCGTCCTCGGTTGTAGGCTCCTTCCCAGCGCTATGATGTGGCGGTGTACGCACCGCGAAAGTGGCACCTGTCACCGGCTGAGAAGAGCCGGTTGGTGTCCTCAAAGAGGCTGAAGACGTGCCACCCGACCACGCCGAGAGTGGCGGTTCCTCATAAGGAGTGTCCATGCAGCCCAGCTTTTGAGCTAGCTTCCTACAGCTCTTCTTCACCTTCTGCATAAATAGACGTTAAAGTTAGTGCATTTCCCAAACATATATATACTAAAGAAACAATTTCAGAACGGACTAGTTTATGTTTACCTCCACAAAAGCCTCAAGAACGCCTGGCCCCTGCCCTCTAGACTCGTGAAGCCGGAACACTGCTTCGTTGGACAGCCTCGACAATTGTGTCGCCTGGGTACAGAAACGCGGTTGAACAGTTTTAGTATACATACTTAATACCAAATGGATTACAAATTATACAATTCAAGTATCTTACCACGTATCTTTGTAGCGGGGCTCTCTGTAGTTGTGTGTCATCTCTAGTGGCAATGTCGTACACATCTTTGATCACATCTTCCTCCGAGTCCTCGTCAATCGCCTCCTCAGTGTACGGGGGCTTGATATGTGTCCTCGTAGACCTGTGAAGCCAGCGTATGTACTCGTCGAAGATGTGCTGGTCGTGTGGAGGACCTGCATGGACCGGTTGTCGTTCCCTGGTCTCCCACAAGTGGATGTGCGCGTTGTGTGTCACGCACCAATCCTTGGTCTTGTACCTCTTCCTGTGGTCATACCTGCAACAAAACGATGTTAGTTGTACCACACACACCTCTGAATTATAGCTTTGTTATTAATCGATAATGCACCCGTGCAATCCTTGGTTGGTGGAGTAAAGTGGTGGTAGGCAGCCTGTCATTCTTCCAAACTGTCTGCAGACCATGACGGGCAAGTGAATCTTGACCACGTGGAAGAAAATAAGAGGGACGTTGCAGCGATACTCCTCTGACTCGTCCCTAGTGATAGGACTGAGATAGTACTGGAGCTCCGGAGCATTCCAAGGACACCAATGCACCTGAACATTTCGTAATTGAGTTAGGCTGTGATATAGTGTAGATCGAACAAGACACAGGTATGATAGTAAAGAGAGCGTAACTTGGTGCTGTGTCAGGACGTCGAGACCGTCTGTGTACTTCCTGTACTTACGCCTCGCATTCCCTCTAACTAACTATGATTCCGTCTAGATGAACAGAGTTGTAGGGAGTGTATCCTGCCGTTCCATTGCTGCATTGAACACGATAATGAATTACCCATTAATAAACTCATCATATGTTACCATATCGAAGAATATAATGAACCGAAGTACTTACCGGTAAACCAGTACTAAGGGGCCTCCCAACGGGCCATCGTTCCCAACACCAAACCTGGAGTAGGTACGAGCAACCTCCAAGGTTCGCATACCCTGAGGTGCGACGGCAGGCAACGTATAGCTATCGATACGTCCATGCCAGGACTGCGCTGCCCCAGCTGTACGCCGCTATGTTCTCCCACGGCTGGCATAGTATGTCAAGGAAGATCCAACTGATGGTGTTGCCCGAGGCGTCTGGGAAGAGGAAAGCACCAAGAAAGTGCTAGAGCCACACTCGAGCGAACCTGTCGATCTGGGCCTCCTCAGCCTGTGGGTCCAAGTAATCAAAGCTCTCCGTGATCTAGGACGACGAAGCACCGAAAGTTTTCCTAAAATTTACCAAAGAAAATGAGACCCGATGGTTGTAGGAAAGCAATGCAAGTATTAAATAGGCTTCAATTTATCACTTATTTTTCTTGGAAGCCTCGTCGTCCGGTGGAAGAAAGCCAGTAAACTGAGCCACCAGCTCCCTCTAGTGATCGTTGGCAACTATCCCTGTCACTGGAAGTCCCTCCAACCGAAGGCCAAAAATAGCCTTCACGTCCTGCATGGTCAAGGTCATCTCGCCACAAGGTAGGTGGAACGTGTGGGTCTTAGGCCTCCACCTGTTATAAGAATAGAACGACTGTTAGTTGCCTCAAATTTGTTATAAGAAAATTTACGTACAAAGAATGCACTCGCACCCGTCTACAGCTGCAGTAAGTAGTGCTGGGTCAAGGGGCAGAAAACCGTGGTTGACAACACGGACAAGCTCGAGGAAGCCGACACGCCGTATGTACGGCGCATAACGCTCATCCCATTGATGTGCCCTGGTGTGCGTGCGGGGCCTCAAAGTAAGCAAGGCCACCTCTGCGTTGTTGTCACTCAAGATGTGTGGTCGGTGCTGGTCATCGTACTCCACCTCAAGAATAGGGTACAACGGGTGCTGCGTGGGAGGGACCATCCTGTTACAAATTGATAAACTAAGCGTTAGAGTATTCAAATTAACATTATGTAGCATTGCAAATTTTGAACTACTTGTTATGCAATACGAACACAATATGAAAGCACATGTATATATTCAAAGTAACATTAATAGACATATCACGCACTAGTAACATAAATAACTTCACTAGAAATATAAGCATTTGACGAAACTTCATGAAGTCATCAAAATCGACGTATCACGCACTAGTAAGTACCAACATTTGTAAACTAGTATCTATACCCAAAATCCCTAACTAAATAACTAACTATAAACTAAATAATAAATACCTAATCAATCCATAAACCAAAAATCCTAACTATACTAGAACACACAACCTCGAACCTAAAAACTACCTACGTAAATCACAAACAAATTCACTAACCTAACTATCCTAAATCACTAACTATCTTAAATTTGACAAACTATCATAAATCAATAACAATCATAAAACCCTAACTATCCTAAATTACTAACTATCCTAAATCACTAATTATCCTAAAACAATAATAATCAAAATAACATGAAATCGAGAGGGAGGTACCTTAGGAGCGGGCGGCCTTGACGCGCCGGCGTTCGTGGCACGGCCGGCGCGGGCGCTGCGCGGCGGGAGTGGCCGGGCGCGGCGTGGGCGGGCGCGTGCGGGCGCTGCGCAGCGGCGGGGCGTGTGCGGCTGGCGGCGGGGGCGGGCAGGGGTGCGGGCGGGCGGGCGGGCTCGCTCGCAATATTTATTTGGCCCTGCCGCGTCAAGATCGGTAGCGCGGCAGAGCCCTGCCACGTCAACGATCGCGATTCCGGTCGTTGCCATGTCAGCCCGCTGCCGCGCCACCATACATGGCGCGGCACAGGCATTTGGTTGCGCCAAGGCAATAGGCGCGGCCAAAAGTGTTAGTTTTTTAAAAAAAACAGGCAGTGTTAGATTTAAAATTAGTTTTCAAAAAGTGTTAAAATTAAAAAAAATCGATGGGAACGGGATAACGCTGGTTGGTAGTGTTTTTTTTTTTAACAGCTGGTTGCTAGCTTGAGCGGATGAGTAAGAAGGTAGAGGCCATGTGTGCACTTCAGTTTTTAAATCTCATGGGGCTCACCCAACCTAGCCAGTTAAACCAAACAATGGATTTGTCTTGTTTTCTAATATATCCCTAACCTAAACCCAGCTATCCAAACGGCGCCCAAAAGTTCATATAGTGGATTGAGAAAACATCTTTTAGGCATCCTTTGGATCACATGGTAAGAAATATATAGGGATAGAAAAAACATAGGAATTGATGTGGCATATTTCTCCAATCTTATAGGGTTCAAAAACACAAGAAAATAAATGAGAAGCTCTTTGGCTGCACCACATGAAAAACAAAGGAATTATGTACACGTTTGAGAAGCTCTTTGGCTAGCAGTTGCATTCAAAGCAGAAAACTAGCAGTTACATTTGCTTATACATCAATGGGTCGCGCTGTGGGCTGCTGCCCTCCTCTTCCGTAGTGGAGCAGAGCAGGCGGGACTGGGCAGCAGGTGGCGGCGACGCAGCATGAGGAAGGAGTGGAGGGGAGGGGGCGGACTTGCAGCGAGACTTGGGCTCCGCGGCGCCAAGGCTGAAAAACAATTGCGCGAACAGATGCGCGAGTCGATTCCTTTCGCGTCAGGAAAGTTTCCATGAAGTCTGAGCTCTTGTTTACTTTCCTGTGAAACTGAGTCGTACGAATCCAATCCTATGGAATATTTCATTTGTATTTCTGGTGAACCAAAGGCAGATGTAGGAAACAATCCAAAGGACTCCAAATCCTACAAAATTCCTTTGCCAATCCTACAATCCAAAGGGGCCCTTATGGTTTTAAGGGAGACAGCCTCGAGTAGATTGACAAAATCTGATCCCCTTTCCTCTCCTCTCGTTTCTCTCTTTCTCTTCTTGGCACGCGGTGGAGAACACCCGTCCCACGAGATCTCGGAGCGGTGGCGTGGGTGGGTCATCTGTGTCTCGCCCGGTGGGGCCGTGCAGCCAACCCGCCTGAATGCTCGCTCGACACGGTGGCGCGATCGGCCGGCCTGCACGCTCGGAACGGCGACATGGCCAACCGGCCGGCACACTAGCTCGGAGTGGCGGCACGGCCAGCACACTCGCTCGAAGCAGCGGCATGGTGACACGACATGGCAGCAGCTGGGCGCCGGTGCGGCAAGCGCGGCCCTCCCAGCGTGGGACCTAAATGTTAGTGAGAGAAGAAGGAAAGGGAGTTGAGAAAAATATGTGGTTCTTTCTCTTTCTTTGAGGGAGAGCCGAGGTGTTTTCTCAACTAAGGAAAAAAGGGGAGAGGAAAGGGGACCTAGTGGTCCACTGATTTCACCCATCCATCCTCTTTATGCCAGGATATAGGGGAAGGGGATCCGTTTCCTCAATATGAAGGAGATGCTCTTATTACGCCCGCCCCGCGGATACATCGTACAGTGGTGGTTTTCTTTTTGTTGTAAATTTGACACATATTCTCTCAATGTCGCAAGCTCAGGGACGGACATCGTGCAACTGGGTTTAGGATATTTTTTGGACCACCCGACATGCCCTGTAGGTCCGTCCCTGCTTACGAGTACTAGTACTCCCTCCATTTCAAGAATGCAATTCTCATCTTTCTAGAAGTCGGATGGTCTGAACTTTGATCAAAATTGTTATATAAAAAATGTACTAACATTTATAATACAAAACAAGTATAATTAGACTAATTGCGAAATTTATTTTCATAATAAACTTATTTAGAGATATAAATATTAATATTAGTCACTATAAATTTGATCAAACTTAAGGACATGAATCTCAAAATTATATTCTTTTTGAGACTGAAGGACCAAGAAAGACAACTAAAGGGGGGGTGAATGGGAGCCGATCCAAAATTTCTTCCAAAATGACCACTGTCCCAAACAACCCACCAAAACAGCAAAACACCAAGTGATATGCCCTCAAGTCAACTACTGACCGGATGCCCTCTGGTATAACCAGAGAACACAACAAGACACTCATAGACCCAAATAGCAAACGAACCAACAACACGCGAGAAAATGCAACAAAGAGGAGCTGCACAACAGTCAAACTGGCTTGGCTGGCTGCCTACCCAGCCTGACCGGTTCTTGGGCAGGGGCTGTAGCAGAGACGGCTTGGCCGGCCTTGGACCCGGCTTGGCCGTTTTGGGAGGTGGCCTGGCTGGCAGGCCGCCAGGGAAGAACCAACTGAGCTGATTTAAGGAGTCGGCTAGGCCAATTTTGATGGCTTGCACTCTGAAACTTCTCCCAAAAATAAAAAATGGATTTCGAAAAGTCCCAAACTTCGCAGAGGGCTTACCTTGGGTGCTTAGAAGATAATCCCCAAGAATCATCGCCTAGAAACCTTGGAATTGAACAGGATCTTAAAACCAAGCAATTAAAAGAGGGTTTTCTCCAAATTCCTCCGAAGGATGGATTTTCGTGCTCGTGATGAATCTAGCCCAATTACTTGGCAGATATGTTTATCTAGGGTCCTTGCACGAATCCAAGCCCTCAAACCAACTCCCAAACCGCATGAACACAAAATCCAACTAAAGGGAGAAGGGAGGGGAACTGGAGAGGAAAAAACAAAACCAAAACTTTAAGAACACGTAGACTCAGATCTCAGAGGAATGATTTTCTTTATTTCTAAAATCAACCAGGTCTAGTTCTTACAGAGGACAGACTACGAAACAAAACACAGATAGTGTAATCACTCACTTCATTTGTGGATCTCTCTCAACTGTCGGGAAACTAAACAGGAAACTACCTCGATGCTAAGGCAAAAGCAAAGGAAGAGATGGCTGGTTTGGGCAGCCCTCACCTCTTATTTATAGAGGCTATTATACATTCCAAACATACCCCTAGATATTTTGCCTGAACCACTTAATCCTAGGGGCAAAATGGTCCAATTGGAGATACATGCATCCGACGACCACGAGCTCTTCACGACTTTGCTTCGCATCGATGCAAGCTTCGTGATGACGCCATGTGGCGCTCCGAAGTCCATCCCGAACTCCAACCGGGTTTTGAGGCCCAAACCCATAAATCGTTCGTCAGTGGTTTGAAGCTCAAACCACCAAACCCAGTTGGAGAAGCCTATCCACTACGCCTCCTCCACGATCTCGACACGTGTCACCTTACCATCCGTCCTCGATCGCCCGATTACCAAGTCCTTTTGGGCCTCCGTCTTGACTTGGTCAACCGCTGTCTTGACTTGGTCAACATGTTCTACTCCTCTACATGTACACTTGCTTGTCGATGTCCCAAGTGTCAACCACCCACGGTCAGTCTTCCAACCCCCTAGGTCCGTCGGTCCAAGGCTCACGTCCGTCCTTCATCGCTTCCAGTCCATCAATAAGGCACGTCTCCACTTGACCTCCCTATAGTCGTCGACCGTCTCTGTGCTACACACCTGCACACCACAAGCCAAAGATACATGTTGCACACACCAATACTCATGCTAAGGTTAGTCTCAAACTCAACCAAAGCCTGATCATCTCCTGACAATCACTTATCATCAACTCGACACACATCGGCACATATCAACCATGTGTTCGCCGAGACGATGGAGTATTAGCACTAAAGCTGAAACAAGGAAAGGAACTGCGCTTCGAGAACAACACATGCATGTGTGTAACATAACAAAAAACCTTTTCCGTGAGGATAGTATCTAATATGAATGGGTTCTGTAGCACTGATGCCCAGCTCTATAAATAATAAAACAACCGGCTCTATAAATGGATTCCGTAGTAGTATCTTTATCAACACTATGTATTAGTTAGGTCAGTCTTAGTAGGGGTTTTATGAGAATTTTATGAACACCATTGAGTAAACTGACATGACATAGTATAAATGAAGAGATGACAGAAAGTTTTATAGAATAAGGCCCTCTTTGGATCCATGAGGCTAAAGTTTAGCCCAGGGCTAAAGATTCGCCATTAGAATGAAGGGGTTAAAATTTTAGCCTATGGGGCTGTTTGGATTCAGGGGCTAAAGATTAGTCATGTACCCTACCATGATCCATTTGCCCCTAATTAATACACATACACAACCGTGCATAGGGATGGGTGGGGGTAATATGTGTCTTTTGTCCCACATGACCACTTTTAGCTCTCTTTAGCTTACCTTGGAGGAGCTAATGGAAAAGAGGTGGGCTAAAGTTTAGCCTCCATTTTTAGCCTTCCTGTTTAGATCTATGAGGGCTAAAATATGACTAAAAGAGATGGGATAAACTTTAGCACTGAGATGGCCTAAAATTAGTTGATGAAACTTGTTGTTAGAACGGATGGGAGTCTTGAAGAAACTGATCTTAGTCAATGAACAGCTACGGGCTGGGTGTCCTTGCCAGCTTGTTATATATTATCACCCTGTTCGCTTGATCGTATCAGCCATGTTTATCAGCCATGATACATTGTTTTTCTCTCACAACAAAACAGCATCAGCCGGCTTATAAGCCACAGGGTTTATAAGCCACATAAATGATAAAGCGAACAAGTGTATATATACGGCTTCATCGCGACTTTGGGTACTTGATTTCACGGCAGTCCGGAAAAAAATAATCTGACGGCTACCAAGGATCTGTTCGGCTGATAAGCCGGCTGAAGCTGTTTTGTTGTGGGAGAAAAATACTGTAGATTCTAGCTGATAAGCCGGCTGATAAGTTCAAGCGAACAGGGAGCAAGCAACCACCGACAGCGATGTTACAGGGAAACACGGAAATATTGCAAGTGGTGCACTGGCCTCGTTCACTTCGCTGAAAAAATAAGCCGAAATACTGTTTTGGCTGATTTGTTGAGAGAGAAAAATACTGTTTTAGCTAAAAAAATAAACTGAAAAAGACGAATTATAAGAGAATCGAATAGGGCCGTTGACAGGGAAAAGGAATCCACATAACATCGATGTGCGGAGCAGGAAAAAGAGCCCTGTATATTGTTTATAAAACCCAGATACCGGAGCTTGATTCGAGATTCGGATGCAAGTCATTTGGACACTCCATTCATAACTTTTCCTTATACTAAATCATATATTACGACACTTGCCCCTAGAGATGCTCTTAGTGGTGTTTAAATCCAAAGTAAAATTTTGGACCGTCTCATCGAATGTTATATGGTTGTCGTATAGGGTGTTCGGATACTAATAAAAAATAAATTACAGAATTCGTTAGTAAACCACGAGACGAATTTATTAAGCGTAATTAATCCATCATTAGCACATGTGTGTACTGTAGCATTTTGTTGTCAAATGATAAACTAATTAGGCTTAAAAGATTCGTCTCACAAATTAGTCGTAATATATGCAATTAGTTATTTTTTTAATTTATATTTAACCTAAAGTTTTAGGAGAGGAACTAAACAAGACCTTAGTTTGCCTCGGTCTACCGAAGATTGGAATGCACGACACAGCATTGAAGAGGTTGCCACAAGTCAGTAGATAACACAAATATATCCAATAGACCACGGGCGTGGAATTTATAAGCGCCACTCAGGATCGGAGAACCCGTCTCTCTTCTACCGTGCGCAATCCCACCAACAACCACTACTGGACTCAGATTCTTTGCCGAATGCCTGAGGCACTCGGCAAAGGCTAAATTATACCCGACAAAGCCTTTGCCGAGTGCGGCACTCGGCAAAGAACACACAGCAAAAAATTGATCGGTAAAATCCTCTTTGCCGAGTGTCTTTTATCGGGCACTCGGCAAAGAAAAGCGGCCGTCACGTCGCCGGCCCCATTGACGGTGGTTTTGCCGAGTGCCAATCTGTAGGCACTCGGCAAAGATTTTTTTATTTTTTTAAAAAAATTCTTTGTCGAGTGTCAACCCTGCAGGCACTCGGCAAAGATTTTTTTATTTTTTTAAAAAAAATTTCTTTGCCGAGTGCCCACTGGCCGGCACTTGGCAAAGTTTAAATTTTTTTTAATTCTTTGTCGAGTGCCCTCTTTCCGGCACTCGGCAAAGTTTGAATTTTTTTTAAATTCTTTGCCGAGTGCCCTCTGGCCGGCACTCGGCAAAGTTTGAATTTTTTTAAAAAAAAAATCTTTGCCGAGTGCTCTCTGGGGCCGGCACTCAGCAAAGTTTGAATTTTTTTAAAAAAAATCTTTGCCGAGTGCCCTCTAGCCGGCACTCGGCAAAGTTTGAATTTTTTTAAAAAAAAAATCTTTGCCGAGTGCCCTCTTGTCGGCACTCGGCAAAGTTTGATTTTAAAAAAAAATTCTTTGCCGAGTGTCCTCTGGCCGACACTCGGCAAAGTTGGAATTTTTTTTAAAAAATTCTTTGCCGAGTGCTATGGTCATGGTACTCGGCAAAGCTAGAAAAATGGTTTTCCATCAGCCCATTTTCCTAGCTTTGCCGAGTGCTGTGACGATGGCACTAGGCAAAGGGGTCCTTTGACGAGTGCAACACTCGGCAAAGTGACCCAAAACGGCTATTTTTAATTTTTTTTACGTTCCATCATGACAAATAAATTCATACAATCATATATCTCATCCATTACATATATATCTCATCCATCCACACATCCATCCGCACATATCACATCCATCACAATATACATCACATATATAATAATAAGTGCTCAAGTCCATCCAAATAAATCCACAAGTCTATCAAAGTCCACAAGTGCATCACAAGTATATCAAAGTCCATCACCAAGTGAACAACAAATGAAAAAAATACAACGTGCACTCATCTCGGCCACTACGACTGTGGTGAAGGCCCAGTTGCATCATTTGGAGGTGCATGAGGTGGATTATTCGAACCACCGTCAGATGAAAACTGCACAAATGAGTAAAGATTGCATGTGAGACAAGATTATTTAGATAGCTAATCTTGAAAGGTAGAGGCCATACAAGCAAAGCACAAGCGAAAGAAAAAAAAACTTTCGTACTCACAGGAGTAGCTGCAGCTGTAGGACGCGAAGGCGGAGGTGGAACCAACAGCCCAGGTGGTAGAGACAAGCCCACACGTTGCCTAAGCCCTTGTAGGAACTCCATAATGTCCGTCAACCTCTGCGCCTGGGCCTGCCGCTCGGTCCGCTCGGCGTCTAGCTCGGCCGCCAGCTCCTGACGTTGCCTCATTTCTTGTTCCAGCCGAGCCTGCAACATTCCACTCCAATGTTTCAGTAATGCAAAGCTAATTAAGGTGTGTAAAGATCAATGTATGACGAGTAAAACAGGAATAACCTCGAGTGCGTCGACTCGGTGCTGTGCAGCGGTCGACCGTGTGCGAATGGTCGGGCTCTCGCTCGTGCTCCGTGCTCGGATCTGGGAGAGAGAGGGAGTAGAGGCCGTGTCGATGACGCCATCGCCAAGCCAGAACCGCCCATGCTTCTTGCCTTGCCCCACCCTCATGACGGCCTCTCCATCGAAGTCCTGGGTGCTCAGATCGTGGTCTGACCCATGGAGCGACCTCGCCACCTCAGTGTACTCACAGATGCGGGAGTGGACGCTCGGGTTCGTGTATGCCTCGGGTGGGTCCTCCAGGTTGAAGGAGACGTTGGACGTCGCCTTGCCCTTGTGGGCCATACACCATGCCTGGAAGTCCGAGCAAGCCTGACCACTATGTGACGCCGACTGCGAGAAAGACAGCACGATGATTACAAATCAGGCAGAACTGAGCGTCATAATAGATAAATGAATTCACGTACCCATGCTTGTTTGTATCCGGCGAGGCTGCGGCTGCCTTGATGGTGTGCTGGACCTTGCATCTGCAAACGATGGTCCTGGGCATCCCTGTGCATCTTGAGGTATTCCTCCATGAGCCACCTCTCCACCATCATCGCTCAGCACTCAGGATACGCTTGGCACCACTAGGGAATCATCTACTCATCATCATCAAGTATTGGACATATAAGAAGATCAAATTAAACCAACTTAATCTCAAAACGAATCAATATTTATGTTCTTCATTTACCTCAAGGTACTGCTCCCGGGTCAGCTGCATCTCTCTTGCGTCTTTCTTGGTTTTCCTCTCTCCAAGCTTCGACCCGTAGTAGGTTACGATGGCCTAGATGCGTGCCTCGTGATGCATGTCGGTGACGAGTTTTTTACAGGCTTTGGCAGTCACCTGCTCTGCCCTGGCCTCAAATCCCTCCTCGCATCTGTAATAAGTCTGCATACAAAAGCGATGTATCCATTCATTATTTCAAGAAAAGTCCAATGAATGCGACGTATTGAGCAATGTTGTGCGAGGGAGACTTACCCAAAGCTCTGCCTTCACCCGCGCCGCCTTGTTGGGGTACTCCACATCGGTGGCGACGGCATAGTGGTCAAACGAGTAGGCCGACTCCATCTTCGATGCATACGTGACAATACTGGGGAAGTGTTGCCTGCATAGAAGACCCAGGATGCCATTGACTAGCCGTGCGTTACCACCCGACACAACCACCCAGTTCCTGCACAAGTGATTAAGAAAAATTATTAGTTTTTTTCATCATATCATATGAAGTGGTGGTGATAACATATAAAGTTACTTACTTTTGCCCTTTGGGGCGAATCACTGGGCGTTGGTGAGGAAGCGGAGCCTGTGGGAGGCTCGCGGGACCTCGCAAGTAGACGCTCAAAGAGGAGTCGGAGGAAGCGGAACCCGTGCCTGCCGCCTCCTCCTCCTCCTCCGGCTCCTCCTCACACGGCCCCTCCTCCTCATCCGTCTGGCGAACCAGCTCATCGTCCAACTCGTCCACGGGCGCCACCTCCTCCTCTGGCTCCTCCTCACACGGTGTGGGAGCAGACGGCCCCCTCCTGCGGTTGGCGGTCCTCTTCCTTGTCCTCCTGACCGATCCCTCCGCCGCCCCCTCCGCCTCCTCCTACAGCCGGCGTGGTCTTTGGTAAATTGAGTTCACGGACCTATGACGGTCGCCCACCATCTTTATTCAATCACCTGCAACAAAAAAAGAAAAACAAGACGTAATTAGAAATAGGTGCAAAAATGAACAAACCATAATTACAAAAAACATAGTATTACATGTATTAGAAATAATCTTCATGATTGAGATTAGCTGGATCATAGGTCTCGTCATCACTATCAACATTGTCCAACTCATCAACACTATCCGAAGGAGGAATGTTGTCTTCATTGTCATTGCCTAAACGTAATCGCTCAAGCATTTGTATGTCCTTCAGATTTCGCACCTCGTCTCCAGCGTCCTCGTCATCATCCCTTTCATTGTCTACTTCCATTCCTATCTCTTCGGTTAAGTCTATATCAAACCTCCCTTGTAGTCCCTCTTCTTGATAGAACTCTCCATCATATGTGTTTGGGTTGAAGTTGTAATCTTCATCGTTTGGGACAGGTAGTTTACCATGTGGCAATACCTTGTGCACAATAGACCAACCCTTAAGATGCTCAACGTCTTTGCATGCGTATGACGTATAATAAACCTGGACGGCCTATTGAGCCACAATGTAGACATCTTTTCCTGGATAGACGGAATTCTATCGAATTTCGACTAGCCCAAGCTTAGGGGTCTATCTCGTTACTCCAGGATAAAACCAGTGACATTTAAATATGACAGGAGTAAGAGGTTTGGAACCATAGAATGATAGTTCATAAATTTCTTTAATTCTTCCATAATAGTCGAGTCCATCAGTGTTGGGCGTAACAACTCCGCTGTTTGTGGTTTTTCGATTGGGCCGACTCTGCTCGTAGCTTGCTGTGTGAAAATGATATCCATTTACGTCATAACCGGTAAATGACTTGACCCTAATGGCACAGCCGTTTGCAACCTGTCTCAGCTCGTCACTTATAGACGCATCAGTTTGGGCTTTCTGTTTGAACCAACAAATGAAATCAGGGCTCCCTGGTCCCGCACCCCGTGAAAGAAGGGTATCATTTTCTTGCGGGGTAGGTTGCCTTGATCCATGCCAGGATTGACGAAGAAATTCCCTATACCAACGAGAAACAAGGGGGTTGGACGAAGAAACAAGGCCATACGGCGAAATGAAACAAGTTCGTTCAGAACTTACCCAATGAATGGCTGCACCTCGACAAGGTTGGTCAACACATATAGCATGATACTGCGCCACTTTTCATTTTTTAATTGCTTAGTGGTCGATGCACTTGCGCTTCCGAGTTGCCCTTGAAAAAGGTTGAGGTTTGATTCATTTTCGCCAGTATTGTAACGAGGTGGTGGATTATAAACGCTAGGAAGTTTCTCAGTGTAGTATTTCTCTGTGAAGTTCGACACCTCCTCTAAAATGTATGCCTCTGCATTGGAAGCCTCAATTTTGGCTTTATTTCTACATTTTTTGCGAAGAGTCTTCAGACATCTCTCGATTGGATAGCACCAATGGTTCTGCATGGGCCCCCCCATCCGTGCCTCATACGGGAGGTGCACAATCAAATGTTGCATCGGCAAGAAGAAGCCGGGTGGAAAGATCTTCTCCAACTTACAAAGCAACACGGGTGCTGCTTTTTCCAAGTCATCAATGATGGTCTAAGAGAGCTCCTTGGCACAAAGCTGGTGGAATAAGTAGCTCAACTCTGCCAGCACTTGCCAGACATGCTCTGGGACATAGCCTCGAACCATCGCCGGAAGAAGCCGCTCAATCCATATGTGGTAGTCATGACTCTTCATCCCGTTTACTCGTAGAGTGCCTAAGTTCAGTCCCCTCTTTAGATTCGCTGCATACCCATCAGGGAACATTAGCGTCTTGATCCATTCAAGTACTTCCCTCCTTTGGTCCTTTTTCAAGACGAAATCAGCCTTAGGCCTTCTCCAGGTCTTACCACGACTAGGAGGCTGCATCTCTTGATTTGGTCTATCGCACAATGTTGCCAGGTCCACTCTAGCCTTAGGGTTGTCCTTAGACTTTTTAGTGTCCATGAGTGTTGCCCAAAGTGCCTCGGCGACATTCTTTTCAGTGTGCATTACATCAATGTTATGTGGTAGGAGAAGGTCATCGAAATAGGGGAGCCTCGTCATGCTCAAGATATGAGTCCACATATGTTGCTCACCATATCCTACAAAACCACCTTCTTCATTAGGCATGAGAGCATCTATCTGAGCATGAACCTCGGCACCAGTCATCATTCGGGGGTGCATCATATATCACTTTGACACCTTTCGTAAAGTTCTTGATGTCTTGTCTGAATGGATGGTCAAGAGGTAGGAATTGACGATGTCTGTCGAACGACGAATACTTGCCACCCTTCTGCAACCAAATGAACCTCACACCTTCCTTGCATATTGGGCAAGGGAACTTCCCATGAACACACCAGGCGCAGAATATCCCATACACTAGGAAGTCATGCAGGGAGTAGTGATACCAAACGTGCATTTTGAAGGTTGTCTTTGTAGCTCGATCACATGTCCATACCCCTTCGTCCCAAGCACGGACCAATTCATCAAACACGGGCTCCATGAACACACCCATATTACTCCCTGGGTGTCCAGGAATTATCAATGATAAGAATACATTATGTCGTTGAAAGGAGACACCGGGGGGGAGATTAAGGGGGATAACGAAGACGGGCCAACATGTGTATAGGGCAGCCATCATTCCATAAGGATTGAACCCATCTGTTGCCAGCGCGACACGTACATTACGAGCCTCATCTGCTTTGTCACGATGTTTGTCATTAAAGCGGATCCAAGCTTCACCATTGGATGGATGTACCATCTTGTCAGGACTGTACCGTTTGCCATTTTTGTGCCATGTCATCTGTTTCATGAATTCCTCGGTCATGTATAGCCGTTGGATCCTCGGTAGGAACAGAAGGTACCGTAGGATTTTCATGAGGATCGTAAGTTGCCTCTTCTAGCCATCATCAGAGTCTACCTCTAGGTACCTAGAGGATTTACACTTTGGACAAAACTTTCCATGCTTGTGTTCTTTCCTAAATAGGACGCACCCCTTCGGACAAGCATGTATCTGCTCATACGGCATCTTAAGTGCTCGAAGGAGTTTCTGTGACTCGTACATGCTCTTTGGCAGAATGTGGCCCTCTAGAAGCAAGGTGCCAATCACGGCCAACATCTTATCGAAGCCAGGTCGACTCAAGTTTAACTCGGACTTCAACCCCATTAAGCTTCCAATGGCATCCAGTTGAGACACCATTGACCGATTGTGAAGGGGTTTCTATGCTAAGTCCATCATGTCGTAGAACGCCTGTGCGGCTGCCTCCATCTCCTCCTTCTCATGTCCCTCATCGAACTGTCCTTGGTGAAAGTCATCTAACATGTCTGGTACCCCGGCATCAGCATCAAAAGCCTCCACCTGTGGTCTCACCACCTCCTCTCTCATACGATGGGCTTCACCATGGTGGACCCACCGGGTGTAGTCCGGCGTAAATCCATTCTTCACCAGATGTTTACCAATTTCCACCTTGTTTACCCTCCTCCTGTATCCACATTTTATGTAGGGACACAACACTAGGCAATGTCCTTTAGCAGCCTTACCAAATGCACTGTTCAAGAAAGCATCGGTCTTGTTCATCCATTCCGTGGTGTAATCACTCAGACTTCTCCAGCCCGTGTACATCCACTAATGGTCATCCATCCTCTAACATATGTATCAGCGAGTAATGTAACCATCAATTGCATCTACATGGTGTTCCTACTATCTAATAGGTGAGGATAGGTCCTAATCCCACCCGCGGATGCGTAGATGAGGTTAGTTTCCATGCTCTACTCCTATCCGAGATAGAATTTTGGCAGCACCTCCCCGTTGTTCTCCAGATACACGTCTTGCCAAAGAAGAGTGCGTATCCAGAGAACAACATGGAGGTGATGCCAAAACTCTGTCTCGGACCAGAGCAGACTATGGAAACTAACCCATCTATGGATCCGCGGGCTGTCCAAAAAACATGGACAATCCGAAATAGATACGGTCATAGATATGCAAAGATCTGCATACCTCTAACCGTATCTCTTTCGAACGGGAGACGCCTAACTAGGTTACGCGATCTACGACCATGATACGGAAAGAGGGGTTATACCTAGGGTGGCGGCGGAGTCAGGCTAGCGGGGCCGTGGCGGGTCGGTGCAGTGGCGAGGCGGCGCGGTGCAGGCAGACCGGCACGACGACGGAAACTCCGACTCGGCTCCGACGGGCTCTTTTCTACAAAATGGAACAAAATACTGTCATTTAAAAAAAATCGGCAGAACCTCCCCTGCACGGTGAGGTTTCCAAAACTTGCAAAAAACAGCAGCACGATGGCCGACAAGCACATATGTCTCAAGAGAAGCCATGTAATTTGGATATCAATCCATGCAAAAGAATATATCCAAGTAGTACCACTACTTCTACTACTACTTCCACTATTGCTACTACTACTACCACTAGTTCTACTACTACTACCACCACTATTGCTACAACTACTACCACTACTTCTACTACTACTACTACTACTACCACTAATTCTACTACTACTACCACTAGTTGTACTACTACTACCACTACTTCTAATACTACTACTACCACTAGCACCACTAGTACAACTAATACTACTACAACTATCACTACCACGACAACAAAAAGAGAGAAGGCATACCTGACGGGCGACGGGGGTAGGGGCAGGCGGCGTTGGGGTCATTGGAGTCGAGAACGGGGTCGGGCACGGGCGCCGCCGGGGGCAGGGCCGGCCGGGGGGTAGGGCCGGCCTGGGGCGGCCGGGGGCAGGGCGCGAGCAGCATGAGGCCGGGCGCGCGAGACGCAGGCGCGCGGGTGCAGGGCAGGCCGGGGCGGCCGGGAGCAGAGGCACGGCCGGGCGGCGGAGACGGGGCTGGCGGGCGCCGAGCGAGCACGGGCTGCGGGCGCGTGGCGGCGGGTCGGCGCGTGCGGCGCGCGGCGCGGGGGCGCGGCGCGGGGGGGGAGCTTGGCTTTCTGGCTGTCCTGTTCTGAACGTCGGCCGGCTGAATTCGCTTAAGTCCAGATAGGCTCTTTGCCGAGTGCCAGATCAGGGAGGCACTCGGCAAAGATTTATTTTTAAAAAAAATTCTTTGCCGAGTGTCCCAGATCTGGCACTTGGCAAAGATTTAATTTTTTTTAAAATTTATTTGCCGAGTATCCCAGATCTGGCACTCTGCAAATTTTTTTTAATACTTTGCCGAGTGCCCCTGGCCCGGCACTCGGCAAAGTATTTTTTTCAAAAAAAAATGGGGCACTCGGCAAAGATTTAATTTTTTTTTAAAATGTCTTTGCCGAGTGCCCTGTGAAGGCACTCGGCAAAGAGGAAATTTTTTTAAAAAAATCCAAACCCTCTTTGCCGAGTGCCTTATCCGTGGCACTCGGCAAAGACCCCCTTTGCCGAGTGCCATGCTCCGGCACTTGGCAAAGTTTTTTTTTGTTTTTGACCTCCAAATTTTTTGTGCAGCCCTTTAAAAGCACCAAGAACTCCTAGTTAGAATTTGGGGATTTTTTTATGGCTTTTTGATATATTTAGTTACTTTATTTCATTTACTTGAATTTTTTCGAAAAATATAATTTTGAACTGCACGTGGTACGAATAATGGAATTTAATGATTCAAAAAATGATAGTCATGTTACTGAGTGTAGTGTGAGGCCGTATCCAGGAACGTACCCGAAATTTCGGACATCTTGTTCACGAAACATGACCGCAAACTTGCGTGCAAAGTGTTTTTAAATTCTATAAAAAGCAAATGAAGTTCGAAAATCATGAAACTTGTTGAGATGTCGTGATATCATATGTGGAGGCTATGATAAAAATTTGAGAAGATTTCGTACACGTTGTCACGTACGATGTTTACAAACCAGGACATCTCTACATGTGATATCAGATATCACATGTAGAGATGTCCTGGTTTGTAAGCATCGTACGTGACAACGTGCATGAAATCATCTAAATTTTTTTATCATAGCCTCCACATATGATATCACGATATCTCAACAAGTTTCATGATTTTTGGACTTCGTTTGCTTTTTATAGAATTTAAAAACACTTCGCACGCAAGTTCGCGGTCATGTTTCGTGAACAAGATGTCCGAAATTTCGGGTACGTTCCTAGGATACGGCCTCACACTACACTCAGTAACATGACTATCATTTTTAAATCATTAAATTCCATTATTCGTACCACGTGCAGTTCAAAATTATATTTTTCAAAAAAAATCAAGTAAATGAAATAAAGTAACTAAATATATCAAAAAGTCATAAAAATCCCCAAATTCTAACTAGAAGTTCCTGGTGCTTTTAAAAGGCTGCAAAAAAAATTGGAGGTAAAAAACAAAAAAAAACTTTGCCGAGTGCCGGAGCATGGCACTCGGCAAAGGGGGTCTTTGCCGAGTGCCATGGATAAGGCACTCGGCAAAGAGGGTTTGAATTTTTTTTAAAAAAAATTCCTCTTTGCCGAGTACCTTCACAGGGCACTCGGCAAAGACATTTAAAAAAAAATTAAATCTTTGCTGAGTGCCGGGCTAGGGGCACTCGGCAAAGTATTTTTTCCAAAAAAAAAGACATTTTTTTAAAAAAAATCTTTGCCGAGTGCCGTGCCAGGGGCACTCGGCAAAGTATTAAAAAAATTTGCTGAGTGCCAGATCTGGGACACTCGGCAAAGAATTTTTTTAAAAAAATAAATAAATCTTTGCCGAATGCCTAACAGCAGGCACTCGGCAAAGAAGGACGTGGCCGAACACCGTTACGCGGGTCAGCCTATGCCGAGTGCCGCTCTTTTGCCGAGAGTCTGGCACTCGGTGAAGAAGTTCTTTGTCGAGTGTATTTCTTTGTCGAGTGCCCGGCACTCGACAAAGAAATCTTTGCCGAGTGCAATTCTTTGCCGAGGGCAGCACTCGGCAAAGAAGGTATTTACCGAGTGTCCGATTTTTGACACTTGACAAAGAATTTTACACTCGGCAAAGTCTCTGTCGGTAGTGAACACAGCAGCTCCAAGCATCCGTTTTGAGTTGGCCTCGGTGGTCAAGAAGGCCGGGGCGCTGGGATGGAAAGTGCCATTGCAGATCGGACGGCGGGTGCCGTTGGCGGTCTCATCGACGGCAAGCTTTGCGGTCTTGTCTGGATTGAGGCCACGCTGCTGTGGAAGTTCAAGGACGACGTCGAAGGCATGAGGGAGACCATGGAGTTTGTCAATGCCCTGATGCGTGATGCTGATGCCAGGCAGGCAAGCCACGACCGAGATAGTGTGAGAGTTTGGACGAAGAGATTCAAGTCCGTCGCCTACGATGTGGAGGACCTGTTGGATAAGTTTGAGGCTATTGACCTCCTTCGGCGAAACCAATCCAAGGTACTAGTAATGCTAAACTTCAATGCTTCTATTATTATGTTTTTTTATTACTCGAGTTGCATCTAGTGTATGCCAGTTCATCTGTTCACGCCGAAGGCTAGTGTTGATCTAGACCTGATGGTCAAATTAACAGAGTGAATTAATTAAGGAGACAGCAAACCCTTTTCTCATCCAGCATGCTAGATCCTTCTCCTCCGTATACACAGATCTCCGTTAATTTTGACAGGTTAGGATTTCGGGTTGGGATGGGGTTGGGAATTTAGGGATTTTATTAGTGGCCTCTGAGTCTCCGACTATAGACGGATCGATGGCCAGGGTCCGGGGAGGTTGTCACGTACTTGATTCGCATCGATCCACATGTGTTGCGTGGATTAAAGTACACCTTAAACTAAATTTATGAATTGAGATGAATCCAACAATATCCGATGATGGCAGGTCATGGGCCGGAAGGAGAGGTGGTTGGAGTGCCGCTCGCAATGGTGGTAGCTAGGGGGCGGTAGTTGGGCATCGAATGGCAGCAGGGCATCATATTAAGCACCAGCCTCATTGCAGGATGGCGGCACCGCTAGCTGGGGACTATTGAATTGGGAACAACAATAATAAGGTGCAGCCGTGCAGGGAGGTGTGCACGAGTGGGGATCGGATTGGACAGGGGATGAGGTGGGGTATCGGGATGAGGACGACAAAGGACGCTGTGTTTTATGTTTCCTATACATGCACATGCCATTTCCTCGGTATGCTTCAAATGAAAATAATCAATTTGGATGACCAAGATGCGTGCTCTAGTGAATACACAAACCACTTCGGTTAGAACGAGTAAGATAAGTCATGTAAGCAAGTTGTAGAAAATGTTATATCAGATTTGTTGTTTAGGTGGAGGATTGAGGAGAGGACAACAGAGAGAAAAGAAGCGGGCTGCAAATTTACACCGAGTTGATCTTTGTGAGGGGATGAGGTGAACTGCATATTAATGGTATAGTATGTATGAATAGCCTACTTTTGTATGGGTAGGCTATTGGACATTTGGACAAGGTATAGTTGATATGGCAATAATATAAGCAAACATTTGGCTTTATTATAGGCCATGCTCTAAGGTAAAATAGAGGGGGGGAATAAATTTGGCTTGTAATCAATAACTAGTTCTTGCAAATTAGCTTGTCAAAAATAAATGTATATGTATAATATAACATTTTTTAGATAAGGAAAATTGTTCGACTTCAACCTCATCAAAGACGATGCATTGATCTACATTATTACAAAAAGGTAGCCTTGGCTACAAACCTCGCTGTAGTGCTAAAAAACATCATTAAAAGGAGAGCGACAATTTGACTAATCTCGAAAATAAACAATCATTCACAGGAGAAAAAACACAGCATAGCTATTGACTCCAAGTTCCAGCAGGAGCTGCATAAAACAATAAATCAGGGGGTCTTTTATTGTTGCTGCCATCTCAAGTAGGACAGCAACCAGTAACAGAACCAAACAAAACAAATTTCTCAACACATGCATGATTGAGGAACAGATACTAAGAAAGGTAACCAGTGATTGTTTTGGCACACGACGCAGTGGACTTTGTTGGTTTAGTAGAGAAACGTTGCAGCACACAAATAGTGTATCTTAAACTACTTTTGTTTTGCCAATGAGATCATAATCAGGAGTATTTGGATTACTAAAGTACCTTATGAAAAGCAGATACGACTTTTGATTTTGATTTTGATTTCTTACAATTTCTACTTTTCCAGATGAAGCTATTCTTTTCATCTTGCAATTCACTATTTGTGCTACTGACCATGGCTCATAAAATAAAGAAGGTGAAGAAGGATTTAGACATCATCAAGGAAGATGGTCACAACCTTAATCTTGTGCCTAACTACAACGACATGCCACGATCAGCTGAAGGCAGTAAAATTCAAGCTACTATTCCATGGACCAATGAATACGTTGACATTGGAATGATTGGAAGAAATAATGAAAAAGAGAACATAATTAAGCTTCTAGTTAAAGAGGAAGCTGAGGAGCATGTCTCAATCATCCCTATAGTTGGACTTGCTGGCCTAGGGAAGACAACACTAGCACAAGCTATTCTTTCAGACAAGAGGGTCAAGACAATTTTCAGTCTTCGAGTATGGGTCTTCGTGTCTAAGAATTTTGATTTGCCAAGAATTGGAGAAACAATAATATCAAATGCATGTGCAAGTGTTGGTAGCATAACAAGCGAAAGACATACAACCCACAAGAATAATGATTTGCCATCCATAATAGATAAATTGAAATCTGTTCTATCTACTAAGAGATATCTAATCGTTTTGGATGATATATGGGAGGTACATGATGATAACTTGCAAAAGCTGCAGCAGATGCTGCAACATGGTGCAAAAGGAAGCATGATCATATTAACTACACGTCTACAACGTGTAAGGGCTGGATGTTGGTGTTCTTGCGAGGCAAAGAATAATACGCCCAGTGCGTGAGAGTGACAGGATCAATTTGACTTATTTATCTGAGGATGACTGTTGGAATGTGATGCAACAAAGTGCATTTGGGGACAAGATGATGCAGTAGTTGCTAGATTAGAAGAAATTGGAAGGGAAATTGCCAAGAAGTGTGGTGGTCTACCACTACTAGCCCGCTCTCTTGGATTTTTGCTATCCCAAAATAAGTCTACCATGGCATGGGAAAATGTAAGGGATAGAAAATTTACTCTGGGTATAACAGAAGACCATGAATCACCAGAGGCATTGGAGCGCCTCATGTTGAGCTATTACTATATGCCATTCGAAGTCAAGTTGTGCTTTACATATTGTGCAGTCTTTCCCAAGGGATTTACATTCCTCGTGACCACTTGATCCAGCGATGGAGAGCCCTCGGGTATATTCAATCGGTTCATGACCATTATTGTATCAATTATCTCATGGGAACATCTTTTCTTATGATTTCAAAGTCTTCTCCGGTCAGTAGCACCATTCCTTTCCCAATTATTTGTTGGTTGATGCAGCATGGTTTGAATTTTTTTTGTTTTCTTCCAATGATAGATGGAATGATTGAATGTTATGATCCACTCATTTAATTGATATTGTGGTGCATGAATTAATTATTTTTCAACCAAATTAACATACTTTTACTTATGCAAAATAGAAAATTTGAAAGTTCAAATCACCATTCAAACCCTACTCCAGAAATGTGCATGCATTGTTGTATTAATTTACTGATTTATATAATTCAATAGTTACACATCATGATTAAACATAATTGTGAAATTCACTGAAGAAGGGAGAGGGAGGAGAGAGCATTGAAGGGACCATGTAGCCTAAGAGAGGGGTGAATTTGTCAGTTTAAAAACTATTTCTTAAATAATGGCCTCTAATTCCACTTATCACAACCTATGCAAGATAAACTATCTAGATTTGCAACTAAGGTTTTCTTAAGTGTGTTGTTATCTCTACTGCAAAAGACTTATGCAATCTAGGTTCCAATCCTATCACTAACCAAGCTAAACTAGAAAAGTAAAAAGCACACAACCAAGGTAGCAATATCAATGCGGAAACTTACGTGGTAGAGAATGCAAACTCTCACAATGATTTTTCTCGATGTATCAAGAAGCTCAAGCTTCCCCATGAAAGGGCCAAGCTCTCGGTCTCGTAACTCCATGGATTGCCCATAGTCCTTCCCCACGTACAAGTGGATCTCCGTGATGACCACCTCCTGGACCGCTCCCACCGATTTCACTATCATCTTTTCGGCCAAAACACCGTGGGTCACATGTTTCCTTGTGCACACGCTTGGCGGCCTCTCTACAACCTAGTGACCTCGTAATCATACAAGGCCCTAGTGTAAGTAATGGTGCGCACATGCACCGAGAGTTAAGAGATATGCAAACCTCACTAAACACTAGGCCTAAGCCTAGACCAAGCGCATAAGCAGTGGTCTAACTAACCTGAGCACTTCATAAAGCACTTACACTAATCACCTAATGATTTTCTTAAGCACTATGGTGGATAGAGCAACTAGAGATGAGCCTCAACCCTTCTACTACTTCCTTGAGCTCCAACACACTTTGTTTGGCTAGTTGGAAGGATATATATATCCTACCCAAATGAAACTAGTCATTGGCAAAGGAATCAACATTCTACATGCTCACCGAATATGTTGATTCCGGTGGTGCCACATGCACTAGCCATTTGAAGTCAAACGTTGGATCTCCCTTTCTCCAGTGCTGCTTTTATGGTACTCACCAGATAATTACAAATGGTCATGTTTCACTCAAACACCAAAGTCACTTAATGGCCCATGCAACGAGCCATTTTCCTTAAAGACGTTGAATGAGTGGAAGAATAAGTGGGGTTTCGGTAGGGAGAGTTGGAGGTTGTTGGGCTAGGCTAAGAGGGGAAAGAAGGGTTGGGACCAAGGTGAATGAAAAAATATTTTTCAAGTTTATTTGAATTGGTATTTCAATGATGTTTGAGTTATGATCAAAGCAAGCACACTAATAGTTTGACACAAAAGAATAAACACCTCAATATCCAGCTCACTATACCCTATGTGATGTCCAGAAGATTCATCTCAGGCCTTGAGTCCAACTCTCCATATCACACACAACACCAAAAGACTAGTCTGATATATGAGGGTTGTCCCGCTTTTTTCATGTTATGTTCTCCAACCATCAATTAATGATGTGGGACTAAACCCAATAAAAATGACTTAATTTCACCATATATGAACCCTAAGTACATTACCCAAGTCCATTCTCCCATGATGAAAGCACATTGTGGCAGAACCACCAAATTATGTTGGCTCACGTGCATGTGTCATTGTCCCAAGGACTTCTGGCTGCTGTGCACGAGAAATCAGATAATTCCAGTAGTATGTTGGGTCTCCTCAGGATCCCTGATCATCCACTTTTTTACAACTCATATCAAATGTATCATACACAATGACATAATTTACGTCATGCTAAGATTGAAATGTCACTACCTTTTTAATTTACTATAGCTTAGCCACTAAGTGTTGATGAGGAAGGTATAGGCTGTTGGGGGAAGAGGAGAGATCGCGCAATGTTTATTGGAGGCTTGGATGCACTTTGTGACGAAAACTCTACAAGCTTTAAATTTATAGACGCAAAGACTACATGTCTGAGGCTTACTAGGGGCGCGTTGCGATACCCTAGAGTGACAATCAACTTATTGCCTACAAAAAAGTAGTGACGGATTTAACTTCATGACTAACTTATTAGTAACTTATTTGCAGGGTTCTCCAGGGGATTCCGAAGCTGCCAACAAAGTCACCATGCATGATTTGGTGCATGACCTTGCCACGATGATAGCTGGCAACGAGTTAATTATTGCAGATGCTTATGATAAAATCACCTGGACTGAATCTGAAAGGCGTTATAGCAGACATATGCGCCTTGACAATGGTCAGAAGCAGCAAAAGGTTCTCGAGGAATTTCCAGGCAAAATCAGATCTCTCCAATTTACAGAATGCAGTGGAATGCAGCTTCATCGAAAGTCATTCTCTAAATCCCAGTATTTGCGTGTCTTGGATTTAAGTGGATGTTCCATCGATACTGTCCCAAGCAGCATTTCGCTTCCATCCTCCATTTATCATCTGATGCTGCTAAGGTACCTCGATGCCTCCAGCTTGCCAATAACTTTCCTTCCAAAATTTTTGCAGAAATTTCAGAATATGCTGACTCTGATCATGTCCAATTCTGCGCTCGAAACCTTGCCTGATAGCGTTGGCTGCCTTCGTAAACTTTGCCATTTGGACCTATCTAGCAATAAGAGCCTTTACAAGTTGCCCATTTCATTTGGGGAGCTCTCTGCACTCTCATTCCTCAAACTATCAGAATGTTCCAAACTTGATGAGTTACCCGAATCAATTCACAAGCTTGAAGGCTTACGGCACCTCGACATGTCAGGCTGTTGTGCACTTGAAAACCTCCCTGATAATTTTGGCAGCCTTCCCAAACTCTTGTTCCTAAACTTGTCAGGCTGTTCCAAACTAGTTAAACTGCCTGACAGTGTAAGCCTCAAGTCTTTAGAGCATCTAAACCTATCAAGTTGCCATGAGCTACAAACCCTACCACAAGATTTTGGCAATCTCGACAAACTCGAGTTCTTAAACCTCTCTGATTGTTACAAGGTTCAGTTGTTACCAGAGTCCTTTTGCCGGCTTAAGCATTTGAAAGACCTTGATCTTTCAGACTGTCATGATCTGAATGGGCTCCCTGAATGCTTTGGTAACCTTTCTGAGCTTCAGACTCTGAATGTAACAAGTTGTTCTAAGCTGGAATCCTTGCCTGAGTCATTTGGTGATCTGTCAAAGTTGAAGCGTCTCAATTTATCATATTGTATAAGGCTTGAAAATCTCCCGTCCTCGTTTTGTAGCTTGAAGATTCAAGTTCTGTACATGGAGTTTTTGTGGAATCTCCGTGAGTTGCCAAATGATTTTGGCAACATGACTAGTCTCACCGTGTTTGAAGTCTACACAGGGAACAACACAAATAGATTTTTGTGTAGTTCCTTCCATTTTGAGGCATCTGCAGTTGTATGACGGGGCACTAGAACCCAGAACTATAGTGAACATTGGGAAATTGGCTTGTCACCGCCTAGTAGTTGCTCAACTTGAGAAAGTTGAGCGTCCAGAAGATGCAGAGAGAGCTAAACTGAGAGATAATCCAGACCTCCGGGAGCTAAGGCTTTCCTGGAATCATGCACATAGGACAGAGAACAAGAGAGACGCAGAGGTGTTGGAGAACCTTATACCTCCTCGGACTCTTGAAGGATTTGAACTAGCAGGGTACAGGAGCGCAAACTTCCCTAACTAGATGCTTGAGGTCTCCTCCTATCTTCCGTATCTCACCACCATCAAACTCATAAATTTAGCATGTGATGCTCTTCCTCCACTTGGGATGCTGCCGAATCACAGGATGTTGCATATTGAGGAAATTCCCAACATCATGAAAATCGGAAAGGAATTCTATGGAGAGGAAGGAGCATGCAAAAGATTGAGAGTTATTCAATTATATTCATTGGAGAACTTGGAGGAGTGGTGGACAACACGGTCAGGTGATGAGGGCGACGAGTTCTTAATCCCTAATTTGCACCAGTTGGATGTAAGGAAGTGCACAAAGTTGAAGTTCCTGCCATATCCCACCAAAAGTATGTATTGGGACTTGGCCTACAGCGATGAGGTGCTACCACCAGTGCATGGGTTTGGGAGGCTTTCATCTTCCACTCTTCCTTTTAAGGCCTTTATCAAAAGCTCGAGTTTTACTGCTGACAAGTGGGTTCGGCTTCAGCACCTTTCCACGCTCGAGGAATTGAGTGTCATTGACCACAGGAGCTCATTATCATCCTTGCCGGTGGCCACTCCATGCTTTCCCTCTCTCAGAATGCTATTTTTATCGTTGTCTGGCCTGGAGATACTGCCGGAATGGCTGGGGCAGCTCATTACCCTTGAAGAATTAAGCATCTGGTACTCGCCCAACCTGACATCTTTGCCTCAAAGCATACGGAACCTTACCGCCCTGAAGAAACTGTCCATCGAAGACTGTCCAAGACTGGTTGAGAAATGCAAGGGGGAGGATGCCCACAAGATTTCTCACATCCCAGAAGTAGAGTTGTTAGTTTGAACAAAGATTCGTGCAGGGACAACCTGTCGAAGAATAAGAGGTAAGAAACCTTCCAAAAGCCTAGTGAATCTCTGCTTTGTACATGTAACTATGTATTGCTTCATTTTGGTGATCTTGGAATTGGAAGATTAAAAATAAATATTGCTTCTCAAACAGAGGTAGAGTACGAGATAAAGCAAGACCTGGTGGATGAGCAGAGTCACGGAGGAGGCTGACCGAAGCACGGTGGTATGAAGGCAAATCAACTTTGTCACGGTGGCACAGAGGTTAGATACAATTTTGCATTGTTAGTTGGATGTTCTTATATGTCAAGCTCACACTTGTTGCCCTGCCTGTGGCATTGTTTGGGCACTAATACTGTGTTGTGGTCTTGTGGGTCAATGGATCCGACGACCTCAGTATACATGGCTTAGTTTTGTGAGTTGAGTTGTCCACAACTTGTTCTGCACTCCGTGTTGCCATTAAAAGTTATATTATTAATTGCTTGTGCCTTGTAGGATAAGCTCCATATCGCTCAATTTAGGTGGCTATGGAATATTTCATCTAACTAAATAATGAAGGCAAGTAACAATCATCCATACAGTTATCGGGCTTAGATGCTTATAGAGGCCTGACATGGTTTTATTATAATATAAATGTTAGCACCCCATGGCGTTGGGGAAGAAGGAAATGTAGGCAGAATAGGAATTACAGAGATAGAGCTACGATAAATGATTAAAACTCAATTTAGGGTTTTACAATTTTCTGTTCATGTCCCTCTTCCCTTCCTCTTTGCTACTTATACTATGTCTCCTAACTGGTCCAGGATGATCCCATCACCCGCGAGCTGGGCTTCGTGACCCTCTTGGGCCGAATCGGTTGTGGGCCGGTAAGCAAGCTTGAAGTAGCAGCTTCTTCTTCACGTGTCTGGCTAGCGCCGCGAGCGCGATTGAGCCGGGTGTAGTAGTTGTGCGGAGTTGGGGGCGGCGGAAGAGGGGGTGGCGGTGTTGGAATGGCTAGGATTGGAACATGTCTCTGATACCAGGTGTTAGCACCCGACGGCGCTTGGGAAGAAGGAAATGTAGGCAGAATAGGAATTACAGAGATAGAGCTACGATGAATGATTAAAACTCAATTTAGGGTTTTACAATTTTCTGTTCATGTCCCTCTTCCCTTCCTCTTTGCTACTTATACTATGTCTCCTAATTGATCTAGGATGATCCCATCACCCGCGAGCTGGGCTTCGTGACCCTCTTGGACCGAATCGGTTGTGGGCCGGTAAGCAAGTTAGAAGTAGCAGCTTCTTCTTCAGGTGCCTGGCTAGGGCTGCTGACAATAAACAACTACTCACGGACCAGTCACTGGCCACGACAAGAAGCAGAGAGGCGCAAAGAAGACTGCTGCATCGGTTGGTCTATTCCAGAAGCGGCTAAACATTTTGTTTCACTGTAAGTCAAGAATGCACCGCCCTATTCAGTGTCTTCTCTGTGCCATTGCCATTACATGGATGTAGATGCAGTTATCTAATTAATGCACTATCAATGAGATCCAGTAACTGATCAAGCTACCTTAGGATGAATGGATGATGCCGTTTATCGCATTTTTAGTGCAGACTGTTGGTGTGAGAGAAAAAAAAGATGATCACATCATTATAATGCAGATAAACATGGCGAAGTCCATCTAGTACTTGTATGTCTTAAGTCTTGGCGCATATTTAACTACAATAGTCTCAACCATTTGATGTCTCCAGATCAGTGTAACAATGTCACCACAAATTAACAGCGTTCATGTAACCACGTGCACATATTTTCTATGCATTCACGGTGTTCGATATGAATAATAATGAGACTGAAGTAGGAAGAGGGAAAATGGGTAGTCTTACACGCAGATTATTTACCTTGAAGAGTATGGGAATCAGAGTCTGGTCACCTCGATATGGGTGCTATGAGTTCCATTGCCAAAAAAAAGAAAAAAAAACTTAGCTCGCTAGATCATCGTTACATTAACATTACAAGTCTCGCTCATCATTGAAGGGCTGTCATTCTGAATTAGGTTACCTATACAGTTTTCTTTGAAGAGTACAAAATCTGCCAAAAAAGTGATAATTATTGGATTGATCAAGAGTCATTTTGATTGAAAGATCATCAAGTTGGAAACATGTTTACAAGTGTTTGAGGTACCTAAGTTTGGTTTTGAATTGATCTAGAAGCATGACAAGCTAATAGTACAAGGCCATTTGATTGTGGAGTGTACTTGACACATATTTGGTACTCAAATTGAAGATCAAGACCAAGCTCAAGATGAAGATGAGGTTTAAGTTATAATGACAATTGGAAATTATTTGGTAGAAAGAAAATGACTTAAACAAGTAGAAAGAAAATGACTTAAAGAAGAAATCAAGGTTACTCATCAAGTTAAGTCCATCACTTGGACCAATCAATCAAGTCATTTCAAGTAAGTATCAATGATGGTTCTTTGGAGAGAGGTCACTTCTCCCTAGTGTAGGGGCTTGCCGCCTATGTATATATAAACCAAGTGTGGTACTTGGAAGGCTAATATGGAAGTGGTGATCCGAGGAACATTTGAGATGCTCAGTTGAAGTAATCAAAAGGGTTGATCAAGAAAAACAAGCAACACCCAAAAGAGAGCTAGTCATGATATTTCAAATGGTATTCTCACATTGATGCTCTCACCTAAGCATTGATCAAAAGAAGAAGCAAGCCAACCACATCATGATAGTGCACTTGATCATTAGTGGTTCTCAAATTATATGGGTGAAGAATGAATTTCTCTATTGATGATTGGTCCTCGCCATGCTATAAATTGGACTTCACATTGCTATTGAAGTAATGAATTGAAATCTATGTGACTATCCTCTACTCCAAGATAGCAAAGGTATCATTGTAATGTGCATGATCATTTTATCCCTTACTAGTATGCGGTCAATGCATATAGAACATGCTTTATAGGTGTCGGTCCCTCAATTTGAGAGTCCTCAGTGCATCCGTATTTGCGCCAGGATCACGCACAAATACGCACTAATCACATGCAAGATACACAGATATATAATAAAAGGTTTCAAGCTTTATTGATACTCTAAATTAAGGTCTACAACAGTGGCCCAAGGGGCATAGTCATAGGCTACATAGCTAGCGGAAGACTACGGCCATGAAACGGCATTATTGGTTGTCTCTAAAGCGGGATTATAACACAACGAAACAGCATCATATTCCATAGGCAACTTGAGCGCGAATGAAACCCTAGCCTCGATGTCACATTCCTATGATCGTATCTTCTTACGAGAAACCTAATCCTTGTGGTATGTTTCATCTTCGAAGTCATAGTCTTCTTCTATGCCGAGGTCTGTGAATTAACAATGGGTGAGTACATACATACTCAACAAGTCCCAACCACATGGTGGAAATAGAGATGTGGTGGTGATTATGATTAAAGGTTGGGTCCTAGCAGAGTATTATCATTCCCACTAGTGCCCAGGTTAGCATCATTCCATTACCAGTTTCATTACACATAAAAGTAAAACTAATCATAGTATCCCATCCTAGCATTTGCCCATTCCAAGGACGTGGCTATTCAAATAGATTTAATAAACTCTGCAGAGGTGTACAAATTTTCCCACACGATAGGTGCAACCTCATCCATGATCGATGGATGAAATAGACCTAACGAGACCTCGTACCAGAATGTACGCGACCTTAGATGTCCATATAACTCTACTACGGCTTCTCAGGGGTTGGAGACACAAAACCGAGAAGATACCAAATCCCCCCAAACGTGATGATACCAAATTATCACAAAAGAAAACATGGCTCGACACACGGCCAAGAAAGCAGCGGCTCGAACGTGGCCTAAAAACCTAAAGCTTAACGTGGAAGATCACATAGCATCCACGCCAACCGGATTCTAATATTCCGCTGCCTACACCGGCCTCCTAGTAGAAACTATACTTCTATCTAATGGGGTGTGAGGTCAAGCCTACCCATATAGACATGTGGTTGTACGAAAAGAACTCACTAGGCGAGAGGTACTACGAAGCGGTCCATATGTGACCGAGGTGAGTATCTCCCACAGGAATCATCTCCAAGCATCTCTGCCATGGTAAACTACCTCCATAGTTTACCACTACTCGTCCCATGTCGAGGTTTAGTTCAAGTTTAACAAGTTTTAAGTTCTATTATTATCCCTAAATCTAGTCATGGTGTGGAGCTCATAAAATAACAAGATAACCATTTATCTTAATTATTTCATACTTATCGAGCTCATTTTCTAAGGTTATAATCTCATAGTCATGTTTTAGCATTTTGGTGGTTTTAAGCAAGATGGTAGGGAGGGGAGCTAGGACTTGCCTTCGTCGTTGACACTTTCCGGCATTACGAAATTCGGGTCTTCGTCCTCCTGACGATCACCGTCGTCTGTCGGACGTATCGATCGAATACGACTATCGCTACTCGCAAAAGAAAAAGGCAAAAGCAAACATAGAACTATATGGTGGCACTAGGTGCATATGGTAAGGTTTGATTTTAGATGAAATTTTTGATGTGGTTTCATGCAAAACGGAGTTATGGTTTAAAAGTTATGAATTTTAGAAGTTTATTCTATAGCTAATTAACTAGGTAGAATTTTATATGCATTTTCTAGTGCATGAAATGGGTGCAAACTATATGGTTAATTTCTCTAATGCATCTAGTTTATTTACAAATTTTCTAGGAATTTTTCTAAGTCGGGAAAATAGGCTTTTAACATTTTGTGTGCACTAACCGGGTGTACCCAGTGTTTTCCTTAGTGTACCTAGCACTATGTGTGGTGTGCATGTGTGCATGTGTGACAGGTAGGTCCCATGGCCACGTTAGCTCGGGACGGCATCAGGACCATGGCCCACGTCATAGAGAGATGAGGAGGAGGGGAAGGTAACGGACGGGGACGACAGTAACAGGACACCGTTACGCCTCGGTCCCACCCATCAGTGAGAGACCGGGCAACACAGAGGGGGAGAGAAGGAAATAGCTATGCCATTAGATAGTGGAGGCTATGGGGAAACTCACCTACTGCTCCAATTGGCCGGGGATGCAGCGAGAGGGGAAGAAGAGGGAGGAAGCTCCAATGGCGTCGGCGGAGACCGGATTGGGGAAAACTGACCTAGCGCTCTACTGGTAGGGGGAAAGAGGAAACGGAGGGGGAGATTGTGGCAGAACCGCCTAAAATAACTTGCTTCCGGAGGTGCTTATCTTCCATTAGACACTAAACACCCCAAGAGTGAGCTAATTTAAACAGTTCTGTCGAGCACACCCCATAGAAGAACCCGAAAATCCACATTTTTCAACAGGATCATAAATGGAAGAATAAAGCTTACAACATTTTAGTCATTTCTTACATCACTTTCCATGCAACATCAGAGTATAATATTTATTGTTTATAACAGTGGAATATAACCATGTTATCAGAGTTTCAGCGGAAACAAAATCATTTAATGACAAGTTAAACATTAACATGATGGTCCGTTATATACATCATAATAGGTTATATATTTTTTCAATTGTAAAACATTTTTGGGTGGAATTTTCAAATAAACTCTATGTCCACAATGTTAAGGAAATCCTCAGGTTTCCGCACACAAGTGTCAGCTCTAGCATCCACCTATCACCTGCAACAGGGTAGGATAAACCCTGAGTACCCAATTGTACTCCACAAGACTTACCCGTCAGGAGGAAAGAAAAGACTCCAAGGATATGCAAGACTATTTGGCTTGTGGATTTATTGCATCTGCAAGAGCATTACTAAATGTGTGTCCTTATATTCAATGTTATTAGCAGTCATCATTAGTTCATTAACTAACCATTCTATGTAAGCACCTATGCTACTTTCAAGCAGGTGGTAAGCAATTAGAACCATTTTATCATCTTTCATATTCCAGTTCTTACTACGGTGCTAGATCATAGCCAAGTTGTACTGTATTACATGACGATTCACGAACCAATGTATCCCAGCTGATACCTCGAAACACATGCCCCGCTTGTACCCCAGGCACAAGCAGAACCAACCCACCACTCTCCTATCATGGGGTCTAGGTCCCCGTCCAAACTTGGACTCCAAGCCCCCACACCTGAGTCCCAGACTCAGTGTGGTACTTAGACCTCCATCATCCCTGCCTCCAATTAGTTGGTCTGGAAAGAACCGAAACCCACAACAAGAGAGCAACGAGCCTTCCCGTCCCCATAAGCAAGTATGTGCTTAGGATAATAAGTCTGTGATCTAACTAGAAACCAATGCAATGGCCGGTTCTTAACCGACACAAGCAGAACAAGTGCAATCCGAGCCTTGCTCGAATGCCTAACCAAGTTCAGATCCAAAGTACCATTCCGCCCGGTCTCCAATTATCATTCATATATATTCTATGTGATAGTAATACAATAACAACAATAATATCTTTCCTATCTCTTGCGAGTGACAGGTAATCACTCGACTTCTACCGAGTCCTATAACATAGTAATCTACACGATACTGACATACTAGTAGGACTCATAGGATAAGGGTATATATATGCAAGTGGTTTTTATTCAACTCCTTAAAACTTAATGCACAAGCATAAGATAAAGTGTAGAATGATAGGAGTTATGAATCGGGGCTTGTCTAGGTAAAATATAACCAAGTTAGCTTTTCATCATGGTGGCATGATCATTAAGTCACCATCTGCTTCTACAACTCTCGATGACTCCGCGATCCAGCATCGCTCCTATCATGAAATATGTGGATGCAACACAGGGACGTAAATAATCAACGGCAACCGCAACTCTAAAATACGATTACGTCTCGCAAGCTAACGAGCTAGCTCTAATGACTAACATACTAAGCCATGTATCCACGTGGCCAAGTGAGGCTCGTTTTCCGGAAAATGTTTTCGTTGTACAAACCCCCAATTATTTTTGACATTTGATTGATTAAATATATTTTTTAGTACTAGGGCGCATTTAGTTACCTTAACAAACTAAGGCCCCGTTTAGTTCCACCCAAAAACCAAAAATTTTTGCATAATAACCGTCACATCGAATCTTGCGGCACATGCATGGAGTACTAAATGTAGACGAAAAAAAAACTAATTACGCAGTTAGCCGAGAAATCGTGAGACGAATCTTTTAAGCCTAAATAGTCCATAATTGGACAATTTTTGTCAAATAAAAACGAAAGTGCTACAGTAGCCAAAAGCCAAAAATTTTCGGAACTAAACACGCCCTAATTCCTATGGAGCTAAAAAATTACTGTGAGCAACTAATATTGTTAGGAATCTACTGTAAAAATTTCAGGGCCAGTACTACTACCAATTCATCACAATAATTCCTACAAGTTCATATTTTGACAATATTAAGTACCTCAAATTAATTATATAGCTCCTAAGAATATTATAAAACTATGTGAACAAAATATACTAGCAGATAGATCATAATTTTAGGAACCTAACAAAATTGGTTTTACACTTTTTGGTCCACTACATAATTTTATATTGAATTTACAAGTTTATCTTAGAAACTAAATTAGAAAATACATTAGAAAAAGGAAAGGGCCGGCATCGACCCTTCTGGCCCGACAGTCTAGCACGGCACGGCTACGCGCATGCCATGGTGGCCCAGCAACGGCCCAAGGCCGGGGCGACTACGCACGACGGTGGCTTTGTAGAAAAACCCTTGTGCTTCTACATAATAGCATGACTACTATGAGCATTATTCCTACCATCAGTAATCTAGCAATTATACCCTCGGATGTCTTCGCCTTTACCACGGGGAGGTCCCTGGGATCCCCACGTGCGTCAGCGTGGTGGCTGACGGCACAAGGCGGTTACGCCGGGCAAACTAGGCTCGATACGACGGAAGTAAGTGGCTGACCATCATCTACAGCTAAACGTGCAAGGATGGGCGGTGGTTAGGGACTCGGAGGCGCACTGTCATGGGCTACAACGGCGATCCACGGCAGTGACACGACTGTTTCGGCGAGCCTATGTCCTCACGAAAAGGTAGAGATGGCGGAGGAGCAACAGTAGCTCACCGTGGTGCACGCCCTTCTAATAGTTGAAGCGGGGAAGCGCTGCGGCGGTCTGGCCATGTGCGACCGAGTGGGATGGCGGCGCTCTACGAAGGACACCGGCGCGTCACGCCACCGACAACGAGCACCCTGGCCAAAATAGTGGGAGCACCAGATAGGGGGAGTCAAGGCGAGCTCAGGGTTACGAGCAATCGAACTGCGACCACTCCTACATGCCTTACCTCCCAACCAACTAATTCGGCGACGCCCACGGTCGGCGGTGAGTGAAACACCAAATTACCGGTCGGTAGGGCATAACTGAGCTTGAGGGGTAGTATACGACTAGCCTACCTCCTAAGCTACCCGCTATAGCGAGGAATTGAACAGCGAAGCCACTGGCGCTAGGCAATTGAAGGGCAGAAAAGTAGAGCTCTAGCCATGGCCCTGCCATGGAGAGTGCACCTGAGCGTGGGCGAGCGGATTAAGATGGGGTGGCTCCATTTGATGATGGTAGCTCGAACACGTGCGCGTAGTGATGGTTATGGGCTTGGTGCGACGTGTTTGAGTTGAGCGACAACACCTGAGCGGGGCTCACTAGTGTCGGCTAGCGGAGAGGTAGGGAAACATCTCGTCACCACAGCGATCAAGGTTGTCGACCGAGGCACGGCCGCAGCGGCACATGTCCAAAGATTCGACGCGATAGGTCAGATGAAGGGCGAGACGAGTGCCATGTTGGCAAAGCGATGACAGCCGCCGCCCCGCCATGGCCCCATGCACGGCCCTACGCATGGCTCGGTGGCTGGCGTTGGCACGCGCACACCGCGGTCGGGTGACCAGACCACTGTCAGTGGGGTCGAGCCATGCTAGACCTGGGAGCACTGGCACGGCCCTAGCGCACGCACGGCCGGCGACCATGGCATGGTTGCAACATGACCCTAGCGCCACCACGCTATGTCTGCGGTGACCGTGAACCTAGTCCGAACACTGTTATTGTTGATGTGTACGCATTTTAAAGTGAAGCAAAAACTACCAACGATCACAATTGAGGCCCAGCTAATTCCCCTATCCTAAAGTCAAGATGACCAGTGACCCAGCAAAGCCATTGACATGGCCCAAGAGCAACCACGGAGGGGGAAAGAAGGATGCAACATGAGCTCATCGCGCAGAATGCCGGTTCACGAACGAAACCCGACACAACACCGACAACGTGTTCTAGTGAAGTTAGGGCAATTTTAGAGCGAACAACGTGACATCCAACACAATGTCAACCTATGCCATGATCAAGCACTCATTTTGATGAAATCAACAATACCAAAACATGCAACTAGTGTTGAAACATTTTTGTTAGAAATTAAATGCCAAAATAGTATTGTCTACCACCCTTCATACTTAGAAACGTTAAGGTTTTCATTTAGGACTAAGTAACCATTAACTCTTTTGTCGTAATTTTTAATAGATCTAAACCTTGCTAACCTCAACCAACAAATACTTCATGCCATAGTCCATACCTTATACTAACCCATCGGAGCAAAATATTTAAGCACTATTTAACTATTTTGCTCAATGTAATTCGCTAAAAATGGTATTTTAACAATAGTTCAAGTGTTTGCTGACTTACGAAAAGAGCTTATCTTATCGTCAAATTTGATTTTTGAACTCCCAAAACACTAGTTAACAACGTCTATTTTTCAAAAGTTAAAGTTGTATTGTCATCTACAAAGTTTGTACTTCCAACTTTATTTAAGTATCACACATATTTTCTATAGTATTTTTGCTAATAAAAATTGGTTTTAAATCCAACTTGATATACATGAGCTATTGCATCAACATTGATTTAACACTTTTATTGATTATTTTAGGCTACAAGAAATCTATCAACACCTTCTATCACATGCATTATTACACAAACACGATGCTCATGACACGATTTAGTAGTTGGTTTAAGGCGTAACACCGAGGGTGTTATAGAGATGGTGTGTTCCGGCTCACTATGGAGCTCGGAGCAGTGGTGGGTGATCCAGAGGCTCATCGGCCAGCCCCTTTTATAGGTGGGCAAGGTCATCGGTGGCGGCGGGATATTTCCTTGCCCGCCGGTGGATATTTTCCACCTCACGCATGTGCTTGAGCTAAGTGGCGGTGAGCTAGATGCCTCTGCATCCGTTTGTACTCTGGCAAGGTCGTCGCTGTGCTTGGTCACGTCGGTGAGGTCTTCCCATGCTGGCTACCATGCCGGCATTGACGCACTATGGGTGTTGAGAGAGAAGAGAGGGAGGAAGAGGGGAGATGGGACAGCTCAGAGTGTCGTCAACTCGGCAACTGTGCGCCCATCGTCCTCGGCGTTGAGCTGGTCCACGATGGGGCTGGTACGGCGGTGCAGTCGTGGTCGACGTGGGGGAGACGAAGGAGCTGATGGTCGGGTCCCACCTATCAGAGAGAGAGAGGGAGAAGGGCCGCGGGCTACTGGCGCTGCGGTACTGGGCCACGGCTAGCCCATGCTGGAAGGGGAAGAAGGGAGGGGGAAGTGGGCTGCGCTGCAGGCTGAATGGAGAGGGGAAGGGAGAGGAGGCCCATTGCCCCTTTTCTATTTCCTTTGCTTTTCTATTTTCCTTCTTTTCCTATTTAGCTATTTTGAAATGGTTTGAATGCAAATTGAAATGCAGTTTGAATTTAGTGATGCCACCATAAGTTCAACAAGCAAACAAACACTCAAACACCCAAGGTTTCCTAATATTCTATTCCTATGTTGATTTATTTATATTATTTTCTAGGTTCACTAGTATGTGTGAGTTTCTATGCAAAGTTTTAGAAAGTTCAAATTTTTAGTGATTTTTAAACTAAGTCAAATTTTTAGGGTGTTACAATAGGATCATGCATTACAAATGAATTTTTAAAATTCATAACCTACCACTATCGCTTGAATGGTTGATTGACCTAATGGTAGTGTATGAGTTTGTTCATGAGCTAGTGAACTCAAATACTTGATTTAATTTGGATTGCTAACAAGTGACAAGTACAACATTGGCAAGATAACCCTTGTAAGAGGTGTAAAGAAGTTTGTCATTGGTTCAAACCAGACTTGGAAGCTTAGGCAAATCAATTTAGTTCAAGTCGACTTAGAAGCTTATGATAAGTAACAAAGAGTACAAGCACAAAACAATAATGCAAATGGATATCTAGCTTGAAGTGTTTCAAATGGCATCTAGACTCAAGTATTTCATCAAGAATTCACAAGTGGTGTCTAGATCAACTTACAAGTGATATCCTACAAGTGGTACTCATGAAGATAGCAAATGTCCAAGAAATGGTTTTTATTGACAAATCAATCATACACGTGGTATCACATTCCTACAAGTGGTATCTAACACATCAAAAGGTGGTTCCACAAGTGATCCTCAACTTTAAGTGATCATCAAGTGAAGAATGCATCCCTCATCAACAAGTGGTACGCAAGCTCAAGATTATCAAGTATTATGACCCGTGTTTGGACATACGGGGAGGAGTCCCACTACAATTGGTATCAAGGTCACAAGATCCTACACATGGTGTCTAAAGAGCTATACAAGTGATGTCCATCAAAAATGAAGATTCAAGTGTCAACTATCTAACCCAATGCAAGTCTTTGCATCAATGAGAAGCATACCTTTTATGGAAATTGATGACAAAGGGGGAGAGATTAGTATAAAGATATAATGGGAAGTTGGGTTTGGACATGGATATGGACAAAGAGGGAGCAACATTGAGAAAAAAGAGAAGGATCAAAATTCTTGGACAAGAGAAGCACACAAGTAGGGAGAGCAAGCTCATGAACTTTGTTTGTTTGCATTTGATATGTGTATAGTCATGTGCTTGCTTGCATTGCATAAGTTTTTAAATTTGATATGCATACTTGTGTGGTGTATGCTAGTTGTAGAATTTGATTGATGATATAATAACTAGCATGCATAGGATGGTAGCTAGACTTGTATTTCTACAGTGGTACTAGAACCTTGATTATAATGTTGATCTCACAGGGTTTCTAGTGTTTTTGTTGTCTAGCTACTCATGGTGCTAAGGATGGTGTTAAAAGTGCAACTCCAATTGGTATCACGCATCAAAGGTTAATTCTTTACACCTTAACATCATATGGTAGTAATTACTCTCCCATAATTCCAATCTTTGCATATGTGCGAGCTTCAAACCAAACACTCTAGCACATATGTAGGGGGAGCTAATACTACCAATTTAGGTTTGTGGTACTTGTCCAAAAATCTTTTACACATGGTAAAATTGCTTGGGCAAGCAACATGAATCCAAAAAAATGCTTAATTTTCATATATTTGTAGAGTTGTCATCAATTACCAAAAAGGGGGAGATTGAAAGGTCCGTGTTTGGTTTTGGTAATTGAGTGACAACCTAGGTGGACTAATATATGTTTAAGTGAGATACACATGTGATTAGCCCACACACATGTGTGTAAGCAATACTTGCCATGGAGGTGAAATGGCTTGGACTTGTTGCAAAGCTTACATATGTGATGATGAAGGAGCTCATTGCATATGAGACATGACATAGAGTCATGTGATCAAGGTGGACAAGATCAAGACATGACTTGGTGCCAATGGACCGAAGCAACGGTGAAGAGCAAGTGAAGTCAAGATCGATGAACCAATACGGTCACGTGATGATATGGAGTGGATCATGTCATTATCGATCATATTGGTGCATATGTTGCATCAACAATAGAGGAGATGGAATGGAATGCGCAAGGCAAAGGTATATTTGTAGGGCATTTCATTTCACTGGTCAAAGGTTGTATAGAGAAGTGTATGACCGGGTTTAGGATAGATGACCGTACTATCAAGAGAGGCAACCTTGTTTGCATATCGGTCATCTAGTGCCACTTGAGCGATCTAACTTTGCATACGTGTTAGGATCTAGTGGCGTTGAGAAAAGAGTGTTAATCCTTTGGAAAAATATTTGTGAAAAGCTAACACACTTGCATAAGTTAGTGAACACTTGTGGTGTTGCCACATTTGCAAAGAAGAAGTTGGTAAAGAAAATGAGGCACAACCAGGCTCGGGTGCTGCTTGGGTGGCACCGCCACCCCCTATCCGGTGGCACCACCACCCCTAGGGTGGTGCCCACCTAGCCTTGGGCGAGAAGGAGTGTTGGGGTTGGCACCGCCGTGCCTTGTCCGGTGGCACCACCACCCCTAGGGCAGTGCCCACCTGGCCCTGGTTCAGAGCAGCAGCAGTGGAGGTGATCACCGACGGTGATGGTATACACCGCCATGTGCTGGGCGGTGCATCGCCAGGGGGCGTCCGGTGCCACCGCCACTTTCTTCCTGAGGTTGGCGAGTTCGGTGTTGAGCCAAAGGGGGGCACTGCCATGGTCACCGCCATGGGTGCAGCGGTGCACCGCCCCTTTTATCCAGAGAGCAGGAAAATAGGGGGCTCGGTAGGGTGGTCACCACCACCCTGTTCGGTGCCCCTATGGCTAGTTTGTGACCGTTAAAATTCAACCGTTGGGTAGGTCACCGCCGTGTTCAGTGCCAGGCACCGCCGTATCCGGTGCCCCCGCAGAAACCAGTAGCTTTGCTTCAACGGCTCTATTTGGCTTGGGGGCTATACATAGAGGTGGAGCTCAGGCTTGGGCTGGTTGCTGAGCACCCTTAAGCCTTGGTGGCTTGTGTAGGTGTGCTTGAGTGCCCTCTAACTCACTTGTGCTTGTAAGAGTGTGATCTGATTGCGAGTGAGTATAATTCTAGTGTGTTGCATCGTAAGGTTACATCGAGTGGCACTAGATGATCGAGTTGCAAGCTGGTGATGCTTGTTACTCTTGGAGGTTGCCACCTCCTAGATGGCTTGGTGGCTTGCGACTCCATTGAAGCACGTGAGAAAATTGTGCGGTGCTTCGGAGGAGGATTTTGTGAGGGAGATTGTGCTCACCCCACGGGGATAGCGAAGAACAACTCTAGTTGAGCGTGTCATTGAGCTACCCTCACTTTCGGGGTAGGTTCTTATGGTGCTGACATGCGAGCTTGGTGGGTGATGCCAATTAGTCGCCGAACCACCAAGTGAGCGGTCGACACAACGGGAACATAGCTTGGTAGCAACCAAGTGAACCTGTGAGAAAATCACCGTGTCAACATTGTCTTCATCATCTTCTCGGTGGTTTGCATTCCACGAAACACAAGCTTGTATTACTTTCATATACATTGTGCTTGTGTAGTTGCTCCTGTAATTAGTTGACTTGTGTAGCTTGCTAGTTACCTTCTTGCTTGTGTAGCATAGAAGTAGCTCTCTTGTGTAGCTAATTTGGTTTTAGTAACTTTGTTAGTCACTTTGCTTAGTTTGTGTAGCTAAGTAATTTGTGCTCTATAATTTAGCTTGTGTAGCCTTGTTATCGAGCATTGCTAGTGAGCTTAAGTGGCTTTATGCTTTTGTTTACTAGATTATGTAGGACCTCCCCCGATTGGTATAGTACTAGTTGCATTGATTTATGTGACCTTGCCACTAGAATTGATTAGGTGAGTTCTAGCTAGCTCGACACCTTAGTTGCATAATTAAGATCTTTGTAAGGTGCTAGAGAACATAGATAGAGGGTGTTGTCTTGGCTAGACCGATAGTTTTATTTCCGCATTTGTTACAGTTAGCCGACATGATTAATTTTAGAAAGGACTATTCACCCTTCTCTAGTCCGCCATCTCGACCCTATAGCGGGGTCGAGGCAAGGCGAGGCATGGGGAGGGAGAAAGGGGCGGGGGAGGAGGCAGGCGCGGCGCGACGGAGGTTGAAGACGGGTCGCGCGACCCGTCGCGCGATATCTCCCTCCTTTCCTTTTCCATGGTATTTGATTGAAAGGACGAGAATAACAAGGTTCATCTTTGAGGAATATTCACAGAATATTCCTTAGGAACGAGGTCCATCCCTCTCTCCACTTGCGTGACCTAGCGTGGGCAACCAAGCCGGCAGCATGGCTAGGCCAAGCTACGACCGTGGGATAGTGAGCACGGATGCGCTAGCGGTCTACAAGCCATTGCAAAACAAATGTATCTAAAGAAAAATTAATGATGAAAAATATGAAAAAATGCATTAACGATGATTCAATGATAATTTTTTATGCTTCCCAAGACTAGATTTAGCTCTAGACAAATAAAAAAAATTACCCAGAAAAATATGGAAATTTCCAGAATTTTAAGCGACCACTTCATTACATTTTGAAAACTTTTCAAAATGAAAGCAAGAGATGTAACCAGCACCAATGCATTCGTCATTAATGCATGTTGCATTTATGCTGATTTCATCTCCTATTTTTGTCGTGGAAAGTTTTAAAATGTGTTTGTTAGACATTGATCGAAATGTTTTTGAAATTTCTCTAGATTGTTCAGGGTATGTTTCTCGTCTTCATAGAGCTCAATCTAATTTATAGAACCTTCCAGATTATTTTTCATGAACTCCAAATATTTTATTTTGGTGTCTTGTTTGATCGTGTCCCAATATATTTCTAAGATTTTCCTTTGAAATTTTAGAAGGTTAGATAGAGATATTTTTATGGTTTTAAAAAAATTATCAGGTGTTTACTAAAATTTTCAGAAAAGAATTAAACCGTCTTGAAAATCACTTCTTAACTGACGTGGGTAGGTAATCCAAATTTTATGGTTTTGGAGGTAAAAGGAGTTTTCCTAAAAAAGAAAAAAGAGAGAGATTTGTTGGGCTTAGTGGGCTGGGCACTAACGGGAATGATCCTAACGCGGGCCGGCGAGACTCCACTCCACTCCACCTCTCAGTCCTCTTCATCGGCGTGGTCATCCTCCCACAACTGCCTTGCCTCTGTGTGTGTCTCGGAGAAACCTCCCCCTCGCCTCGCAGATCCGCGGCCAGCTTCGTCGCTGCCTTGCCAGCAAGCGGCCGCGCTCATCCTCGCGGACGCCACCGGCGGGGCGGCCCCTCCCCCGTGACCCACTTCGGTGCCGGCGCCGGCGGCTGCTCCCGTAGGTGCCGCCGCCTCCTCTCCCTCTCCCTCCTCCCAGATCCATCCCCGTGCCCGCGGCAGGGACCAGATCCATCACCGCGCCACGAGCTCCGGCAGGCGGCATCCGCCCCGGGGACGCACGCCGCCTGCTAGCCGCGGACGTCCCGCGGGTCCCGTTTCCGACGCCGCCTGCACGCGCGCGGCGCGCAACGAGCTCCGCCACCTGCCGGCCGGCGTGAATCAGCGGTGAGAACCAGCCCTGCTCCCTCTCCCGTAGTTACGCCAGGCGTTGTCTTTCTAGAAGTGGAGTCTAGACATTGAACTACTGTCAGTTTTGCTCGGTCTGCTGTTGTTTCTCTATCAACAGAGGATGTTTCACTTTTTTTTTTTACTGCACTTGGTTCTGAACTTAGAATCGTTACTTGCCCGAGAATTATTCATCACCTGACACTAGTCGTGATCGCAGAAATGAAGTTAGGGCAATAGTTCTGCTAGATGCTTAACTGTGTAAACTTTCAGAGAAGAGATTGGTTATTTGTTAGATCTCCACCCAGCTAAGCCTTCCAGCTAGGCTGCTACTGCGATTATTACAATTTTAACGTGTCTTATTGTTTATTATTTAATTTGCTGAAACATATCTTTGTATCGGCTATTTTTGGGAAATGCCATATCCATGTATGAGTGTATCTGTATCTGTGCTTCATAGATTGCAGGTGTCTCTAATGAAGATTATACTTTTGAATTGTCCTTATTATAGAAGGTGCCTCGGTACTCTGCTACTGTACTTTATTTTATTCTAACCAGGAGTTCATGTTTTTGGCGACAATTGTACCTTGTGCTTGTTTATCATGCTTCTATAGAACATTCACTACGTTTAGCTTCATGGTAATATCATCTTGTAGACTTGGCGGCAAAAGAACCCTTTCAATCAAAGAGAAGCTCGTCGCTGAGGCTGAAGAAAATCTGGATGTGTTAAACTTTTAGGGCTTACTATTTTTGAGAGGTGGTCTGACATAGACTATCCAAAATTCAGCGCCAGGGCTCAGGGAGCGACCTACCCCAAGTTGGGGAGTTCGTTCCTTTTCCAGTGACAAGGAGGGCAAATTCATATTCCATCATGATGGAAGCGGACATGGAAAGTGGAAGGTCGTATCAAGAAAGACCAAGGACTTTCTCAACAGTACGAAGCAAATCATCTGTACCGCTGGTATGGACTATTCCTAAGCTTCTCCACCTTTGAAAATACAAAACCGACTTTTCTGGCTATTTTGAAAAGGACCAATTTAGCTTCCATTCATAAGTTGTGCACTCACTTCGTGTATGTATTTCTTTCTTGTGTGCTAGTATGTGCAAGTACATGGTATCTGTCCTAAAACAAAGCAGTATGAAATGCCCCTGTTTTTGTTGATATATCCACACTATTTTATTTTGGGTGGGAAAGAAAAATCTACACTGTTCATTTATTTATTTTTCTATACCATTAGTTTAATGTATATGCCTATTGACAGTTATCAAAGTGTACACCAAAGAACTTCAGCACACTATGGATACTACAGCATTTCTTTTCCATCTTTCTTTGTTTTAGCTATATATTTATACTTTAGAAATTTATACATAAAGTAGCTAATAAAGTTATCCACTTTTGCTCATCAACAACGACAACAAAGCCTTTTAGACTTTGGTCCTACCTATTAAATAAATTCTATTAGTCACAAGTCATGGTAGGTTAAAAGTTATCCTCTTTTTCTCATATCCCAAAAATGGTCATTCAGCTAAAAGAACTGGCCACTTAACACTTTATATTCCATAAAGAGTGTATCCAGTGTAAAGAGCTCCTGCTCTGTGCGGGGTCTCGGGAAGGGTGTCAGTGGCAAGCCTTACCCTCGCCTGTGCAATGCGAGGAGACCGCGACTCGAACCTGGGACCTTCCGGTCACAGGCCGTAAGACTCTACCGCTTGCACCAGGCCCGCCCTTCACAACACTTTATATTCCATGTCACGAAAATTTGATAAATGAAAAAAAAAACTTGAAGTGTACATTTCTGCTGATTGATTGGCATACATTTTTTAACATGTTATGAGCAACTGTTGGATATTTTACATTTGTATCTTATTTCGTTTTTTTTGGTTGCTGCAGGCCTTCCGTTTGTTGATGAGGATAAATCCCCGTGCCTTGATTATTCTTTCTCTTTTGGTCTTCAGTGGTGTTCTATATGTGGGAGCCAGTACATCACCAATTGTGGTCTTTGTGTTCTGTATATGTACTCTCAGTCTATTCTTCTCTCTCTACCTTACAAAGTGGGTTCTTGCTAAGGACGAAGGACCTCCAGAAATGTCCGAGGTATAAAAACTGCCTCAATTCAGCTCACTGATAATGTGCTATGCCTTCATTTTCTGCATCTTCAATGCTTCGCTTCTCGTCACATGCCGTTTATGTGTTTAGAAAGTGCTGTATGCTAATGTTGCTGTCTTGCTATGCATATTCTGCTTCATGCAATGGTTTCTCTAAATTGTGCTAGTATTATTGGGTTTTTGACCCACCAGAGTAGTGATGTAGTGTGATTTGATTTTGTGCCTTCTCTTGTTCAGATATCTGACGCCATAAGAGATGGTGCTGAAGGGTTTTTTAGGACACAATATGGAACTATTTCTAAAATGGCACTTATTCTGGCCTTTGTCATCCTTGGCATTTATCTCTTTCGCGCTACCACCCCACAGCAGGAGGCATCTGGCTTGGGAAGGTGATTTGTCTGCCATTATCTGAAACCTTATTTGTACCTATATATGTTTATTAGTTGTTGCCATGTTGACATCTCGTGAATATCATGACTACACAGGGCAACATTAGCCTATATTACAGTTGCTTCTTTTCTCCTTGGAGCATTATGTTCTGGAATAGCTGGCTTTGTTGGAATGTGGGTGTCTGTACGTGCAAATGTACGAGTTTCAAGTGCTGCTCGGCGCTCTGCAAGAGAAGCATTGCAGGTTTGGTTTCGTTCCTGGATGCACTTGGTGTTTGCCTTCTACAATAGAATTTCAAGTCATGTCTGTTTCCTCAAAACAGATTGCTGTCCGTGCTGGTGGTTTCTCAGCCATTGTGGTTGTTTGCATGGCTGTATTTGGTGTGGCAATACTGTACTCAACATTTTATGTTTGGCTTGGAGTAGATTCACCTGGGTCAATGAAGGTTACGGACTGTAAGTTTCTTGTACACAGTACACCTGAAAACACTCTAGATTACAATCCAACTTGTCCACCAATTATCTACTTATTTTCTTGTAGTTGCAAATTGCAATACCATTTTGTTATGTGAAAGGAATATTATTAGGCTGCTGATTCATATGGTTTTTGTGCAGTGCCTCTTCTCCTTGTGGGATATGGTTTTGGTGCCTCTTTTGTTGCCCTTTTTGCTCAGTTGGGTGGTGGAATATACACTAAAGCTGCTGATGTTGGAGCTGATCTGGTCGGAAAAGTTGAGCAGGGAATACCAGAAGATGATCCTCGTAACCCAGCTGTCATCGCTGACTTGGTATTGATGTTCTCAAGTAAAACTTGGAATGCTGTTTCTTTTTTATTATTTTTCATTGAAGACTGCTCAATTATGTTCAAGTATACCTGGCATTAGCGATGAAGATCAGTATTAATGTGCTTCTCAAACTTTAGTAGGGGTAAATTGATGTTAACAGCTTGCTTCTGTTTTGAAACTCACTGAACGATTATGTAATATGCTACTATATATGCAAGAGTTGCCTTGTTGCCTAAGGTTTGGTAGAATTCTGAATCATAAACATTCTCGAGGACTGAATGTTTCTTGTCTGTGCTGCAATACTCAATACAAGATTTGCTTTGCTCTACAACTCTACTTGCCTTGTTTTTGTTATCCTATAGTTCATCTTTTGCTACTATATATTCTTGTATAACAAAAGAAAACTACTCAGGTTGGTGACAATGTTGGAGATTGTGCTGCCCGAGGCGCTGATCTTTTTGAGAGCATAGCAGCAGAAATTATCAGTGCAATGATACTTGGAGGAACAATGGCACAACGCTGTAAAATTGAGGGCAAGTCTCTTTTGTTTACCCTCTAATATAATATCTGTCAATAAGAATACTGGGCACAGAAGGGCGGGCCTGGTGCAAGCGGTAGAGTCTTACCGCCTGTGACCGGAAGGTCCCAGGTTCAAGTCGCGGTCTCCTCGCATTGCACAGGCGAGGGTAAGGCTTGCCACTAACACCCTTCCCCAGACCCCGCACAGAGCGGGAGCTCTCTGCACCGGGTACGCCTTTTTTTTTAAGAATACTGGGCACAGCTTGCAAGTGGTTGCTGATATTCTTGGTATCATAAGTTCTTATTAATCTATTTATGTACAAAAACTAATCTTTGGATGAGCTATGCATGGACGGTACTTGGTTTTTACTAAAATTAAGAACTGTCGTGTTTTTGGTACAATGGTACACATACTGCACCTTTGTAATTGCTCTATTCTGGCCCATAATCAGCTTTGTTTATTATTGCAGATCCCTCTGGCTTTATTTTGTTTCCTCTTGTTGTCCATTCATTTGATTTGGTGGTGTCATCAGTTGGAATTCTCTCAATCAGAGGAACACGTGACTCTGGACTCATTTCCCCTATCGAAGATCCCATGGCAATTATGCAAAAAGGCTACTCTATTACTATTATGCTTGCTGTTCTTACGTTTGGAGCGGTGAGTCTTGTTATTTTCATAAATACTTATATTATTTGACTATGTTATTTTACTGCTTACAATAACATCTGTGGTATTATACATTAATGCTGTATGATATTACTGCATCTGTTCCCATTGGCTGGGTATATAAATCACTTCAGAGTTGCAATATGCAAAAGTGGTCTACAACATAGTTTGTTGGCTTTCATGTAGGCTTCCCATTTGCATCTTATTATAAATAGAGCACTTTTATTGAGTCATTGAAGCATCAATTATTATTAAATGTTCTTGGAAGAAAGAGATGCCAGTAATTGTCCAAACAGTGGTCTGACAGTTACTTATAGCTAAATCCATAGCCGAAGGATGTAATCCAATGATATTTGAAATGGATAACAGAAACATATTGAAAACCATGAACCCTTGTCAAAGTTTTCTATAAATCTGTAGTTGATTGAGTTCTGTTGAAGTTTTTATGATAGTCATTCAACTCACACTGAGCAGAGCCTGTGTTTGTGATGTCCTGTGTCTTCCCTTTATACAAAGTAAAATCATACCTTTCTCCCCAGAAGTTGATTTATTATTATTGATCTGTGTTAAATTTCCAGTCTACTCGTTGGCTCCTGTACACAGAACAAGCACCTTCTGCATGGCTGAATTTTGCATTGTGTGGCTTGGTGGGGATCATCACAGCATATGCTTTTGTTTGGATTTCGAAGTATTACACGGATTATAAACACGAGCCAGTCCGCCTTTTAGCTCTTTCAAGTTCTACAGGACATGGAACTAATATTATTGCTGGAGTAAGTTTGGGAATGGAATCAACAGCCCTACCAGTTCTAGTGATAAGTGTTGCCATTATATCAGCCTATTGGCTGGGGCAGACCTCTGGCTTGGTGGACGAGTCTGGCAACCCGGCTGGTGGTCTTTTTGGGACAGCTGTAGCAACAATGGGAATGCTTAGCACAGCAGGGTATGTTCTCACCATGGACATGTTTGGTCCTATAGCTGACAACGCTGGTGGTATTGTTGAGATGAGCCAGCAGGTATGACACATGTTCTTTTGTAGTTCAAACCTATGTTGTCGCCTGTAGGTTATAGCAAACAATCTGTATTTAATACTTTTGCCATTTCAAAGCATTTCATGGTTCAAAACTAAAGAACAATTCAAAGCATTATGTACTGTTTTTCTTCCCATAATGGCAGTAATGCAACTTAGCAGGTTTAGCATTTGTCTCATGTTTATATGTCAGCTTTAGTACTAGGTATTATGTTTAATCATCCATTGTGATTGTGTACTGGTGCAGCCTGAAAGTGTGAGAGAAATCACAGATGTTCTAGATGCTGTGGGCAACACAACTAAAGCTACTACGAAAGGATTTGCCATAGGGTCAGCAGGACTGGCTTCCTTCCTCCTGTTTAGTGCATATATGGATGAAGTAGCTTCTTTTGCTCAATTGCCATTCAAGGAGGTATGCAGTATGTGTTATAATGCCACGTAGAATACTAAATTTTTTGTACTCATTCAATGGTCTTACACAATTGCTGCAGGTTGACATAGCAGTCCCAGAGATTTTTGTTGGTGGTTTGTTAGGCTCAATGCTTATATTCCTGTTCAGTGCATGGGCTTGCTCAGCAGTTGGTAAAACTGCACAGGAAGTTGTTAATGAGGTCAGGAGACAATTTATCGAGAGGCCTGGTATTATGGTGAGTACATGATTACCACGAAGCTCTTCAGTTCTTTTATGCTTGGAAAAGCTGATGCTAACTTGTAACAATACCATCCAGGACTACAAAGAGAAGCCTGATTATGGACGCTGTGTTGCAATTGTGGCATCTGCCTCCTTGAGAGAAATGATAAAACCTGGGGCTTTAGCAATTATATCACCCATGGCTGTTGGTGAGTCTTGTAGGCCATATTTGTGGGGACTGGCACTCAATACTTTTCTAATTTCTTTTATGTGGTTTGCAGGCGTTGTCTTCCGGATTTTGGGCCACTCCACTGGTCGGCCACTTCTTGGAGCTAAAGTTGTAGCGTCGCTGCTTATGTTTGCGACAGTTGCTGGGATTCTCATGGCACTCTTCATGAACACTGCTGGTGGCGCCTGGGATAATGCAAAGAAGTACATTGAGACTGGCGCTCTTGGTGGCAAAGGCAGCGAGTCCCACAAGGCTGCAGTTACTGGCGACACGTAAGTTTCTCAGCTTTTAGTGTCCTAGTGACTTATGCTTTGGGGCAAGATTCTTGAGTTGAGTTTATTCTGTTGGCCAAGGCAGAGCAAAGAGATGTTTCTCCTGTAGTAAAATAGTTCCGATCATGGCGTGTGGCTTTATTTCCAATTCTGGATGATTGGCACTATCCGAAAGTTTTCTATGCACTTAAAAGAGTATGTGTTGTGCTGCAGGGTTGGAGACCCATTCAAAGACACCGCGGGTCCATCGCTGCACGTTCTTATCAAGATGCTCGCCACAATCACATTGGTCATGGCTCCGATATTCTTGTGATTAACCAACCACTCATCAAGCTTGCCATTAACCCTGCAGAGATGTATCTATGCGACTTGTAGATGAGTTGTTCACCTGCTTGTGATGTAATGATCCACTCGGTTTTAGTATCAATCACTACATGTTGTACCCGGAGAAAGAAGCAGCGATCTGTACCTGTGTTTCACGGTAGATATTATACTGATGATGGAAATGCCATATTTTGTGACGGACATTACTGAACTACCACTAGTAGCCTCAATGTTTTGGTTTTGTTTATTGCTGGAACATTATGGTAGATTGGTAGCGTATATGACATCCGTTGCGCTAGCTGGAAGAAATAAACGATCCACAATGGATTTTAGGATCGGGACTGGTTCTACATCTTACCTTCGACTCTTCACATCATCAAGAAAATCCTACACGCAAACTGTTTATATGTAGCAATGTAATGGTGTTAATATGACCGATTGAGCTCTTGTAAGAGGATTAATAGCTTCCAGCACAGAAAACATGCGCAGATAGCAAAAGAAGCTTCATATCAATCTCAACAGAAGCTGCATTCTTAACCATCCTGCATTCATGGTGCTTGATGTCCATAAGCCTATTTAGTCCAGAATCAAAGATGACAGCCTTAGCCACAGCATTATTAATCTTCAAAATAGTGTACAAATCACTGTATAGATCCCACCAAGGCGCATGGGTGATACAACTTCCATTACCACAAAAACTTAGGCCACAAGAGCATCACACGGCTGTTCATCACTGGAGCGAATCTTTACAAACTCATGTTTACCTATCGGCAAAAGCTTCAGGACCTGAGAATGTTGATGCAGTCTCAGAGTGCATTGAATCTCCAATGATCCTCTTCTGCAGGTTCTCCAAGCTAGCAACACGCTGCAGAGAAGCTGGCTTGGTGCCTATCACCATACTGGTCAGAGGAATTGCTGCGTTTGGGATGTCAAGCTTCATCTGACCGCTTTGAAGTGGCGCCTGGAGGAAATGTTTCATGCTGTCTTCAATGGCAACAGAGGCAGAAGCCGCATCAGATGCACATGATGACAGGGGTGTGCTGCTCGCGGGCTTGTCAAATGCGGTTGATAACATGAGGGTTGTTCCAGTTAATCTCCTGACAGCTTCCTCGGCTATGTTCACCTGAAAACAATACTTAGATTAACAAAATAAAGAACAAGGATGTGTAACGAGTTATTTCTTTGTCTACTGCCTTTGGGTAGGGGAATATAAGGCAGGGCTGGTTCACTCTCAAGTCAACTAGTAATCTAACAAACATAAAGTTTCATAAACAATAACCATATATGTAAAGGGATAGCAATATGAGTTCCTGAAGATATGTTTCTTTTCATAAAGTCATGGTGTGCAGATTTGTTAAAAGCCTAGTTTTTTTGTGAAGATCTTTTTCTTTTGGAAAAAACTTGATTGGAACAGTCATAGTTTAAGCAAATTTTCATAATTACTTCACATGATTATGTTAAAACCCTTAAGCATAGATATTTTAAAATTCAAAAACACCTTACTAATGATACAAGAATACAGAGTTTGTGCATATACTCACACACAAGCATTAAGAAATGTTTGTATGGTAGTATTCTGTTTGGACTCCTCGCGGTATCATTGTTCTCAAGAGAGCCCTTCCACAAGGGCAACACCACAGGTTTAATGGGACACACACTTGGAGCATTGTAACATGGTATGGGCACTTTTAATATTTTGTTTCGTTTTACAACTCCTCACACCTGTAAGAGAACACTGTTATTCTTAAAAAATAACAGAAGAAAATAAATATCTGAAATGAAACTGCAACAAAACAAAACCAGGAAACTAAATTATTCCTATCACACTTATAGAAGAAGATATGCAGAAATTCAGAAAATCAAATGAAAATACGGTCGTACTTTTTGGGGTGCAGTTAAAATCATTATGAACTAAGACTGAACTTGTAGGTTCTAAAACAAAAATTATGAAAAATAATATTACTTTCACTGCCCTTTTCAACCATCTAAAGAGATGTAAACATTGATCTAGTGACTCTATATGCAGAGCCCAGTAAAAATATGATAATAGATAAATGGATGCAGTTAAGAGTTTTCATACAACAAAAAGGGAAAAAAAAATGTCTGATGCATTCAAGATGAACGAACCTTTCTCCTCATAGTCTCAATATCAACTGTTAGATTTTTATTGTCAAGGGAAGCATCCTTGTATTTCTGAGTCATATCAGCCAGACGCTTTAGCAAAGATGCATTCTCAGATGTTAACCTGGAAACCTGGAGAGTTGTGCAGTAATTAGCACGAGTATCTTCAATTTAGTTGGATATTAACTTGAGCACTCATCTATCACAATTTGAAACCTGTGATTCAAGATCGTTCAAGTGTGCTTGCTTCCTCTTTCTTGATCGCCTAGCTGATTCCCGATTTGACAGCATTCTGATCACAACACCGAAATTTAACTGAGCAGTTCATCACAGAAATGGTGTGTTAAGCTTCTGACGTTACATATCATGTTTCATGTAGATTCAAGATAAAGGCTACCGATTTGTCGCAAAAGGAAACTAATGGCAAAAGGTATATGTGATTTCTGATCCTGTAACTTCAGACTGAATTACCAATTTTTTCTAGGAATGTAACAATTTTGAAAGTTCAAAGTTCTTTAAGGGCATGGACAATTGGATAGAGCTTTTATATGATTGGATTCTTTCTGCCTTTAAAGGCAGTGAATGGTAGGAGGGAACGGGAAAACTGAAGTACGCTACCTTCTAACAAGATAAATCTATCTTTCACTCACAACAAAATCAAGTAATGGTTTCTATTTAGCAGAGTCCATATTTCTCATCAAGAAAATGTTGTAATGCAACAATCTATGTTACCTCCTCATCTTATTGGCGTTAGCAGGGTCAGTAGTCTCTTCAAGGTCACCATCATCGTCTGACAATTCCTTTGATGTACCACTGTTGGCTGGCTTGCCTTGAAAATCATCATCTTCTATGACATTAGAGTTTGTAACTAGGCCTGCCCCATCTATGTCACCTGTGTGTAGAATTAAAGAAACGAAAACAGTACAGTAAAATAAGTAGAACAGTAGCGACGGTTCAAATGTCACAAAAAAGGCCTATATATTTTCTGAACCACACATGCAGCATATCTTCACACTGCCAGAATGCAAAACTGGTGCCAACAGAGTTGCATTACCAGTGCAGCTCATCAACAGAGCCAATGTGACTGTTCAGTATAACTGAAGCAGGATCAGACTTCATTTTTCAGCCTTATATCTGATCTCACTAACTTTGCTCATAGTTTAGATCATTCTTCCAGAATTATCAATGGGACACATCAACCTCAACCAAACCACAAAGATAACCCAGAATTGACATTTCTACTCACCTCCTCCTCGGGCATCAGTTAACCTATCCTACTGAAACTGCTGGTGAGATCAGATCTTCTGTATGTAATTATCACAGAAGACTAACCTCTAGTGAATGGTTCACACTTCACAGTACTCAAACCAAGGCTGGTAATCAAGTGTACTAGGATAAGTGAAATTTGCATCTAATGTCCTATTGGAATGATCAGCTGGGAGATGGTGAGCTCAATAGGATTTGGCATCTAACATGCTTTTAAATCAGACCACATCCTGTTATCCTAAGGCACTACTTCCTTTGGAATCTTCCTGCCTGCATGTTTACCCAAGTTGGTTCATAGACTGACAAGCACTCAATTATGAGAGGTCATAAATACCATCAAAGGAAGCTTGAGAAATCAATTGCGAAGTATCTGAAGCTTGTGAGTTGGGGTAGCCCAACAAAGATTCTTGTGATTTAGCTTCCTGAAATGGACTTACATAAACATTACTGCAACAAAGGGGCAAAGGGCTGGGTGCAGCCAGTACGCGAGGTTTCTGTCACTGTTAAGCTCTGGAAAGCCACTAGTACTGCACATCCTTACCCACATAATAGAAGGAAAAACATACATAGCTTGAAGTTTTGTGGAACCATTGGATGCAATGGTCAATATCATGGTTGTGCCAAGTCCAACCTTTAAATATTTAAGAAAATGGGAAACAAATGCGTTATTTATGGTGTAACTGAGAGCCACCATGCATAATGTTTTTTTATAGTATCGAAATAAAATGAGGTACTTATGGAAAAACTAACTGCTCAACTAACTTGTGGTACTAATTAATCAATAATTAACTTGGAAAATCGATGTGCAAATTCATTTTCATATAACCATCTTTGGACATGCCACCTGTAAAAACCTAGATATTCTTAACCTCACTAGTTCAGAGCACTGTAACAGAGTATTGAAAAAATAGCCATAGCAAAACTGCCAACATTCAGTGAAATATGGTATTTTTACCTGAAAGAAAGGGAAATCCGCAAATCATAAACTACGAACATGTTCATCAATTCAATAACTCATCTGATACTAACGGATAAATGGCTAAATACGGTGAATTTGCAGTTCTATTTATTCAAATCAATACCTTGTTTTGTTTCCTGTCGCTTTTAGCCAGGAAAAAAACATAGAAACAAAAAGGAGAAAATCCTATTGGCTCAACCTCCGACACGTCAGACTCATTCAAATCATTTGTGGTCAATATCATTCCATCAGAATATTCCACATGTACACCATGTGGTGTACATGTGGAAGTGAGCCTGCCTCCTCGATGGCACATGGACCAAATCTACTATCCTACATGTCAGTTTCACCACTCCAGGACTCCTCCATTACCCTTGCATCAGATCAGAAAGCAATATCTGATACGGTACCCATGTAAAATGTGAACATTTGCATTTTGCCGTTGCACAGTACTACAATAACAATGACAATGGCACTGCTCTGATCTTGATCATATTGTTCATCACAAGCCATACGAAAAATGGGTGTGCACAGTGCCGTCTGCCGTGTCTTCTAATGTTTCTCAAAGGCAGGGGAATTTTTTTCTTTGTATCTGTTGGTGGGTGATAAAAGCTACTGTGAAATTTTTATGTGGCCAACGGCTTATCAATGGTAGTGTAGGATTACACGACAAGCATGCGGACCAACCAATTCAAGATTTCCCAACTCCTCAAATGAAGCAACCGACTTTTTCTTCTGCTTGTGATTTTCCAAAAACTAGAAATTGGTGTAAAACTCCCCAACCCAGAATAAAGGAGAAAATAACTGAAATGCTAGAGCTTGCAATTTCTACCATTGTGACTCGAAATCAAGCTAGAGGTGAAACTGAAACATCGAAGCACACAACCAATACTCAAATAGGCCTAGAAAACTCTAATCTTTGAACGAGGAGGGGGAGGAGGAGGAGAAATCACACCATGGATTTCGCGACGGCGGCGCAGTACAGGTCGAGCTTCCTCTTGAGCACCGCGGCGTACGCGCAGGGGTCGCCGCCGCCTCTGCCGCCGCAGCTCACCTCCACCACGTCGTCGTCGTCGGCGCCGCCACCCGCCATTCTTGGAGGAAAGTCGCTCTCTTTCTCGTACCTCGTACTCCACGAGGGGGAGCGGATGGGAGCTGGGAGCGACCTGAGCAATGGTGGTCTTGGTGGAGGCCGGAGGGGGCTGCATTTATACCGGCGGTCGCTCTGATGGAGCGCCCTGTGGCGAGTGGCGACACTGCTTGTCTTTTCCGGAAACACCCTTGCCTTTGTTTCTCATTTTTAGTAGGGAGTATGGTGCGATGTAATTTTACCTATGTTACTTTCAAAAAAAAAATCATATGCTCTGAGTTCAGTAAGTTGCACATTGTATAGTTCTGGATTGCAAATTGACATGGAAGATTAACTCTACACAGTAGCAACATTTTGCCGCCACTGTTACAAAAATGTAAAGATTTGCCTTGGTGTATTCGGCTGGATTCCAAAGCTTACCTGCAAACTAAAACCTTATATATATTCAACATCTGTTGATTTTTGGTGATTTTGAATCAAATATATATACTGCCTTCTTTGTTAACATATTGACATTTTTTTTATAAAACAGGAGGGTTTGCCCTACCAATTATCTTACAACAAGAAAGAAAGAAAAGAATTACATGAGTCCTTCTAGCCGTTGTTTAATACCCACTCTATTTTAAATTATAAAACATTTTAGTTTTTCTAGATATATTGCTTGTATTGTGTATCTCAGCATAGTGTATATCTAAATGAATAGCAAAACTTATATACTTAGAAAATTCAAAATGACTTAAAATTTAGAATGGAGGGAGTAAGAAAAAAATACTTTATTTTTTTATTAATTAATATATGATGTTTAGGACAAATTAGCTAGAACCAATTAGCATGTCCTAGACATTGTTGGTGTGTGTGGTATTCTTGTACTCGGGTTTGTCTCCTTCTCTTTTTTCTACTACGGGAGCATGCATCTTAGAGGGTATGGAAAGACGGAAAGGGAACCTCTTGAGCACAAATGAAAAGTGGAAGTGCATATTCTCATAGGAATCTAAGATATTTTTTTCAGTTGACATATGCCAACCATACAAAAAAAGGAATAAGTTATCGTGCATGATTGGTTTATGCAACGATCGATGTTAGCTCTAGCAAACGTGCCCTGCCTAGTAAATCTCTCACCCTAGAAACTCTTAGGCTATCTTTGGATTGAGGGAATATTTTATGTTTCCTGTGTTTTTTTCTGTAAAAATAAATTGTTTCTTGTGAAATTCCTAAAAAAAATCCTATGAAATTCCTACGTTTCAGACTTGCAGATACTATGTTGAGTTTCCAGATTTGCAACTCCAAGCTTATGCTCATCGCGTCCTTTTAGTAGAGCCACACAAGCAAACGCATCCTCACGTAAAAAGGCCTCTTTCAACCTATTTCACCAATCCACTAGTTTTAGGCTGACAAGTCAAGCAGAAAAGGTGTCCCTGTCAATTTCATTCCATTCTTCCTGTTCATCCGAAGAAAACAAAATCAGGACCCGAACTTGTAGGCCAAGTGGCAAACCACAAGCTTACCCCAACACACCTATCAACTTTTGTAAGTTTGAATTGAATGCAACTTGTACACAAAACATATGGTTGTGAGTGTCACAGTACTAACATATGGTCTCAAAAAATAGAAACAAGATTGTTGTGATCCACGCTTGGAGATAGTTAGCATCATGTGCTTGTTGATTTTTTTTTGTTTGTGGCGAATCGATGTTGAGAAGCGCTAGCAAACAAGGTTTGCTTGGCAAAGCTCCAACTCCAAAAAAAAATCTTAGGCCCTGTTTGGCATGGCTCTGGAGCTGAACTCCAGCAACTCCAATCAATTTTCCAGCCAAACACCCCAGCTCCAAAACTCCATGGAGCTACCAACTCCATGGAGCTGTAGTGCAAATGGAGATGGAGTTTCGGAGCACCTCTTCTCCTACTCTAGAACTGGCCAAAATAGATCTAGACGTGGAGTTGGGGTGAAATTACCCGCAATTGCCACTGATTACACAACTCGAACCGTTTTTCTTTCTATTCGCTCTGCCTCCCACACCCGCGTGCGGCCGACTCCCCCTCCCTCCCTCTCTCTCTCTCTCTCTCTCCGCGAATCCGCGTGACCGGGCGACGCGCGCTGGGCGACTGCGCCCTCCACCGGCCACGGCCCAGCGACGCCATCGCCGGCCGGTGCCCCTCCCCTCCCCTCCCCCGCCTCTCTTCCCCCTCTACTCCATCCCCCACCTTTTCCCTAGTGGAGAAGAGAAGAAGGTCTCCTCCATCCCCAACCCTAACCCTAGAGGAGAAGGGGAAGAAGGACGCCTCCATCTCTGCCAGAGAAGAAGGAGAAGAGGGCGGCGTGAAGCCCCCCGCCGTCCCCAGCAAGCGTACGCGCGGCTTCCTCGCGACTAGGCGACCCCGTCCGCTGCCACCGCCCCCTCACCCCGCCTATGGCTACCGGACCTCCCCCGCTGAGCCCACCTCGCCGAGCGGTGCCACCGTGGGTCCCTCTCCTGCTCTGGCGGACGGAGCTCTCTGCCGCGGCTCCCTCTCCTGCTCCGGCGGACGGAGCTCTCTGCCGCGGCTCCCTCTCCTGCTCCGGCGGACGGAGCTCTCTGCCACGACTCCCTCTCCTACTCCGGCGGACGGAGCTCTCTGCCGCGGCGCGCCCTCTTCCCCGTAGACAATGGTGAGTTCCTCTGTAGCAACCAACAAGAGAGGATGACATGTGGGTCCTACTCAGAGGGCAAAGTGGGCATTCTACACGATTGAACATGGTTCTGGAGCTGAGACTCTCTTTCTAGCCAAACACACTAAAAACACAGCTCCAACCCCACTCAGAGCCAGCTCCACCTGGATTTCTGGAGTGGAGCTGCTTTATCTGGAGTTAGAGCCATGCCAAACAGGGCCTTAGAGCTAACTAGAGAGTCTGGATTGGATTGAGAATGCATTGATGAGCCGTCTTATTTGGATCTTAATTAGACTAAAAAATATGGAGTTAATTAAATAAATTTAAACTGTTACAGCGTGGGGTTTCAAAATTTCCACCTCTCTTAGAGCCTATTTAGATACATAGGACTAATTGTTAGCTAGCTAATTTTTAGCTAGGTATTTAACTAGGCAACCACATCTAATTTTTTAGCTCTAGCTAATCAAACAAACCATGCGCTCGTTCTCTCCTGCAATTTCTCCTTAACACCGCTAATAGTTAGAACTATCATGTAGGAGTACCTTTAAGGCTGGTGTACATGTCACATCCACTTTAACAAGAACTGAACTAGTATAAAAAAAATACGGCGTCTCCAGTTGTCGGTGTTTTGGACTAGCAAGCCCTCAACCAACTAGTAAATTTGTACTGTGTGTTCCCAATTCCGGATGGTGATGCAAAGAGACACAAAGTTTATACTGGTTCGGATAATGGGTACCCTACGTCCGGTTCGAGAGATCGATCTTGTATTCCTTGCACCGAAATGCTCATAGTAGGGGGTTACAAGCAGGGCGAGAGAGGGAGCTAGCCCCAGGTCTCTTCGTGGTGCGGCGTGGATTGCTTGAGATGTTGATCTCAAGCCGTAGGAAAGCTCGTGTGTTCCTCTGGGCGTTATGCGCGAGTTCGTCGTGTGGGCCTAGGCCTAATCGTAAGTGTCCGATCCCCCTAAGAAACGGCCCTAGCTGCTTCCTTTTATAGCCGCAAGGAGGGAGCCAGGAGTACATGAGAGAGCTACATGTGGAGCCTTAGCGAGGAAGGAAGATCTAGTACTGCGCCTATTCCTGTAGCAGCACAGTGTCGGGAATGGCAATTGGTACTTGATCACTGGTGCGTCATGCCGGCCATGCCCGAGGCTGTTGAAGTCGTAGGAGTCCTCGTTGACGTTTAGTCAGCATGGCCTCGGCTGTAGGTGACATGCCGTGCCTTGTGAAGTTTTGACTTGGTGGCACGCCGAGGCCTAATTGGTGCCGAGGCTGAGCCATTGTGGGAGGCTCGGCAGACGTGAATCCCGCAGATGCCGAGACCCCACGGTAGATTGCCGAGGCTTGAAGGGAGCGGTTGGGCTTGTATGCTGATTCCGAGGCTATGGTGACCCGGACTTGACTCCCCATGCCGCGTTGTTCCTGGGGCAGGGATTAGGTGGCACAGTGTAGTTCAGGCGCTGATCGTGGGCACAACGCTAGCGCACAGTGGCCGGTAACTCCTACCCCGTCCTGCTCTGGACGGTATGGCGCCGATGTGACCTCCCGTCCCATCGGCCACTCCGCGGTGTCGAGCCATCGTCCGGCTGAGATTGCGGGAGTGGTTGACGCATTAATGGGACGCGATGCGTTGTCGGGAAGACTGGTCGTGGCGGGAGCGACAAGTTATTGCCGAGCCGGCCTCGAGTGATACGGAGAATCGCTGTCTCGTTCGAGGCTGTACGCGCGAGGCCTCCCGTGCGAGCCCTCGCGCGAGGCAGAGATTTGTCAGGCCGTCAAGACCTCCCGTGCGAGGCCAAATGCGAGGCAGAGAGCCGGTGGGCTCGGACGGGACCGGTGGTTAACCAATGGCTTACCTTCTGGCTTTGTTTTTTATGGGGTTGAAGTGGTTCTTTCGATATACGCTAGGGGTACCCCGTTTTACGGTACCTGACACCAGTGTTCTAGCTTTTAGGTACTGCACAAAGCTAATCTATGTCACAAAGCAAAAGGAGGAAAAAGAGAGAAAAAGAAATACAAACTATTAGAGGAGAGGGAAGTGATGGCACACTAAACAAGTATAAACATCAAGTTACTCTTATATGCTAGCCGCTTGCTATTCATAAAGACCCCTCTCTCTCCTCTTCATGTCTCCTCGGCATGTGAAGAGAGAGGGGAAATGACTTTGGTCCTGTTTGGAACAGATCAAAATTGGATTCTCCGCCGGCCCACAACAAGAATAAAAAAATTCCCACCAAACACCTCTCGATATAGTTAGCCAAACAGGCCGCACGACACGGCACTAGCACGGGCATGGCCAGGCACGGCACTACGCGGCACGGTAGACTAGCCGTGTCGTGCCTGTTAGTGCCGCCGTGCCGATATGCCGGCACAGGCACAACACTATCAGGTCTTAGCCGTGCCGTGCCGTGTCACTGGGCACAGCGGCCCAGCAGTGCCCGTGCCGGCACTGGCCCTATAAGTGATCAACACTTCAAACTGATCAAAATCACAAAGTCTGAATGTTCAGAATCACAAACTGATCAGAATCACAAACTGATCAGAATCAAAGAGTCACACAAACTGATCAGAATCACAAACTGATCAGAATCAAAGAACTTATCAAAGAGTCTAAGTCACACAAAGTTACATGTTCAGAGAACTTATCAAAGACTCAAAGTCACATAATCACACAAACACAGCAGAGAACTCAATCGTCTCGTCGTCAGATCCAGCCATCGCCACTCATCGGCGCCCCGGTCCCTCAACAGCTTCAGACAAAAATAGAGCAAGGGTTAGTACAGATTGAGGGTTAGGGTTAGGGTTATGGACTTACCTTCAAAGCCGGAGCACCAGAGTCGTCGGCGAGGTCGACGAGGCACGAATCCGGCGAGGAAACCGACGGATCCAGAGAGGAAACCGATGGATCCGACGAGGATGAAGCGAGATCAAGGGTTAGGGTTAGGGATTGTGCCAGTGCCGGCCAACGATGGCTCCAGAGGCCACTGGAGAGCGAGAAGAAGAGAGGAAGTCGGAGGCGAGAGACGAGAGCGAGTCGCCGACTCGCCGAGAGAGGAGCGGGCGAGACGGCGCTACGGGGGAGAGCCGAGAGCGAGGCGAGAGAGACAGAGAGTGAGACTGAGAGCAAATGAATTAGGGCAACGGAGACTGAGAGCGAGGCGAGAGCGCTGCGGTTTTATACCCCCGATTCCAACGGCCGGATCCAACGGTCAGATGGGAGCGACGCCGGGGATCCAACGGCCACCTGCGGCCGAGCCGTGCCGCTGCCGGGCCGGCACTACGGGCCAGAATGACGGCCCAGGCATGGCACTAAGGCCGGGACGTTCCTGGGCCGTGCTGATTCGTGTCATGCTTGGGCCGACCCGTAGTGCCCGGGCCAAATGGCCAACTATACCTCTCGATATCGATAATTCTTTTCACCACGAGAATGAACAGGGAGTCCGAATTCTCATACCACAGCTTCACTACTGCACCGCTCGGTTGCTGAACGCGTATCTAGACTGTACGTTTAATAACTACTATCTCCATTCTAAATTATAAATGTTTTTTTCTAAATATAAAATAAAAGCTGTGTACCTAACAAAACCGGAACAACAACTTATAATTTAGAACCTGAAAGCAAGAACTAAGAAGACCTCTCCCCCCAGACTACATATTTCAGCTTGGACAAGTCAAGCAGACAAGGTGTCGCCGTCGGTCTGTTCATTTCATTTTCTCCCTGCTCCCATCGCGAAAATACCAGGATCCCCAACTTGCTGGCCAAGTGGCCGGCGGATCGCACCCACTGGGCCGCTGCTGGGCCCGGGGCAGGGGTGTTTCGGTCCACCAAATGTGGATTTTTCTTCTGGACCCCACCGTATCTTTCTCCTGGCTGGGAGCCTTACCAGGTCGGCAGCGGACAGTAGGCGCTGATATTTTGTGACGCCCACGTCGTCCGCCACTATCCGCTGCCGGAAATTCACCGGGTGGGCCGGGCCGGTGCATGCATCTGGTCACGTGTCTGGTGGCCACTTGTCCTTGGAATTCCAGTGATGGTGATGCCTTTGCCTGCCTCTCTCCAACACAATCCAAGATGTGTTAGGTACTGAGGTTTATCAGGAATTCTATAGATTCTGTTTCTATACTACTAGTGGCTTTCCTGATGTGATGGTCCTCGATCTGATCTTGATTCATGGTGCAAGATAATTTGAGCTATCTCTTCTGCACCAAATGCCATGTTTGATAGGTGCATGAAGAGCTAGCATTGAAAGGTACGTTCAGTTTTAAGATAATATGAGCTAGCATTTTTTTTTATTTTTCTTCCTTCTTTTTTTGTGTGGCCAGAATTAATAACAATCCCCCTAGTTAAAATATTGCGAGATGTCTAGTTTGAGTTTCTTTTTTTTATTTATAAGATAGATTCAATAAAGAAAGATAGATTCAAGAAAGGCGAGCTTCTAAAAGCTTCAGCGCTTAGTAAAAGACGATATCTTTATCTTTATATTCTTATTATTATGAGTTGCTTGAAGCTTCAAGTAAAAGCTAGCTACTAGATAAATTATAAAACCATCATTCTGATAACTTGTACGAGCGTGTGCGGCATTCAAGAGGCCGCATCATGTGAACAAGGATTTTAGTTCCAACTTCCAAATTTGAGTTAGGTGTGTTTGGCTATGGCTTCTCGAAAAATTGTTGCGAGTTGTGGTCCGTGGGAAAGTTGTTGTTGGTTATGGGCTATGAGAAAATCGAAAGCCGTTTGGTCAAACAGACCCCACATCACTAGTGTAGGACTAGGTTGCAGTTCCGGTTGGGAAACCCCCTCTAGTCCCGGTTTCCCAACCGGGACTGTTAATCCGGGACTAAAGGCCCGCCCTTTAGCCCCGGGCCTGGTAACTAGGATTGAATGGGGGCCATTTCGTCCCAGTTACTTATACCAATTGGAACTAAATGAGCCTTCAGGCTGAGCCGAGGGCGGGCACCTCCAGTTCCGGTTGGTATAACTAACCGGAACTAAATATCACTTTTCTTTTCTTTTGCGGTTTCTTTCCATTCAAATTTTTCAAATAGTTTTAGTACACGTATTATAGGCTATACTATTGTACGTCGTCCGGTCCATAAATAAGAACGAAACTAATCAAGTATTATATATTACAATAATTTAAAACAAGTCATTACAAACTAGATGTCCAACTTAAAATATTCCATACTAGATGTCCAAGTACACCCCAAAGTTCATGCAAATATAGGTAGATAGAAATGCCTTTGACTTTCTCGTATTTTCAACTCGGCGAAATGTAGATCCCGATGTGTTATCCACAAATGTCATTGACGTAATTCAAGGTATTAAATAGTGCACTCTCCCTTACTTTAAAAGTATGAGCACAGGGTCTACTAACGACGGTTAGCGGTGGCTGAGAACTCGGTGGGTCAGATGATCCCCTCTTAGCCACAAGAATCTTTTCCTAAAATCCTACCGTAGTGCGTGTTGGCCATTTATCGGCATATTTCCAATCATAAGCCAATGCATACATTGTTTGGTTTAGAATGGTTTCAAAGCTGCAACCTGCGTAGGTTAAGTCATAGTCCCCAAACTGTAATTAAGTGTTGGCAGAAAAAATGAATATGAGAACCAAGCTTTCCAATAACAACAAATCTAGATACAAGCTATGAGTTTGACTTCGACTTACCACATCATTCCGGTTGTTTTGAGCCATCCTTGCACAAAAGCCCGCAACATCATGATAAGTAGGCAGGGTGTACCTAATATTCGCAAGCTTATTTACACATGCTAGGACAACATATGTTTGTGCAACAACCTTTATTAGGTGCCTTTACTCCCACCTCCGAGATTTGTACAACACCTCTACCCCTCCTAGCGGCGATGGAAAAGCCAACTTGACATTGGATGAATCGGCCATTATCTACCTCAAAGCTCTCAACATCCACAACCTGAACCCCAAAATTCGATAGTGTCTCTTTAAGCCAAATGATTGAGTCAATTATCTACGGTATATTTAAGAAACACATATATACAGATCAGAACAATATATTATGTACAAGCGTAATTAAAACATATTGATTTATTGAAAACATATATCATTGCTTACTATGCTAGGATGATTGAACAGTACATTCGGCAACACTAGATCAAATCCACGAGTAATTGTATAGCTCCAACCTGGGACAATCGGTTCAGAGAGACGTCTAGCCATCTCTTGTTACTAAAGTTAATATATCAAAATTCATATCACTGGAGTCAATATATGAATTCATACACCAAAATTTATATATATCACTGATGTAAAAAAATTTCATATACCAAAATATCAGGCACTAAAGTCTATATATCAAAATTCACATCTGTAAACCCTATATACCAAATTCATATAACTGGACCCTATATATATACACAATGCATGCATATCATATTTATACAATATATAACACTAAAGTCAATATATCAAAATTCATATACATCACTGAAGTCAATTTCTTTCATATACCAAAATGCATATCACTAAAGTCTATATATCAAAATTCACATATGTAAACCCTATATATCAAAATTCATTTAACTGAAACCTATATATATACCAAATGCATAAAAGCAAATACTAGTCAAATCGAATAGAAATAGTTAGCCATTTAGCTTAAGTTAGTGGTGAGTGCTCGGTTTTACACAGCACGAAGGGATGAGAAGGGGTTGCAAAACGAGTATTGCCACCTAGCGGCAAACAAGTACGAGGACGAAGCTGGCCGGAGACGAGGACGAGGGCGCACTGGGGAAGAGGACGAGGACGAGTTCGGCCGGAGGACGAGGATGAGGGCACCACCGCCGCGCGCGCCGGGGAGACGAGGACGAGGGTCCGTTTTGTGAGCCGGAGATGAGGGCGAGCCATACGCACCGGAGCTGAGGACGAGGACGAGGGCGAGGCTGGTCAGCTGCCAGAGGACAAAAATGAGGGCACCGCCGCACGCGCGTGCTGGGGAGACGAGGATGAGGGCCCGCTGCGTGAGCCAGAGATGAGGACGAGCCACGTGCGCCGGAGCCGAGGACGAGGGCGAGGCCAGCCGGTCACCGAAGGATGAGGATGAGGGCACCACGGTGCGCGCCGGGGAGATGAGTTCAAGGTCCCATCGCCCGAGCCAAAGAAAAGGGCGAGCTGCACGCACCGGAGCCGATGGACGAGGGCGAGGCCGGAGCCAGAGATGAGGGCGCAGTTGGACGGGCGCATAGGAGGTGTGACGGCGCGGCGGAGTGGCGAATCCGGCACTTGCAAGGAGAAAGAAGAAGAGAAGACACAAGTATATGTTGGGTTGGTACCCTTTAGTCCTGGGTTGGGCCACCAAACGGGACTAAAGGCCTTTTAGTCCAGGTTGTTGGCCCAACCTAGGACTAAAGCCAAATTTTGGTGCGCGGCAGAACTGCTGCCTACCCGACAGTTTTGTTTCCCGCCCATGCAACGGTTTTTAACATTTCCTTTAACATAAATAGGTTGAAAATTGGAAATTGCGTAGTAAAAAGATATAGCTCATATGAAAAAGTTGTCAACTACAAAGTTGCATAACTTTTCGAGATATACAACTTTGATTCTGGTTATTTCTCCATTTGAGGACATTTTAAAAATTCAAATTTCAATGTTACAATCAAAGTGTACCAACACATTATAAAATAACCACCTCAAAAAACATTCTTCTAGCACCAAAGTAGGGTCAAATAGGTGCTAGAGGATGCCAGAGGTGGATGACGAACTACGTCTATTTGAAGACGAAGGGGGCGGTTGCGCGAGCTCCGATGGACCGATGCCTCTTGGAAGATAGTACATTCATTCCTTGGATGGATCCATTAACCTATGAACAGTCCATTCATGCCTTGCATGGGTAGACAATCCGCAGACAGTCCAGAGCACACCGCATTTGATGGATCCATCAACGTAGCAGATAGCCCATGCAACAATTACGTTGCACGGGCATCACACCTAGCTTCTCCAGGCTTTGGCGTTGCTCATTGTTGACTACGCGTAATAAAATTTGTATGTGGAGGGCTTTCTCCCATAGAGAGGCCATATATGTGGATAGGAAATTGGACAAACAACAACGGATGAATTGGGCATAATACAACATTGCATGTCATCGTGGGAGATGAATGACGCCCGGAGTGGTCGGTTTTATAAGCATGAGTAGCGGCGGTGGATGAGTGGTGATCACCCGCTGTGGTAGGTGGGCGCAGTGGGGGACTTTTAGTCCCAGTTTGTAACTACAACCGGGACTAAAAGTACCCTTTAATCCCAGTTGGTAGTACAAACCGGGACTAAAAGGTCCTTTTTTGTTTGTTTGTGTTTATTATTCTGACAAAAATTCTTTTTTTATTTCTCTATTTTTTTATTTGCATATGCATTTCAATCCTACATGAGTTAAATTTCAATCCACACAAACATAATTATGATGCCCATACAAATAAACCTAATGAAACATAATTAACTTGTATACAAACATAATTAAAATATCCATACAAATAAACCTAATTAAAGTACATAACCGTTCAAATAAACCTAATTAAACATAACAATATGAATAAACCTAATTAACGCATGAACCTTACAAACCGGCCGCAGCTCTAGCCTGTCTCCACTACCAGTAGTATATGTCTCGGATTGTGTAACCACAGTCATTGTCTATGTAAAGGCCCGCACCACAACACTCTCCATTGCCTCACAACACCGAAGACATGGTATACCATAGATATAGCCTACTGACGGACTATCGATCGCTTGGTTCTGCCTAAATCTCACGCAATACTAGATACCAGTTGTCGTCCTCTAGCCCATCCCTTCCACGAAGTCCCAAGCATACCCCAGTCGCTTAATAGCTTGCGTGAGAATGGGCTGCAAGCCACATGTAGCATAGGTGAAATCATAGAGCAAAATTTACAAGCGGACAAACACAAAATATTAGGAAGCGCTCATATAATAATAAGAATAAATAAACATTACTCTCATATCATACACGACGTACCACATCCATGTGGTTGAATGTCGCATGCCTCTCGCTTATTCGCAGCACATCCAGACTATGCTGACGTAAAGCTTCTATCTTCAAGGATGAGAAATTAGGCATACGGTAGCCAACTTGCTCAATTGTCTGCAAAGAAAGCAACACGATATCGATCTAGGTGCCTATCTTGGTCGGCGACTGTCATCCAGTCTGCATGATGTCCTGGCGCACCTCATTATTGTACCTAATGGGGATGTCAAAGGTGAGACTGCACGTCTATAACTTGCCTCGTTCATCATTCACAACCACACTTGTCATCGTCTCGAAGATGTCTCACACCCCGAGCAGCCATAGTGCTGATTCCAACCACTTGACCGGTTTTATAGTCTGTGACATATGCAATAATCATGTTATGAATGAATGTATATATATGAAAGGATCTAACAATGCCTCGAGGGGGGTGAATAGGCATATCTAAAAATTTACTACAAATGCTAAGTTCAAATTTGTCAGCCACTGTCGGAAGTCTCGACAGTTTGGGTAGGAACTCCCGACGTTGTTAGAAGTTCTAGCACAAACTATCAGAAGTCCTGACGCCTACGTGAACTACAAAAGCAGTGCTAAATTTAACTTTGCGGATAAATAATCTTACAACCCTACTTCTTAGTGGTTAGATGAAGATGTTGGGTCATTCCCTTGATGCCGAAATGCCACCAAATCATAGATCGAGTCCAAACCCTAAAATGAAGCTTGGGAGAGAGAGAGACAAACAAATACATGTAATTTCGAGCAAATCACAACAACAACAAGCACACAGGACACAAGGATTTATCTCGAGGTTCAGCAACCCCACAAAGGAGCTTCTACGTCCTCGTTGTTGAGGTGACCACAAAGGTCGGAGTCTCTTTCACTTTCTTGCCTCTCTTAAGGCAACAACAAAGGTCACTTCAGTTTTCCACTAAGAAATCAAGAGTAATACAAACTTCCCAAGGCTCTTCCACAAAATGGAAGCTCTTGGGTGATGCCTAGTGGGCTATGGGCAAAGCCCCAAGAGTAATAGATGCAAATCCAACCGGCTTGACAAAGAAATTAAGTGCTCAAGCTTGCCAAAGTGATTCTCTCACTCAATCCACTCTCCTATCACTCAAATCCTTAGGGGAATCAAAGTTAGGAGCAAAGGGGAGAGGAGAGGGGAGCCTTGAATGCTTGGGAGCTATTTTGGACAAAGGTTGGTGGCAATGAAAGAGTGGGTAATGGTTAGAAGAGAGGAGAGAGCTATTTATACTTATAGTAGAAATCTAACCGTTCAGATCTACGTTGGAAGTCCCGACGTAGATCTCGGGACTTTTGACCTCTATAGAAAACACTATTCATAGCAAGGTCAAAGTCTACATGATCAAGTCAATGTCGGAACTCCCGTCGTACGTTAGGACTTCCAACGGGTGGGACTCCTGACGTATGTTAGGACTTCCGACTAAAGCGGTCAGTAGGCCAGCCAAGGGTCCAGGCATCGGGACTCCCAACCAGAGTAGGGACTTCCGACTGTCTGGAGTTCTGACTCACATCAAGACTTCTGATAGCCACAGTCACCACATAGGCTAAGTGACTGGGCGTCGGGACTTTTGACCTAAGTCGGGACTTTCGATGGTCGGGAGTTCTGACTTACATCGGGACTTCTGACACCAAAACGTCTCTGGAAAATATTCTACGTGCTCATGAAGTACTGGAGTGTCTCATTTTTATTTTATTTTTATACTTGAGCACTCTATCTTCCTCAGACCACCTAAATTTGCATCCCTCTTTATTGTACGGTGAACCTAAACCCAAAACGAGAAATGTAAACTTTGAAGATCCGCTTTGAGTTCATCTGCCTTTTCAACTTCAAAAATTGAGGGATACCATTTCATCTTAGATCAACTCTTTAAAACTTTCATGGGACTAAAGCTGCAATATATCTTATTAAAATCTCATTAGTCTCTAATTTGGATGTCATCAATACACCAAAACCTACATAGGGGGCAAATGCACTTTCAATCTCCTGTTTTTTGGTAATTGATGACAACCAACTTAGGCTTTTATAAGAATGAAAGAATTTAAAGCTTTTGAACCCCAAAATTGGTGAGGAGCTCCCCCTTAATGTATGCATGAATTTGAATTTCAATGATGATCATCTATACATCACTTGCATACATCAAGACACAAAAGCTCCCCCTAAATTTTGTAATTAGTGGGGTGCAACAAGTCTATGTGAACAAATATACATTTGTGAAAGAGATATGCAAAATGACATGTTATATTCATACAACAAGTAAAAGAGAACATGATGGCCAAGATCTCAAAGTAAAAACTTGAATCAACATATGGCCATCAAAAATAACATCCACCATCACAAGTAGAGACAAGCACAAGCTAAAATGATAGATAGATAAACATTACTTATCCTACAATCATCCATCATACACACATATATAGTTGTCCATCACGTAGTGCCAGCACATGACATAGTTAATACAAACCACTTAGTTCAAAGTCTCACAAACTCTAAGCGACCAACTAACTTATTACATGATAATCAAAGCCTAACACTCCCCCTTTGTCAACAAGTGCCAAAGGGGCAGGCAGCGAGAGAGAAACAACTACTCATCCTCATAGTCCTCATCATCATCGTTGTCACCACCATCATTGTCGTTGTCGTCGTCATCTTCATCTTCCTCGATGTAGTCCTTGTCCTCTTTAGTAGCCTTGCTCTTGCCATGAGGGCAAGAAGAAGTATCGCACGCGTATGCCGCACAAGCCTCATCATAAAGCACCAGAGGATCACAGGGAGGCACAAACGACGGGGGAGGTGAGGACTCAATACTGGCCCATTGCACCAAATGGTAGAGCCTCTCTTGCATGTCATGCTCACATTGAGCACTAGCACAACATTGTCCAAACATGTAGTTCATGATAAACTTGAACTTGCTGGGCTTCTTTCTAGAGGAGGAGGAGGACAGCGGCTCAGCACTAGAAGCACGAGAAGCAGCAGGTGGTGAAGCACCACGGTGAGAGAGAGAGAGAGCCCAAAGCACGAGAAGTAGCAACAACCTTCTTCAGTTCCCTGGCAGCTGTAATAGATGTCTTGTTGGCAATCTTGAGAACCTTATGAGAGGAATCGGTGGGGAATCTAATGCCTAACACTTGCTCAATCACATGAATAAGATAGGGGCATATGGATAGTGCCTCACAAGATCCTCACTCACATCATGAATCTTGTTCCAAATGTAGCGACTGATGGAGAACTTGTTGAAATCATCACCAAAGCGCTAAAGCACCTTTTGAGAATCATTGCAAAGATAAGTGGAGTCACCGCCCTTCGGGTATAGAATCTGATGAAGAATGTTGTTTAGAACATAAAAGTAGGATTTTAGATACACTGTCTATCCATTAGCAGGATAACCAACAAGATACATGTGCTGGTACTCTTCCATAGCCACATCCTCATCTCAGTAAGCTCAGGTGAAGTGTGGTCGTATTCATTCAAACCAAGAAGGCAAGAGAAATTAATGAAATCCACCTTGTAGTGCTTGCCCTTAGTGGTCCAATGGATGATGTCAATGGCACCGGTAGAGTCTCTCTCATGGTGATAGGATGCATAAAACTGACAGATGATCTCATTGTTCCAATGCTTACAAAACTCCTACAAGTGAGATAGCCCCATTGAGCGCACATCACGAACCATATGCGCTAGCTCTGGCTCCTTGAACAAACCAAGAGAATAAGCATTAATGACCTTCATCTAAATGAACGGTGGCTCACCCTTCCGTAGGAACTTGCAATAGATCAGGAACTCATAGAAGTCAAGGTGGAATGAATGCCAAAAGTGATACTCAAGCCAGAAATCCTTCTCTTCCTTAGCATAGAGATTCTAGCATCACATTGTCCTGATGTCCCAGACCTTGTGACAGTAATCAATCAACAACAGAGGAGTGTAGCCACCACAGGGATTAGGAGCGAGCTAGGGCTGCCGGAGGACTAGTAGAGGACCCTCAAAAGGAATGAGATCACTAACAAAAGAAGGACCGCTGCACGGTGTACGTAGAATCTAAGTAGTGATGGTGTGGCCAGCTCGCTCGAGGGCTTCTTCTTCTTCTTCAATGATGGGATCATCACCACCAAAGGCACGTGCTGGAGGAGGTGGAGGAGCGGCAACCAAGCCTTGACCACCATGACCATGTGCACTCCTATTCTGAGCACATGAACCACCAGCACCATCAAAGTGACAAGCCGCCTTGGTGTGGCCAGATGGCTTAGGGGTAGTAGCACGATCTTGGTTGCACTTGGACCTCTTCTCATGGCACCTCAGGGGATTGTCGTCATCCATGGTTGCGAGAAAAAAATGAAAGGAGACTAAGAACCAAGAAGGGTAGAGGGGACTGAATACATGGAGGTGGAGAAACATGCATGGGAGGGCATGCTTGGTGTCGGAAGTGCCGGCATGAGCCAGGACTCCCGGCTACCGGGAGTTCTGACTCACGTTGGGACTTCCAGCACACACCAGGAGTTCCAATGACCATGAATGCCATCCTAGGTATGGGGCTCTAGATCTAGGCACACATTCATGCAAGGGAGGTAGAGGAGGAGAGAAAGAATAAGAAAAGAGGCAAACAACAAGGTACATTGGAGTTAGGGTTTCAAATCAAGGTGGTACCTTGAAGAGAGAGGGAAGAAGATGAAGAAACACCAAATCTGCAGCGAGGGTGACTTCCTTGAACAAATCGACGGCCACCACAATAGCCGCAAGCCTTTAGTCTGAGGGAGAAGTCGTCAACGAAGTGCACTGGGATGAAGGATGGGCGAGGGGCGAGAAGAAGGATGGTAGGGAAGTGCTAGGACTACTAGGGAAAGAACCAGAGCTAGAGGACCTGGTGGAGGAGCTGGTGGAGGAGAGGCCGGCCGGATCTCCTGACAGGGCGCACGAAGGACGACGGCGGCGGCGTAGGGCAGGAGCGACGCGGGGGCTACAGGCGAGCGAGGGTGGGCGGGTGGGAGAGAATGAGGAAGTTACTAGGCTGGCCCATAGTAAAACTAGTTAACCCTAGGGGAACGAGCATGGTTAAAATGGGTGGTCAAAACAGCGCGGGCCAGATCCACGTCGGGAGTTCCGGTGCTGAGCTGGGACTTTCGGCTGTCGGGAGTTCCGACCTGAGTTGGGACTTCCGACGTAGGGAGACTAAAAAACTCCCTAGCTTGAACTCACCATGCCATGCGGGGAAAAAGTATGATGGACACTGACATTTTCACATGTGACTAGATTTCAATCAACCAACACAAAGCAATAGTCACACATGAAAAGTTTAAAAGTAGATTTTGAAAGCATCACACAATATTTTCGTAATTCTTTTCTCCTAGCTAGATCAAACCCAAAAATGTGCAAGACATCAAGCCACATTACAAGAATCAATGATATTTAGCTCACTCCTCAAAGCATAAAATCTTGACTCATCTAGGGGCTTTGTGAAGATATCGGCTAGTTGCTTTTCGGTGCTCACATGATGAATGGCGATATCTCCTTTGGCTTCATGGTCTCTCAAAAAATGATGCTAGATGTCTATGTGTTTTGTTCAAGAGTGGTTTATAGGATTGTTTGCCAACTTAATGGCACTCTTGTTGTCACACAAAAGGGAAATCTTGGTTAGCTCACAACCAAAGCCTTTGAGGGTTTGCTTCATCCAAAGTAGTTGGGCATAGCATGCATCGACCGCCACATACTTGGCTTCAGCGGTGGACAAAGCAACAGAGTTTTGCTTCTTAGAGCTCTAAGACACTAAAGACCTACCAATGAATTGGCAAGTCTCGGTAGTACTCTTTTGGTTTACTTTGCAATTGGCAGAGTCTGAATCAGAATAGCCAAGTAACTCGAAAGTGGAGCCCTTAGGGTACCACAAGCCAAGATTAGGAGTGTGCACTAAATATCAAAAAATTCTCTTAACAGCCATTAAATGACATTCTTTCGGATTAGCTTGAAATCTTGCACACATGCACACGCTAAGCATAATATCAGGCCTAGATGCACAAAGGTAAAGGAGGGATCCAATCATGGAGCGATATACCTTTTGATCTACGTCCTTTCCACCTTCATCAAGGTCAAGATGTCTATTGGTTGGCATGGGTGTCTTGATGGGCTTGGATTTGTTTATGTCAAACTTCTTCAACATATCGTTGGTGTACTTGGTTTGACTTATTAACGTGCCATCCTTGAGTTGCTTGATTTGAAATCCAAGAAAGAACTTCAACTCTCCCATCATGGACATCTCAAATATATTAGTAATAATCCTACTAAATTCCTCACAAAAAGCTACATTAGTACTACCAAATATTATGTCATCAATATATATTTGGCAAAAAAAGATATCATTATTGACTTTGCAAGTAAATAAAGTAGCATTGGCCTTTCCTATCTCAAACCCTTGTTTGAGTAGGAAATCCTTCAAGCAATCATACCAAGCTCTAGGGGTCTGTTTGAGCCCATAGAGCGCCTTGTCGAGCTTGTAGACGTGGTTGGGATACTTGGGGTCTTCAAAGCCTGGTGGTTGCTCCACATACACCAACTCGGATAGGGGGCCGTTGAGAAATGCACTCTTCACATCCATTTGATATAGCTTGAAATCATGATGAGCGGCATAGGCAAGTAGAATACGAATTGATTCTAGCCTTGCCACCGGTGCATAGGTCTCCCCAAAATCTAAGCCTTCAATTTGAGTGAATCCTTGAGCCACCAACCTTGCCTTGTTTCTTATCACCACGCCATGCTCATTTGCTTGTTGTAGAAGACCCACTTGGTTCCAATCACATTTTGCTTGGGCCTTTCCACCAAGGACCAGACTTTATTCCGAGTGAAGTTGTTCAACTCCTCTTTCATGGCTATCATCTAATCTGGATCATCAAGTGCCTCTTCCACCCTATGAGGTTTCAAAGGAGAAACAAATGAGTAATGTTAATAAAAAACTTGCTAAATGAGAGGTGTCGTTACCCGTCATCGAATGCTCCCCAATATGTTATCAATGGGATGATCCTGTTGAATGGATTGATGCACTCTAGGATGTGGCACTTGAGTTGATCTTTGGATGGGGCCATCATCTTCATCATCATGGTCATGATCGATTGAAGGATCAACACCATGGTCTTGTGGAGGGTTGTCTTCACTTCTTTGTTGATTGTTGAGTTGAGTTTGGACTTGCTCATTGTTAGCACCATCTTCATGAGAATGACCTTGTGCACCATTTGATCTTCCATCTTGATTATTTCTTATTGCGGAAGCTTCACCATGTTCATTGGATGGAACATGATGAGTGGTTGGATCATGATCAATATGCACAATAATGTCTTCATCTTCATCTTGAGCTTCGATGGGCTTTACTTCACCAATAGCAAGCTTCTTGATAGCTTGATGTGGAGCTTCTTCTTTACCTACAATCTCAACATTGACTTGCTCTTTTTGAGAGCCATCGGTTTCATCAAAAGTCATGTCTACCGTGATTTCAATTAAACCGGTGGTTTTATTGAAAACATGATATCTATGTTAGTTAGTACCATAACCAAGCATGAAACCCTCATCAACCTTTGGTGCAAACTTCGAGCTTTTGGATTTCTTATTAAGTATGAAACACTTGGATCCAAAAACTCTAAAGTAGTGCACCTTAGGCTTTTTACCGGTTAGGAGTCCGTAGGCGGTCTTTTCTCTTTTCTTGTGAAGATATAAGCGGTTGATGGCATAACATGCCATGTTGACCGCTTTCACCCAATAGTTGATTGGAGTCTTGTACTCATCCAACATTGCTCTTGTGGCTTCTATGAGAGTTCGATTCTTCCTTTCCACAATACCATTTTGTTGTGGAGTATATGGAACCGAAAACTCATGCTTGATTCCTTCTTCATCAAGGAATTCTTCAATGTTGGTGTTCTTGAACTCCGTCCTATTATCACTTCTAACTCTCTTGATCTTGACATTAAACTCATTTTGGGCCCTTCTTGCAAACTTCTTGAAAATGCCTTGCACTTCACTCTTATTACGCAAAAAAACACCCAAGTGAAATGTGAATAATCATCAACAATTACGAAACCATATTTGTTACCACCAATGCTTATATAAGTGACAGATCCAAATAGGTCCATGTGAAGCAATTCCAATGGCCTTTCAGTTGTCATAATAATCTTGACAGGATGTTTAGCTTCAACTTGCTTTCTGGCTTGGCATGCACTGCAAATTCTATCTTTCTCAAAAGAAACATTTGTTAGTCCAATGATGTGTTCGCCTTTTTGAAGTTTGGCCAAGTTCCTCATCCCAACATGGGTAAGTTGATGATGCCATAACCAACCCATGCTAGATTTTGCCATTAAATAAGTCTTGGGATTTACTCTATTTGATGTGAAATCAACTAGATAGAGTTTCCCTTTTAAATGACCCATAAATGCAATAGAGGAATCCTCCCTTCTATAGACTTCTAGAGCCTTATCTGTAAAGAGACAATTGTAGCCCATCTCACAAAGTTGTGAAATGGACAACAAATTGTATCTCAACGAATTCATAAGTAGAACATTGGAAATTGAATTATCATTTGAGATAGCAATTTTACCCAAACCGAGAACTTCTCCTTTTCCATTGTCACTAAACATAATGTTTCCACTTTGATCATGACTAGGTTGGAATGATGTGAACATGTCCTTCTCTCTGGTCATATGATTGGTGCATCCACTATCCAACACCCAACTTGTTCCACCGAAGGAGTATTCCTACAAAGACAAATCAAGCTTTGGTTTTAGGTACCCAAAAAGATTTGGGTCCTAGGGGGTTAGTCACACAAAACTTGGGCACCCAAACACTCCACATGATCTCCTTTCTCTTTTGGGCACCAACATACTTCACCATGATCTTGCCATCCTTGCCCCAACAACACATGTAATCACTAGCATAATATCGTGGGAGTGGTGCTTATGGCTTGGGGGCCTCCACTTGCTTCACCTTGTTTGTCTTATCACTTGTAGGTGCAACCTTGGGAATGTAGACTTTGTTGTTCACCTTGCATATGAGCTCATCAAGGGAAACACCCTTGTTGAACTTTACACAAGGCACACCATTGATCATGTTCCTTCCATTGGCCTTTCCATCATACCTATTGTAGCCAATGCCTTCCTTGATTGATGGGTGCCTTGATGACTTGTATATCATCTTGTTGGATTGCTCTTGACACTTGCACCCATTCTTCAAGATCATCTTCAACCTATGAATCTCCTTATCTTTCTTCTCTAGATTAACAAGGTTAGTTGCATATGTATTTACATCAATTTTATAGCATCTTTTACAACCATTGCTAGTGGAGACATTAGAGTCTTCGGTTGCTTTAGGAGAAGTTGAAGTGCTAGCCCAAAGAGTGCTATAGTTTAACTCAAGATTACGGTATTTTTCTTCCAAGCTTGTAAGGCTTTTTTGAACTAAACTTTTTTCATTCTTGATGCTAGCTATTGTGTCATTAACCAAAGAATGTTCCTAAGTCAATTTGCTAATTGAGTCATTGGCTAAAGACAATTCTACAGTTAACTTCTCAACCTTCATTCTTTCCTCGGAGATAAATGCTTCAAGTGCACGGTTTTATCCCTCTCTTGTGTGATTATTTCACCTTGCAACTCCAATCACCTATCCCTCTTCTCTAATTTCTTCATTAGGGTTTTTATCTTAGTGAAGGCATTTTTACCAAATTACTTTTGTCATGGTTGCTTCAAGTTCTTCTATGTTCTCATCACAACTATCATACTCATCATTAGAAGGATCGGGTGAGTTATGTACCTTCTCCCCCTTAGCCATGAGGCAAGTTGGAGTGTAGTATTCATTGTTGATGAGGTTAGAGAAGAGCCTTGGTGATGAAGATAAGTTGGGAAAGAGTTTTGGTGGTGAAGATGAGTCAAGGAAGATCATGGTTGGTGATGAAGAGTGGTGAATGGTGATGTTTGTAGCTCCTTTCTTCTTTTTCTCATCATCACTTGAGTCACTATCATTTGACTCCCACTCTTCACCAAGATGAGCTTCACCTTTCTTCTTGCCTTTGTTCTTCTTGTCATCATCCTTGTTGTACTTCTTCTTCTTCTTCTTCTCTTTGGGACAATTGGCAATGAAGTGGCTAGTTTTACCACACCCATAGCAAAACCTCTTCTTGTACCTTTTCCTTCCATCACCATAGGTCTTGCGGTTGCTTTTCTTCTTCATAAATTTTTGAAGATTCCTAATCACAAATGTGACCTCTACATCAGAATCTTCTTCTTCACTTGAGGAATCATCCTTCACTTTCTTCTTCTCTTGAAAATGAACCTTGAACCTCATGTTGTTGAGTTGCTTTAAGGGTTGCACTCTTGTTGTGTCCCATTGCATTAGGATTTTGATTGTGAGCATTGATTGCATTTTCATCTAGACACTCATGATGCTTGAGCTTTGAAAGAACTTCTTGGGGTGTCATTTCATCATAATTGAGCCTTTCCACAATCATGGATGCTAGCATGTTGTTCTTGGCTCTATAAGTTCTCAACATCTTCCTAGCAACCTTATTGTCATCCCATTCGGTGCTTCCAAGAGCTCTTATGCGGTTGACCAATGCCATAAACCTATCAAACACTGCTTGAGTTGTTTCACCTTGCAAGAACACAAATCTTTCCAATTCACCAAGAAGTAGCTCAATGTTGCCTTTTCTCACACTCTTGTCTCCTTCAAATGAAGTTCTCAAAGCTTCCCAAATTTGCTTAGCACTTTCCATTCCATTCACTTTGTTGAACTCATCCAGACCTAAACTTGAGACAATCAAGGACATGGCTTGTGCATTTTGATGAAGGTTGAAAGCTTCTTCCAGAGTTATTTCTCTATCTTCATCAGTAGGAATCATCACACCAACATCCACAACTTCCCAAATTCTTGCGATGATGAGGAACATCTTCATCTTGTAGGCCTAATCGGTGTATCTTGTTCCATTGAAGTGAGGTGGCTTGCCATGGTTGACGGTGGGGAAATGCATAACTTGCCTCCTTCATCATTCATGACCACACTTGTCATCATCTCAAAGATGTCCCACACCCTGAGCAGCCATAGTGTTGATTCTAGCCACTTGATGATTTTATAGTCTATGACATATGCAACAATCATGTTATGAATGAATGTATATATGTGAAAGGATCTAACAATGCCTAGAGGGGGTGAATAGGCGTATCTAAAAATTTACTGTAAATGCTAAGTTCAAATTTGTTAGCCACTATCAGAAGTTCCGACAGTTTGGGATGGAACTCCCGACATCATCAGAAGTTCTGGCACAAACTGTCAGAAGTCCCAACACCTACATGAACTATAAAGCAGTGCCAAATTTAACTTTGTAGATAAATAATCTTACAACCCCACTTCTTAGTGGTTAGGTGAAGATGTTGGGTCACTCCCTTGACTCCAAAATGCCTCCAAATCGTAGATCGAGTCCAAACCCTAAAATGAAGCTTGGGAGAGAGAGAGAGAGAGACAAACAAATACAAGTAATTTTGAGAAAATCACAACAACAACAAGCACATGGGACACAAGGATTTATCCTGAGGTTCAGCAACCCCACAAAGGAGCTCCTACATCCTCGTTGTTGAGGTGACCACAAAGGTCGGAGTCTCTTTCACCTCGTCGCGTCTTTCAAGGCAATCACAAAGGTCACTTGAGCTTTCCACTAAGAAATCAAGAGTAATACCTTTCCTAGGCTCTTCCACAAGATGGAAGCTCATAATAGATGCAAATCCAACCAGCTTGATAAAGAAATCAAGTGCTCAAGCTTGCCAAAGTGATTCTCTCACTCAATCCACTCCTATCACTCAAATCCTTGGGGGAATCAAAGTTAGGAGCAAAGGGGAGAGGGGAGGGGAGCCTTGAATGCTTGGGAGTTGTTTTGGATGAAGGTTGGTGGCAATGAATGAGTGGGTAACGGTTAGAAAAGAGGAAAGAGCTATTTATACTCATAGTAGAAATCTAACCGTTCAAATCTACGTCGGAAGTTTCGACGCAGATCTCGGGACTTCTAACCTCTATAGAAAACATTGTTCATAGCAAGGTCAAAGTCCGCATGAGCAAGTCAATGTCAGAACTCCTAGTGTACGTCTAGACTTCCAATGGTCGGGACTCCCAATGTCCGTCAGAACTTCCGACAAAAGCAGTCAGCAGGCTAGCCAAGGGTCCAGGCATCAGGACTCCCGACCTGAGTCGAGACTTCTGACTGTCATGAGTTTTGACTCACGTCGAGACTTCCAAGGGCCACAGTCACCATGTAGGCTAAGGGGATGGGAGTTGAGACTTTTGACCTGAGTTAGGACTTCCAACGGTCGGGAGTTCTGACTTAAATCAGGACTTCTGACACCAAAAGTCTTCGAAATATATTCTACGTGCTCGTGAAGTGCTACAGTGTCTCTTTTTTATTTTATTTTTATACTTGAGCACTCTATCTTTCTCAGACCACCTGAATTTGCATCCCTCTTTATAGTACAGCAAACCTAAGCCAAAAATGAGAAATGTAAACTTTGAAGATCCGCTTTGAGTTCGTTCGCCTTTTCAACTTCAAGAATTGAGGGATACCATTTCATCTTAGATCAACTCTTTAAAACTTTCATGGGACTCAAGCTGCAATATATCCCAATAAATATAGAACCCCCATATAAATATACCATGCAACAATATATATTAGAGAAACATATAAAAATAAATCATCGATGAAATGCCAAGTAAACTTAAACATTTTGCACATAATTCTTTTAACGATTATTAACTCTCATCAAGAAATAATGTTGCTAACAAAGATCTAGAAAACTATAAATGTTTAAGGTTATGTAGAAATGATGTATAAATAAAAATAAAATCCACCATTATTATTCATAATCTAAAAAACCACTTATTTCTATGCTTATTACTAAACCATGAAATGATCTATATTATTAGTAATGAAAGATTAGAAGATGAAGCTGCTAACCTTTAGAAGTTTGAAGATGAAGTCGACGGCCGAGAGCAAGAACTTGTTCCCCCAAGCAAGAACATGGATGAACACACGCACAAGCAAAGACCAAAGATTTGACCTGTGTCTTGGGCTAGGGGATAGTGGAAGCAGGTATATATAGGTGGGGACCTTTAGTCCTGATTGATGGAGCCTACTGGGACTAAAGGATCAACCTCTAGTCCTAGTTGGAGCCAAAACCTAGGATAAAAGGCCAGCAGGACCTTTGTGATGAGGACATGACATCCATGCATATGACCATGTTTGGCACATGGGATGGAGGGGAAGGAGGCCAGCAAGGGTGTCCAAGTCAAGAAGGAGGCCCAAGGCTAATTCGGTTCGAGTCCCCGAGGTAGAGGCCCAAAGCAACTCAAGTTCGAGTCTGCCACGGAATCCAGGACCAGTCTGCCTTAAACTGGTCACCCAGGACGCATACAGACTCCGTTTTTGACGATCCACATATGGATGGAAAGCTAATTTGATAAGGAAGCCAATCCAAGTGGTTTCACATCAAAATCTGTTTGGAATCAACAGGAATCGTTGAAGCAAGTCAGCATTCAGAATCTACCAGGGTGCTACGACATCGTCTTTTGGTCTGTTGGACCATGTATCGAGTTTGGGCCCATTAGGGGCATGTCCAGGGGTCTTACACGACCCTAGAGTCTTCATAAACAGCTTCCGCCCCTCCATTAGGGTTTGGGTTTTGCTTAGATTAATCTTTCAAGAACAGTTTCGCCGTTCATCGGTTTGTGAGACCCCAACTTCGTGAGTTTAATTAATCATTCATCTGCAATTTGGTTGCGTTCTTTCTTGTTCTTGCTTGTGTTCTTCGTTGCGCAGGTAAGGATTAGCCTTCTTGGTGAGGTCAACTTGGTCCGTGACTCGGTTGATAACCAGAGGAGCTATGGTACTAAGATTGCAGGGTTCGATCTGAAGCCAGATCGATGTGTCATTCACCGCAACAATGATAGTTATCACCACTTAACGGAAGATCAGGGAATAGCTTTTGATGTGAAACCACTTGGATTGGCTTCCTTATCAAATTAGCTTTCCATCCATATGTGGATCATCGAAAATGGAGTCCGGATGCGTCCTAGGTGACCAGTTTAAGGCAGACTAGTCCTAGATTCCGAGGCAGACTCGAACTTGAGTTGCTTTGGGCCTCCACCTCGGGGACTCAAACCGAATTAGCCTCGGGCCTCCTTCTTGACTTGGACACCCTTGCTGGCCTCCTTCCCCTCCATCCCATGCACCAAACATGGTCATATGCATGGATGTCATGTCCTCATCACTTTGGTCCCGGTTGGTGGTTCCAACTAGAATTGAAAGGCGACCTTTAGTTTCGGTTTGTACCACAGACCGGGACTAAAGGTTCCTGCTGCAAAAGCCTGCTGCACTATCTGTTGGGCAAGGGATTCTAGTCCCGGTTGGTGGTGCCAACTGGGACTAAATCTCCTATTACTCCGAGGCCAAATTTTGGCCGGGACTAAACCTAAAAACCAAAAGTCTATTCTCTACTAGTGCATGTCAACCACCCATCAGGTTGGCTTCATTAGGTCACGACCGCGATGAAGCTGCCCACAAAGGAGCTCTCATGTGTGGTAGAGCTGTCTGAGGCAGGATTGCGGTGGTGGCTAGACCTAAGCATTTTGCTGGTTGGGTCAGGTTTAGGTTAGGCTGAAAAGTAGTCTGGCTGACCGTCCCACTGGGTGAGTCGGCCATGTTTTTTGGTTTGGACTCGGACTAAGAAAAAAAATTCTAGGTAGCAAGATCTGTGTCTAGGCCCTGTCCACTAAGGTTCTTGCGTGGGCGAAAAGCCAGTGGGCTCTAGGCAAGCCCATGAGCTAGGCTCAATTTGCTCAGGTCTAACCACAATGGAGCTTACCCATGCGGTGGGGCTCACGGCCGCAGTGGAGCTTGTGCATGATAGAGCTTGCTGCTTGCCTACACCTAGAGAGGATAGGAGAGAGAGTCGCGGGCCAAGGGCTCCTGCCATGGATAAGGAAGGGAGGAGGAGAGCCATAGCTTTCTGCAACCCTACACTACTAGAAATATCTACTTCTATGATGAAAATTTTAATGATGGGTCTGAAACCATCATAAAAATGCTTTTTATGACAAAATTTTTGGTTTCATCATAGATCATCAGTGATGATCCTCAAACCCCCCTTATCTATGATGAAATTAGGTATCATCATAAAAAACATCACAAAATAGCATAGGGTTTTGTCACAGATCACTCACGTGACTGTTCCTGCTCATCTGTGACGGTCTTATTCAGAACTGTGACGAACAGGGCTTCATCATTAAACTAATTACTGATATGTGACAAACAATATTTGATCTATAATGATGATGCTTCATCATAGATCTCCACATGGTACTTTCTCCATCCGACGTATACCTGTGGACCTATAGTTACTCATCCGTGATGCTTGCAATTCATCATAAAAGTCTACTCGATCCTTTCTCCATGTGATGTGTACCTATGGGACCCTTCTCCATCTGACCTATGGGACCTGATGGCTTACGTGTCACATGTACCTATGGGGCCTTTCTCCATCTCCATCCAACCTATGGGACCCGATGGCTTGCGTGGCACTTATGCTGGTGGACCCTTCTCCATCCGACTTGTGGGACCCAACGGCACCTTTCTCCTTCTTCATCCGACCTATGGGACCTGACAACACCTTTCTCCATCACCATCTAACCTATGGGACCCAATGGCTTGTGTGTCATGTGTACTTGTAGGACCCTTATCCATCTCTATCTGACCTGTGGGACCCGATGGCTTGCGTGTCACTTGTCGACCCTTTCTCCATCTGATCTATGAGACCCAACGACTTGTGTGTCACTTGTAGACCCTTTCTTCATCTGACCTGTGGGACCCGGTGGCTTGCGTGTCACTTGTTGTCGCTGGGGTTTAATAAATTCAAACTAAAAAACCATGAGACCTGGGAGTCGAACCTGGGACCCAGAGCAAGGAATAGACCACCTTCACCATTGTGCTAGATGCATGGTTGTGTTGATGTGTATTTGGAGTATTATATGTTCTCTGTGTGGATAGGTTGACTTATATATTGGATATATCCCCTGCAAGCGAAAATAAATCTGTGCCCATTGGACTTGCGGCGGCGGCGGCAACGGAGGATCCTTAGTGTGCTGTGGTGGCTTAGGCATCCTTTTGGAGGTTAGGCGGTGGGTCTTCCTAGTGGAGCACAGCGGCATTGGTGTCTGTGTCCATCATGTGTCGCGATAGAAGCGACAGATCTGATCCACAGGTCTCCTTTCTCGCCTTTTCCTGTTCACTTCACTGTTTTGGTCCTTGCTAGAACATGAGGTATACAAGAAACATTGTAGCGTTTCAGATCTGGTTAGGCCAATGATGATGAAAAGAACTAGGAGGTGGCACTAGTTTGTTTTCTACCGGTGTGTGTCACTTGCAGATCTATCTAGGCAAACAAATAGGCCCTTCACTTCTATCTTAAACTATTTTTTCTATCTAGTGCTTGCTTGATTCTACATTTCTGTTTAGTATGCTCTAGTGCCACTAGTGAATCCTTATGGTATTTTGAACTTGTAACATATCTGAGGCCACATTTCTGTGCCAATGCTATCTACATGGCTGTTAGATGTATTAGGATGTAGCTCATATGTTTGCTTTCTGTGTCTTCTCCTTGTTGACAACCAAGTTATCCATTTGGTTCCAAACAAGATGAAGGCATCGAAAGTAAATCAATGCTTTGTGTCAATCATTCACATGACTGAGGTCACTAGTGTCCAAGCTGCACATATTGCTACTGATGCCAATGATGATCACTACCACTTGTTCACTGACATTCTACTTATGAAAACTGAGGTAGCTAGTTTGGATTGTGTAGATTTGAGATGAGTCATCCCTGCTATGTTGTGTTCAATGGCCGTAAGCCAGGAGTTTACTACAACTAGCCTAACTGCCATAGACAAGTTCAGGTTTCATGGTGCTTGTTATAAAAAGTACAACTCCTATGAAGAAGGAATTGCTGCCTTCAAGTCAAGAACCAACTCAAATCCAACCTTAGCTCATGATGATGACTTCTATCTTCAAAACCCAATAGCCGCTCCACTATCTTTGTCCTTCAAAATTGTTGTAATTGTAGTCCTCTTAATCTTTGTCTGTCTCCTATGGAAGAAGCTCTGAGCTCATGTACTGATTGTAAGTGTGATGGTTAGACTTGATTTAGCTAGAATTGTAATGGTTATAGCTCCATTAACTACTCCTCTTGTTTGAGTTATATATATCTATGTGGTGCTACTCTAAATTTAGATGAGGTCGTACCATGAAAATTATTAATGGTTGTTAAAGTTGTACTTTGGTATGAGTTGTGGACTTCATTGATGGATCTTTATTGGATTATTTTCCTCCTTAGTGATCTCATTACTGAGAAAGCTCTCATCCTATGGCATGCACACTGATGAAATGGAGGAGGCCCCCAACAAGAGGAACGCACTAGCCAGCCTCATGAATGATGTCTTTGTTGAGATCCTCCGCTGCCTCCCCGCTCGCTCCTTATTCTACTACAAATGTGTCTGTAGCTCCTAGAAACGCCTCATCTCAGACAACCATAAGTTGATGCCCCAGACAATGGCTGGCTTCTTCTACGATGGAATCTATGGCCAATGAAACTTCACCAACATCACCGGTTTTACCCCTCCTTATCCTTCTTGCCCTTCACCATGAATAATGTAGCTATCTCAGATTGCTGCAATAGCCTCATCCTATGTTGGTGCCTTGGGGATGATGGATATTGCTATGTCATTTGCAATCTGGCAACCTAGGAGTTGAAGGCACTGCCACCTAGAATCCATTCTATTGGTGTGGCTCAATTAGGGTTTGATCTGATAGCCTCCTAACACTTCCATGTGCTTGAATATATGAAGGAAGATGGTCAGTGCATGGGTGTTGACATCTACTCATCTAAAACTACAGCATGGATCTTTAAGGATTCTAAATGGGGCGAGGAGGCTGAGTGGACATTTTCAAAATCAACAACTGTGTTTTTTAACGATTGTTTGCACTATATTGGGTTCTACGAGCGTAACCATTGTATACTTCCTATGGATATGGAGGGAAAGGCATGGAGGAAAATTCCTAATAGGCTACATGGTTTTTCAAGCTCCATCCATCAAGCTTAGGGTCACTTATGTTAATGTACTATTGGTGGTCGCAATATGTCCAAGCTTTCGATCTAGATCCTTGAAGACTTTGGTACTAATAATAAATGGACATTGAAGCATACTATTAGCCTACGTAAGTTGTTTGGAAAGACTAAGAAACAAATGGGTTACTTTGATTTGAGTCATGCTACACAATGGTTATAGTTAACCAAGAATGGAATTTGGTTTTCTTTGTTGGGGTTGGGGTGGAAAGAGCCGTCATCGCATATAACATGGACAACAGAAAAGTTCATGTCATCCCTACACATTACATTCTGTATGGTAGATGTGACATCCTACCAGGAATCATCAGCAGACCTTACTATCTTCCCTATGTTCCCTTGTTCTCGGAGTTGGAGTCATTAGCAAAGTAGTAAATAAAGCTGCTTCTAATGTATCTCTTTGTCATGACATGTTTAAATGGATCAATGTTGTTTGATTGACTATGGACATGTTAATTTCCTCTTGGATGGATGTTGTCATTATTTTGCAGCAACTTTAACTTGTTTGTAATGTAAGCTAATGTCTGTGCAGTGTGTCAGACGTGTTCAAACGTATAGAGGTCAGACTTTCTTGCGTGTGCAGTAATATTTTAACACCAATGGCTCCTCTTTATTCCCCAAAAAACATCAATGGCTCCTCTGTAGTAGTGATATATTAACCGTCGTGATATCTTTCGCAACTCCGCTTGTTTTTCTTCCTTCCTCGAGCCCTCCCATTCCCACTATAGATCTAAAATAGCTAGGAATGTGTGGTTGCCTTCTCCAAGCCTACTTCACTCTTAGCCACCGCCATGGTGAAGGGTGATCCTTCTATGAAGCGTGCATGGTAGGGGGATGACACCATGCCCGTGGTGAAGGAGGATGACGCCGTGCCCGTATTGAATCAAGATGAAGCTTCAGTGGATCCCTTTAGAGATAGAGACGATTAGGCCATTGGCATCATGAGTAAGGCTTTCTTGAAGATCAGGCATGTGCTATAGAACACCAGGGTGGGCACCCACAACCCACCTCAGGAGGAAAAGGTGAGCAGTTATGTCTTCATTTTTCACCAACTCATCGATGTCCTAGAAGGACTGCTAGCCTACCTAAACAAGAATCGCACGGACAACACAGAGTACATCCTCTCCTGCTACCAGAGCCAAATAGATGGCTTCAACACTAGCATCATGACATGGGGAATTAGCACCACCCACAACACCGAGAAGCACCGGCGCAACCTGGTTCATGCCGATGCTGAGCAGGTGGCCAACTGCATCACCGATGATGAGCAAAAGGGCCTCATGGATGTAGAGGAGGACGAAGATGACGTTGATACCAACAACGAGGACAAGGATGAGGACAGCGATATCGACGACAAGTAGAGGAGTAAACAAAGTTCCATTTGATGTATCTCATATTGCATTTGATGTATCTTCCTTATGTTAGGAGTACGGATGGAGTACATGTTGTTACTCTTTGCTTATGTTGTTACTCTTCCTTATGTATCTTCCCTTGCATTTTATGTTAGATGTGTTCAAATGTATAGAGATTTTGATTTGTGAAGTCTGATTTGCATGTCTGTGTTTACTTTTGTTGAACTTTGTATTAGGTGGGTTAAACTCTGTTGACCGTGGTGTAGATCAGGTCCTTTGGTCAATTGGTAGCCAGTTTCTAGCCCCTATTGATTGGTTTTGCCTACATGTTTCATTCTGGTACTCTTTCTGATCTGTAGTATGGTAAACATGCATAACGGAATTCATCCGATCAAGTCTCGCGTCGATGTAATGCCAAATAGAGGAGCCACATAGCTATTCAAATTTTATAGCACACGCAAGAAAGTCCGAGCATCATAAATCTGACCAGACCGGACACATCTCACATTATATAGGGAAACCTGTTTCGTATGAATACATTCGTTGAATCCCTAAAGGAAATAAATAAAATTGAAACTAGTTACATGTCCAGCCCATTCAAATTTACGCTGCTCGGACTATCAGGCGAGCAAACGGTTTACAAGAAATAGGTAAATGTCATTTCATCGAATATACTAGAGGGACGTGGTCAGGGAAAAAGTTGTGATCACTTGTTGTAGAGTACACATCCATGGTATAATAACTAGTTGCCATTTGAAAGCATGATTTCGGTTAGTGTCAATCGATGGAAGGGGAAAGCCACTCATGGCTACTAGTACTACTAATACAAATGTTGTTGCCGAGTGCACTCTGTACGCAATAGTTTTACTCATAGCTCTATATTGTATAGTGTCCGACGAGATCAAATGTGTTGCATTCGGACTTTCTTGCAAGCACAGTAAAATATGAGAATGAAGCGAATGCGGCAGGAAAGCTGGACACAAGAATTGAACCAAGAAAAGGAGCTTTTGACCACCACGATACGCTTGAGACTTGAATGCCTAGTGCGGTTATAACATGTCTTTTTGTACTTATTTCACTCCAATCCAAGCAATCACGGTAGTCGAGGGGTACATGATTGCTATGACACTCTACTGTCCTATGAGATCAAATACGCAGCGGCCGGACTTTCTTGCGTTTGTAGTAAAAGTCAATAGCTTTGGCTCCTCTGTTCTGCATTACATCAAGGCAAGACTTGTTCAGATGAACTCCTTGTTGCATGGTTCTTTAAAGTTCAAATTTTTTTATCAAAGACACAAGTTGGCTTTAACAAAGATCAAAGGCACTCATGAATGTTTAGCAAATTAAGTTTCAGATCAAAGACAACCAGAAAGAAATCTACAGCTAAAAGAAATCATCTACAAAATGACAAAATGACCTGAGCTACACCATACTCAATAGAGTTTAACCCACCTAATGCAGAGTGTAGCAAAAGTTCACACAGACATGCATGCAAATTAGAGTTCACATATTCGCAAGGGCGTCCCACAGATCAAACCTAGTCATGACTACTAGTACTATTGGTACATCCTACAGATCAAGGGTTGAGGCGGGCGCGTAGGATCTCATCCATGTCCACCTTCACTAAGATGGCGTTGGTGGCCGGCTTGAAACTCTCGACCAGATCGATGATGTTATCGTCCTTCAATTCCGGCGGAAAACCCTGCTCCGCCACCCAGACGTTAACCACTGCGCCAATCTAAAGCTAGGGCAGTAGCCAGCGCCGTGACATCCCCCTGACGAACAACTTTGGTCACCATGGCTCGAAGGCAGTCCAACAGGGCTAGGAATGGCTCCTCTGTGATGAACATATTATCCACTGCTCGCATGGGGACGCCCAAGTTAATGGTGGCTTGCACGCAAAGGATGAGGGTATCGACCCGCATCTTCAGATCTACAAGAAGGTTAATCATGTTTTGGCCCTGCTCTAGGTGGATCTCCTAGTTGACTCATGCCTCAGAGACCTCAGTCATGAAAAAATAAAGTGCATCGCACATGGTGTCCAGCTCAGCGTGGGACATCTCAGCGTTCAGCCTGGTCGATGACAAATTCGCTTGGGCCTTGCGGTAATCCTTCAATAGTTAATGGTACTCTACGTCATCTAGGGATTCATGCTCTTCTGACATCGAAGATATTTTGTAATTAATCTAATAATATTCAACAAGAACCATCATCACATATAGACATGGACAATAGAAAATTTCATGTCATCCCTACCCTTGCCATTCGGTATGGTAGACGCAGCGTGCTGTCAGAGTTCATCAGCAGACCTTATTCCCTATGTTCCCTTGTTCTTGGAAAATTAGCAGAGCCGTAAACAAAGTTCCATTTGATGTATGTCATGTTGCATGGTGCACTAAATTCTAGCCTATGTTGCTTCTTAGTGGCTAGACAATCCTACGCGTCGACCCAGATTTAAAAATAGGGCCCAAATTTAAAATTGTAAACGACACAGTAACAAGCATCACAAGAAAACGAGGAAAAATGAGACTTGCTCATATGAACTTGTCGCTGCCATGGTTCTTGCAAGTTCAACAAATTTTATCTAATGCATGCAAATAAGAGGAGAGCAGTGCCATCCCACTACTCAATGTCATCTAACTACTACCAAGACATACTAGTTCTAACTACAGATGATTAACATGAATTCATACTACTTCTAACTACTGATATGTCCCACAGATCAAGGGTCGAGGCGGGCGTGCAGGATCTCCTCCATGTTCAGCTTCCCAAAGATGCCATTGGCGGCTAGTCGGAGGCTCTCGATGAGATCATTGATCCCATTGTCGACCGATCCTGGTGGAAAACCTTGCTCCACCACCCGAATGTTCACCGCCTCGCCCAATTGAAGCTGGGCAGTGGCTAGCACCGTGGCAGCCGCTTGACGAATGACTTTGGACACCATAGCCACCTTATCTTCTCGGGCCTTGACGGCTTCTTGCTAGGACACAACAAGTGCGGCGCGCACGGCCACCAAGTCACCAAGCAACATGTCGGCGTGCAGCATGGATGCACACAACAACACTCGGACCTTGCGGTAATGCTTCAATAACTTATGATATTTTGCGTCACCTAAAGATTCTCCCACCTTAGAACTAGAGGGTTGTGCGGGGACAGACGGGCTCGGTGACAGCAAACGGCGATGGGACAACTCTCGGGCACCACCGATGGGAAGCCCCACTACGGTGGGTGGCGTTGCCATGGAGGAATCGCTGCACAATGTAAGACAAGTTCAAGCCCAGATGATAAGGGGAGAGCGATCTGATTTAGGAGGCAAACGATTAACCAATCCAACTGGCGCCGCATGGCATGAAATTGCCGGTGGCTGCCCCCATCGGTGATCTAGCCCTGGTTCATCACCAGAGCGCAATGCCGGGCAATCTTCTTGTCAACGACGTATTTCCCGTGTGGGCGGCGGTTGGCCCAAGCGAGCACATGCTCCCTAACGATGGAATGTGTCCAACCATAGGGCGCACTCTTTGGGCAAAGGGGGCAGACCAGCAAGCCATAGTGACTAGCGTGTATCATCAGCTTCTGGCTCTTAGGGACAGGAGTTACATACCCGTGTCGATGATCATCCTTCGAGTTCATCGTAATGCAGCCTAGGGAGCGCTCAGACATGTCCTCGATGGACGTCGAGCGGGAGCACAAGGATACATGAGACCCCCTCGTGACATGGGCTAGCACGAACAGAGGAGTCCACATAGCCTACGATGATGGTGAAGTAGAGCGCACTGGGAGTGGTGGTGGCGAGGGAACCACTAGTGCCACTAGCGCCAGCGTCGTCATCGAAGGCGATGGGGAGAGCAATGGTAGTCTAGGAGACGGCGGGTAGGAGCACAACGGGAACACCGGCCTCCCACGACTGGACGTCGATGCTGCCTCCACCAACACCGAAGCAGGGCACACCATCGGCCCCGCCTCCTCCAAAGCAGGGAGAGCTAGTACACTGGAGGAAGCGAGGACTAAAGCTAGGCAACCCTTCGTTGAGTAGCGCTTCATGGGCATGGGCTTAGTGTCAAGCGATGGGGAGGCAAAGTTTGGGACTTTGCGAGGTGAGGCAAGGGTTTTTTGTGCAATGCAAGGTGGAATCAAACAATGGGAGTGAGGCCAAGCTTTATGTATACATAGGGTGGACCTTCTATATGCTGTGAAGTATACATGCTTTATGTATACACAGGGCGACACTTCATGGATCAAGATTCTTGATTAAGCTCATTGTCAGATTCGATATAAAATGGTGTTCTATTTGCATGATTCGATGAGATCTTTTGTGATGTTTTGGATTGTACTCGTGTGATTGCATTCATGCGAATTAGATAAGATTATTTTTAAATTGGTGTGATCTTTTATGTCATAGATGTTGTTACTATTTCCTATAAAGTTAGTCAAACTTAAAATTGTAAACGACACAGAAACAAGCATCACAGGAAAAGAAGGAAAACTATGGAGGATATTGTCCAACGCGTTCAAATGTACAGAGGCCCGAATTTTTTACGTGTGCAGGGGTGCAGGCTCGTACGGAAAAAAAAATACGATCAGCACCAGTCGACTTTGAACAATGAGATACATATACAGTTGATGTTGTTGCCAAATTAAAATAAAGTCACCAACTACATATATATACATAGATGTTTAACACAACTTAATATGTGTAACACCCTCGGTGTTACATTGTACAGTTTTTGCTAAAACCATGTCATGAGCATCATGTTTATGTATTATTACATGTGGTAAAATGAAAAATTAAATTTTATAGCACTAATGCTCAATTGGAGCTCTAATTTATTCCTTGTCCAAATACTCTTCAGCACAGCTCAAATCACTATTGTCATCCTGATCCAACTCCATCTCTCGCTATTCATCTTCTTCCTAATTCCCAGAGTGCGCACAAGGCACACTGCTCTACTTAGCCCACGCAGCACACGCACAGCGACGACCGACCATAGCAACAACATCGCACACGCTACGCATTAATCTGACTCACAAGCTTGGCCCGCTAAGCATGCCGCTCGCTCGCTACCCGCACAACACGTTCATGCACCAGCAGCACCTACACGTTAAGCCCAAAACACACTCCTCAACTAGTCACGTGCATGCAAGTCCGAGTGTGACTAATCCAAATACTTTTTCTTTTCTCAAAAGTGGATTAGCACCCTATATTAAGACCAGCAATATCTCCATCAATCTCACGATGCACCACTGTCCTCTCTTATTGTTCTAATCACCCACACCTTTACTTTGCTTGCTAATCGCCTTGCAAAATTATCAGCGCACGTCGCGCTGCGGCTACCATAGTGTGTCGCACACGCCAGACGTTTTTCCCTGTGCCAGCTCCAACTCTAGCCCCGCGTCTCATGCCTATCAAGGACACGCCGCACAACCCTCCCATCATGCCGAGCTCTAGAGTTGCGCTCTGCCGCTCACCATCTTACTCCCCAAATCGAGTTCCTCTGTTCTTGCCTGGGAAAGTTGTGCTCCGTCGATCTCCCTCCTGAGCTGCAATAATCAGCTGAGGTAGCTAGTCTGCAAATGATCTTCTCCTTCTCCATTATTTCCTTGACCAGTAGTCTCCTTCTCCCTTCTTAATTTAATTAGCACACATACACTCTTTATTGCTGATCAGCCCCGTTGACACGACAAAGACAAACTCGAGTCCAAGTCCATCATGAATCCACTAGCCCAGTTGACACGTTGAAAGACCAAAGACCACTCAAGGCTATCACGCTAAATCCAAACACTGTTCACCATAGAAAACAATGTTCACATTAGAAAACACTGTTCATTCTATCAGCACGTCGTGCACAAGCAGCGCTTTATTACCTTTAAGCAAGCAAGTTAACCACTAACCTTGCGACGCGTCGCTGTCGTGCCTTCGCTTCTCCTGCCTATAAAAGGGCGACACTGAGATCGCCGCCATCCAGCACTACTGCTCGCTCCTCTCGCCTCTCCAGTCTTTCTCTCTCTCTTCAAGCTCCAGCTCGCCCTGTCGATCTCCCTCTCCAAGCTGTAAGCGATCGAGGTAGTTAACCTGTAAGGATTTCTTCATTCTTCTTCTCCATTATTTCTAGACTCACAGTCACGTGCCGGTCAACAAGTCCAATAGCATGATTAGCCTCCTCCAATAATATCATTTTCTTCATCTCTATTGCTCATTTGAATTTATTTATTTATTATGAAATAAATTTTGTTAGATTCCTAAATTCCTGATCTATCTGTTGATATATTTTGTTCCTATGGTTTTGCGATGTTTTAAGGTTACTTATTAATTCTAGGTTGCTTGTTATTATTATGGTTATTTAGGGAATGACTTTTTGTGATGCATTGGTAGAAATGCAAGCCCTAAAAATTTTACAGTAGACTCATGATAATATTAGATGCTCTCTGTAATTTTTGTAGCCTCTGAATAGCTAATTTATTAAGGTAGCTAACATACCCTAATTTAAAACATATGAAATCATTTAAGAAATTAGTTGGTATGAGATCAGTACAACTAGCTTGTTAGCATGATAAGCGTGTTCTTATTTTAAGAGTTGTGGTTGCCTAAATATTAATTATTGCATCATCATCGCTGCATGCATATAGAGAACGAGCCATAGGAGATCGTGACCTTTGGTGAGCACGAGTACGACAAAGTCGTCAAGGAGAACGAGGAGGAGATCCTCATGCAGGAGGATGTTCCGGAGCCACCCATCACTGACTTTGCTGACACCGCGCCTGCCCAAGGCAAGCCCCGGTGCATAAACCCTGTTTTTTATCACTAATATATATGATGTGCATTTAAGTTACAGGTATTTTATGGAAACTACATGCATAAATATATCTACCAATGAGCCCTACTTGTATAGGTCGAGTAGTTGCTATGCTTAGGATATCGATAGCGTGAGTAACCTGCCGTTACTCATAAATAGATGATAAAATATGATCACTCAAGATAAAATGCTGGAAAGGAAAATGGTGACCGGGCAGGCATATGGTTTGGGTACTGGTGGGTGTAAGGGGTTGTGTCCTGCGGCCAACAGGGCATAGCTCGGTTACACTTTTTCCATGTCTGTGTCGATTAAGGACCGGTCGTTGCATAAGTCTCTAGGCAAGTCACAGATCTATTGTTCCAAGCACATACTTAGGTATGGGCGCAGGAAAGACTTGTTGCTCTCTTGTCGTAGATCTGACTCTTTCCAGACTAACTGATTGGAGGCGGAGATAGTGGAGGTCCTTGCACCGCACTGAGTCCAGGACTCAGGAGTGGGGCCTTAGAGTCCAAGTTTGGACAGGGACCTAGACACCCAGGACAGGAGAGTGATGGGTTGGTCCTACTTGTACCTAGGGTACAAGCGGGGCATGTGTCTTTGGGGCACCCAGCTAGGCACATTGGTTCGTGAATCGCCAAGAAATCCGGTAGGGCTTGTCTGCGGTCTAGCACCGTAGTAAGAACTGAAAGATGGAAGATGATAAAATGGAATTGAATGCTCAACTCTTGCTTGAAAGTAGAACATGTGCTTATATAGACTGGATAGATAATAACTTAATACGGCTGATAATAATAACATAAATAAGGACTCAGTATTAGTATTGCTTTTCGCTAAATGAAAACCAGCAAACCATAAAGCTTCTCATATTCCTTGGAGTTGGGAAATTATTCCCACTAGTCGGATAAATCTTGCGAGTACATTATGTACTCAAGGTTTATTTACCCCTGTTGCAGGTGATGCATGAGAACTACCTTTGTGTGGAGGATTCTTCTGGTGGGCTTAGATGGATCCTCGTTCTTATCGCTAGATGTTTATTTTAAATTCCACTGTTTATCATTCCGCACTCTGATATTTGGTATTGTAATAATATACTTTTAAGAAACTCTGATGTATGAAATGGACCTATATTGTAACTCATTCTCATTATTGGATCCTTGGGAAAAATGTGGATCTTTCGGGTTCTCCCTTGGGGTGTGCTCGACGGATACCGCCCGTTGTAGGTTGCTTTCGGGGTGCTTAGTGTCTGGTGGAAGATGAGCACCTCCGTAAGCTTGTTATTTTAGGCGGTTCTGCCACAGTTGGTACCAGAGCCAATTATGGTTATGAGTTTCATCACTCTTTTTCAAAAACCTAAAATTTGACCAACAAAAGTTTTGTGAAAAGTAGGATGCGATTAAATTATGTAAATAAGTATCAGCCCTAGCAATATGGTCTATCTAGGATAGCGACACTGGTTTTATCTAATCAGTTTCTACAGGTACACTAACTTACGTTGCGTAAGAAATCGATTAGAATATGGAAAATGAGTGTGCGATGTGCCGAAAAATTTAAGAATGATGCTATATTTCGGCTTGAGTGAATGTATAGGACGATGCATGCATCATGATGATAGCATCTTGCTTAAACTAAAATCCCCCTACATGTATAATTGGATTAGTAAAGTGACAGGATTAATTAAAAGAATGCTTTAATTAAAGGTGTTGTCATTTCTCTATCCCTTACTTCTGATCGGGAAGGTTATTCTAAAAGGATGGTTCCTACCTCTTACAGATGAATCTAAGGTCTGGACACGGGAGCACCAGTACTGGGGCGGCTCACGGTCTTGGCGAGGGCCAAGGCGAGAGTGGCCAGGCCCATGAGCCCAATAGGGAGAGCCATGGGGCTCCACTTCTGGCTCCTCCTCCTCCACCACCGCCTTCGATGACTCACGCTGAGATGATGGCGGAACTATTGGCTACTTGCCAAGAGTCAGCCCGTGCCTTGGAGATAATGGCACAAGCTGTCGCTGGCTTCACTCACGAAGGCCACGGGGGCAATGGTGGGAACGAGGGTGGTGCCCATCGTCCTAAGGGACCCTCCTCTTACCAGGATTTCCTCAAGACCCACCCGCCCACTTTCACACCGACAGATGAACCTTTGGAGGTGGAGCACTGGCTTCGCATTCTGGAGCAGAAGTTTCTGTTGCTCAACGTGGCCGATGAGTAGAAAGTGCACTTTGCAGCACAGCAACTATTGGGGTTCGCAAGTGCATGGTGGGATATTTTCCATGCCATGCAACAGCCAGATCATCCGACAACTTGGCAGGAGTTCACCACAGCATTCAGAGAGTTCTATATTCCTACCGGTGTCATCAACCAGAAGCTGACTGAGTTCCTAGAGCTATGCCAGGGGAGTATGATAGTGATGGATTATGTTAATAAGTTCAATCACTTGTCCTAGTATGCTGGCATTCATGTGGACACTGATGAGAAGAAGAAGGATCGCTTCTTTCATGGCCTCTCTTATATCCTTTAGGAGAAGCTGTACACGGCGAACTATCAGACCTTTGGGGCACTGATGAACGCTGCCATCGCCATGGAGGGCTTGCAGCGGGATTCCCAGGCAGAGTGGAAGAGGAAGCGGGTGGCTGCGGGGTCTTCCAGCCACCCACATACTCAGAAGGTACAGGTCGTCCGGTGAGGGCCCTATCAATCATTAGGCGGGCCTTCGTTTCGGTAGCCCCAGCAGACTTCTCAGATTCCTTCCATACAGTACCATGCACCTACTCAACAGGTGCAGCCCCAGCAGCCTCAGGGACAGCCAGTGTTTTTCTAAATGCTAAATGGTAAAAAGTCGGTCACCTACCGTTTAGCCATTATTCAGGCAAAACATCCCATTAAATGGGGTAAACAGCCAATTAAACGAGATAAACGGGTGATTAAATGGAAACAGCGAACCACCATGTAGCGTTTACACGGTGTTTAAATGGGCTAAACGACCGTTTAGGCGAACAGTGGGGACAACAGGTCCCACCTCACCAGGGATTTGGAAACAAGCGTGGTGCTTGCTTCAAGTGCGGCAAAGATGGCCACTATGCCCGGGAGTGTCCTTAGAACCAGCCAGCTCAGTCTGCTCAACCATCGACAAACTCTAGGCTGGTCAAACGGACCATGATCAAGATGAAGGTGCCTAGGCAGTCTAGACATGTGCATTTCATAGCTGTGGAGCAGATATTGCAGCAGGAACCGGTGATGGCTGGTATGTTTACCATCGACTCCCATCCAGCTTATGTGTTGTTCGATTCTGGTGCATCACATTCTTTTATAGCATGGGATTTGTAGACCGGCACAACTTTCCACTTATGGATATACTATATGCCTATATAATCCCTACTGTGGGTTCGTAAATGTTCATCAATACCCGAACATACATAGTAAGCTTAGTATTAGCCACCCACACTTATCGCCTACAGTTCATAGTAATGCTTGGACAAGGCATTGATGCTATTCTTGGAATGAACTGGTTGTGGGTATATGGGGTAGTCTTGGATATGAAGCGGAGAAGTGTCAAGTTATGGCTTCCTTCTTCTGAGGATAGGATGTCTCTTATTGTACCCTCAGATCAAGTCTTACCTGTTGCTGCCCATGTTGAAGCCTCTCCTAATCTTACCTCCATCCCTGTGGTATGTGAGTTTCTAGATGTTTTTCCTGAAGATCTTCCTGGGTTGCCACCGGACAGAGATGTGAAATTCTCCATTGAGCTAGAGCCTGGTACTGCTCCTATCTCCCGACACCTGTACCGCATGGCTTCGAGGGAATTGGCTGAGATGAAGAAGCATCTGGAAGAGTTAATGGAAAAAGGTTTTATCCGTCCTAGTGCTTCACCATGGGGTTACCTAGCCATTTTTGTGAAGAAGGATGGTACTCTACGGATGTGTGTGGATTACCACCCTCTTAATGCGGTAACAGTTAAGAACAAGTATCATTTGCCCCGCATAGATACTTTGTTCGAACAACTAGCTGGTGCCAAGGTGTTCTCGAAGATTGACCTTCGATCAGGCTATTATCAGATCAAGATCATACCACATGATATACCGAAGACAGCCTTTTCTACTAGGTATGGGTTGTATGAGTATCTAGTGATGTCTTTTGGTCTCACCAATGCTCTTGCCTTCTTTATGTACCTGATGAATTCAGTATTTATGCCGAAGCTAGATAAGTTTGTGGTAGTATTCATTGATGATATACTGATTTATTCCAAGAATGATGAAGAGCATGCCCAACACCTTCGGATAGTACTATCTCGACTAAGGGAACATAAACTTTATGCTAAATTCAGCAAGTGTGAATTTTGGTTAGATCAAGTGCAGTTTTTGGGGCATGTGTTGACACCTGACGGCGTTTCAGTAGATCCCAGCAAGGTGCAAGATGTGTTGGATTGGAAGTCTCTCAGATCTATGCACCAAATTCATCAGTTCCTTGGTCTAGCTAGGTACTATTGGTGTTTCATTCCAGATTTCTCCAAGATAGCCTAGCCAATGACCAAGCTGCTCCAAAAAGAAGCTAAGTTTGATTGGAGCCCATCCTGTGAGGAAGCTTTCCAAACTCTAAAGACATTTCTGACCACTGCTCCTATGTTGACCCAACCAGATATTGATAGGCCCTTTGATGTATATTGTGATGCCTCGAAGACGGGGTTGGGGGTGTGTCCTTATGTAAAATGGGCGTGTGATAGCTTATGCTTCGCGCCAACTGAAAAAGCATGAAGTAAATTACCCCACTCATGATTTAGAGCTGGCTGCTGTGGTCCACGCTCGGAAGATTTGGAGGCACTATCTATTGGGCAACAAAGTGCATATTTTTACAGATCATAAGAGCCTCAAGTATATTTTCACTCAGTCAGAGCTGAATATGAGGCAAAGAAGATGGTTAGAATTGATAAAGGATTATAATTTGGAAGTCCATTATCACCTAGGAAAGGCCAATGTTGTAGCTGATGCTTTGAGCCAAAAGTCACATCAGGTTGTAGAAACACCTTTGTCTCTCAACCATGCAGAGGTATTGGCTCACATTGTATTGACCTCAGAGTTGCTTGAGCAGATTATTCTAGAGCAAAAGCAAGACCCCGAAGAAATTCCCCACATTAGAAAATTGATGACCGAAGGGCGTGGCCCTCACTTTAGTGTTGATGAGCATGGAGTAGTGAGATACAAGGATAGACTGGTGGTCCCATCCAATCAGGAGCTAAAAAGAAAGATTTTGAATGAAGCCCATCATTCAAAGCTGTCTATTCATCCTAGCAGCAACAAGATGTATCACGATCTATGCCACTTGTACTGGTGGTCCAACATGAAGCAGGACATCACCCGGCACGTCGCGGAGTGCGACACTTGTGGTAGAGTTAAGGCAGATCATATGCGTACTCTAGGATATTTGCAGCCCTTGCCCATTCCTGTTTGGAAATGGGAAGATATTTCCATGGACTTTGTGGTGGGTTTACCACGCACATCCAAAGGCTATGATTCTATTTGGGTCATTGTGGACCGTCTCACCAAGTCTGCTCACTTTATTCCGGTGGACACTAGATATACAGCCAAGAAGTATGCTGAGATATATTTTGATCGAATTGTGACCCTACACGGAGTTCCTTGTACTATCATCTCGGATAGAGGGTCAGTCTTTGTCTCTCACTTCTAGGAGCAACTACAGCAATGTCTGGGTACTCATCTCCTTATAAGATCAGCATATCACCCACAAACTGATGGCCAAACTGAAATGGTGAACCAGATACTTGAGGATATGTTGAGAGCTTGTATCATTTCTTTTCCTTAGAAGTGGGATGAATGCCTGAAATTGGCTAAATTTTATTACAATAATAGCCACCAAGAGAGCATTTGCATGGCACCGTTTGAAGCTCTGTATGGCAAGAAGTGTAGAACACCACTACTGGGTTGAAGTGGGCGACCATGGATACTTTGGGCCAGAATTCATCAAGGAGGCTCGAGAGCAAGTTGTCCTTATCCACCATCATTTGAAGGCAACTCAAAGCCGACAGAAAGCCAATGCAAACAAGCAAAGAAGGCCTTTGGAGTTTAAAGTTGGAGATTATGTGTATCTCAAGGTGTCTCCTATAAGAGGGGTGCATTGGCTTCGTATCCATGGCAAGTTAGTTCCCCGATATGTGGGTCCCTATAAGATTTTGGCACAGTGTGGTCCAGTGGCATATCGACTCCAGCTCCCCGATACCTTGTCTACGGTACATGATGTGTTTCACGTCTTCTAGTTGAAGAAATGTCTGCGGGTGCCTGATGAAGCTGTGGAAATTAAAGGGCTTCCCCTCTAGCCTGATTTGACTTATGTTGAGCACCCTGTCAAGATTCTGGATGAGAAAGAAAGAGTGATGAGGAACAGTATGGTAAAGTTCTACAAAGTGCAATGGCAAAACCACTCAGAGGATGAGGCCACGCGGGAACAAGAGAGTTACCTATTGAAGCATTACCCCCACCTCCTTTCTGGTTCTGATAGTTAGTTGCTGCGTCGAAATGTATTTCCTACCTTCTTCTCACACTAGGCACATGAAATCTCAGGTCAAGATTTTGTTTTAGGGGGGTAGATTTGTAGCACCCTCGGTGTTACATTGTATAGTTTTTGCTAAAACCATGTCATGAGCATCATGTTTGTGTATTATTGCATGTGGTAAAATGAGAAATTAAATTTTATTGCACTAATCCTCAATTTGAGCTCTAATTTATTCCTTATCCAAATACTCTCCAGCACAGCTCAAATTACTATTGTCATCCTGATCCAGCTCCATCTCTCGCTATTCATCTTCTTCCTAATTCCCAGAGTGCGCACAAGGCACACTGCTTAGCTTAGCCCGCGCAGCACGCGGACAGCTACGACTGACCGTAGCAACAGCATCGCACACGCTACGCATTAATCTCACTCACAAGCTCAGCCCACTGAGCACGCCACTCGCTCGCTACCCCGCGCAACATGTTCATGCACCAGCAGCACCTACACGTTAAGCCCAAAACACACTCCTCAACTAGCCACGTGCATGCAAGTCCAAGTGTGACTAATCCAAATACTTTTTCTTTTCTCAAAAGTGGATTAGCACCCTATATTAAGACCAGCAATATCTCCATCAATCTCGTGATGCGCCACTATCCTCTCTTGTTGTTCTAATCACCCACGCCTTTACTTCGCTTGCTAATCGCCTTGCAAAATTATCAGCGCACGTCGCGCTGCCGCTGCCATAATGTGTTGGCATGCCAGGCATTTTTTCCTATGCCAACTCCACCTCCAGCCCCGTGTCTCCTACCTATCAAGGACACACCGCGCAACCCTCCCATCACGCCGAGCTCCAGAGTTGCGCTCCACCGCTCACCATCTTACTCCCCAAATTGAGTTCCTCTGTTCTTGCCTGGGAAAGCTGCGCTCCGTCGATCTCCCTCCCGAGCTGCAATAATCAGCTAAGGTAGCTAGTTTGCAAATGATCTTCTCATTCTCCATTATTTCCTTGACCTGTAGTCTCCTTCTCCCTTCTTAATTTAATTAGCACACATACACTCTTTATTGCTGATCAGCCCCGTTGATACGACAAAGACACACTCGAGTCCAAGTCCATCATGAATCCACTAGCCCAGTTGACACGTCGAAAGACCAAAGACCACTCAAGTCCATCACGTGAAACCCAAACACTGGTCACCACAGAAACACTGTTCATCGCAGAAAACACTGTTCACCATAGAAAACATTGTTCGCCGTAGAAAACACTGTTCATCCAAGCAACATGTCGTGCACAAGCAGCGCTTTATTACCTTTAAGCAAGCTAGTTAGCCACTAACCTTGCGATGTGTCGCTGTCGCGCCTTTGCTTCTCCTGCCTATAAAAGGGCGACACTGAGCTCGTCGCCGTCCTACGCCGCTGCTCACTCCTCTCGCCTCTTCAGTCTCTCTCTCTCTCTCTCTCTCTCTCTCTCTCTCTCTCTCTCTCTCTGAGCTCCAGCTCGCCCTGTCGATCTCCCTCCCCGAGCTGTAATTGACCGAGGTAGTTAACCTGCAAGAATTCCTTCATTCTCCTTCTCCATTATTTCTAGACTCACAGTCACGTGCTAGTCAACAAGTCCAATAGCATGATTAGCCTCCTCCAATAATATCATTTTCTTCATCTCTAGAGCTCATTTGAATTTATTTATTTATTGTGAAATAAATTTTGTTAGATTCCTAGATTCCTGATCTATCTGTTGGTATATTTTGTTCATATGGTTCTACGATGTTTTAAGGTTACTTATTAATTCTAGGTTGCTTGTTATTATTATGGTTATTTAGGGAATGACATTATGTGATGCATTGGTGGAAATGCTAGCCCTGCAAATTTTACAGTAGACTCATGATAATATTAGATGCTCTCTGTAATTTTTGTAGCCTCTGAATAGCTAATTTATTAAGGTAGCTAACATACCCTAATTTAAAGCATATGAAATCATTTAAGAAATTAGTTGGTATGAGATCAGTATAACTCGCTTGTTAGCATGATAAGCGTGTTCTTATTTTAAGAGTTGTGGTTGCCTAAATATTAATTATTGCATCATCATCGCTGCATGCATATAGAGAATGAGCCACTGGAGATCGTGACCTTCGGCAAGCAGGAGTACGACGAAGTCGTCAAAGAGTACGAGGAGGAGATCCTTGTGCAGGAGGACGTTTCGGAGCCACCCATCACTGACTTTGTTGACACCGCGCCTGCCCAAGGCAAGCCCTAGTGCATAACCCCTATTTTTATCACTATATATATATGATGTGCATTTAAGTTACAGGCATTTTATGGAAACTACATGCATAAATATATCTACCTATGAGTCCTACTAGTACAGGTCGAGTAGCTGCTATGCTCAGGATATCGATAGCGTGAGTAACCTATCGTTACTCGCAAATAGGTGATAAAATATGATCACTCATGATAAAATGGTGGAAAGGAAAATGGTGACCGGGTAGGGATATGGTTTGGGTACTGGTGGGTGTAAGGAGTTGTGTCCTGCGGCCAATAGGGAATAGCTCGGTTACACTTTTTCCCTGTCTATGTCGATTAAGGACCGGTCATTGCATAAGTCTCTAGGCAAGTCACAGATCTATTGTCCCGAGCACATACTTAGGTATGGGCGCAGGGAAGACTTGTTGCTCTCTTGTCATGGATCCGGCTCTTTCGAGACCGACTGATTGGAGGCAGAGATGGTGGAGGTCCTTGCACCACACTGAGTCTGGGACTCAGGAGTGGGGGCTTGGAGTCCAAGTTTGGACGGGGACCTAGACACCCAGGACAGAAGAGTGATGGGTTGGTCCTGCTTGTGCCTGGGGTACAAGCGGGGCATGTGTCTTCAGGTGTAACACCCGGTTTTAAGGACAAAGCCGAATGCACACCATATGTGAGCCCTGGTAATCAAACCTCACATATAGCTACAAATGAAGAGGCAGTATCAATTCACAATGCTTAATATATAGCGAACTTAGCAAAAGAGATAACCTTAGAAAGCAATCAACGGATAGACAACTCTGATCTCCGGGTGTAGACTTTACTCACCTGGATCCAACTGACTGGTTGATCACAAGCCTAACTCCTTCAGACTCCAGCAGCCTGAGGTGTGGGGGAAATTGCAAGGGTGAGTCCATGTCGAACTCCGCAAATATAGCAACAAGGTAGTGTATTCCATAGCCACATGATCAAGTATAATTGAATAATAAATAGCTCAAAATAACTCAGTTAAGCATGATTTAACAAGTGCTCATCTTTGACATAAGAATCCCTTGGCCGCTCGTGACCGTGAGCACGGCTGATATATCAGTTTATTAAACTCTGCGCAGAGGTGTACACTTTCACTGTGAGTCATGATTTCCAAATGTACGGGTTTGCAAGGTCCAAACACCGGAAATCATATAAAGCTACTCAGAAGTTCGTCTAACCGGGAAGGGCCGCAGGGTCATCGGATATAGGAACCCCCCTTCCATTAAAAGGCCGCTTCCATAGCAAGGCACAACAGGACAGAGGCTGTCCTATACCCAACTCGCAGTATCCTCTAAGCCTGCTAGAAAAGGTCTCCCAAGCAACTAGAGCCAGAGCCATATAGCCCTCACAGCTGTACTGTAAGTCCTGGATGATCACTTACAAATGAGACCTTGTGGAGAGGGAATTTAACCCTCCTGTTGTTGCTAACAAGTCATCTTTTATGTTTGTAGCATATTCATTAATCAAGTTTCAAGATCATGGTCACAGAAAGAAAACCCAAACTATACTTGCCTTAAACACCGATCCTTCGGTAAGCTTTAATCTTCAACGTTTTCTTCTTCTTCTTCTTCTTCTTCTTCTTCTTCTCCAACTTCTTATAGATCACCAACGCAAAACTCACCGACTGGACAAGACTGAAAAGCACCACACAAGCACCCGAACAAGCATGCATAGCAAACATACTAGATTAGAACAATACACCAATCAATGAAAAAGATTCAAAATCTAATCTACGCATTGCTACGATCACACACACGCGAAAGACACACTAATCGGAGCTACGGTAAAACAGAAACATCTATCAAAGGATTTGCGTTGGAAAGAAAACTATATGCTTTATCTATTTTAATGATCATAAAACATGTATAAGATATCTCAGGGGAATATCTAAAATTGAGTTAAGTCATTTTATACTTGAGTTATTAGATTTAGAAAACTAAGATAAACTATTCATATCTTAATTATAGTTATTTTGATATCATTTATGCAAATTAAATTTTTGACTTACAAAGATATAATAACAAGTGAGAGTATATATTCAAAACATATATAGCACGTATAAGCCCTTGCATTTATTATTTTTAAAAGGAAAACCAAAATGATGTAAGCATTACATCAGTTTAGGATTTATCAATGGAATAATTAATAATGTATTAAGGAGCGGATGTGCATGTATTATTTAATCAAAATAAACTTTAACTTTTCAAATTAAAAGAACATGTAAGAGCATCTACACTATAACTGAATATGACGTGGGTTCAGCTAAACAAGTTATAATCAAAACATTGATATAACCAGTTTAATATTCATTTATTAAGGCCGACGTGGAAAACCTATATTGCTTTTAATTAATTTAGAAAGCTAGTTGCACATTAATCTTAATCAAGTTAATATTTAAGTTCACAATGTATACTCCTAAATCTGAGCTAAAACAAATTATGTTTTATTTATAAATATTGCCGTATAGATTAATCAAGTCAAACTTTAACTTTGCAAAAGTAAAATGCACGTGAGAGCATCTAACAAGTTTAATATATGCAAGGTGTGTTTAAACTAATCAAACTATAACTTAGGAATATTAATAATTAATCATATGAATATCATTTATTAAATACTGAAGTGTAACATATATATATATATATATATTGCTTTTAAGTTAGAAAACTAATTGGTTGTAGGTTAATCATATTAATATTTAACTTATAAATTTCCAAAACGTGAGACATGCTAAACATCGCTGCTAACACGTACCACACATTACGATGAAACTCGTGCAATCGAATCGAAATCAAAAACCTAAATCGACTTTAATTAATCGGCGATTAATTAATTATAGGCACAATTAATATTTTAATAAAATAAATTCATAAACATGTGATCGGAAAACTAATAACGCTACTGCGTAGATCTCGACGACACGAAACTAACGCAATTGGAACGGACTGAACAGAGCTAAAATGACGAAACGACGAAGGATTAAAGATCAATGATAATTACCGGATGGCAATCTTGTAAATACTCCATCTTCTACCTTGCTTCTCTTACGCACAGAGCAGTGGCCATGGGAGCCTGCTGTGATGCTCGCGGAGGAGAGGGAGGGACTCGGCCGGGGCTGGTCGGCGGCCTGCTGGGAGGGCTGCGGGCGGCGTCGGCTGTGACATAGCCACGTGCACACGCGTCCAAAGGGGCGGCGGCGGCGGCGGTTGGCCGGCCAGGCCGTGCGGCGTGCTTGCACGCACGTGCAGGGGCGACGGCGGCTACCTGGCTGTGATCGCGAGCAGGGGCGCAGGACAGGGTGGCGCAGGGCCACAGGCCGGGACACGGGAGGGTACTGTGGTGGCGCTGGGTGGCCAACAAGCCGGAGAAGACGATGAACATGATGTCCATGGAGGAGCTCGCCGGAAAAGAGAAAACGAAGTTAGGGAAACGACGAACGGGCACGGATTCGTGAAAAGGATGACAAGACGTCGTAGAGAACGACGAGATCTACCTCGTGGTGGTGACGGTTTTCGCTGGAGGCGTCCGAGGTGGTCGGAAAAGCTCACCGAAGGTTCGCCGGAAACCTAGCTGTGGAGAACTTCGGCGTCCGATCTGCGGGGCTACGTGTGGCGGCTCGAAAAACGTGCTGTACTTCTGGAATCCTCGCGTCGAGGGCTACGCCGGCATATATATATACGTAGGGTTTGGATATTTTGGAAATCCGAGATATTTTAGTAAATATTGATTTTCGAAATTAAAATAATTACAGAAAATCGGGAATTACTATTTAGGCTCCGAAAAATATCTCTGAGCTCCGAAAAATACTAGAAAAATTCCTGGGAATAGATGAAAGGATAAGGAACACAACCAAAGTGGTTTAGCTCCTGAAAAAGACTTTTGCATTGATCAAGGAAAAAGATAAATCTCCAAGAAATATGAATTTAATCCCGAAAAAGGTCGGAAAGATTCCCGGAAAGTGAGACATCGTCCTAACGTGTCTTAAAACCTTTTCCAAGCCTTTAGATTTTAAAAACAAGGCATCTTATCTAACTTTTGTTTTTACAAATTTTCAAATTCTTTTTAAACCACTACTTGAAAGCAATATTTTAAAGATTGAGATTTGAATTTATTTTCCAAACCACTCATCACAAAAGTATCAATGCAACGGTATGTATGCACAAACATGTTGTTACCCTTACGTCGGATTTTAATTTAAAGAAAAATTTCTTTTACCTATGTTTTTATGAGCACAAAACTACAAAATAAATCATTTTTACTCTATTTCTAAAAGTGCAAAAATTTGGGGTGTTACAATTCTACCCCCCTTAAGATGAATCTCGTCCTCGAGATTCAGAAGATGATGATCAAGACACTAGAATACACACTGCCATTGGATCTTCTTCACTTTCTCGAGTAGTTCCACCGTCTTGACAAAGATTCATCTTGACTTTTACTCCAAATAGCATACTCGCTGATCCCAAGATGTTGATAGGCCCTCTAATTAACTCTCAAGTATCCACAAACCAACTCTCTGGTACTCTTCCAATTGTTAGGCCTCTTCTCTTTTCCTTTTTAACAACCTTAATGAACTGTTGCAGCTGGGTGCTAGCTTATTCTTCACACTGACACTCCATATGCTTCTCACAAAGACCACTTTGGAATCCATTGAGTGACAAACTCTTGTCCTCACTAATTCCAAAATGTAACACAATACTTCTCAACATGTCTTGCTAGATTTTTTTAGTCTAAGATATCAAATCGACCACTTCATACATCCATATTCCAATTGATCCTCATGTATTACTCTCTTGGTCCAAAATAGATTCCAACTTCAAAACACTATTAACTATATATATGCTCAAGTTGAGTTGTGACTCTTAAACACAAAACTTAATTCATGGTGTCGTTCAATCTTCTTAGCATAGCTCTTCCAATTTGCTAACGGCATTGACAACGACTTTTATTTCTTCTAAAGATAACACATACTTCTAAACCAAAAACATTTGGTTAATTGAACCCAACACTGATGTCACAATCTCAAACCAACTTACTGAAAGTGTCCCTTAGATTCTTATGATTCACGTAGATATCACTCTTCATGTCCAAGTAGATAATACCACTATGCTCCACAATGGATATCTCCAGATCTCATATGTCAAATAGCCCATCTCAAGCCTCCATAGTTGACTTGATGCATAATTCACTGCTTTTCTTACATAGAGCACATCCATATCCTTGCCAACCGCTTTATAAAAGAAACTCTTGTGTTCAACACTATAATACCTCTAATGAACGTGTGATAGAATCTTACCATTCCGAGGAATTCTGAATCACTCTTGCATACTTAAGCGGGTTCTAGCTCAACACATCTCTCTTGAGCAATTGTCCGTATAATTCTATCATTAGAGACATCCCACAACAAAAAAGAGAACTCCATCCAAACTAAACTCACTTAAGTCACCAAAGAACCAACTGTAGAGAAGTCCAATCATCATATTTTCGTATGCCATCAGTGCCAACTTGTCTTGAGTTGAAGATTGAACTCCCAAGTGATGATAGCTTGAAGCGAAGACCAATCTTGACAAAATATTTGAGCTCCTTGTAGATGATCCAACCTGTTAACAATCTTGAACAAAGATCCTTGTGTCTGATAGTGATTCCTCAACCGTAGAAATAACCGACACTTCCAAGTGAAGCTCTAGATTATATGAGACCCCCATCTTGTGATTCCTTTATGCCTTGGCTACCCCCCTTAAGAAAAGATCAAGTAGGGCGCCAAAGGATAGCTTGAATCTTCTTCTAAGTGAGTTAACTTATCAGGATGACCTTTGATAACCAAGAGGAACTCATGTGTATAAGTAGGAACAAGTAACCTCAGTTTATCCGCGAGTAGAAAAACAGCAGTGCAGTAAAACTACTATAATTCCTGTTCTGTAAATCCAATAATGTCGTACTTTACACCGTTGGAAAGCTCATTAAATCCTTTATAACTTTCATGTAGAAGACTTCTCCAGATTATACAGCTAAGTTGGTCGAAAATAGTGCACAACAGAAACCGTTCCAGGTTTCAGACTGCACAGAAACTTCAACTTGTGATGACTATATTTCCCAAATTAAAATAGCTATGAGGGTGAATCCGGAGGCATATGATAGGTATAGAAGTCCAGTTGATCCCATAGAAATTTTGTAACATTTTCTCGAACAGGTATTGTGATATAACCAGAAAACCACATACTGCTCCAGATCTCAGTCAGCACAGCTATATCCTCTTGAGATTTTGATAACTCCATAACCAAATTAGATATCAGGGTGATTCTTGCGGTCAAAGAAACATGTTGAAGTCTACTATTCTCCAGAATTTTGTCATGATTTTTAATTACCCAAGAATAGAGATATAAACCAAAGATGATAGGTTGCTCCAGAAAGATAGGATAGGAAAATAGGAGAAAACCAAAACCCAACTATCTATTCATTAATCCTTATGTCTTATGCTTATAAACTAAATGAATTTGTGGAAAATACCACAAAATCATTGCACTCATTACAAAGATTCAAAACAAAACATAATCATAATGACAAGCCAACAGGCAATTAGGGTGCACAATTCAATCATTGACTTAAACTTGCGATGCTATCGTCTTCTTAATATTATGGGTAAAGATCCTATAGCTTAACTTCGAATTGCGCGAGAAGGTGGTAAGACAAGATTCTAAAAGCATATCAAAGCAAGGAGTAGATGGGAACAAAAAGCTTTTAAAGAAGCATCAAGGAGGGAACGAATATCAAGGGTAAGAATGTAGTAGAGAAGAAAATATCAAGATTTATAGAACAAGGATTTTTGCTGTAACTTGTAAACCTTAGAACGACCAGTTTCTACTACGCTTGCGTCCTACAGTCAGCATTGCTCTGATACCACTTGTAACACCCGGTTTTAAGGACAAAGCCGAATGCACACCATATGTGAGCCCTGGTAATCAAACCTCACATATAGCTACAAATGAAGAGGCAGTATCAATTCACAATGCTTAATATATAGCGAACTTAGCAAAAGAGATAACCTTAGAAAGCAATCAACGGATAGACAACTCTGATCTCCGGGTGTAGACTTTACTCACCTGGATCCAACTGACTGGTTGATCACAAGCCTAACTCCTTCAGACTCCAGCAGCCTGAGGTGTGGGGGAAATTGCAAGGGTGAGTCCATGTCGAACTCCGCAAATATAGCAACAAGGTAGTGTATTCCATAGCCACATGATCAAGTATAATTGAATAATAAATAGCTCAAAATAACTCAGTTAAGCATGATTTAACAAGTGCTCATCTTTGACATAAGAATCCCTTGGCCGCTCGTGACCGTGAGCACGGCTGATATATCAGTTTATTAAACTCTGCGCAGAGGTGTACATTTTCACTGTGAGTCATGATTTCCAAATGTACGGGTTTGCAAGGTCCAAACACCGGAAATCATATAAAGCTACTCAGAAGTTCGTCTAACCGGGAAGGGCCGCAGGGTCATCGGATATAGGAACCCCCCTTCCATTAAAAGGCCGCTTCCATAGCAAGGCACAACAGGACAGAGGCTGTCCTATACCCAACTCGCAGTATCCTCTAAACCTGCTAGAAAAGGTCTCCCAAGCAACTAGAGCCAGAGCCATATAACCCTCACAGCTGTACTGTAAGTCCTGGATGATCACTTACAAATGAGACCTTGTGGAGAGGGAATTTAACCCTCCTGTTGTTGCTAACAAGTCATCTTTTATGTTTGTAGCATATTCATTAATCAAGTTTCAAGATCATGGTCACAGAAAGAAAACCCAAACTATACTTGCCTTAAACACCGATCCTTCGGTAAGCTTTAATCTTCAACGTTTTCTTCTTCTTCTTCTTCTTCTTCTTCTTCTTCTCCAACTTCTTATAGATCACCAACGCAAAACTCACCGACTGGACAAGACCGAAAAGCACCACACAAGCACCCGAACAAGCATGCATAGCAAACATACTAGATTAGAACAATACACCAATCAATGAAAAAGATTCAAAATCTAATCTACGCATTGCTACGATCACACACACGCGAAAGACACACTAATCGGAGCTACGGTAAAACAGAAACATCTATCGAAGGATTTGCGTTGGAAAGAAAACTATATGCTTTATCTATTTTAATGATCATAAAACATGTATAAGATATCTCAGGGGAATATCTAAAATTGAGTTAAGTCATTTTATACTTGAGTTATTAGATTTAGAAAACTAAGATAAACTATTCATATCTTAATTATAGTTATTTTGATATCATTTATGCAAATTAAATTTTTGACTTACAAAGATATAATAACAAGTGAGAGTATATATTCAAAACATATATAGCACGTATAAGCCCTTGCATTTATTATTTTTAAAAGGAAAACCAAAATGATGTAAGCATTACATCAGTTTAGGATTTATCAATGGAATAATTAATAATGTATTAAGGAGCGGATGTGCATGTATTATTTAATCAAAATAAACTTTAACTTTTCAAATTAAAAGAACATGTAAGAGCATCTACACTATAACTGAATATGACGTGGGTTCAGCTAAACAAGTTATAATCAAAACATTGATATAACCAGTTTAATATTCATTTATTAAGGCCGACGTGGAAAACCTATATTGCTTTTAATTAATTTAGAAAGCTAGTTGCACATTAATCTTAATCAAGTTAATATTTAAGTTCACAATGTATACTCCTAAATCTGAGCTAAAACAAATTATGTTTTATTTATAAATATTGCCGTATAGATTAATCAAGTCAAACTTTAACTTTGCAAAAGTAAAATGCACGTGAGAGCATCTAACAAGTTTAATATATGCAAGGTGTGTTTAAACTAATCAAACTATAACTTAGGAATATTAATAATTAATCATATGAATATCATTTATTAAATACTGAAGTGTAACATATATATATATATATTGCTTTTAAGTTAGAAAACTAATTGGTTGTAGGTTAATCATATTAATATTTAACTTATAAATTTCCAAAACGTGAGACATGCTAAACATCGCTGCTAACACGTACCACACATTACGATGAAACTCGTGCAATCGAATCGAAATCAAAAACCTAAATCGACTTTAATTAATCGGCGATTAATTAATTATAGGCACAATTAATATTTTAATAAAATAAATTCATAAACATGTGATCGGAAAACTAATAACGCTACTGCATAGATCTCGACGACACGAAACTAACGCAATTGGAACGGACTGAACAGAGCTAAAATGACGAAACGACGAAGAATTAAAGATCAATGATAATTACCGGATGGCAATCTTGTAAATACTCCATCTTCTACCTTGCTTCTCTTACGCACAGAGCAGTGGCCATGGGAGCCTGCTGTGATGCTCGCGGAGGAGAGGGAGGGACTCGGCCGGGGCTGGTCGGCGGCCTGCTGGGAGGGCTGCGGGCAGCGTCGGCTGTGACATAGCCACGTGCACACGCGTCCAAAGGGGCGGCGGCGGCGGCGGTTGGCCGGCCAGGCCGTGCGGCGTGCTTGCACGCACGTGCAGGGGCGACGGCGGCTACCTGGCTGTGATCGCGAGCAGGGGCGCGGGACAGGGTGGCGCAGGGCCACAGGCCGGGACACGGGAGGGTACTGTGGTGGCGCCGGGTGGCCAACAAGCCGGAGAAGACGATGAACATGATGTCCATGGAGGAGCTCGCCGGAAAAGAGAAAACGAAGTTAGGGAAACGACGAACGGGCACGGATTCGCGAAAAGGATGACAAGATGTCGTAGAGAACGACGAGATCTACCTCGTGGTGGTGACGGTTTTCGCTGGAGGCGTCCGAGGTGGTCGGAAAAGCTCGCCGAAGGTTCGCCGGAAACCTAGCTGTGGAGAACTTCGGCGTCCGATCTGCGGGGCTACGTGTGGCGGCTCGAAAAACGGGCTGTACTTCTGGAATCCTCGCGTCGAGGGCTACGCCGGCATATATATATACGTAGGGTTTGGATATTTTGGAAATCCGAGATATTTTAGTAAATATTGATTTTCGAAATTAAAATAATTACAGAAAATCGGGAATTACTATTTAGGCTCCGAAAAATATCTCTGAGCTCCGAAAAATACTAGAAAAATTCCTGGGAATAGATGAAAGGATAAGGAACACAACCAAAGTGGTTTAGCTCCTGAAAAAGACTTTTGCATTGATCAAGGAAAAAGATAAATCTCCAAGAAATATGAATTTAATCCCGAAAAAGGTCGAAAAGATTCCCGGAAAGTGAGACATCGTCCTAACGTATCTTAAAACCTTTTCCAAGCCTTTAGATTTTAAAAACAAGGCATCTTATCTAACTTTTGTTTTTACAAATTTTCAAATTCTTTTTAAACCACTACTTGAAAGCAATATTTTAAAGATTGAGATTTGAATTTATTTTCCAAACCACTCATCACAAAAGTATCAATGCAACGGTATGTATGCACAAACATATTGTTACCCTTACGTCGGATTTTAATTTAAAGAAAAATTTCTTTTACCTATGTTTTTATGAGCACAAAACTATAAAATAAATCATTTTTACTCTATTTCTAAAAGTGCAAAAATTTGGGGTGTTACATCAGGGCACCCAGCTGGGCACATTGGTTCGCGAATCGTCGGGACATCTGGTACGGCTTGTCGTGGTCTAGTACCGTAGTAAGAACTAAAAGATGAAAGATGATGAAATGGAACTGATTGCTCAACTCTTGCTTGAAAGTAGAATAGGTGCTTATATAGACAGGATAGATAATAACTTAATATGGCTGATAATAATAACATAAATAAGGACTTAGTATTAGTATTGCTTTTCGCTAAAAGAAAACCAGCAAACCATAAAACTTCTCATATTCCTTGGAGTTGGGAAATTATTTCCACTAGTCGGATAAGTCTTGCGAGTATATTATGTACTCAGGGTTTATTTACCCCTATTGCAGGTGATGCATGAGAAGTACCTTTGTGTGGAGGATTCTTCTGGTGGGCTCAGACGGATCCTCGTTCTTATCGCTAGATGTTTATTTTAAATTCTGTTGTTTATCATTCCGCACTCTGATATTTGGTATTGTAATAATGTACTTTTAAGAAACTCTGATGTATAAAATGGACCTATATTGTAACTTGTTCTCATTGTTGGATCCTTAGGAAAAATGTGGATCTTTTAGGTTCTCCCTTGGGGTGTGCCCGACGGATACCACCCGCTGTAGCGTGCTTTCGGGGTGCTTAGTGTCTGGTGGAAGACGAGCACCTCCGTAAGCGTGTTATTTCAGGCGATTCTGCCACAACATGCACTAATTCGGAATTAATCTACCACACTGATGTGAATAACTTATAGTACTCCCATGAGATCCTACACTCCTCGCTGTAGAACCTAGCCTACAAGTCCCATTCTTCAAATCTAACGGGCTCACCGCAGCCGCCGCTTGTGCAATGCCCGTTCTAGGGAAGAACGGGGCGAAGAATGGGATCTACATGTTATGGCACCATGTCCTGCAACCACCAGTACACATCTTTGCGGCACCGCATATAGGTCTGGTTCTTCCACTGTAGTGCAGCCAGCCCCGCTTCGTCAGCACCTTCGAGCTCCCTCAACAAGCACCGAGCAATATCGTCATTGTCGCTGCTGGTATTGGACCTATAGAGCATGAGGGCGAAGACATACATACCAAATTTATGGCCTGCCATGGCGGAGTGCTCAAGCCATTCAATCGGTGTCATCAACGACCTACGGGCTTCCATGAAGACGAGACACAAGCCGGCGAGGAAGCAGGCCTCTAGGTTGCCCACACTGGCTAGCCCGGTGGTGAGCAGGGCGCAATAGTCGTCATAGTAGTAGTGGTGCTCCTAGAAACCTTGATGCTGCAGCACTTGGCATAGTGGTATGCGCCGGCCAACTTCGGTGGTGCCGCACACCCTGCGCATGAAAGAGCAGGTTGCCCGCAGGCTAGCAAGGTCGTCCATGAGGGCATATGACTATTCAGCGATGCGACCAATGATGTACGCGGCCAACTCCATCGAGAGCTGATCCATCATGACATAGCCGAGGAAGAAGCAGAGTCGAAGCGTGCACGCGACGAATGACGATAGATGCGGTGTCGGAGCGGAGTACGAAGGCACGACTATGATGAGGCGAAGAGTGCTAGGGAAATAGGGCCGACGGTTTATGTAGGCGGAGACTCCGTGTTCTTGAAGTATCATGTATACTGTGTAAACATGTCTCAGGGAAGTGAATCATCCAATGCGACGGTTCTTTCTCGAGGAACCAAACGGCGCCTCGCTCGAGTTCCAGGCATCTGTGTAAACATGTCTCAGGAAAGTGAATCGTAGCAAATCTTGTCTTAATAGAAGATCTGTAATCATATGGTTCTCTCCTGTTTAGGGTCTCCATACTCAATTGGGGGTGCTTCAAGTTTGCGTGGTGCTCGTTCAGGGGCTCCATGTTCCCTTGTTCTTACAAAATTAGTAGAGAAAATACTTCAATGGCGTCCCTGCTAATTAGATCTGTATGACCTCTCCTGTCTCATCCATGAACGATGCATAGTGGTGTGAACTTGTCAAGATTTAGTCTAGCGCTAAGAACAAGGTGTGTGAACCCATCGATTTTCTGTCTAGTCTTGATATGGTCTACTTGTGCTGCAGTCTAACACAAATGAAGTTATAGGAAACATCTAAGAAGAACAAGTGAAACCGTGCAAAAGTGAAGTACCACCAGGCTACAGGATCTCGCTCCTATGTTGTCCAGATGCAAAAATTAGTAAGTGATGGTTGTGTTTTATTGTTACTCTTGCCTTTGTATAAATATAAACCAAAACTCTTGTGCAATGTGAATAGAAGGAGAACAAGAGGGAGGCAGCAGAACATGATCAAGGACTTGAAGAAGAAAATGGTCCACCTAATAAAGATGTTAATGCTATGGAAGTCTTCAGGGACTTCCATACCAGTAGGAAAAAGGGTCTGAGCGATGCTGCAAGAGCAGTAGTTGTAAGTACCTTCTTTTGTTTCCCTTGAAATCTACTGAAGCCATTGCCATAAAAGAATGAAACATAGCAGGAGCCTAGTGTTATGGAAATCTACTAAAATCTACTGAAGCTTATGTAATCTCTATCAGTTGTAGGCTGAGGAAGATCTATGCATTACTTGTTATGAATCAATCTCTTGGGTTTTCAATTGAAGTCCTCTTACACTATCTGTAACCTAATGTTTTACTGATTGAATTTCGTAGGAAGCTATAGAAACTATGCAAGCAGAATCTGTTGCTGATGGGCAGCAACCAATTACTAGTGTTGATGTTGTTTGTAAGGTCCTCTATATCTACCAGGGCAAGGCCCCCTCCCAGGGAAGCGGCAACAACCTTTTTTTTAAGAATGCTGGTATCCAGACAAGCTCCACCAGAATAGAGACATCGGCGAAGAGAATGCTTTGGGAACAGCTTGCTGCTGAAAAGGAAAGTTTCGCTGCCCTCATCGATCAAGTGGATGAACTGAAGAGGAAGACATAAAAGACTGAAAGAGAGTTTGAGGAATACAAGAAACGGCAATAGGAGAAGTACAACAATCTCTGTGAGCTATGCACGTGCATCAGCTCTTCTAGTAATTCTCAGTCTTCAACTCCCATGGCTTGATGCAGTGAACATTTGTGGTTTGATATGTGGACTCATGTGCCGGTTTGATGTGTGGACTTGTATGCCGGTTTGATGTGGTGATACTCTGTCAGTGGTTTGCTGCTGACGTGTGAAATGTTAATTGTTGTTATTTGATTGCTAGGCTAAATAGTTATGTAGTCAATCTATATAGTAGTGACAATCTTGAATTACTTCTATGACGAATTGATTGTACTCCATGCGGTAGAACCATGACAGGCCACGTGAACAAATAAAAATGTGACACGTGGACGAACCAGTGCATGACACGTGCAATAGCCAGGACTCGATACATGGGCTATTAAAATCCGACATGTGAAAGAAAGTCATGAAGCCACAGGGCCGAATAAAAATACGAAACGTGGATGGACAGCGTCGTGACACGTGATCAAATAAGAAATGACCACGTGGACTAATAAAAATACGAAACATGGTCCAATGAAGAAGTGACACGTGATCCAACCGCAACATGACACGTGTGCCAATAGAAAACTGACATGTGGAACAATAGGGACCCGACACGTGGTCCAGTAAGAACCTGATACGTGCAAGAACCAGAGATGGCCACGTTGTGCAATAAGAAGGTGACACGTACCCGAACCATGTCTAATGCAACCGGCTATAGCATGTACACATGGAAAGCATCTCCAACGAAAGCGCCCACCAGCGTGGTAGCCCCCTGCCATGCATGCCAAAACAGTTCTATGACGATCTATTTTTCATCACAGATCAAGACACTTCTATAACGATTTCGTTAGATTCGCCATAGATGTGCAAGAATGACGCGACTTCTATGACAAACCGTTTTCGTCATAAATTCGTCATAAAACTGAAACTATGACGAATTTGACTCCTTCAGTAACGAAATCTATTCGTCATAGAAGTTGATATTTCTAGTAGTGCTAGCAGGCTTGGGCGGAGCTCGCGGGCGGACTTGTGGTCAGAAAAGAGCCCTGCAGGCGGAGCTCCGATGACTAAGGATGAGAGGTTTGGGGCGGGGAGAGGCGCGCCGATCGTCTGCGCCCTGGAACCGTGGTGGAGCTAGTCCTGAGGTCGGGAGCACATCGAGGAAGAGAGAAGTCCCACGACTCCTTTCCGTCGGTGTGTCGGATGGAGAAAAGATGAACCAGTATTCTCCACTTATGAGTGGCAGTTTGATAAATTTTATGAAAGTCTCTCTCCCCACAGCCGATGAAAACCAGTCTGGAGGTGCTGTGAAATTTCCACTACTTGAAACCTGTTTTGAAACAAAGAAGTTGAACCGAGCCACGACCTTTAGTTGGCTTGACTTTTGAGAAGCAAAAGCACAATCAAAGGGACCCTAAGGCTTTTGCAAGCGCTCACGGTTAAGAAACGTGCCATCAATGAAACTGACAACGTGCTTCGTTCGTCCAAAAATATAAGGCATGGTTTAACTTGATGGGGTCTTTAAGATCCCAATCTGATTGCGAATTCCTCTAATAATAATATTATAACATCATATGTATCAACAAAAGTTTGATCGTTAAAAAGTACTTATAAATATAAATCTAATGCAGCAACTTTCTGTAGCACAAACTTCCTTCATGTGATTAGACTTTTTTTTGTCAAAGTTAACAACTTTTGGGTTTTGAAATCCATGCGCGCTTTCACGTTTGCGATTGAGAGCACGTTTAGTTTCCGGATTTGGGAGTGGCCAAATAATTAATGCGCTACTGTAGTGTTTCGTTTGTATTTGTGAATTATTGTCCAAACATTGACTAATTAGGCTCAAAAGATTCGACTCGTAAAGTACAACCAAACTGTGCAATTAGTTTTTGATTTCGTCTACATTTAGTACTCCATGCATGTACCGCAAGTTTGAGGTAACGGAGATTTTTTTTTTTTGTATAGTGCATTTTTCAGGAGTTTGGTAGGAACTAAACATGGCCTCTGTGAATAATATGGTGTCCTCCATGACCCAGGTGGGTCCAACTCAACCATATAGGGCTCAACTCTTTGCAGCGGGAACCAAGCAGACCAATTCCCAAAAGCGGGCCAGAACGAAAAAGGCCGGTTTGCCTAGTGGTTTATCAGGCTTCGACAGGACCTGAAGTCGAGGCCCATCTTTAGGCGTAGGTTTTGTTTTTTCATTAGAAGGTTACTACTTTTTGGGAAAGAAAAAACAAAAACGCAGACTACATTCTTTCAAAAAAAAAACGCAGATTACATTCTCCCCTAATTAACTAACACAACAACAAAAAAAGTTGCCATAATCTCCGCTATGAAATTCCCAAAAAATGAATATAAAAGCTTTCTGTTACGCCCAACAAACACCCTTTTTTTATAACCCTCAAATTTACTCGTGCTTTTTAATTGTTATAATATGCAGTTCCATCGTAAGCATCGGTAGCTAGCATCAGGTTCCTAGTGCCTTGCTGCAGTATGCTCTTTGAGTTTATGCTACTACATTGTAAGGAAAGCTGAACAGGTGTACATATAATGAAACGAAACATACCAAACATTAGACGAAATGATGTTGGGTGTTGCGTGCAACGCTGTTTTCAAGATGGTTGCAGATGTGAATCTTGTTTGTCTTCGGCATGCAGGAGTTGCATGGTCAGTTCAGGCTCATCAGATCAGATCAGAATCAGCCGATGCCCAAAGTCAGCAAGTCGCCCAATCGGCCAACCCAACACAAATCCGACGAATCTCTATTCGTCGTCACAGCCTCACAGGCAGTGCAGGCACACACCACACACGACGGATGACTGACGGATACAGGCAGCAGCGACAGACAGCGAAAAGCCTCTCGCATCCACCACCAGCCTGTTCTGTGTTCTTGCGCGCTCACACGCACTAACCCTTGAGCAAGCACAAGCACAATGAATGCACACACACGGATGAGTTGATGACAGACCCAGCTCTGGTTGGACCTAACACGAGACTGACCAGACCAATCATCCAGTGCATCGAAATGCAGTGCATGCACCGCAAGGGAAATGGAAAATCTGCAGAGCAGACAGGGGCCCTGCTGCACCTGCACTGCGATGAAATCTCTCCATTGGTTTCGCCGCCGATGCTGCTGGTGGCTGCTGCTGTCGCCGCCGCCGCCGCCTCCTCCTCCTCGCAACCACATGCTGGGGCCTGGTCCCTAGCTGCTACCTGGAGCTCCAGGCTCTATGCTCTCCGGTTCCGGTGGCCAGGCACGGCGTGGAGCCGGGGTGTGAGCCTCGGATGCCCTCTCGTCTCGTCGTCCAGCCAGTCTTGACTGAAAGTCTGAAACCATGTGCGCCACATGTCCCCTGTCGGCGCGGCCAGGAACAGCCGCACGTTACCTTACCACTGCGAAATCTGAAATCTGAATGGATGGGCGCTCTGCAAGTGTGCAAGCACCAGCACGGCGCACCACCCAGATTCAGCTCTATCTCTGCCCTGGCCAGTCGCCAGAGACCCAGACCCAGACCAGAGCATTGGTTTCTGTTGAGCCTTAACCAGCTCTGCCTTCTGGTTCTGGCCGTGTCCGGCCGGCCAACTTGGTAGCTTTGCCTGGCTGCTACATGACACAGGTGCCAAGTGGAATGGCGAAGCAAAGCTTTAGCTGGATCTTGAAAATGGTGGCCATACACTCGACTGAACAAGTGCTTGTGCTACATTTTCACCATCTTCAGTTCACAAGTGCTCTTTTAAAGGCCCAATTTTCCCCCTTGCAGCACTTACAGAAGCAATCAAGCACTGATTGATGGATAGATATAACTTAAGTAAGACAAGAAAGAAGAGTGATCTTTGGCTTTGTACAAACACACATGGAGATTCAACTCGACTCTCCACCCCTTTTGTGTGTGTTGCTAATAACACCTACAAGCAGTAGCACAAAAGAAAAAGAAGAAAAACCACAAAGTGACCACACATCATTCCACGCATGCATGCATGCACTTCGATGCACAAAGCTCTGTCTCTCCCTCACCCCAGGCAGCTTCATCTTCTCCTCTCCATGTCTTTGGTCTGCTGCTCCATTGTTGGCAGACAAGGAGAGATGGTACGACATACTCAACACATGCCCATACTCAATGCACGCCTTGGACAAGAAACCCCAAAAAAACAAAAGAATCTGCTCACGCATGCACAAGCCGTGCATCTCTGCTGCGATAGTCTCAGTTGTTCTTCACCGACCCGAGCCCTCTCGCTTCAGATCCCTTCATGATCCTCAGCCTCTTGCAGGTGCTGATGAACATGCTGCAGAGAAACACAAGAACCAAGCAGAATCAGACACCATCCAAACATATCTCTGAATCCAATCATATAGATGTTTGGCAGGCAAGAGCTATGCTTACTCGAAGGGCACGTCGCCGACGAGCATGAGGTCGCCGTCCTTGTCCTCGTAGGTGACGGCGAAGTCGGAGGGGTTGACGGCGGGCGCGTCGGCGCCACCGGAGAAGCAGAGGAACATGGCCTCCAGCGCCTCCCGGAGCTCGCGGTAGCCCTTGTACATCTTGAGGTCCACCTTCCTGAGGTAGGGGGCACCGTCCATGCTCACCTTCACGAACAGCCCGGCAGCCGCGGCCGGGGCCTCCTCCGCCGGCGCCGCCGCAGGTTTGCTCTTGACCGCCGCCTGCTGCTGGAAGCAGCTCTTCCTGTACGACCTCACCGGCGGCCATCCCACCACCTGAGCCCTGCAAGGATGGATGCATGACTGCATGAGCTGTTGCTTGCTGCAGAGTTGGTCTGCGTGTGACGTGCGTGCGTGGTGACCGTGAACCGACCGATCGATTCGCTACTCACTTGGCGGCCGGCGGCGCGGCATCAGCGTTGCTGTCGCGCTTCTTGGGCGCGTCGTCGGGCCCGCTGCCGACGACGTCGCGCTTCTTGCCCCTCGGCGTGGACGGCGGCGGCGTCGCGGCCGGCGGCAGCAGCGGCAGCGCCGCCTTCTGCTGGGGCTCCTCCTCCTCCTCCTCCGTGCCTGGCAGGCCGAGCCTGAGCTCCGTCGCCCTGAGGTTGTCAACGTCGGCGGCGGCCTTCAAGCCGTAGCTCGCTGCTGCGGCGACCTCCATTGCTTCTTCTTAGCTAGCTAGGTATAGCTTCTCCGGCGCGGCCGGCGCGCGTGGGCAACGGCGGCGGCGGTCGCAACTTGGCTCAAGAACGAATTCAATCCGACGAGCTGCGCTGCGCTGTGCTGTGCTCTGTCTTCGTCGTCGTTGCTAGCTGGCTGTGCGTGTGGTGGGTGTGGCCGGCGACCCGGCGTGATGTTTTATAGAGGTGAGGAGAGGAGGTGAGGTCGGAAGGGCGTGTGGGCGTGCGAGGCGGAGGCCCCGCCACACACACGGGCGGAGCAGGACGCAGAGGGCAGGGGCGGCACGCGCACGTACGTGCCAGAGGCCAGAGAGCTATGGGCGTGCGTGCGTGCGTTTGCGGTGCGCGTACAAGCAAACAGTTTGTTTTTTTTTGGGTGGTTGCGGGGCAGGGTGCAGCCGTGGGCGGCCTGCCAGGCCGACCCGGGACAGCCCGGCCCGCCCCCAGACTCCGCCAGTGGCCGTCGCGGGCCCCACGGGGTTATTCGTCGGGTCACGGGTTAGGCGGGCCATCGCATCGCATGCATGTACTGCCGGGCGGGTTGTGGGCTGCTTCTACACGCACTGCAGGATCCGACTCCGATCCAATAAGCAAGGCTAACACTACTGGTCCTAGCTGGCGGATGCCATGCAGCAGGACGCTGAAGAGCAGCAAGGCTAATACTACCGCCTTCAGCTGGCTGTATGATCCTTACAGCCCACTTATTAATCAATTCATATAATAGTTGATTTATTTATAGCTCATCTCTTTCTCTCATAGAGTTTCTTGATTCCTGCCTCCTCCTTTTTCTCTCCATCTCAACATACAGTCTGTTAACAGCCTTCTATTATACTTGCTCTTAGTTGTCCCCTTGTCACTTCCCAATAAGTCAAATATTTTTAACTTTAACATTAATATATATATTATTATATTAATCATTGAATATATTTTATAAACCAAGTTAAACTTAGAAACATTTGACCTACACTAGCGATATTCTTTTTGTGACAAGAGAGTGCTTAGGTCTTTAGGTCAAGAGGTTGTTTGCTCACTATGTGGATATGGATTTTACTACTGTTTCTAAATGAAGGACGGCGAACCCCAAAACCCGGTTGCTGCCGGGCGTCGGTTGAGTAGCGGGCTGGCACCCGGATCCATGTACTAGACGGATGCTATGGATGTTAACAATGAATAAGCAGGCAGGGCGCCAAGAAACCAAATCGGATTAAACAAGATGTGGCGCTGCCATGATTAGGATACATGCTATCATTAGAGATCTCGGGGAGCATCTTCTAATTTGCACATACAATACAATACTCCTTCCCTAGCTACCTTACCCTCCCTCCCTCTCCTCCCATTTGCCCAATAAGATATGCAGGGAACAATGTAACATGCATGCTTTAATTGGAGTATATATCACTTAGTTTGTCCAATATTGCATTTCTCCTATACTCTCTCTCTCTCATGGCCATCATGCATCTTCGTCTTTCTCTCTCCACTACGCCTTGTTCCTCCTTTCTCGAGCCTTGCTTCTTTTGGTTGGCTAGTGGGGCCACCTAGGGCAGTAGCCCTAGTGGGGGGGGGGGGGGGGGGGGGCTTGTTTAATTAGCCCAAAACCCGCCCCGCGAAAGCATCGTTAAGCGGTTAACAATGCTTTTTTTCTGATTTTTTATGTTTCTTTGGATACCGCATGGATCGGGAAAGGATTGTTAATTTTGCACTGTTAGTGCTGTTCCTTTAGCTAACCACCAAATAAAGCTCCTCTCTTTTCTTTTTGTGGTGGGAGCTACTGACATGCATGGTCCCCTATCATCAGGTAAACTAGTATGTTTTTATTTAGTGATAGGATATCATACGGCGCGGTGGTCCAGACACTGCCTTTGGATCGGATTACTTTACCGTCCATCCTTGTTTTGGACTTGACATAACAAGCTTATCTTGTTACATTTTGGCAGTTTTGAAATTCATTTCAAATTAAATGTTCAGACGAGTTTTGATATGTATGTACACTTGCACTATATTGTACTACAGCCTTACATATGCATGTCCATAATCAATAGTAATACAATAGTGCCTGTCAGCATCAATCTAGCTAGTGTTAGATATGTATTACAGTACACAGGTTTACTGTGTGCAACTGCTTTTTTTTTCCTATCCTAAGTAAGTAATAATCCGCATCGGTTTACTAACAAAGCTATTTTTTTTTTTTGCTGGTACAAGTAGAATATAATCAAATTTGATTCCTGACATATTGCTCCGACCCATGATGAATTATATACCCAATTAATTGCACCGAAATTCCGACCACTATGTATGTACATTTGACTAGCCTATAACGCAAATGCAGAGAGATACCTTATGTTCCTGCAACCTCCTACACTTAGGAGCTAGCAATAATAATGCTCCAACAACAAAGAATCTTTTGGATGGAATTCGCGACGAAAAACAAGCGCTGCCTCTTGATTACATAGATTATTCTACTAAAAACTAAACACTACATGTAGGTAGGTTAGCTTTGAGCTGCTTCTCCAAACCAAAAATATTTGGTCAAGTACCATCCATGTCGCCCACTGATCGATCGTCATGAAGTTTCTTGGATGATTCCAGAGTAGACAGACAGAGAGAGATGTGCAAAGATGCATAGAACATATATAATGCGCGCTTGTTGTTTAGCAGTGGTTATTAAGTACAATGGATTAGGGTTTAAAAACAGGAAGAATCTTTTTGCATTGATCGAGTTTTGAGGCGGGGAATTAGGGCGGTGCAGCATGTTTGACTGTTTGCTGCTGCATGCATGCTTGCTTGACCTGATACACTGCTAGTACACTACACACATGGATGCACTGCATGATCGATTACTGCATGCTGCACCGACTAAATGCATGCTGCGTGCTCAGCGGTGTTGGTACATCAGTACATCCAAACCTCATTAGAAAAATTTCCATGCATGTACTGATCGATGATGCAGTTAGCTAGCGTATATAATAGAGTAATTCAGGACTAGGTAGTACGTGATCAACTATTTTTCCTGTTAAATGTTGGTTTGCTCTATTTTGGCAGGACAGATGCTCTGTGCTGTAGCAACCACCTACATGCAATGGATTATTATCGGAGTATATAGACGTTCAAAAAAAATTATCGGAGTATATAGGAGCAGCAAAAGCTTCGTACTGATTAGACGGTGAGACTGGCCTCATCATTAGAAGTGACCATTTCATATATAGTAGCTAGAACCCTGTACATATATACTCCCTCCGTCCCAATTTATCTATCGTTTTCGGTGTCCGTGCCACGACTTTGACTCAATTTGTACAAAATATGTGCAACATTTGTGTCTCCAAATAAATTTGTTAAAAAACTAGATTCAAAGATCTTTTCAATGATGCTAATTATGTATCATAAATAATAATATTTTTAATATATATTTTGTTAAAGTTGTTTCTCGGGAAGCGAGAATGACAGATATTCAGGGACGGAGGGAGTATGTGCTTTAATTTTTTTCATCATCCCCAAGGCTACTACCTAGATGATGCCCACTGTTTCTCTCTTCACCAGATCCTGTTTGTCTAGACAAATGCATGTTAAGGCCCGTTTGGTAGAGCTTCGGCTCCGGCTAAAACAACTTCGAGGCATAACCACGGCGAGGCCAAAGACGAAGGCGCCGCCGGAGATGAGGGCGAGGCCGGAGATGAGGGTGAGGATGACGGCGCAGGCGAGGACGACGGCGAGGCGCTGACGAGGATAGAAGAGCAGGCACGGACGACGGCAAGGGCGACTGCATGGGCGAGGGCGCGGGCGACGACGAGGGCGAGGGCGAGGACGTAGACAACGTCGAGGCATGGGCGATAGCGAGGGCGTGGGCGCGGGCCCGAACGACGGCCTAGGGGATTGAAGAAGTGTGGCGTAGCGACGACGGTGAGTGAAATTTTGGGGTGGAAGGAGAATGAACACCCGTATATATATACAGTAGAACCCTATAGTCCCGGGTTGGGCTACCAACCGGGATTAAAAGGTCTTTAGTCCCGGTTTGTGGCCTAACCCAGGACTAAAGCCAGATTTTGGCCCGCGGTGAAACTGCTGCCTACCGGCCAGTTTTGTTTTCCACCGATGCAATAGTTTTTAACATATCCTTTAACGTAAATAGGTTGAAAATTAGAAATTTCGTAGTAAAAAAATATAGCTCAAAAAATTGCAATACAAAATTTCTTTCATATCCTTTAAATGTTTAATAATATATTTTATATATTATAATTAGATTTTAAAAATCCAAATTTCAAATCTAAAAAATTCAAACATAGTTTTCCTTGACAAGATGATTTCAAATGAAAAAGTTATCAACTATAAAGTTGCATAACTTTTCTAGATTTATAACTTTTGTTTTGGTCATTTCTCCATTTGAGGACATTTTTAAAATTCAAATTTTAGAAATTCAAACATAGTTTTCCTTGACAAAATGATTTCAAATGAAAAAATTGTCAACTACAAAGTTGTATAACTTTTCGAGATCTACAACTTTTGTATTGGTTGTTTCTCCGATTTTTTTATTTGTATATGCATTTCAATCCTACACGGGTTAAATTTCAATCCATACAAACATAATTATAATATCCATACAAATAAACCTAATGAACATAATTAACTTGCATACAAATATATTTAAAATATCCATACAAACTAAACATAACCGTTTGAATAAACCTAATTAAACATAACAGTACGAATAAACCTAACTAACACATGGATCCTACAAACCCGCTGCAACCCTAGCCTGTCTCCACTGCCAGTAGTGTATGTCTCAAATTGTATAACCACGGTCATTGTCTATGTAATGCAAAGCCCGCACTACAACACTCTCCATTGCCTCACAACGCCAAGGACATGGCATCCCATAGATGTAGCCTACTGACGGACTATTGATGGCCTGGTTCTGCCTAAATCTCACACAATACAGGATGCCAGCTGTCGTCCTCTGGCCCATCGCTTCCACGAAGTCCCAGGCGTACCCTAGTCGCTTAAGAGCTTGCGTGAGAATGGGCTGCAAGCCACATGTAGCATACGTGAAATCATAGAGCAAAACCTGCAAGCGGACAAATAAAAAATATCAGGAAGCGCTCATATAATAATAAGAATAAATAAACATTATTCTCATATCATACACGACGTACCACATCCATATAGTTGAATGTCGCATGCCTCTCGCTTACTAGCGGCATGTCTAGACTATGCTCATGTAAAGCTTCTATCTTAAAGGATGAGAAATTAGGCATACGGTAGCCAATTCGCTCAATTACCTACAAAGAAAGGTGCATGGCATCGATCTGGGCGCCTATCTTGGTCGGCGACTGTCGTCCGGTCTACACGATGTCCTGGCACACCTCATTATTGTACCTAATGGGGAAGTGGAAGGCGAGACTGCACGTCCATAACCCATCTCCTTCATCATTCACGACCTCACTTGTCGTCGTCTATGACATATGCAATAATCATGTTATGAATGAATGTATATATGCAAAAATTATATTAGCACGCAAAACTTAAAATATTCCATACTATTGATGGGTCTAAGTGATGCGGAACGGCCCTATCTGGCGATGGCGCGAATAGAAGATCACCAGGGTGAAAACCTAGTTCATGTGGTTAGAAAAGTCCGCCGCCATTCATCATAACTAAAAAAACTAAAAAAACATCCCAATAAATATAGAACCCCCCATATAAATATACCATGCAACAATATATATTAGAGAAACATATAAAAAAATAAATCATCAAGATATATATATATATATATATATATATATATATATATATATATATATGCATGCCAAGTAAACTTAAACATTTTGCACATAATTTTTTTAACGATTATTAACTCTCATCAAGAAATAATGTTGCTAACAAAGATCTAGAAAACAATAAATATTTAAGGTTATGTAGAAATGATGTATAAATAAAAATAAAATCCATCGTTATTATTCCTAATTAAAAAACCACATATTTGAATATTTCTATGCTTATTACTAAAGCATGAAATGATCTACATTATTAGCAATGAAAGATTAGAAGATGAAGTTGCTAACCTTTAGAAGATTGAAGATGAAGCCGGCGGCCGAGAGCGAGAACTTGCTCCCCCAAGCAAAAACACGGATGAACAATAAGCAAAGACCAAGATTTGACCGGTGTGTCTCGGGCTAGGGAGACAGTGGAAGCGGGTATATATAGGTGGGGAGCTTTAGTCCTGGTTGGTGGAGCCTATCGGGGCTAAAGGATCAACCTATAGTCCCGGTTGGAACCAAAACCCGGGATAAAAGGCCAGCGGGACCTTTGGTCCCAGTTGGTGGTTCCAACCGGGATTGAAAGGCAACCTTTAATCCCGGTTTGAACCACAAATCGGGACTAAAGGTCCCTGTTGCACTATCCGTTGGGCAGAGGATTCTAGTCCCGGTTGGTGGTTCCAACCGGGACTAAATCTCCTATTACTCCCGGGCCAAATTCCGGCTGAGACTAAAGTCAAAAACCAAAATTATGTTCTCTACTAGTGTCACCGCAAAACTTGTTATAAAGTTTTGCTGACAAAGTATATATGCATATAAGTAACCAAATATCAGCCACACACTGAATTCAACTTGATTATTAGAGTTGTTTGTATATGTACAACTCAAGGAAGGATCCCAGACTAATTGGTGAGTCAATATAATAATGTGTTGGGACGATAACCATGCTAACATAGTTCGTTTGTTAGTGACAGTGGAAGCAACAAATTGGTTGGAATTAGCCCGTGACATTGTCCTAACCTATTCGCAAAGAAAAGCATATATATCACATTATATATGGAGGTATATATAGGTAGCAACAATCACATCAACCAAAGAGACACAATATTTTTGACGTGGAAACCCCCTAAATAAGGGTATAAAAACCATGAGATCAAGCTATGGACACATCATATCACTTCCACTATTAATTGTGTGATGACAACAAGTTATCTCTAGATAATACCAGCGTCATACACACATCAAGGATTTCGCTCTCAGTCTTAGTCAAAAAAAAAACAAGAAGATTTGGATCTACTAGTTTAGGGTATAGAAGAGCCACAAAAGATGTTGGAACAACATATTATGGAAATTGTGAATCTGAAACTTTGCAACCTTGATAATTGATCTCTCTTGCTTTCCTTGCAAGATCTCCTTACCACACCTCTTATCACCTTCTCTATTATTTTTTTGGAGGCTTGCTATATTTTTCTGGTCTTGCACTGCACTGCAGGCCGGGGCGGAGCCAGGATTTACACACGGGGGCGATTCAAGACGACAACAATCATGCATGGAGAAATATATACACGATAAGAATATACATAAGAACCAAATAAACGTTTAAGCTACAATACAAAAGAGATTAAAAAATAAAAAAGAACGAATATTATAGGCAAAAGGCAACAAAATTAATTAGCAGGTCACCCGATCAATCTAATTTTTAAGCTAGAAAAAGAATCGCAGTAATAACATGAATAAAGGAGATAAGAAAGATAACTGGGAGACTGATCCGAAGTAATATAAATGTCACTGAAGATCAGTTCCAAGAGACCAAATAAGCGAAACACTAGCGTAGAGGGTGTAATGTGCATACAGGTTAGATGTGTTTAGTAAAAAAACACAAATAGCATTACTAACCAGCTAATAGTATGAGATGCTATTAGAGATTATAATATGGAGGAACAAAAGAGATGGAGACAAAAACAGAATGGCCTTATTCTTAATTATATAAGATGCTATTAGAGATTAATATAGACAACTGATATGGTGCTAAAATACAAATAACATTGTTAACTATCTAATTATACTATTAAATAGCTAATTAAGAGGGTACATTACAGTGAGGCATATAAATGTTGGGGGGTGCTTGTGCCCCCCTGCCTCCGCCACTGACCACCACCACCAGAGGCGGCAACGGCGATCTTCACGTCGCACACTGGGCCACTGCTTCCAGGATGCAAGCTATTGTGGGGAGAAGGGTGCAGTTGAGGATGGTGTTCTTTAGGAACGATCGCCCTGGTGTCACTACCGGAGACCGGCTCTTTGCCGAGTGCCAAGTGGTTTGCCGAGTGTTGTTTTTCGGGTACTGGGCAAAGACGCCTTTGCCGAGTGTTTTTTTTTTGACACTCGGCAAAGTAGCTCTTTGCCGAGTGTTTTTTGTTTGACACTCGGCAAAGAAGCTTCTTTGCCGAGTGTTTTTTTTTTACACTCGGCAAAGAAAATTTCAAAGCACATTTTGAAGCAGTAAATTAATTCAAATGAAAAAAGTTTTCAACTACAAAGTTGTATAACTCATCAAGATGTACAATGTTTGTTTTGGTCTTTTCTTCATATGACAAAGTGAAAGTAAATTTGTTCACAAATCTAACATGTCTCTCTTGTAGTTTATGAAACTACAAGAGAGATATATAAGATTTGTGAACAATGTTAGAACGACCATGTCGGATGAACAGATGACTAAACAACCAAAATAAACTTTGTATATCTCAAAAAGTTATGAAACTTTGTAATTGGCAACTTTTTGATTTGAAATCATCTTGTCATGCAAAACTGTGTTTGAATTTCAAAAATTTAAAATTCAAACTTTTCAAACGACCTCGGATGGAAAAACAACCAAAATAAACTCTGTAGATCTCGAAAAGTTATGAAACATTGTAGTTGGCAACTTTTTGATTTGAAATCGTCTTATCATGCAAAACTGTGTTTGAATTTCAAAATTTTAAAATTCGAACTTTTCAAACGACCTTGGATGGAAAAACAATCACAATAAACTCCGTAGATCTCGAAAAGTTATGAAACATTGTAGTTGGCAACTATGCAAAATTGCGTTTGAATTTCAAAATTTTGAAATTCAAATTTTGTAAACGACTTCGGATGGAAAAACTTCCTAAACTAAAAGTGTAGATCTTGAAAAGTTATGAAACTTTATAGTTTACAACTTTTTTATTTGAATTCGTTTAGGGCCTCAAACAAGCAATTTACACTCGATTTAGTATAATATGTTGGGAACTAAAATAGAATCCAGACACAAGTGACAGTGTGGTATAGTGGTAGAGGAGGTTCGAGCTGAGGGGGAGGTCGCGGGTTCAAATTCTGTCGGCCGCGTTGCTGCGAAATTTACGCGAAAAACGCTAGAGATGGGCGGGCGCTAGCCGGTGGGGGCCTCCACCGATTAAAAAATATTCTATTTTTTCCATTTTTTCCCCATTTGTTTCAGGTTTTTTTTCGGTTCCAACTTTGCCGAGTGCCCGACAAAAAACACTCGGCAAAGACACCTTTGTCGATCCATTTTTTGCTGAGTGTCCTTTGCCAAGTGCAGCACTCGACAAAGCCTTTGCCGAGTGCAAATTGGGCTTTGCCGAGTGCCCCTGGCACTCGGCAAAGCCACTGAGTCCGGTAGTGTGTGTCCTTCAACGATTCCATGAGATTGCGCAGAGGAGAAATGTCGGGCATTATGTCTCCCAGAGAGAAGACCTCCTCCTGCTCTGCAGCGTGGGCTGGTGTGCGTGCTCACGCCCCCAGCTCTGCGAGGACGAGGAAGAGTACCATGGCGGTGATGAGAACCACACCACCATTGGTCTTGGTCGCAGGGCGGCAGAGCCAGGATTTAGACATAGGGGGCGTTCAAGACGACAACGATCATGCATGACGAAATATAACACGATAAGAATATACATAACAACCAAATAAACGTTTGTGCAACAATAAATTTAAAAAAATAAATATAACTAATATTATAGATAAAAAAGCAACAAAATTAATTAGCATGTCACCCGATCAATCTAGTTTTTTAGGCCAGAAAAAGAATCGCAGTAATAACATGAATAACGGAGATAAGAAAGGTAACAGGGGGAATGATCCTAAGGAATATAAATGTCACTGAAGATCAGTTCCGAGAAACCAAATAAGCAAAACACTGGCTAATTAGAGGGTTAATGTAACACCCTAAAATTTGCTACTTTGGAAATGTAGTTAAATCAATTTAATTTTAAATTTTTGTGCACATGAAATATAGAAAAAATTAATATTTTTCATCTTATTAAAATTCATCATAAGGAGTAGCAACATGGATGTGCATATATGCCGGTGCATTTGAATTATTGCAATGAGTGGTTGAATCCAAAATTCAAAATGAATTCAAAATGCTTTTGAGAATGAAATTAAAAATGACTTTGAAGTAAAGGAAAAGAAAGAAAAAGAGAATAGGAAAATAAAAGAGTTTAAAAGGGTTGTAAAATTTATTTTTGGAAGCCTACCAAAATTGCTCATTTTTATTTGAGTTGAAAAGTATATTTGAAACTCTATTTGAATTTGCATTTGATTCATAATTGAATTTGGTTTTGAAAACAAAATAGAAAAGGATTAGGAAAAGGAAAAACTCTTCCCCTCTCTTCTGGCCCAGCCGGCTCAGCTACTTCTTTTCCCCCGCGCAACCCAGCGGCCAGCCGGCCAGCTCCCTCCTCTTTCCCGCATGGCCCGTTCCCTCTCCGCAGCCCACTCCTCCGCGCACGGCCTGGCTTTGCACCGGCCCAGCACAGCGTCGGCCGCGCCCCCTTTCTCCTCTCTCTGACTGACCGGCCCCGTGCTCCATGTCACTGCCATCTCGGGCCCACTTGTCAGCACCATCCTTTACCTCCGTCGTAACCGAAGCGGACTCCGCCGCCGAGAGTCCAAAGTCGCCCCGCCTCGTCTGCCTTGTCGTGCGCTCCAAGATGCTCCCCGGGCCATAAATAGCAGACACCCGCATCGTGCCGCCTCCCTACCGAGGTCTAGAGCAAGCTGCATCCGCCGTATCGCCGTGCCACTGCAACCCTAGCCGCCACTGCCACCGTGCTCGCCTCGTAGTTCTACCGCTTTGTCGTCGTCTGGGACCGCTCGTCGAGTTTCGCTAGGAGGTAAGCAAGCAGATGGTACCGCGATAGCTCTCTCTCTCTCTCGCCTTCTGTTACCGTAGTGCCATCGCCATTGTTTCGTCCGAGTCCCGATCCGTTCGATCGAGCTCACGCGCGCCTCTATGCCTTCGCTTGTCTTCCCGATCCCCTAATTAAGTTCGACTCGCTCCGCTCTCCCTCCCCGGGCTAATCCTGTGGCCGATGATGCCCGGAACGTCGAAAACGATGAACGTCGGTGAGGTCCTCTGTTCCCCGGCCATGGCACCGTCGCGCACAGCGCCACTCCGGCGACCCCCGTTCCCCGATTTGATCTGCACCGCCCGATCTGAGATCAACGGCCTAGATTAGAAGATACCGATTCGGCTAGCTTATTTGCTAAAGAGACCCCAGATTTTTCCAAAATAAACCCGCCGTCCAGCGTAGTCCAAAATAATTCAAAATATGCCCTTGATTTATCTGTTTTGGCCCCTGTGTTTTTTCAAAAACAAGGCCAGGTCCATTAGGCATTTTAAATTTGGTTTTTAATTATAAATTGATTCCAACTATTTACAAAATTGCCACTGATCTTATTTTATGCGTAGTTTCTTCGTTTTAACTCCGATTTGATCCGTTCAAGTTGCGTTAGATTCATAATTGAGTAATCTATATGTTCATCCTACTGTTAAATATATTTTCATTTTTTGAAATTTGAGGTTAGATTTAATCTATTATTTTATTAAAGAAAATCTTGTTTAATTCATAACTTTTTCGTTATAGCTCTGATTAGAGTGTTTTTCGCGTCTGTGTGTTCGTAGTAACGTGTAGAACATCTTTAAAACCTTTTTACCTGTTGTTTATTATGTTTGGTGTATTGTTCTAATTTAGATCTATTGTTTGCTTCGTGTATGATTGCATGGATACTTGTGTGGTGCTTTATGATCATGTCCAGCCGATGAGCTTTGCGTTGGTGATATAAAAGAAGTTGGTGATCCAGAAGAAGTCATTTAGAGGTCACAATTCAATAGAAGAAGGATCTAAGTTTAAGGCAAGTATAGCATGAGATCTTCCTTGTTGTCATATACATCTTTAATCATTTAATTCATACTGCATGTGTCTACCTTGACTACCACTAAAAATTTCCTAGTACTTTGTTACCTTGTACCTTGTTACGTATGGGTTATTGCATTTGGTAGTATGATGCTAGTGCTCAATTAAATACCATGATCTTGTAACTTGACTAATGGTATATGCCATAAACATTAAAAGATATTTTTTAGCAATATGGAACAAGGGGGCTAGAGCATTGGGCTATTTTTATGGTGCTCTAGATTCCTCTCCCTAAGGACTTATCTGTAAGTGATCATACATGACTTACAGTACAGCTGTGATGGCTATATGGCTCTAGCTTTAGCTTAGTATGAGGACATTTTCTAGCTTGTTAGTGGTTACCTTTATTGGCGTAAGAATGGCTTGACGAATCAGGTATAGTGCGGCCTCTGCCCCCTTGTGTATAGGCTACGCGTCATTGTGCCATCGGGAAGGAGGCTCTACATCTGTTTGTCGAGTGAATCTAATGGCCCTAACTTGTTAGACAAACCTTTGAAAGGCTTCATAGTGAACCCTGCCGACCTTCCTTAGAAGTGGGTCAAGGGATTATCTATTTTGGGCGAAAGGGTAAATCACGACTCACAGTGAAAGTGTACAACCTCTGCAGAGTGTAAAACTGGTATATCAGTCGTGCTCACGATCACGAGCGGCATTGAAATATTTACGGAATAGACGATGAACATTGATGATACTGATGATGAAGATGCTCACTAATGATTATTGTTTATGTTATTCATTATTCATGTTTACCTGATCATGTGTTTATATGGGCTTATGAATAAACTTGTTGCCACCCAATTGCTAAAAGATGACTCATTAAAAGCTAATCGCAGTTAAGCCAGTGTCAGCCTTTTGAGCCTCATGAACCCCATGTTATATTTGTTGAGTACGACGTGTACTTACGCTTGCTTTATTTTTCAATTATTTGGATAAAAATTCCGGATGGGTACCAGATTGCTAAAGTTTGGAGAGATTAGACTTGTAATCAACCAGACAGTTATCCCTGTGGAATTAGAGTCTTCACCTGAAGATCGGAGTTGTCTTTCCGCTGTCTGCTGTCTAAGGTTATATCCTTTATACTAAGTACGTTATATATTGAGCATTGTCTTTTGATATTACCCTTATTTGTAGCTATATGTGAGATTTGACTTTCTGGGCTCACATATGGTGCGTATCTGGTTTTGTTTTTAAAACCGGATGCTATAGTTAATGTGCGAACAAAATAGATGTTTAGTAAAAAACACAAATAGCATTACTAACTAGCTAATTGAATGAGATGCTATTAGAGATTATAATATGGAGGAACAAAAGAGATGGAAACAAAAATAGAATGGCCTCATTCCTAATTATATAAGATGCTATTAGAGAAATTAAGGGGGTGTTTGAATCCAGGGGCTAAAGTTTAGTTCGTGTTACATTGGACATTCGGATGCTAACTAGGAAGACTAAATATGAGCTAATTATAAAACTAATTGCACATGAGTAGACTAATTAACGAGACGAATCTATTAAGCCTAATTAATCTATCATTAGCACATGTTTACTGTGGCACCACATTGTCAAATCATAGACTAATTAGTCTTAATAGATTCGTCTCGTAAATTAGTCTCAAACTGTACAATTAGTTTTGTAATTAGTCTATATATATTTAATATACTCTAAATTAGTGTCCAAACATCCAATGTGACATGGACTAAAGTTTAGTCCATAGAACCGAACACCCCCTAATATATACAAATGATATGAAGGTAAAATACAAATAACATTATTAACTACTTAATTACACCATTAATAAATAGCTAAAGAGGATACATTATGGGGAGACATAAAAATGTTGGGGGTGCTTGCCCGGCCCCTGCCTCCGCCACTGACTGCAGGTCTAGAAAACTCTTCATTCTAGCCTGGTTACAAAAGTCCAAGATCCATGCCCCTTGGGTAAACTCACATCATGGGGCACATCGTCTCTTACACGTGGACTTGCCGATACTCCTCCGTTCTATATTATAAATCATTTTAGCTTATTTTTCAAGTATATAGCATTTGCTATATATGTACCTAGATATATGTTGTGTCTTGATATATATGTACATACATATCAAAACCCTATCTACCTAGAAAAACTAAAATAACTTATAGTTTAGAACAGAGAAAATAGTATAGTACATACTAAATTAATACTCTTGCAATATTGCCCGTGTTGCTAGAAGAGGATTTCCCAACACAATATATACAACACTGCTGAGGCCTGAGGCAGACGTTGGACCAGCAGTGGAGACACGGCGAGTCGGCGAGCAGTGGCTTGAAAGATACAGCCCGTAGATGCAGCCATGGTTACTCCATTCCCGTGCCCACACCGTGCATCCACTGACGATCGACCCAACAGGCGAAGATGGGCGCGCGTGGCACCGGTACGTGCGTGCGTGCAACGACGACGATGCATGCATGGGCCCAGGATCCCGTGGTCCACGTACGTACATCTATGCCGGGGGTCGCCATGCATGGACAGCTAGCTCGATGCATCGATCGTCGGCCAACGGAGAGAAGAGAACTAACGAAGCCTGTGCTTCAGTGCTGCTTGGTAGCAATAGCTAGCCGCGTGGACAGTACAGTGTGCAAGTGAGACGTCGCCGACTCGCCGGAATGTAGCTAGGCCGGGCTCGCTAGTCGCTGCTGCTGCTACCACTACTAGCTAGCACTAGCACGCATGTCTCATCGGCTGGAAAAGATTATTGTTGCAGCTAGCTAGCTAGCTAGTAGCTGGCTCGTGCGTGACGTGTCTACGTCGTGCCATGAATTTTTTTGGGCCGGGTACCGTACCTGTCGACGATATGGATGTAGTGCTGGACTAGCTATAATGTGTGTGATTTATAGATGGCTTTATCCAGCACCTAGCTATAGTAAGCGTGGCGTCAGTGTCAGCGCGCACGATTGCACGTAAGCGTCGCAATTAATTAATTAATTAATTACTGGTAATCAATTAAAACAGGTAGCTAGCTGGGTAGTAGCTATAGGATAGAGACAACAAGAGAGCGTGCGTCCGCATGGTTTGGTCGATCGCCCACACCATGACACCACACGTACGTACGTGTGTCGTCACTGTCCGCCCGTGCACACAGACTGCGACGTCGCTCCAAATTCCAACTCTATGGGAGTACGTAGATAACCACATGTATACCTCTGCTTTGTAGCTTGAACAGTATACACGTATTTGTACGTCTATCATCTCGTGCTGTGTGTCCTCTCTACTACTGCAAGTTATGAGTGATTAGTTTCTAGAGGGCTGAGAGTATAGCTAGCTAGCTAGGGACCTTTTTTGTTTTATCTTTGCATGCCCAGTTGAATTTGAATAGAATTTAGTTGCCAAACTATTATATATACTTTTTCATGTCTTTGTGCCGCATGCATCATCTCCTTGTGTATATTTGACATGTGTTTAATTGAAACATTAGTATGAAGACCTATATATGTGCATTTCACATAGAAATTAATAGATATGATACTGCACACACACACACAAAGTAGTGGTGTGAATGATAACACATATAGCCATACATATGTATGTATGCCTTTGTTAGTTAGTTTTTCTGTACACTACTACTGTAACAAATCTCGGAGGCGGCGTTTTGGATTTTTAGAGGCGGGCACGGTGTCCACGTACCTCTGGCAAATAGTCACTTTTAATCAGCCATTTTCGTAGGTGGGTGTTTTTTCGCTTCCGGAGCTGGGCACGGTGTCCGCCACCGACAAGTAGTCACTGTTATTAGTCCGTCATTTTCAGAGGCGGAGGCGGATGTCCTCGTGGTCGTCTTCGCTAATATATTAACGGAGACGGACACGTTAGCAGGTCACCCATCTCCATTAAACCTAAAGTGTGGCTAGATTTGTAGTTTGGAGATGGTATGGACGAAGCTTGAAAGAATCCTTAATTGAGTGGTTAGATTCTGTAGTGATATATATATGAAGCGTCGTATACTTGCTTATATATATGGTAGCATGCATGTACCTCATTTAGAGATGGCCTTTTTTTAATTACCTTAGACGCGCGGCATAACTAAGGTTGTGTTGATAGAGTGGAGACATGCAGAGAGAGATGAGAGATACCAGCCGGTGCAGTGTATGGCCTCTGATCTCTCTTCCAGCCTGTCGCGCGCGCGTGCGTGCATACGCGTATCGCGGTCTCTCCTGCCGTGGCGCGGGGTAACGCAGATTCAAACGCCAGCTAAACGAATTGAAACGCTCGGCTCTGGGCTCTGGGCTCTGGCCGGTCCAAAGTAATCATGCATGCATGCATGTACGTACGCAGCGCAGCTCGTGCCACGTATACTCTGTGATCGAATACATACTCATCTGTCATCTCATCCATATACATAGGCATGCATGCAGGTTCATCGCACTTGGCCAGACATCATGTGCATGCACATCTCGCTTACCTGTATGTGTGGCCGGCCCGTACACAGGTAGGCGTGTCCACTGTCGGCATGCATGCATGCACGAACGTAGGGCCGCGCGTGTACCCGCACGTACAGGCAGCGTGCGTGCTTGTTGAGGCTGGCCGGCAGGCATTGGAGTTAGCGTATGGTGCAGGCGGTCGATCTGCAGGCACGCGTACGTCGGTACGTACGAGTGTGTACCTGCACGTACAGCAACACCCAACACGCACATGCCTATCTTTTAAAAACAAGTCGACAACTCTGTCGAATCGACTCCATGCAATGCAACTCAGCAATGAGAGCGGACAGGAGGCTCTGGCGCAGAGGGAGGAGACGGGATCTGAGGAGGGGTGAGATAGAAGAGATACCGTAAGGGTAAGTGAGAGAGTGGGAGAGAGAAAAAAAAGATGCGAACGTGAAGGGAGATGGACTTAATCGTATTGAAAAGAAAATTCAAGTCCTGGAATAACAAATCACTACCGGTTTAGTAATAATATTTTTCTTTGTACTAGTATTGTTCTATATAATAGTTCTTTCTCTCTTTTTTGAATATATATAGTAGCAAACGTGTCCATACGTTGCAACGAAACTCAATACATAGGAATCAGACTTCGTATCATCGTTAGACGCAAGTTATTCTAACTCGTATGAGCAGGACACATGAGTCCAGGTCACATACGAGATACTTAAAACGTGACGTAGTACGTCTCATAATCAAATTTGTATTGATCATTATTAGACGCGGGTTGTTCTAACTCATATGAACACATACCATATGAGTCCGGCTCACATACAAAACAAGGGTGTAAGCGAGACGAAAGAAACTCTCCAATACCTGAGTACTTATTTGGAGAAGATGGATGAAAAAATAGGCAGGGAGAAAAATTTTCTCTTTGATATTTCGTATGAATAATACTTCTTTCTAGATAATACCCACTCTCAAGTCCCATGCCATGACAATGCAAATCTTGTGGTGCCGGCCGCCATGGCGACATATATCCCAGAACCAGAGATATGCATGGGAGGCGCAGCAACAAGTGGCAGCATCCAGCATGCATACAGATACAGGTTCTAGTTCTAGAAGAAAAGATGGGGCACTTCATGGACTGCCAGCAATCCCATGCATGCATGCCAGCATGGACCGACTGACCGGTCCTTCTCATCGATCGCGTACGTGTAGGTCAGCGGCAGACACGGCGGAGCTCGGCTGACACGAATGCCTGGCCGTACGTGCCAGATGCATGCATGCACGAATTCTTCAATCCAACATGGTCCCCCTTTACTGTTTCTCAACTTAATTCTCATCACTGTTCAAATCTTAATTATTTCCGGCATTGTCGTACAAACATGTATCATATCATGTACGTACGGGCCATGGATTATACGTGTCGTTCTTGCATTGTTGGCCGTATAATTGATGTATGGCTGTATGCCTAGTAATATTTTAAAAAAAAGCGTCTATCAGAAGTAAGCCGTACATAGAATGCCCCTGCCACTTTTTTTTTTTTTGAAGACTTCACCGGAGGGGGAGAGCCCCACCTGAATGATTTTCCATAGATTCCGGCAAGCCGGTAAATGGAGGGTGCCAGGCACCTAGAGTTTACATGGTCTTAATCGTACAGGGCATTAATTCATGACAAATAAATTACACCAGTGATCAGCAATGGAACGGTCTTGGAAACGAAGGCGGCTGCTCCATAGGCGACATGTTTCCCTGCAGCTGTACAGGAGGCGGCTCAGATAGGGTTGCTGATGGCGAAAGACGACGTCGTGGCGATGGTTCCAAATCTGCCAGCAACACAGTAGTATCATCATCGGGAAGTGCTTAGCTGGGATATGTGGTGGCCGTGGCATCTCCCATAGGTGAGTTGGCTCCGGAAGGTTGACCCCAGTCCAGCCAATATGATTCCAGAAAGCCGAAGGAACCAGACAGCGAAAGATGAGGTGATCGGCAGTCTCTGCCGCATTACCACAAAGTTGGCAAATGTCGTCGTCGAGGACATGCTTGAGGTGGAGGTTGTAACGGCACTGTATGCGGTTGTTTACCAATAACCAGCCGAAAAAACGTACCCTGGGGGGCGCTCGGTTTCTCCAAATGAAGCTAGAGAAATTGCACGGGGAGCCCATGGTCTTGGATGCCTGATACACGGCTGAAGCATGGAGAGTTCCCAGCTGGCCGGCAAATTTGGAATATCTGCTGTCCGGAGCTTGTGTTAAAGTGATGTTGCTGATCATTTCATTGAGGGCATGCAGCTCTTCACTTGCTTGTGGTGACAGCCTGGAGACCAACATCGGTTGCAAACTGATGGTGAGGACCTCGGAGGCAGAGGCATCCGGCTTCGTGCAGTGGGAGAAAAGGCAGGGGAAGACAGTAGCGAGAGGCGAACCATCAAACCAAGAGTCATGCCAGAAGGACGTAGTCCGCCCGTCGCCCAGCTGCACCTTGGTGATACACCGGTAAGCTGGTAGCAAGGATCTGAGGGCCGACCAGTGACTGCCATCACCATGGTCGGACATGTTGAGGATGTCTTTATGCTCTCTGACCCAAGCAGCCCAAGCTGACTGTTCAGGATGGTGAAGACGGTGGAGAAGCTTCAAAAGGAGGCAAGCATTTTGAGTGGCAAGGTCCTTTACCCCGAGGCCTCCTTCCAAGGAAGGCCGCTGAACATCGTCCCACTTGACCAGGCATTTTGCACCAGATGTCTTATCTTTGCCGGACCAAAGGAAAGCTCGCCGTCTGCTATCAATGGCCGAGATGATTCCCGGGGGCAGCGCGAGAGCCTGCATCATATAGGTGGCCAGACCGTCTAGAACTGAGTTGATGAGAACAAGTCTGCTTTGGTGGTTGAGCAGCGCAGCCTGCCACCCAGAGAGCCGCCGGTCGACCTTGGAGATCAAGGGCGCGAAGGCGGCGAGGTTAAGCTTGACATTTGAGAGTGGTAAGCCAAGGTACACCTGAGGAAAGCTTGCTTGCTGGCACTGGAGGAGCCGGACGATCCGTTCCAAGCGGTCTTGCGGTACGTGCATAGGCACAAGCATGCTCTTGGAGTAATTGATCTTGAGACCAGTGGCCATGGCAAAGCTATCCAAAGTAACTTTGAGTCTCCGGATGTCTACTATTTCCGCTCGCACCAGTAGGAGGGTGTCATCGGCGTACTGCAACACTGGGCAGGGGCCATCTACAGCAGGGTGTCTGATGTTGGAATGCTTAATGAGTCTGAAAGGATCAAGATGCCCAAGAGGGGGGGTGAATTGGGCTAATTCGAAATTCTCTTGCAATAAACAAATCCTACGGATAGCCCAATTAACCCCTTGTGCCTAGAAAAGTATTTCTATCAAACTAATGCACAACGAACTCACCACCTATGTACCAACCTTACTCAAGCAAGCAATTCTATGGATGTAAAACAAGTATTGAATTGCTTAAAGTAAATACTCAAAGTAAGTGCTCAAAGTAAATAGGGAGAGAAAGGAACGCGGCGATGTTTTGCCGAGGTATCGAAGAGTCGCCACTCTCCACTAGTCCTCGTTGGAGCACCCGCGCAAGGGTGTAGCTCCCCCTTGATCCGCGCAAGGATCAAGTGCTCTTTACGGGTTGATTCTTCGACACTCCGTCGCGGCGAATCACCCAAAGCCGCTCACAACTTTGAGTTGGGTCACCCACAAGCTCCGCCGGGTGAACACCAAACTCCCAATCACCACCAAGCCGTCTAGGTGATGGCGATCACCAAGAGTAACAAGCACGAACTCTCACTTGACCACGCGAAGCCTAATGAGACGATGGATGCACACTTTGCTACTCTTGATTTGCTAGTGAGGCTACTCTCTTGGATTCTCAAATCACAAACACCTCACTAGGAACTTGCTCTTCTTGGCACTCACAAACGTGTTTCTCAGCTGTTGGAATGAGCAAAAGTTGCTCCACTCACGAGTGGAGCTTCTATTTATAAGGCAGCCTGAAAAACTATCCGTTATGAGCTTCTGCGGGGTGACCGGACGCTCCGGTCGTGATGACCGGACGCTCCGGTCAGTTCTACCCGCGAACCAGTATTTAAAGAGTCGACCGGACGCTGGCAGGGTCCGGTCAGCACTGACCGGACGCGTCCGGTCGCATAAAACCCTTACTGGAACCTTACTGGACTCGACCGGACGCTGAACCCTCAGGGTCCGGTCGCACTGACCGGACGCGTCCGGTCACACTTTTCCAAGTCTGGACCCTTACTGGAGTCGACCGGACGCTAGCTCTCAGCGTCCGGTCACACGACCCTCCAGCGTCCGGTCACAACAGACTTAACCACCTCAGTCAAACGAACTGACCGGACCCTGCGGCCAGCGTCCGGTCGCACCGGAGCCAGCGTCCGGTCAGTGTTTGACCCTCCATTCACTTTCAACTCTCGATCATATGTGAATGAAGTTTGCTCCAAAGGATCTTAGGCATTCATAGGAGCTACCTAGAGCTAGTTTTAACAAGTGTGCACCACACCTAACTCACTAGACTCAACTAGGTCAAGCTACTCGTTCATACCCCCCTTCATAGTACGGCCAAAGGAAAAACAAAGTCCTAAACTACTCTAAGTGTCTCTCCAGCTCCAATCGACACTTAGAACTAGTTATCCTTAACCTTGTCGTCCATCCTTTGAAAACCGAAACGATTTCCATCGTAGGGGCATGACAACCTCGATTGCCCAATCGATCTCCATTACCATGACCTAACTTAATTGCCTCTGCAAAACACACGTTAGTCATAGTAATCTTGTATTGACATTAATCACCGAAATCCAACTAGGGGCCTAGATGCTTTCAATCTCCCCCTTTTTGGTGATTGATGACAATACCACCTCGAGTATGTTATGGAGTGAGGTTTTTGACGGGCTTGGTTCATATAAGCTTTTGTCAGTAAGAATAAAAGAGTTAGTCAAGCTTATATGACCCAAGCCAACACAATGTACTCAAAGGATATGAATTAAGCATGAGTACTAATAATAAAGCTCATTTGCTTCGAAGTATAAACGCGGAAGCAAACGCAAATGAGCATTACACAAGTGATATGACATATAGATAATGCAAAGTAGAAATCACACATGTCAAATATCACAACCACGTAGATAACACTATCACATATATATAGTAGTATGCATGAAAGTAAACACACAAATGCATAAGTAATAGTGTATCACACAAATAAAACTCCAAATGTATATAATAATCTAATACTAGATAACTAGCTCCCCCTAAAGCTCACTCCCCCTGAGTCTACATACCCAAAACCCTCTCCCCCTTTGGCGTCAAACACCAAAACCTAAGGGTCGGTCGGCGGGGCTGCAGCGGACGAGTCGGGCGCTGAAGTACGTGGAGCAAGATGGAACTGGGCGCCATCATCATCTGATCCTGAGCTCTGAACTGACTGACCCTCTGAAGCAGGAAGTGTCGCTGAAGCGGTCTGGGTCTGAGCTGGGGCTGGTGCTGCCTGTGACGCTGCAAGTAAGTCTGTCGTAGGATCTGACGAGGCGACAGACGAGGGGAGCCTCTGAGTGGTCATGATAGCTGGAGCTGCTGTAGACGGACCGGCAGTATGCATGTGAGGCGGAGTAGGCATGCCGGTCAACTCGCTGAATGATGCTCCAAGACTCCTGGAGACTGACGACTCAGGCACAAACAGCGAGGAAGACTGCTCTGGTGTAAAGCCCGTCTGAAAGGGCGTGAACTGCGGGGCAACACCCGGTGAGGCTAACCACTGGGACACCTGTACTGGAGGTGACGTGAACTGAACTGGAGGCTGTCCCTGACTCTGAAGCCCGATGGGCTGTACTGCTGGAGTCGTCGAAGTGGTAGGAGGCTGTGCAAGCTGGGGCGAAGGCTGTGGCATTGGGACCCCAATAGCTGTCACTACATGCTGCATGAATCCCATGAGCTGCTGCTGCATTAGTAGCTGCTGGTGCTGAAGGAGCTGCTGCTGTCGCTGGAACTCGTCCTGACGAGCCTGAAACTGTGCGAAGTTGGCAGCTGTCTCCTGTGCCTGTCGTGTCTGATCCTGCTGCATCCGCTCAAGAATAGCAATGAGAGCGGGGTCTGTCTGTGGAGCAGGTGGAGCAGAACTGGAGCTACCGGCCTCTGCATCGTGTCTGCGTGGAGGCATCTGAGGTATAGGCTGGTAGTCGTCGTCGGAGCTATCACTGTACTCGCTCACCTCCTGCTGTGCCTCTAGCTCCGCCTCCTCAGTAGCTGCAATCCCTCGTATAATCTCATCCTGCTGAGCTGCAGACTCTGGCACGTCGGGGCGACGGCTGGGCTGACTGGGTGCCTGAGGAGTGGTGTGTCTGATCCGCTGTGACAGGTTGTAAGCTGGGAACTCTGTGGTGGCAGCTGTATACTCATCCATCATGCCAGGGGGCTTATCCATCACAACTCTGCGGATGAGGAAAGTGATCCAGTGAGCATAGGGAAGCTGCCTGCGACCCTTGAATCCCTCAGCTATAGTATCCTCCATCTCAGAAAGAAGGAGGTCCCAGATGTCAAACACTGTCATCTGCATGATAGCATTGAGAAGCCAGAGCTGTAAGCGAGTCAGGCCCTCCCTGTATCCCAACCTGGGAAGCAGTGTCCTCCTGATGATGGCCTCTAGTATCCTCGCTGTAGGAGTCAAGTCACTGGGGTTCCTGCTCGACCCCTCACCAAATGGCTCCTTGAAGCAATGCCGCACTAAGTCTGTAGGGGGTACCAACCCTCCATGGGGACGCCTGGGAGGTCCCTGCTGTCCATAGCAAACCTCATGCATCCTTATAGGTTGCTCCTGTAGTCTCAGTATCTCCCTGGCTCTGCCACTAGTCACTCTATGGTCTTTGCCGTTGAAGGCAAAGTGAATGAATCTGTGATGAGGATCAACATAGAGCGAGGCATAAAACTGACGGACCCAAGATGGTACATATATCCCCGTCCGTCCAATCAGATCTGACAGTCCTGGCAAATATGACAAGTATTGCCGAATGCCCTCTCCGGCTGCTGCCACAATGGACTCTATCTGACAGACCCTCTGTGATCTGAACACTGCCCCACTGTTAAGATATGCATTGTAGAAATCCTCATGCAGTGGCGTGTAGAACCCCTCAGCTGCTCTCTCATCCCTCCTCGGAGGAAACCAGACCTCAAACTCCACAAACCGCAGCTGCTGAACCTACCTGGCTGTAGCGGCCCTCAAGTCGAGGTGAACCACTGGAGGCGGACCCTGTGAAGGACGTGAACCCCTGCGCCGTGTCACTGGCCTCGGTGGAACTGCAGCACTGGTACGACTCGAGCGGCGTAGCTGAGGTGCCGGCTCGGTCTCCTGACTCTCCTGAGTCTCCTGGGCTGGCTGAGGCTCTGCTGGTGGGGGCTGCTGCTGTGCTGACGGACCCTCCTCAATGGCAACCCGTCGTCCTGCCAACGTGGCAGTCCCAGCTGGACTACCATGACGACGCTCAGCCTCCTCAATCGCAGCTCTGAGTGCGGGTGAAACTGGCTGATCTGCAATAACAACTCCGCTGCGGGTACCACCTCTCTCTGCACGCTCTGCGGCCTCTGCAACAGCTGCTGCTCTCGCTGTCTCGGCGTCGGGGTACTTGCGCTTCTTGGATGTTACTTGCTTGGTTGACTTGCCCTTGGATCCGGCTGGCTGACGAGGCGGGGGCCTCCGATCATCATCGCCTGGGCCACCACCAACAATCTTGGTGCGAGCCATCTGAGCTGACAAGATGGTGAACTGTCGCTGATGAAGATCAACTGTCAATCTGCCGCTTTCGAGGCTTGGCCTCGATCCTTACTCGCGAGCTTGGCTCCGAGTTTACTGCCAACTGCCAGACGAAACACAACGGAACCGACTCGCTGCACGATAGAATAGATGGATATACAAATAAATACCATATATCTAATAGTTGCGAAATCCTAATAGAGAAAGCAATGTAGATGCGAAATTGAATCGTATGGCTTTCTACCTGACGAAACGCGAACCGAGAAGAGGTAAGATATCACGCGGGGGATTCTCGGAACCGGGCTAGGGTTATGTCAAATGCCCTGAATGCAATGGGGAATCAGTGCGATTAGAGTTTGATCTAGGTCATAATTTGAGATCAAAATTGAAGCACAAGATTTTGCCTTACCAACCAGTTAGAGGATCGGGCAAGAGTGGCGAAGATTGGCAGCCTCGGCACCGATGGGGCAGCGAGCTTGGGTGCGAGGTGACCGGCGAGGTGCTGAGCAGAGGCAAGGCAGGGCCGGAGCTCGGCGGCGCTTGGCTGCGACGGGCAGATGGTGGCACGGGACAGCGGCGCGGGGCTCGGTGGCGCGGGACAGCGGCGCGGGGCTCGGTGGCGCGCTAGGCCGGGGCACGACGGCGCGGACGCGAAGTGACCGGCTATGGCGGCGGCTCCGGCGAGGCAGCGGCGGCGCGGCTTGGCGAGGCAGCGGCGGCGCGTGCGCGAGGTAGGGCGCGAGGAGGTGGCGGCGCTGGTTGGGTCAGAAGAGAAAAAGGAGATCCGGATTTATAACCCCCAACACGTGACAGAGAAGGAAACGGGAAAAAGAGTCCTTAAGACGCGCGAGATCCATTGACCGGACGCTCCGGTGGTAGCGACCGGACGCTACCACCCAGCGTCCGGTCGATTCCAGAGAGGTCCAAATCCTCTGGAATCGCGACCGGACGCGTCCGGTGGTCCTTGACCGGACGCAGGCAGGGTCCGGTCAGTACAACTTTGTCATCCTCCGATCGACCGGACGCTGAACCCTTTCTGACCGGACGCACAGACGCAGCGTCCGGTCACTCCTTCAACAGCAGTTCACCTCCTGTGAACTGACCGGACGCTGGACAGCAGCGTCCGGTGCAGCGTCCGGTGCACCTTTTTCAGCAATTCTTCAACATACCTTCGCGCTACCTGTTCCCAATCAAGTCCCAACTTGAATAAGATCCAAATAAACACCAATTGGGACTGATGTGAGTGACCTCTCTCAAACCCTCATATTTTTCAAAATATTTTGCCTTAGGCTATAATTCTTTTTAAGAAAGTAGGCAACAAGAGGGCAAATGGAACAAAACGACAAAACAACATTCATGCAAATGTAATGCTTGTAAGTAAATCTAGTTGCTTGTCAAGTTTGATCCAAGGTTAAGCTTCTTCACACGCTTTTCGGCGGTTATCTTAACCATGTTAGACAAGCCCTATATGCATTGCCACAAATTAAACAAGTTGTATTTTACAATGAATGCAGGGGACAACACAAGCTCAATTTTTTGTGAAGTTACTAAAATCAAGTACATTGAGCTCGTTCCGCAATCTACAAAATGTAGCTTCATCTAGCGGTTTAGTGAAGATATCCGCTAATTGATCTTCGGATCTTACACCTTCTAGTGATATATCATTTTTGGCTACATGATCTCTTAGAAAGTGATGGCGGATATCTATATGCTTGGTGCGAGAGTGTTGAACCGGATTATTTGCAAGTTTTACCGCACTTTCATTGTCGCACAAAAGAGGTACTTTCTCTAGAACTACTCCATAGTCTAGTAAAGTTTGTTTCATGTATAATATTTGTGCACAACAAGCACCCGCGGCAATGTATTCCGCTTCGGCGGTGGACAAAGCCACACTATTTTGTTTCTTGGAGGACCAAGATACAAGAGATCTACCAAGCAAATGGCACCCTCCGGATGTGCTCTTTCTATCAACTTTGCATCCGGCGTAGTCCGAATCGGAATAGCCAATTAATTCAAATAAAGCTCCTTTGGGATACCAAAGGCCAATGCTTGGTGTGTGCTTAAGATACCTAAGGATTCTTTTTACGGCAATTAAATGTGTTTCCTTAGGACTAGCTTGAAATCTAGCACACATACACACACTAAACATGATGTCGGGCCTAGATGCGGTTAAATATAACAAGCTACCAATCATAGAACGGTAGAGAGTTTGATCAACCGAGTTACCTCCCTCATCTAGGTCGAGATGTCCATTTGTAGGCATTGGGGTCTTGATTGGCTTACATTCATCCATCTTGAATCTTTTGAGAAGATCTTTTGTGTATTTCTCTTGAGAGATGAAGATGCCTTCTTTCATTTGCTTGACTTGAAAACCAAGAAAGAATGTAAGCTCACCAATCATTGACATCTCGAACTCCTTAGACATCAATTCACCAAATTCTTTGCATGAGTCTTCATTTGATGATCCAAAGATGATATCATCAACATATACTTGACAAATGAAGATATGCCCATCAAGCTTCTTGGTGAATAGTGTGGTGTCGACCTTCCCAATGGTGAAGCCCTTCTCAATGAGGAAGTCCCGAAGGCGCTCATACCAAGCTCTTGGGGCTTGCTTAAGCCCATATAGTGCCTTGGACAACCTATAAACATGATTAGGATATCTAGGGTCTTCAAACCCGGGAGGTTGATCAACATAGACTAGTTCATTAATAAAGCCATTTAAGAATGCACTTTTCACATCCATTTGATATAGTTTCATTTCATGATGTGATGCATATGCAAGAAGGATACGGATGGCTTCTAATCTTGCAACCGGTGCAAAGGTTTCTCCAAAATCTAAACCTTCAACTTGAGAGAACCCCTTTGCTACTAGTCTTGCCTTGTTCCTCACAACAACACCTTGATCATCTTGCTTGTTGCGGAACACCCACTTCGTTCCAATGACTCTTGCATCTTTTGGTCGCTCTTCAAGATTCCAAACTTCATTGCGAGTGAAGTTGTTCAACTCTTCATGCATGGCATTGATCCAATCCGGATCTTTAAGAGCATCTTCTACCTTGGTAGGCTCATAGCAAGAGACAAAGGAGTGATGAGCAATAAATGAAGTAAGTTTTTGAGATCGAGTCATCACCCCCTTTGTTGGACTCCCTATGATGAGATCTTGTGGATGATCTTGTAGGAGAGGTGTATTTCTTCTATTGACCACTTGAGGAGGAGGTTGTGGAGCATCAACATCTTGTGCTTGTACCACCATTTGCTCATGGGAGATATGAGTATCTTCATTTTCTACTCTCCCAACTTTTTCACCATCTTGTGGTACATTTGATGAAGAAGGTTGGTTAATGACTTGTACATCATCTTCATCATCTTTTGGCTTGATGTCTCCCACCGGAATGTTCTTCATAGCCTCCCTCAATGGTTCATCACCTACATCATCAAGATTCTCATGTGCTCCTTGGGAGCCGTTAGATTCATCAAATTCCACATCATATGTTTCTTCAACCAAGCCGGTGGCATGATTAAATACTCTATATGCTTTGGACTTCAATGAGTAACCAACAAGAAAACCTATATCACAACGCCTTTGAAACTTCCCTAGGTGTTGCCGCTTCTTGTAGATGTAGCACTTGCAACCAAACACCCTAAAGAAGGAGACGTCCGGCTTCTTCCCATTGAGCAACTCATATGGTGTCTTGACAAGGAACTTTTGAAGAAATAGGCGGTTGGATGCATAACATGCGGTGTTGATTGCTTCCGCCCATAGAGCTTCGGGGGTGTTGTACTCATCTAGCATTGTCCTTGCAAGAGTGATCAAAGTCCGGTTCTTCCTCTCAACTACACCATTTTGTTGAGGAGTATAGGTTGCGGAGACTTCATGTTTGATTCCAACTTCATCACAATAAGCTTCTATATTTGTGTTGTCAAACTCTTTGCCATTGTCACTTCTTATCTTCTTTAGCTTCACTTCAAATTCATTTTGAGCTCTCTTGGCAAACTTCTTGAAACATGATGCAACTTCGGATTTGTCATGAAGGAAGAACACCCATGTATATCTTGAATAGTCATCCACAATTACAAGACAATAGAGATTTCCTCCTAAACTCTTGTATGTTGTTGGTCCAAATAAATCCATGTGTAGGAGTTCTAGCACTCTTGTGGTTGACATGAAGGCTTTGGTTGGATGAGTGTTTGCAACTTGCTTGCCGGCTTGACATGCACTACAAAGCTTGTCCTTCTCAAACTTCACATCCTTCAATCCTCTTACCAAATCATTCTTCATAAGCTTCTTGAGTGAGCTCATCCCAACATGAGCAAGTCTTCTATGCCATAGCCACCCAAGTGTTGTTTTGGTGAATAGGCAAGTTTTCAAGTTTGCATCTTCGGAGGTGAAGTCAACTAGATATAAGTTGTTGTATCTAAATCCATTGAATATCACTTGATTGTCATCTACTTTGGATACAACAACCTCCTTTTCGGTGAATAAGCATTGAAATCCAAGATCACACAATTGCCCAACGGATAGCAAGTTGAAGCTCAATGAAGCAACATAGAGTACATTGGAAATGGAATGATCATTTGATATTGCCACTTTGCCCAATCCTTTAACCTTGCCCTTTGAATTATCTCCAAATGTTATTTTCTCTTGTCCATCTACCTTTTCATCTAGTGAGGTGAACATACGAGGATCACCGGTCATATGTTGAGTGCAACCACTATCAATAACCCAATGACTTCCACCGGTCTTGTAGTTCACCTACACACAAGAGATTCAAGCTTTAGGGATCCAAGCTTGTTGAGGGCCCTTCACCTTCTCAACAAGTGACTTAGCCACCCAAATTTTCTTAGGCCTACTCTTGTTGGGGGGACCTAAGAACATGACTTTCATCTTTCCACTCGAATCTTTTCTAAGCATGTAGTGAGCATTGAAGGCAAAGGGTCTAGCATGCTTGGGCAAGGGTTGTGGTGGTGGAGTTTGACACTCATGAGCAAAGTGGCCTTCTTGTCCACACTCAAAACATCTCTTTGGCTTTGGCTTTGGCTTTGATTGTTGGTGTTGAGCTTGAGCCTTCTTCTTCTCTACACTTGCCATATATCCAATGCCACTTCTATCCATCTTCATGACAGTATTCATGAGTAGCTCACTTTGGAGATGCTTGCCTCTAGCAAACTTGCTTAATCCCACCTTGAGATGCTCTTTCTCCATCTTGAGCTTCTTATTCTCTTCCTTGAGAATATCATTGTTCTTCTCCTCCTTGAGTTTCTTGATTTCTTCTTTTAGCTTCTCATTCTCAAGGATCACCTCTTTGTCATGATCAAGAGTTTCTAGCACAATGGTGTTGTGACTTTTCATCTCTTCAAGATCTTTCATGAGCTTTTCATTGTCACTCTTGAGCTTGACAAACTCATCATAGTCATTGCACTCAACCACTTGCTTGCCCTTGCTACTAGATCCATGCTCAATGCTTTCATCAATTAAATCATCACATGAGGTAGCTATATCAATCTTAACAACATGGTTAGTAGCATCATGTGGCTCATTTGGTAAGAATTCTTGTGCAATAATAAGAGTATCATAATTGATCTTTAGAGTTGTATATTCATCTTTTAGCTTATTGTGACTAGTGATAAGCTCATTGTGCACCCACTCAAGTTTATCATTTTTATCTTTAAGCTCTTTCTTAGAAGATTTGAGCTCCTTAAGTTTGGATGATATGGAATCATTTGCTTCTTTGAGCTCATCATTAGTCTTTTCTAATGTATCACACTTAGCTAAGAGTGAATCATTTTTAGCATCAAGTTTTTCATTTGTAGCTCTACTCTTTCTAATGATCTTTGTATATTTTCTTAGTATTTTGACAAGATCATCATATGTAGGTGAGTCATCATCATCGCTATCACTATCATCATCACTAGCATGTTCATCATCACTACTATCATCACTCTTAGTTACCTTGCGTTCACCTTTGGCCATAAGGCATAGGTGTGTAGAGGATGATGGCGATGGTGGTGGTGAAGATGCAAGATCAATAGCAATGGCGGCCACCTTTTCATCGTCACTCTCATCATCGGATGATCCACTTGATGAATCGATGTCCGTGAGCCAATCACCGACAATGTAGGCCTTGCCACTCTTCTTCTTCTTGTAGAAGTCCCTCTTTTTGCCATCTCTCTTCTTGTATGGCTTGTTCTTCTTCTTTTCATCTTCATCACTTGAATCATCTTTCTTGCCCTTGTTCTTGAACTTGTCTTTCTTGGGCTTTGTGCATTGATGAGCTAGATGGCCAAGTTCGCCACAATTGTAGCAATCCATCTCGGAGATTGGCTTTCTTCTTGAGCTTGTGAAGAACTTCTTTTTCTTGCCATCAAACTTGATGCCACTCTTATTTAGCCTTTTTAGCATCTTGGTGGTCTTCTTCACCATGAGGGCAAGGCTTTCATCATCATTTTCATCACTTGAGCTCTCATACTCAAGCTTTGCTTTGCCCTTGTCTTGGCTAGCTTTGAATGCTAAGTCCTTCTCTTTCTTCTTTGTAGAGGATGAGCCATCTTGTGGTGTGATGTGCATGTACATCTCATGAGCATTGATCTTTCCCAAGATTTGTGTCGGTGTAGCGGCGGAAAGATCACCTTGATGTAGCACGGTCACAATGTGCCCATATTTGTCAATGGGGAGGACACTCAAGATTCTTCTCACAACGTCGGATGGTGACATTTGAGTAAGTCCAAGCCCATTGACTTCCTCTACAAGAACATTTAATCGAGAATACATCTCATTAGCACTTTCTTTGGGAAACATCTCAAAAGAATTTAGCTTTTTAATCACAAGATGATAGCGTTCCTCACGCTCACTCTTGGTTCCCTCATGGAGCGCACAAACGTCCGACCATAGTGCATGGGCGTCTTTGTGGTTCCTTACACGATTGAACACCTCTTTGCAAAGGCCTCTAAAAATGGTGTTGCGAGCCTTTGCATTCCATTTTTCATAATTTACTTCATCGCCTTGAAGTTGGGCGGCATTCCTAGGTGCGGGGAACCCTTGGGAGGCGGCTCTAAGAATTCCAACATCTAGAGCTTCTAAGTATGCCTCCATGCGGATTTTCCAATATGGAAAATCATCTCCCTCAAAGATAGGAGGAGGACCATCCCCGTGAGACATCTTGCTCTAAGCGTTTAAGCTTAAAAACGTGAGCACGAGGCTCTGATACCAATTGAAAGGATCAAGATGCCCAAGAGGGGGGGTGAATTGGGCTAATTCGAAATTCTCTTGCAATAAACAAATCCTACGGATAGCCCAATTAACCCCTTGTGCCTAGAAAAGTATTTCTATCAAACTAATGCACAACGAACTCACCACCTATGTACCAACCTTACTCAAGCAAGCAATTCTATGGATGTAAAACAAGTATTGAATTGCTTAAAGTAAATACTCAAAGTAAGTGCTCAAAGTAAATAGGGAGAGAAAGGAACGCGGCGATGTTTTGCCGAGGTATCGAAGAGTCGCCACTCTCCACTAGTCCTCGTTGGAGCACCCGCGCAAGGGTGTAGCTCCCCCTTGATCCGCGCAAGGATCAAGTGCTCTTTACGGGTTGATTCTTCGACACTCCGTCGCGGCGAATCACCCAAAGCCGCTCACAACTTTGAGTTGGGTCACCCACAAGCTCCGCCGGGTGAACACCAAACTCCCAATCACCACCAAGCCGTCTAGGTGATGGCGATCACCAAGAGTAACAAGCACGAACTCTCACTTGACCACGCGAAGCCTAATGAGACGATGGATGCACACTTTGCTACTCTTGATTTGCTAGTGAGGCTACTCTCTTGGATTCTCAAATCACAAACACCTCACTAGGAAATTCAAATTTTGTAAACGACTTCGGATGGAAAAACTTCCTAAACTAAAAGTGTAGATCTTGAAAAGTTATGAAACTTTAGTTTACAACTTTTTTATTTGAATTCGTTTAGGGCCTCAAACAAGCAATTTACACTCGATTTAGTATAATATGTTGGGAACTAAAATAGAATCCAGACACAAGTGACAGTGTGGTATAGTGGTAGAGGAGGTTCGAGCTGAGGGGGAGGTCGCGGGTTCAAATTCTGTCGGCCGCGTTGCTGCGAAATTTACGCGAAAAACGCTAGAGATGGGCGGGCGCTAGCCGGTGGGGGCCTCCACCGATTAAAAAATATCTATTTTTTCCATTTTTTCCCCATTTGTTTCAGGTTTTTTTTCGGTTCCAACTTTGCCGAGTGCCGACAAAAAACACTCGGCAAAGACACCTTTGTCGATCCATTTTTTGCTGAGTGTCCTTTGCCAAGTGCAGCACTCGACAAAGCCTTTGCCGAGTGCAAATTGGGCTTTGCCGAGTGCCCCTGGCACTCGGCAAAGCCACTGAGTCCGGTAGTGTGTGTCCTTCAACGATTCCATGAGATTGCGCAGAGGAGAAATGTCGGGCATTATGTCTCCCAGAGAGAAGACCTCCTCCTGCTCTGCAGCGTGGGCTGGTGTGCGTGCTCACGCCCCCCTCTGCGAGGACGAGGAAGAGTACCATGGCGGTGATGAGAACCACACCACCATTGGTCTTGGTCGCAGGGCGGCAGAGCCAGGATTTAGACATAGGGGGCGTTCAAGACGACAACGATCATGCATGACGAAATATAACACGATAAGAATATACATAACAACCAAATAAACGTTTGTGCAACAATAAATTTAAAAAAATAAATATAACTAATATTATAGATAAAAAAGCAACAAAATTAATTAGCATGTCACCCGATCAATCTAGTTTTTTAGGCCAGAAAAAGAATCGCAGTAATAACATGAATAACGGAGATAAGAAAGGTAACAGGGGGAATGATCCTAAGGAATATAAATGTCACTGAAGATCAGTTCCGAGAAACCAAATAAGCAAAACACTGGCTAATTAGAGGGTTAATGTAACACCCTAAAATTTGCTACTTTGGAAATGTAGTTAAATCAATTTAATTTTAAATTTTTGTGCACATGAAATATAGAAAAAATTAATATTTTCATCTTATTAAAATTCATCATAAGGAGTAGCAACATGGATGTGCATATATGCCGGTGCATTTGAATTATTGCAATGAGTGGTTGAATCCAAAATTCAAAATGAATTCAAAATGCTTTTGAGAATGAAATTAAAAATGACTTTGAAGTAAAGGAAAAGAAAGAAAAAAGAATAGGAAAATAAAAGAGTTTAAAAGGGTTGTAAAATTTATTTTTGGAAGCCTACCAAAATTGCTCATTTTTATTTGAGTTGAAAAGTATATTTGAAACTCTATTTGAATTTGCATTTGATTCATAATTGAATTTGGTTTTGAAAACAAAATAGAAAAGGATTAGGAAAAGGAAAAACTCTTCCCCTCTCTTCTGGCCCAGCCGGCTCAGCTACTTCTTTTCCCCCGCGCAACCCAGCGGCCAGCCGGCCAGCTCCCTCCTCTTTCCCGCATGGCCCGTTCCCTCTCCGCAGCCCACTCCTCCGCGCACGGCCTGGCTTTGCACCGGCCCACAGCGTCGGCCGCGCCCCCTTTCTCCTCTCTGACTGACCGGCCCCGTGCTCCATGTCACTGCCATCTCGGGCCCACTTGTCAGCACCATCCTTTACCTCCGTCGTAACCGAAGCGGACTCCGCCGCCGAGAGTCCAAAGTCGCCCCGCCTCGTCTGCCTTGTCGTGCGCTCCAAGATGCTCCCCGGGCCATAAATAGCAGACACCCGCATCGTGCCGCCTCCCTACCGAGGTCTAGAGCAAGCTGCATCCGCCGTATCGCCGTGCCACTGCAACCCTAGCCGCCACTGCCACCGTGCTCGCCTCGTAGTTCTACCGCTTTGTCGTCGTCTGGGACCGCTCGTCGAGTTTCGCTAGGAGGTAAGCAAGCAGATGGTACCGCGATAGCTCTCTCTCTCTCTCGCCTTCTGTTACCGTAGTGCCATCGCCATTGTTTCGTCCGAGTCCCGATCCGTCGATCGAGCTCACGCGCGCCTCTATGCCTTCGCTTGTCTTCCCGATCCCCTAATTAAGTTCGACTCGCTCCGCTCTCCCTCCCGGGCTAATCCTGTGGCCGATGATGCCCGGAACGTCGAAAACGATGAACGTCGGTGAGGTCCTCTGTTCCCCGGCCATGGCACCGTCGCGCACAGCGCCACTCCGGCGACCCCCGTTCCCCGATTTGATCTGCACCGCCCGATCTGAGATCAACGGCCTAGATTAGAAGATACCGATTCGGCTAGCTTATTTGCTAAAGAGACCCCAGATTTTTCCAAAATAAACCCGCCGTCCAGCGTAGTCCAAAATAATTCAAAATATGCCCTTGATTTATCTGTTTTGGCCCCTGTGTTTTTTCAAAAACAAGGCCAGGTCCATTAGGCATTTTAAATTTGGTTTTTAATTATAAATTGATTCCAACTATTTACAAAATTGCCACTGATCTTATTTTATGCGTAGTTTCTTCGTTTTAACTCCGATTTGATCCGTTCAAGTTGCGTTAGATTCATAATTGAGTAATCTATATGTTCATCCTACTGTTAAATATATTTTCATTTTTTGAAATTTGAGGTTAGATTTAATCTATTATTTTATTAAAGAAAATCTTGTTTAATTCATAACTTTTTCGTTATAGCTCTGATTAGAGTGTTTTTCGCGTCTGTGTGTTCGTAGTAACGTGTAGAACATCTTTAAAACCTTTTTACCTGTTGTTTATTATGTTTGGTGTATTGTTCTAATTTAGATCTATTGTTTGCTTCGTGTATGATTGCATGGATACTTGTGTGGTGCTTTATGATCATGTCCAGCCGATGAGCTTTGCGTTGGTGATATAAAAGAAGTTGGTGATCCAGAAGAAGTCATTTAGAGGTCACAATTCAATAGAAGAAGGATCTAAGTTTAAGGCAAGTATAGCATGAGATCTTCCTTGTTGTCATATACATCTTTAATCATTTAATTCATACTGCATGTGTCTACCTTGACTACCACTAAAAATTTCCTAGTACTTTGTTACCTTGTACCTTGTTACGTATGGGTTATTGCATTTGGTAGTATGATGCTAGTGCTCAATTAAATACCATGATCTTGTAACTTGACTAATGGTATATGCCATAAACATTAAAAGATATTTTTTAGCAATATGGAACAAGGGGGCTAGAGCATTGGGCTATTTTTATGGTGCTCTAGATTCCTCTCCCTAAGGACTTATCTGTAAGTGATCATACATGACTTACAGTACAGCTGTGATGGCTATATGGCTCTAGCTTTAGCTTAGTATGAGGACATTTTCTAGCTTGTTAGTGGTTACCTTTATTGGCGTAAGAATGGCTTGACGAATCAGGTATAGTGCGGCCTCTGCCCCCTTGTGTATAGGCTACGCGTCATTGTGCCATCGGGAAGGAGGCTCTACATCTGTTTGTCGAGTGAATCTAATGGCCCTAACTTGTTAGACAAACCTTTGAAAGGCTTCATAGTGAACCCTGCCGACCTTCCTTAGAAGTGGGTCAAGGGATTATCTATTTTGGGCGAAAGGGTAAATCACGACTCACAGTGAAAGTGTACAACCTCTGCAGAGTGTAAAACTGGTATATCAGTCGTGCTCACGATCACGAGCGGCATTGAAATATTTACGGAATAGACGATGAACATTGATGATACTGATGATGAAGATGCTCACTAATGATTATTGTTTATGTTATTCATTATTCATGTTTACCTGATCATGTGTTTATATGGGCTTATGAATAAACTTGTTGCCACCCAATTGCTAAAAGATGACTCATTAAAAGCTAATCGCAGTTAAGCCAGTGTCAGCCTTTTGAGCCTCATGAACCCCATGTTATATTTGTTGAGTACGACGTGTACTTACGCTTGCTTTATTTTTCAATTATTTGGATAAAAATTCCGGATGGGTACCAGATTGCTAAAGTTTGGAGAGATTAGACTTGTAATCAACCAGACAGTTATCCCTGTGGAATTAGAGTCTTCACCTGAAGATCGGAGTTGTCTTTCCGCTGTCTGCTGTCTAAGGTTATATCCTTTATACTAAGTACGTTATATATTGAGCATTGTCTTTTGATATTACCCTTATTTGTAGCTATATGTGAGATTTGACTTTCTGGGCTCACATATGGTGCGTATCTGGTTTTGTTTTTAAAACCGGATGCTATAGTTAATGTGCGAACAAAATAGATGTTTAGTAAAAACACAAATAGCATTACTAACTAGCTAATTGAATGATGCTATTAGAGATTAATATGGAGGAACAAAAGAGATGGAAACAAAATAGAATGGCCTCATTCCTAATTATATAAGATGCTATTAGAGAAAAATTAAGGGGGTGTTTGAATCCAGGGGCTAAAGTTTAGTTCGTGTTACATTGGACATTCGGATGCTAACTAGGAAGACTAAATATGAGCTAATTATAAAACTAATTGCACATGAGTAGACTAATTAACGAGACGAATCTATTAAGCCTAATTAATCTATCATTAGCACATGTTTACTGTGGCACCACATTGTCAAATCATAGACTAATTAGTCTTAATAGATTCGTCTCGTAAATTAGTCTCAAACTGTACAATTAGTTTTGTAATTAGTCTATATATTTAATATACTCTAAAATTCTCTCTCGTGTCTGCTGTGTAAACGAAATTCAACGTAGCGAATTAGTGTCCAAACATCCAATGTGACATGGACTAAAGTTTAGTCCATAGAACCGAACACCCCCTAATATATACAAATGATATGAAGGTAAAATACAAATAACATTATTAACTACTTAATTACACCATTAATAAATAGCTAAAGAGGATACATTATGGGGAGACATAAAAATGTTGGGGGGTGCTTGCCCGGCCCCTGCCTCCGCCACTGACTGCAGGTCTAGAAAAACTCTTCATTCTAGCCTGGTTACAAAGTCCAAGATCCATGCCCCTTGGGTAAACTCACATCATGGGGCCACATCGTCTCTTACACGTGGACTTGCCGATACTCCTCCGTTCTATATTATAAATCATTTTAGCTTATTTTTCAAGTATATAGCATTTGCTATATATGTAACCAGATATATGTTGTGTCTTGATATATATGTACATACATATCAAAACCCTATCTACCTAGAAAAACTAAAATAACTTATAGTTTTAGAAACAGAGAAAATAGTATAGTACATACTAAATTAATACTCTTGCAATATTGCCCGTGTTGCTAGAAGAGGATTTCCCAACACAATATATACAACACTGCTGAGGCCTGAGGCAGACGTTGGACCAGCAGTGGAGACACGGCGAGTCGGCGAGCAGTGGCTTGAAAGATACAGCCCGTAGATGCAGCCATGGTTACTCCATTCCCGTGCCCACACCGTGCATCCACTGACGATCGACCCAACAGGCGAAGATGGGCGCGCGTGGCACCGGTACGTGCGTGCGTGCAACGACGACGATGCATGCATGGGCCCAGGATCCCGTGGTCCACGTACGTACATCTATGCCGGGGGGTCGCCATGCATGGACAGCTAGCTCGATGCATCGATCGTCGGCCAACGGAGAGAAGAGAACTAACGAAGCCTGTGCTTCAGTGCTGCTTGGTAGCAATAGCTAGCCGCGTGGACAGTACAGTGTGCAAGTGAGACGTCGCCGACTCGCCGGAATGTAGCTAGGCCGGGCTCGCTAGTCGCTGCTGCTGCTACCACTACTAGCTAGCACTAGCACGCATGTCTCATCGGCTGGAAAAGATTATTGTTGCAGCTAGCTAGCTAGCTAGTAGCTGGCTCGTGCGTGACGTGTCTACGTCGTGCCATGAATTTTTTTGGGCCGGGTACCGTACCTGTCGACGATATGGATGTAGTGCTGGACTAGCTATAATGTGTGTGATTTATAGATGGCTTTATCCAGCACCTAGCTATAGTAAGCGTGGCGTCAGTGTCAGCGCGCACGATTGCACGTAAGCGTCGCAATTAATTAATTAATTAATTACTGGTAATCAATTAAAACAGGTAGCTAGCTGGGGTAGTAGCTATAGGATAGAGACAACAAGAGAGCGTGCGTCCGCATGGTTTGGTCGATCGCCCACACCATGACACCACACGTACGTACGTGTGTCGTCACTGTCCGCCCGTGCACACAGACTGCGACGTCGCTCCAAATTCCAACTCTATGGGAGTACGTAGATAACCACATGTATACCTCTGCTTTGTAGCTTGAACAGTATACACGTATTTGTACGTCTATCATCTCGTGCTGTGTGTCCTCTCTACTACTGCAAGTTATGAGTGATTAGTTTCTAGAGGGCTGAGAGTATAGCTAGCTAGCTAGGGACCTTTTTTGTTTTATCTTTGCATGCCCAGTTGAATTTGAATAGAATTTAGTTGCCAAACTATTATATATACTTTTTCATGTCTTTGTGCCGCATGCATCATCTCCTTGTGTATATTTGACATGTGTTTAATTGAAACATTAGTATGAAGACCTATATATGTGCATTTCACATAGAAATTAATAGATATGATACTGCACACACACACACAAAGTAGTGGTGTGAATGATAACACATATAGCCATACATATGTATGTATGCCTTTGTTAGTTAGTTTTTCTGTACACTACTACTGTAACAAATCTCGGAGGCGGCGTTTTGGATTTTTAGAGGCGGGCACGGTGTCCACGTACCTCTGGCAAATAGTCACTTTTAATCAGCCATTTTCGTAGGTGGGTGTTTTTTCGCTTCCGGAGCTGGGCACGGTGTCCGCCACCGACAAGTAGTCACTGTTATTAGTCCGTCATTTTCAGAGGCGGAGGCGGATGTCCTCGTGGTCGTCTTCGCTAATATATTAACGGAGACGGACACGTTAGCAGGTCACCCATCTCCATTAAACCTAAAGTGTGGCTAGATTTGTAGTTTGGAGATGGTATGGACGAAGCTTGAAAGAATCCTTAATTGAGTGGTTAGATTCTGTAGTGATATATATATGAAGCGTCGTATACTTGCTTATATATATGGTAGCATGCATGTACCTCATTTAGAGATGGCCTTTTTTTAATTACCTTAGACGCGCGGCATAACTAAGGTTGTGTTGATAGAGTGGAGACATGCAGAGAGAGATGAGAGATACCAGCCGGTGCAGTGTATGGCCTCTGATCTCTCTTCCAGCCTGTCGCGCGCGCGTGCGTGCATACGCGTATCGCGGTCTCTCCTGCCGTGGCGCGGGGTAACGCAGATTCAAACGCCAGCTAAACGAATTGAAACGCTCGGCTCTGGGCTCTGGGCTCTGGCCGGTCCAAAGTAATCATGCATGCATGCATGTACGTACGCAGCGCAGCTCGTGCCACGTATACTCTGTGATCGAATACATACTCATCTGTCATCTCATCCATATACATAGGCATGCATGCAGGTTCATCGCACTTGGCCAGACATCATGTGCATGCACATCTCGCTTACCTGTATGTGTGGCCGGCCCGTACACAGGTAGGCGTGTCCACTGTCGGCATGCATGCATGCACGAACGTAGGGCCGCGCGTGTACCCGCACGTACAGGCAGCGTGCGTGCTTGTTGAGGCTGGCCGGCAGGCATTGGAGTTAGCGTATGGTGCAGGCGGGTCGATCTGCAGGCACGCGTACGTCGGTACGTACGAGTGTGTACCTGCACGTACAGCAACACCCAACACGCACATGCCTATCTTTTAAAAACAAGTCGACAACTCTGTCGAATCGACTCCATGCAATGCAACTCAGCAATGAGAGCGGACAGGAGGCTCTGGCGCAGAGGGAGGAGACGGGATCTGAGGAGGGGTGAGATAGAAGAGATACCGTAAGGGTAAGTGAGAGAGTGGGAGAGAGAAAAAAAAGATGCGAACGTGAAGGGAGATGGACTTAATCGTATTGAAAAGAAAATTCAAGTCCTGGAATAACAAATCACTACCGGTTTAGTAATAATATTTTTCTTTGTACTAGTATTGTTCTATATAATAGTTCTTTCTCTCTTTTTTGAATATATATAGTAGCAAACGTGTCCATACGTTGCAACGAAACTCAATACATAGGAATCAGACTTCGTATCATCGTTAGACGCAAGTTATTCTAACTCGTATGAGCAGGACACATGAGTCCAGGTCACATACGAGATACTTAAAACGTGACGTAGTACGTCTCATAATCAAATTTGTATTGATCATTATTAGACGCGGGTTGTTCTAACTCATATGAACACATACCATATGAGTCCGGCTCACATACAAAACAAGGGTGTAAGCGAGACGAAAGAAACTCTCCAATACCTGAGTACTTATTTGGAGAAGATGGATGAAAAAATAGGCAGGGAGAAAAATTTTCTCTTTGATATTTCGTATGAATAATACTTCTTTCTAGATAATACCCACTCTCAAGTCCCATGCCATGACAATGCAAATCTTGTGGTGCCGGCCGCCATGGCGACATATATCCCAGAACCAGAGATATGCATGGGAGGCGCAGCAACAAGTGGCAGCATCCAGCATGCATACAGATACAGGTTCTAGTTCTAGAAGAAAAGATGGGGCACTTCATGGACTGCCAGCAATCCCATGCATGCATGCCAGCATGGACCGACTGACCGGTCCTTCTCATCGATCGCGTACGTGTAGGTCAGCGGCAGACACGGCGGAGCTCGGCTGACACGAATGCCTGGCCGTACGTGCCAGATGCATGCATGCACGAATTCTTCAATCCAACATGGTCCCCCTTTACTGTTTCTCAACTTAATTCTCATCACTGTTCAAATCTTAATTATTTCCGGCATTGTCGTACAAACATGTATCATATCATGTACGTACGGGCCATGGATTATACGTGTCGTTCTTGCATTGTTGGCCGTATAATTGATGTATGGCTGTATGCCTAGTAATATTTTAAAAAAAAGCGTCTATCAGAAGTAAGCCGTACATAGAATGCCCCTGCCACTTTTTTTTTTTTTGAAGACTTCACCGGAGGGGGAGAGCCCCACCTGAATGATTTTCCATAGATTCCGGCAAGCCGGTAAATGGAGGGTGCCAGGCACCTAGAGTTTACATGGTCTTAATCGTACAGGGCATTAATTCATGACAAATAAATTACACCAGTGATCAGCAATGGAACGGTCTTGGAAACGAAGGCGGCTGCTCCATAGGCGACATGTTTCCCTGCAGCTGTACAGGAGGCGGCTCAGATAGGGTTGCTGATGGCGAAAGACGACGTCGTGGCGATGGTTCCAAATCTGCCAGCAACACAGTAGTATCATCATCGGGAAGTGCTTAGCTGGGATATGTGGTGGCCGTGGCATCTCCCATAGGTGAGTTGGCTCCGGAAGGTTGACCCCAGTCCAGCCAATATGATTCCAGAAAGCCGAAGGAACCAGACAGCGAAAGATGAGGTGATCGGCAGTCTCTGCCGCATTACCACAAAGTTGGCAAATGTCGTCGTCGAGGACATGCTTGAGGTGGAGGTTGTAACGGCACTGTATGCGGTTGTTTACCAATAACCAGCCGAAAAAACGTACCCTGGGGGGCGCTCGGTTTCTCCAAATGAAGCTAGAGAAATTGCACGGGGAGCCCATGGTCTTGGATGCCTGATACACGGCTGAAGCATGGAGAGTTCCCAGCTGGCCGGCAAATTTGGAATATCTGCTGTCCGGAGCTTGTGTTAAAGTGATGTTGCTGATCATTTCATTGAGGGCATGCAGCTCTTCACTTGCTTGTGGTGACAGCCTGGAGACCAACATCGGTTGCAAACTGATGGTGAGGACCTCGGAGGCAGAGGCATCCGGCTTCGTGCAGTGGGAGAAAAGGCAGGGGAAGACAGTAGCGAGAGGCGAACCATCAAACCAAGAGTCATGCCAGAAGGACGTAGTCCGCCCGTCGCCCAGCTGCACCTTGGTGATACACCGGTAAGCTGGTAGCAAGGATCTGAGGGCCGACCAGTGACTGCCATCACCATGGTCGGACATGTTGAGGATGTCTTTATGCTCTCTGACCCAAGCAGCCCAAGCTGACTGTTCAGGATGGTGAAGACGGTGGAGAAGCTTCAAAAGGAGGCAAGCATTTTGAGTGGCAAGGTCCTTTACCCCGAGGCCTCCTTCCAAGGAAGGCCGCTGAACATCGTCCCACTTGACCAGGCATTTTGCACCAGATGTCTTATCTTTGCCGGACCAAAGGAAAGCTCGCCGTCTGCTATCAATGGCCGAGATGATTCCCGGGGGGCAGCGCGAGAGCCTGCATCATATAGGTGGCCAGACCGTCTAGAACTGAGTTGATGAGAACAAGTCTGCTTTGGTGGTTGAGCAGCGCAGCCTGCCACCCAGAGAGCCGCCGGTCGACCTTGGAGATCAAGGGCGCGAAGGCGGCGAGGTTAAGCTTGACATTTGAGAGTGGTAAGCCAAGGTACACCTGAGGAAAGCTTGCTTGCTGGCACTGGAGGAGCCGGACGATCTGTTCCAAGCGGTCTTGCGGTACGTGCATAGGCACAAGCATGCTCTTGGAGTAATTGATCTTGAGACCAGTGGCCATGGCAAAGCTATCCAAAGTAACTTTGAGTCTCCGGATGTCTACTATTTCCGCTCGCACCAGTAGGAGGGTGTCATCGGCGTACTGCAACACTGGGCAGGGGCCATCTACAGCAGGGTGTCTGATGTTGGAATGCTTAATGAGTCTGAAAGGATCAAGATGCCCAAGAGGGGGGGTGAATTGGGCTAATTCGAAATTCTCTTGCAATAAACAAATCCTACGGATAGCCCAATTAACCCCTTGTGCCTAGAAAAGTATTTCTATCAAACTAATGCACAACGAACTCACCACCTATGTTCCAACCTTACTCAAGCAAGCAATTCTATGGATGTAAAACAAGTATTGAATTGCTTAAAGTAAATACTCAAAGTAAGTGCTCAAAGTAAATAGGGAGAGAAAGGAACGCGGCGATGTTTTGCCGAGGTATCGAAGAGTCGCCACTCTCCACTAGTCCTCGTTGGAGCACCCGCGCAAGGGTGTAGCTCCCCCTTGATCCGCGCAAGGATCAAGTGCTCTTTACGGGTTGATTCTTCGACACTCCGTCGCGGCGAATCACCCAAAGCCGCTCACAACTTTGAGTTGGGTCACCCACAAGCTCCGCCGGGTGAACACCAAACTCCCAATCACCACCAAGCCGTCTAGGTGATGGCGATCACCAAGAGTAACAAGCACGAACTCTCACTTGACCACGCGAAGCCTAATGAGACGATGGATGCACACTTGGCTACTCTTGATTTGCTAGTGAGGCTACTCTCTTGGATTCTCAAATCACAAACACCTCACTAGGAACTTGCTCTTCTTGGCACTCACAAACGTGTTTCTCAGCTGTTGGAATGAGCAAAAGTTACTCCACTCACGAGTGGAGCTTCTATTTATAAGGCAGCCTGAAAAACTATCCGTTATGAGCTTCTGCGGGGTGACCGGACGCTCCGGTCGTGATGACCGGACGCTCCGGTCAGTTCTACCCGCGAACCAGTAATTAAAGAGTCGACCGGACGCTGGCAGGGTCCGGTCAGCACTGACCGGACGCGTCCGGTCGCATAAAACCCTTACTGGAACCTTACTGGACTCGACCGGACGCTGAACCCTCAGGGTCCGGTCGCACTGACCGGACGCGTCCGGTCACACTTTTCCAAGTCTGGACCCTTACTGGAGTCGACCGGACGCTAGCTCTCAGCGTCCGGTCACACGACCCTCCAGCGTCCGGTCACAACAGACTTAACCACCTCAGTCAAACGAACTGACCGGACCCTGCGGCCAGCGTCCGGTCGCACCGGAGCCAGCGTCCGGTCAGTGTTTGACCCTCCATTCACTTTCAACTCTCGATCATATGTGAATGAAGTTTGCTCCAAAGGATCTTAGGCATTCATAGGAGCTACCTAGAGCTAGTTTTAACAAGTGTGCACCACACCTAACTCACTAGACTCAACTAGGTCAAGCTACCCGTTCATACCCCCCTTCATAGTACGGCCAAAGGAAAAACAAAGTCCTAAACTACTCTAAGTGTCTCTCCAACTCCAATCGACACTTAGAACTAGTTATCCTTAACCTTGTCGTCCATCCTCTGAAAACCGAAACGATTTCCATCGTAGGGGCATGACAACCTCGATTGCCCAATCGATCTCCATTACCATGACCTAACTTAATTGCCTCTGCAAAACACACGTTAGTCATAGTAATCTTGTATTGACATTAATCACCGAAATCCAACTAGGGGCCTAGATGCTTTCAATCTCCCCCTTTTTGGTGATTGATGACAATACCACCTCGAGTATGTTATGGAGTGAGGTTTTTGACGGGCTTGGTTCATATAAGCTTTTGTCAATAAGAACAAAGAGTTAGTCAAGCTTATATGACCCAAGCCAACACAATGTACTCAAAGGATATGAATTAAGCATGAGTACAAATAATAAAGCTCATTTGCTTCGAAGTATAAACGCGGAAGCAAACGCAAATGAGCATAATCACAAGTGATATGACATATAGAAAAGCGAAGTAGAAATCACATATGTCAAATATCACAACCACGTAGATAGCACTATCACATATATATAATAGTATGCATGAAAGTAAACACACGAATGCATAAGTAATAGTGTATCACACAAATAAAACTCCAAATGTATATAAAAAGCTAATACTAGATAACTAGCTCCCCCTAAAACTCGCTCCCCCTAAGTCTACATACTCAAACCCTCTCCCCCTTTGGCGTCAAACACCAAAACCTAAGGGTCGGACGGCGGGGCTGCAGCGGACGAGTCGGGCGCTGAAGTACGTGGAGCAAGATGGAACTGGGCGCCATCATCATCAGATCCTGAGCTCTGAACTGACTGACCCTCTGAAGCAGGAAGTGTCGCTGAAGCGGTCTGGGTCTGAGCTGGGGCTGGTGCTGCCTGTGACTGCTGCAAGTAAGTCTGTCGTAGGATCTGACGAGGCGACAGACGAGGGGAGCCTCTGAGTGGTCATGATAGCTGGAGCTGCTGTAGACGGACCGGCAGTATGCATGTGAGGCGGAGTAGGCATGCCGGTCAACTCGCTGAATGATGCTCCAAGACTCCTGGAGACTGACGACTCAGGCACAAACAGCGAGGAAGACTGCTCTGGTGTAAAGCCCGTCTGAAAGGGCGTGAACTGCGGGGCAACACCCGGTGAGGCTAACCACTGGGACACCTGTACTGGAGGTGACGTGAACTGAACTGGAGGCTGTCCCTGACTCTGAAGCCCGATGGGCTGTACTGCTGGAGTCGTCGAAGTGGTAGGAGGCTGTGCAAGCTGGGGCGAAGGCTGTGGCATTGGGACCCCAATAGCTGTCACTACATGCTGCATGAATCCCATGAGCTGCTGCTGCATTAGTAGCTGCTGGTGCTGAAGGAGCTGCTGCTGCCGCTGGAACTCGTCCTGACGAGCCTGAAACTGTGCGAAGTTGGCAGCTGTCTCCTGTGCCTGTCGTGTCTGATCCTGCTGCATCCGCTCAAGAATAGCAATGAGAGCGGGGTCTGTCTGTGGAGCAGGTGGAGCAGAACTGGAGCTACCGGCCTCTGCATCGTGTCTGCGTGGAGGCATCTGAGGTATAGGCTGGTAGTCGTCGTCGGAGCTATCACTGTACTCGCTCACCTCCTGCTGTGCCTCTAGCTCCGCCTCCTCAGTAGCTGCAATCCCTCTGATGATCTCATCCTGCTGAGCTGCAGACTCTGGCACGTCGGGGCGACGGCTAGGCTGACTGGGTGCCTGAGGAGTGGCGTGTCTGATCCGCTGTGACAGGTTGTAAGCTGGGAACTCTGTGGTGGCAGCTGTATACTCATCCATCATGCCAGGGGGCTTATCCATCACAACTCTGCGAATAAGGAAGGTGATCCAGTGAGCATAGGGAAGCTGCCTGCGACCCTTGAATCCCTCAGCTATAGTATCCTCCATCTCAGAAAGAAGGAGGTCCCAGATGTCAAACACTGTCATCTGCATGATAGCATTGAGAAGCCAGAGCTGTAAGCGAGTCAGGCCCTCCCTGTATCCCAACCTGGGAAGCAGTGTCCTCCTGATGATGGCCTCTAGTATCCTCGCTGTAGGAGTCAAGTCACTGGGGTTCCTGCTCGACCCCTCACCAAATGGCTCCTTGAAGCAATGCCGCACTAAGTCTGTAGGGGGTACCAACCCTCCATGGGGACGCCTGGGAGGTCCCTGCTGTCCATAGCAAACCTCATGCATCCTTATAGGTTGCTCCTGTAGTCTCAGTATCTCCCTGGCTCTGCCACTAGTCACTCTATGGTCTTTGCCGTTGAAGGCAAAGTGAATGAATCTGTGATGAGGATCAACATAGAGCGAGGCATAAAACTGACGGACCCAAGATGGTACATATATCCCCGTCCGTCCAATCAGATCTGACAGTCCTGGCAAATATGACAAGTATTGCCGAATGCCCTCTCCGGCTGCTGCCACAATGGACTCTATCTGACAGACCCTCTGTGATCTGAACACTGCCCCACTGTTAAGATATGCATTGTAGAAATCCTCATGCAGTGGCGTGTAGAACCCCTCAGCTGCTCTCTCATCCCTCCTCGGAGGAAACCAGACCTCAAACTCCACAAACCGCAGCTGCTGAACCTGCCTGGCTGTAGCGGCCCTCAAGTCGAGGTGAACCACTGGAGGCGGACCCTGTGAAGGACGTGAACCCCTGCGCCGTGTCACTGGCCTCGGTGGAACTGCAGCACTGGTACGACTCGAGCGGCGTAGCTGAGGTGCCGGCTCGGTCTCCTGACTCTCCTGAGTCTCCTGGGCTGGCTGAGGCTCTGCTGGTGGGGGCTGCTGCTGTGCTGACGGACCCTCCTCAATGGCAACCCGTCGTCCTGCCAACGTGGCAGTCCCAGCTGGACTACCATGACGACGCTCAGCCTCCTCAATCGCAGCTCTGAGTGCGGGTGAAACTGGCTGATCTGCAATAACAACTCCGCTGCGGGTACCACCTCTCTCTGCACGCTCTGCGGCCTCTGCAACAGCTGCTGCTCTCGCTGTCTCGGCGTCGGGGTACTTGCGCTTCTTGGATGTTACTTGCTTGGTTGACTTGCCCTTGGATCCGGCTGGCTGACGAGGCGGGGGCCTCCGATCATCATCGCCTGGGCCACCACCAACATTCTTGGTGCGAGCCATCTGAGCTGACAAGATGGTGAACTGTCGCTGATGAAGATCAACTGTCAATCTGCCGCTTTCGAGGCTTGGCCTCGATCCTTACTCGCGAGCTTGGCTCCGAGTTTACTGCCAACTGCCAGACGAAACACAACGGAACCGACTCGCTGCACGATAGAATAGATGGATATACAAATAAATACCATATATCTAATAGTTGCGAAATCCTAATAGAGAAAGCAATGTAGATGCGAAATTGAATCGTATGGCTTTCTACCTGACGAAACGCGAACCGAGAAGAGGTAAGATATCACGCGGGGGATTCTCGGAACCGGGCTAGGGTTATGTCAAATGCCCTGAATGCAATGGGGAATCAGTGCGATTAGAGTTTGATCTAGGTCATAATTTGAGATCAAAATTGAAGCACAAGATTTTGCCTTACCAACCAGTTAGAGGATCGGGCAAGAGTGGCGAAGATTGGCAGCCTCGGCACCGATGGGGCAGCGAGCTTGGGTGCGAGGTGACCGGCGAGGTGCTGAGCAGAGGCAAGGCAGGGCCGGAGCTCGGCGGCGCTTGGCTGCGACGGGCAGATGGTGGCACGGGACAGCGGCGCGGGGCTCGGTGGCGCGGGACAGCGGCGCGGGGCTCGGTGGCGCGCTAGGCCGGGGCACGACGGCGCGGACGCGAAGTGACCGGCTATGGCGGCGGCTCCGGCGAGGCAGCGGCGGCGCGGCTTGGCGAGGCAGCGGCGGCGCGTGCGCGAGGTAGGGCGCGAGGAGGTGGCGGCGCTGGTTGGGTCAGAAGAGAAAAAGGAGATCCGGATTTATAACCCCCAACACGTGACAGAGAAGGAAACGGGAAAAAGAGTCCTTAAGACGCGCGAGATCCATTGACCGGACGCTCCGGTGGTAGCGACCGGACGCTACCACCCAGCGTCCGGTCGATTCCAGAGAGGTCCAAATCCTCTGGAATCGCGACCGGACGCGTCCGGTGGTCCTTGACCGGACGCAGGCAGGGTCCGGTCAGTACAACTTTGTCATCCTCCGATCGACCGGACGCTGAACCCTTTCTGACCGGACGCACAGACGCAGCGTCCGGTCACTCCTTCAACAGCAGTTCACCTCCTGTGAACTGACCGGACGCTGGACAGCAGCGTCCGGTGCAGCGTCCGGTGCACCTTTTTCAGCAATTCTTCAACATACCTTCGCGCTACCTGTTCCCAATCAAGTCCCAACTTGAATAAGATCCAAATAAACACCAATTGGGACTGATGTGAGTGACCTCTCTCAAACCCTCATATTTTTCAAAATATTTTGCCTTAGGCTATAATTCTTTTTAAGAAAGTAGGCAACAAGAGGGCAAATGGAACAAAACGACAAAACAACATTCATGCAAATGTAATGCTTGTAAGTAAATCTAGTTGCTTGTCAAGTTTGATCCAAGGTTAAGCTTCTTCACACGCTTTTCGGCGGTTATCTTAACCATGTTAGACAAGCCCTATATGCATTGCCACAAATTAAACAAGTTGTATTTTACAATGAATGCAAGGGACAACACAAGCTCAATTTTTTGTGAAGTTACTAAAATCAAGTACATTGAGCTCGTTCCGCAATCTACAAAATGTAGCTTCATCTAGCGGTTTAGTGAAGATATCCGCTAATTGATCTTCGGATCTTACACCTTCTAGTGATATATCATTTTTGGCTACATGATCTCTTAGAAAGTGATGGCGGATATCTATATGCTTGGTGCGAGAGTGTTGAACCGGATTATTTGCAAGTTTTACCGCACTTTCATTGTCGCACAAAAGAGGTACTTTCTCTAGAACTACTCCATAGTCTAGTAAAGTTTGTTTCATGTATAATATTTGTGCACAACAAGCACCCGCGGCAATGTATTCCGCTTCGGCGGTGGACAAAGCCACACTATTTTGTTTCTTGGAGGACCAAGATACAAGAGATCTACCAAGCAAATGGCACCCTCCGGATGTGCTCTTTCTATCAACTTTGCATCCGGCGTAGTCCGAATCGGAATAGCCAATTAATTCAAATAAAGCTCCTTTGGGATACCAAAGGCCAATGCTTGGTGTGTGCTTAAGATACCTAAGGATTCTTTTTACGGCAATTAAATGTGTTTCCTTAGGACTAGCTTGAAATCTAGCACACATACACACACTAAACATGATGTCGGGCCTAGATGCGGTTAAATATAACAAGCTACCAATCATAGAACGGTAGAGAGTTTGATCAACCGAGTTACCTCCCTCATCTAGGTCGAGATGTCCATTTGTAGGCATTGGGGTCTTGATTGGCTTACATTCATCCATCTTGAATCTTTTGAGAAGATCTTTTGTGTATTTCTCTTGAGAGATGAAGATGCCTTCTTTCATTTGCTTGACTTGAAAACCAAGAAAGAATGTAAGCTCACCAATCATTGACATCTCGAACTCCTTAGACATCAATTCACCAAATTCTTTGCATGAGTCTTCATTTGATGATCCAAAGATGATATCATCAACATATACTTGACAAATGAAGATATGCCCATCAAGCTTCTTGGTGAATAGTGTGGTGTCGACCTTCCCAATGGTGAAGCCCTTCTCAATGAGGAAGTCCCGAAGGCGCTCATACCAAGCTCTTGGGGCTTGCTTAAGCCCATATAGTGCCTTGGACAACCTATAAACATGATTAGGATATCTAGGGTCTTCAAACCCGGGAGGTTGATCAACATAGACTAGTTCATTAATAAAGCCATTTAAGAATGCACTTTTCACATCCATTTGATATAGTTTCATTTCATGATGTGATGCATATGCAAGAAGGATACGGATGGCTTCTAATCTTGCAACCGGTGCAAAGGTTTCTCCAAAATCTAAACCTTCAACTTGAGAGAACCCCTTTGCTACTAGTCTTGCCTTGTTCCTCACAACAACACCTTGATCATCTTGCTTGTTGCGGAACACCCACTTCGTTCCAATGACTCTTGCATCTTTTGGTCGCTCTTCAAGATTCCAAACTTCATTGCGAGTGAAGTTGTTCAACTCTTCATGCATGGCATTGATCCAATCCGGATCTTTAAGAGCATCTTCTACCTTGGTAGGCTCATAGCAAGAGACAAAGGAGTGATGAGCAATAAATGAAGTAAGTTTTTGAGATCGAGTCATCACCCCCTTTGTTGGACTCCCTATGATGAGATCTTGTGGATGATCTTGTAGGAGAGGTGTATTTCTTCTATTGACCACTTGAGGAGGAGGTTGTGGAGCATCAACATCTTGTGCTTGTACCACCATTTGCTCATGGGAGATATGAGTATCTTCATTTTCTACTCTCCCAACTTTTTCACCATCTTGTGGTACATTTGATGAAGAAGGTTGGTTAATGACTTGTACATCATCTTCATCATCTTTTGGCTTGATGTCTCCCACCGGAATGTTCTTCATAGCCTCCCTCAATGGTTCATCACCTACATCATCAAGATTCTCATGTGCTCCTTGGGAGCCGTTAGATTCATCAAATTCCACATCATATGTTTCTTCAACCAAGCCGGTGGCATGATTAAATACTCTATATGCTTTGGACTTCAATGAGTAACCAACAAGAAAACCTATATCACAACGCCTTTGAAACTTCCCTAGGTGTTGCCGCTTCTTGTAGATGTAGCACTTGCAACCAAACACCCTAAAGAAGGAGACGTCCGGCTTCTTCCCATTGAGCAACTCATATGGTGTCTTGACAAGGAACTTTTGAAGAAATAGGCGGTTGGATGCATAACATGCGGTGTTGATTGCTTCCGCCCATAGAGCTTCGGGGGTGTTGTACTCATCTAGCATTGTCCTTGCAAGAGTGATCAAAGTCCGGTTCTTCCTCTCAACTACACCATTTTGTTGAGGAGTATAGGTTGCGGAGACTTCATGTTTGATTCCAACTTCATCACAATAAGCTTCTATATTTGTGTTGTCAAACTCTTTGCCATTGTCACTTCTTATCTTCTTTAGCTTCACTTCAAATTCATTTTGAGCTCTCTTGGCAAACTTCTTGAAACATGATGCAACTTCGGATTTGTCATGAAGGAAGAACACCCATGTATATCTTGAATAGTCATCCACAATTACAAGACAATAGAGATTTCCTCCTAAACTCTTGTATGTTGTTGGTCCAAATAAATCCATGTGTAGGAGTTCTAGCACTCTTGTGGTTGACATGAAGGCTTTGGTTGGATGAGTGTTTGCAACTTGCTTGCCGGCTTGACATGCACTACAAAGCTTGTCCTTCTCAAACTTCACATCCTTCAATCCTCTTACCAAATCATTCTTCATAAGCTTCTTGAGTGAGCTCATCCCAACATGAGCAAGTCTTCTATGCCATAGCCACCCAAGTGTTGTTTTGGTGAATAGGCAAGTTTTCAAGTTTGCATCTTCGGAGGTGAAGTCAACTAGATATAAGTTGTTGTATCTAAATCCATTGAATATCACTTGATTGTCATCTACTTTGGATACAACAACCTCCTTTTCGGTGAATAAGCATTGAAATCCAAGATCACACAATTGCCCAACGGATAGCAAGTTGAAGCTCAATGAAGCAACATAGAGTACATTGGAAATGGAATGATCATTTGATATTGCCACTTTGCCCAATCCTTTAACCTTGCCCTTTGAATTATCTCCAAATGTTATTTTCTCTTGTCCATCTACCTTTTCATCTAGTGAGGTGAACATACGAGGATCACCGGTCATATGTTGAGTGCAACCACTATCAATAACCCAATGACTTCCACCGGTCTTGTAGTTCACCTACACACAAGAGATTCAAGCTTTAGGGATCCAAGCTTGTTGAGGGCCCTTCACCTTCTCAACAAGTGACTTAGCCACCCAAATTTTCTTAGGCCTACTCTTGTTGGGGGGACCTAAGAACATGACTTTCATCTTTCCACTCGAATCTTTTCTAAGCATGTAGTGAGCATTGAAGGCAAAGGGTCTAGCATGCTTGGGCAAGGGTTGTGGTGGTGGAGTTTGACACTCATGAGCAAAGTGGCCTTCTTGTCCACACTCAAAACATCTCTTTGGCTTTGGCTTTGGCTTTGATTGTTGGTGTTGAGCTTGAGCCTTCTTCTTCTCTACACTTGCCATATATCCAATGCCACTTCTATCCATCTTCATGACAGTATTCATGAGTAGCTCACTTTGGAGATGCTTGCCTCTAGCAAACTTGCTTAATCCCACCTTGAGATGCTCTTTCTCCATCTTGAGCTTCTTATTCTCTTCCTTGAGAATATCATTGTTCTTCTCCTCCTTGAGTTTCTTGATTTCTTCTTTTAGCTTCTCATTCTCAAGGATCACCTCTTTGTCATGATCAAGAGTTTCTAGCACAATGGTGTTGTGACTTTTCATCTCTTCAAGATCTTTCATGAGCTTTTCATTGTCACTCTTGAGCTTGACAAACTCATCATAGTCATTGCACTCAACCACTTGCTTGCCCTTGCTACTAGATCCATGCTCAATGCTTTCATCAATTAAATCATCACATGAGGTAGCTATATCAATCTTAACAACATGGTTAGTAGCATCATGTGGCTCATTTGGTAAGAATTCTTGTGCAATAATAAGAGTATCATAATTGATCTTTAGAGTTGTATATTCATCTTTTAGCTTATTGTGACTAGTGATAAGCTCATTGTGCACCCACTCAAGTTTATCATTTTTATCTTTAAGCTCTTTCTTAGAAGATTTGAGCTCCTTAAGTTTGGATGATATGGAATCATTTGCTTCTTTGAGCTCATCATTAGTCTTTTCTAATGTATCACACTTAGCTAAGAGTGAATCATTTTTAGCATCAAGTTTTTCATTTGTAGCTCTACTCTTTCTAATGATCTTTGTATATTTTCTTAGTATTTTGACAAGATCATCATATGTAGGTGAGTCATCATCATCGCTATCACTATCATCATCACTAGCATGTTCATCATCACTACTATCATCACTCTTAGTTACCTTGCGTTCACCTTTGGCCATAAGGCATAGGTGTGTAGAGGATGATGGCGATGGTGGTGGTGAAGATGCAAGATCAATAGCAATGGCGGCCACCTTTTCATCGTCACTCTCATCATCGGATGATCCACTTGATGAATCGATGTCCGTGAGCCAATCACCGACAATGTAGGCCTTGCCACTCTTCTTCTTCTTGTAGAAGTCCCTCTTTTTGCCATCTCTCTTCTTGTATGGCTTGTTCTTCTTCTTTTCATCTTCATCACTTGAATCATCTTTCTTGCCCTTGTTCTTGAACTTGTCTTTCTTGGGCTTTGTGCATTGATGAGCTAGATGGCCAAGTTCGCCACAATTGTAGCAATCCATCTCGGAGATTGGCTTTCTTCTTGAGCTTGTGAAGAACTTCTTTTTCTTGCCATCAAACTTGATGCCACTCTTATTTAGCCTTTTTAGCATCTTGGTGGTCTTCTTCACCATGAGGGCAAGGCTTTCATCATCATTTTCATCACTTGAGCTCTCATACTCAAGCTTTGCTTTGCCCTTGTCTTGGCTAGCTTTGAATGCTAAGTCCTTCTCTTTCTTCTTTGTAGAGGATGAGCCATCTTGTGGTGTGATGTGCATGTACATCTCATGAGCATTGATCTTTCCCAAGATTTGTGTCGGTGTAGCGGCGGAAAGATCACCTTGATGTAGCACGGTCACAATGTGCCCATATTTGTCAATGGGGAGGACACTCAAGATTCTTCTCACAACGTCGGATGGTGACATTTGAGTAAGTCCAAGCCCATTGACTTCCTCTACAAGAACATTTAATCGAGAATACATCTCATTAGCACTTTCTTTGGGAAACATCTCAAAAGAATTTAGCTTTTTAATCACAAGATGATAGCGTTCCTCACGCTCACTCTTGGTTCCCTCATGGAGCGCACAAACGTCCGACCATAGTGCATGGGCGTCTTTGTGGTTCCTTACACGATTGAACACCTCTTTGCAAAGGCCTCTAAAAATGGTGTTGCGAGCCTTTGCATTCCATTTTTCATAATTTACTTCATCGCCTTGAAGTTGGGCGGCATTCCTAGGTGCGGGGAACCCTTGGGAGGCGGCTCTAAGAATTCCAACATCTAGAGCTTCTAAGTATGCCTCCATGCGGATTTTCCAATATGGAAAATCATCTCCCTCAAAGATAGGAGGAGGACCATCCCCGTGAGACATCTTGCTCTAAGCGTTTAAGCTTAAAAACGTGAGCACGAGGCTCTGATACCAATTGAAAGGATCAAGATGCCCAAGAGGGGGGGTGAATTGGGCTAATTCGAAATTCTCTTGCAATAAACAAATCCTACGGATAGCCCAATTAACCCCTTGTGCCTAGAAAAGTATTTCTATCAAACTAATGCACAACGAACTCACCACCTATGTACCAACCTTACTCAAGCAAGCAATTCTATGGATGTAAAACAAGTATTGAATTGCTTAAAGTAAATACTCAAAGTAAGTGCTCAAAGTAAATAGGGAGAGAAAGGAACGCGGCGATGTTTTGCCGAGGTATCGAAGAGTCGCCACTCTCCACTAGTCCTCGTTGGAGCACCCGCGCAAGGGTGTAGCTCCCCCTTGATCCGCGCAAGGATCAAGTGCTCTTTACGGGTTGATTCTTCGACACTCCGTCGCGGCGAATCACCCAAAGCCGCTCACAACTTTGAGTTGGGTCACCCACAAGCTCCGCCGGGTGAACACCAAACTCCCAATCACCACCAAGCCGTCTAGGTGATGGCGATCACCAAGAGTAACAAGCACGAACTCTCACTTGACCACGCGAAGCCTAATGAGACGATGGATGCACACTTTGCTACTCTTGATTTGCTAGTGAGGCTACTCTCTTGGATTCTCAAATCACAAACACCTCACTAGGAACTTGCTCTTCTTGGCACTCACAAACGTGTTTCTCAGCTGTTGGAATGAGCAAAAGTTGCTCCACTCACGAGTGGAGCTTCTATTTATAAGGCAGCCTGAAAAACTATCCGTTATGAGCTTCTGCGGGGTGACCGGACGCTCCGGTCGTGATGACCGGACGCTCCGGTCAGTTCTACCCGCGAACCAGTATTTAAAGAGTCGACCGGACGCTGGCAGGGTCCGGTCAGCACTGACCGGACGCGTCCGGTCGCATAAAACCCTTACTGGAACCTTACTGGACTCGACCGGACGCTGAACCCTCAGGGTCCGGTCGCACTGACCGGACGCGTCCGGTCACACTTTTCCAAGTCTGGACCCTTACTGGAGTCGACCGGACGCTAGCTCTCAGCGTCCGGTCACACGACCCTCCAGCGTCCGGTCACAACAGACTTAACCACCTCAGTCAAACGAACTGACCGGACCCTGCGGCCAGCGTCCGGTCGCACCGGAGCCAGCGTCCGGTCAGTGTTTGACCCTCCATTCACTTTCAACTCTCGATCATATGTGAATGAAGTTTGCTCCAAAGGATCTTAGGCATTCATAGGAGCTACCTAGAGCTAGTTTTAACAAGTGTGCACCACACCTAACTCACTAGACTCAACTAGGTCAAGCTACTCGTTCATACCCCCCTTCATAGTACGGCCAAAGGAAAAACAAAGTCCTAAACTACTCTAAGTGTCTCTCCAGCTCCAATCGACACTTAGAACTAGTTATCCTTAACCTTGTCGTCCATCCTTTGAAAACCGAAACGATTTCCATCGTAGGGGCATGACAACCTCGATTGCCCAATCGATCTCCATTACCATGACCTAACTTAATTGCCTCTGCAAAACACACGTTAGTCATAGTAATCTTGTATTGACATTAATCACCGAAATCCAACTAGGGGCCTAGATGCTTTCAGAGTCGTTGAAGAACATCAGCTACCAACACGAACAGATACGGTGAAAGAGCATCCCCCTGTCTCAAACCTCTCTTGCAGGTAATCCAATTCCCCGGGCAGCCATTGATCAAAACAGCTGAGTGAGATGAAGAGAACAACATTTGCATCCATTGTAGCCATCTATCTGGGAAAGCTCTGGCAGCCAGGATTTTTATAGTACTGTCCCATGAGACAGAGTCAAAAGCTTTTGCAAAGTCTAACTTGAGTACCACTATCGGGATTTTGTTGCGGTGGCAGTGCTGAACTAGTTCGGTGGCATACACAAAGTTTTCTGAGATGGAACGGCCCCTAATAAAACCAGTCTGGTCGATATCAATGAGTTTCTGGATGTGTCTCTGCAGCCTTGTTGTGAGAATTTTGGTAATAATCTTGACTGGGCAGTTTTGTAGAGATACTGGCCGGAAATCTTTTGGTGAAGAGGCACCTGGGCACTTAGGCAGCAGAACAATGTGCGCTCTATTGATACGGTGGAGGTCAGCTGTGTAATTATAGAAGCTGGAGAGAAATGCCATTATGTCATCCTTAATTGAGGACCATGCAGAAGAGTACCAAGCAGGACCAAAACCATCCGGGCCAGGAGCACTGTTAACATTCATTGACTTGACTGCCAAGAGAGCTTCAGCTTCATTGAATGGAAGAATAAGATCATCCAAAATCTGGAGGTCTTCACTGTTATACAGGGTGGAGAGGTCAAAATTCCAGGACGTTGCATTGGTGATCCCAAATATGGAAGTGTAGTAAGATGTCATTGCATCAGACTTATCCTGGTGGGTGATCAACTGTACCCCATCAACAGTGATGGTTGCAATTTGATTTTTCCTACGCCGCCCAGAAGCACGTGCGTGGAAAAACTTTGTATTAGCATCTCCCTCCTTCAGAGCCCTGAACTTTGCTCTTTGCTTCCAGTAAGCAGCACGCTGGCACAAGTACAGCTCTAGGCGCTGAGAACAGAGGTCCCGAAGGCATCGTTCACCTGGAATGAGAGGTCTGAACTCTTCCAAATAATCAAGTAGACGAATAATGAAGTAGCAATTATGATATAAGTGGGGTGGGGAGCGATGCTTACGCAGCCAAACCTTTGACGCCTGCCGAGCTGCTTTGATCTGTGTAACCAGGACAACAGCCTCATTGTCACCGGATGGCACCGAATGCCAGGCCAGGAGAGCAGCGGGGAGGTAGGAGGGGTCAAGCAGCCAAGAGCGTTCAAGTCTGAAAGCACTTGGTTTGGGAATTTTAGATTGTATGGTGGCAATGATGGGAGTATGGTCAGAGGTAGGGCGGTGGCCAGAAGTGAGTGTGGTGGATGGGTACAGCTCTCCAAATCCGGTGCAAATGAAAGCTCGATCGAGTCTAGCTAAAGTAGGCGACGCCCGTTTGTTAGTCCAGGTGAAAAGGCGGTCTAGGAGAGGCAGCTCAAAGAGTTGCAACGCGTCGATCGTTTGGTTGAAGCGCGAGGCGAGAGAGAAGTTGAAATTAGCATTGTTTTTGTCAGAAGGGGAGCGAGTGAGGTTGAAGTCCCCGATAAGGAGCCATGGGGCAGAGATCGACGACGCAACTCCCGTCAGGTCAGTAAGGAACTGATCAGTGAGGGAGTGGTCAGATGGCCCGTACACGTTGGTGATGGCGAGACGATCATCACTGGTAGAGGATTGGAGCAGCGTAGTTATGGTGAAAGATGAAGTGGAGCTGCTAATTAAGCTGAAGGAGGAGGAAGGCCAAGCAGTAAGAAGGCCTCCACGCGAACCAGCGGCCGGACAGGCATAAAAACAATCGAAATTAAAAGGAATAAAGGAACGGTAAGAGTGAACATCATCGACTGCTAATTTAGTTTCTTGCAGGCAAATGACGGATGGATTAGACAAAGTGATATTGTTCCGGACCACGACACACTTATCAGTAATACCCAGACCACGAACATTCCAGGAGAGGACGACAAAGTTCCGAAAATTACGACTCATGGAAACAAACAACCCGACGAGCAACAGACATAGCTAAATGATGTTGATAACCGAACGGGAGGAGGCACGGACATGGCGACGGAGCGTAGTCGATCATGGATAACGACCAGTGGCCGCTGCCACCGCAACCGCGCGCCTGGCCGGGTAATCGAGCTCGGCCGCCTTAGCCAGGCGGGTGAGGTCGAGGGCCTTGAGGGGGTTCTTCTTCTTGAGAAGGCGGCGCTGGACAACCTGCCACTTTGAACGATGGAGTACTTTAAATGAGACTCTTATAGGATTTTTCTTTAATATGACAGAAAGTTAAAGAAAAAAAGATGAAACGACCAATAGTGCCGTGGTATGTGACTCGAGAGAGTAAGGAGGTGAATTAGGTCGCTAAAAACTTTCTAAACTAAGGTTTAACTTGAAGACTATTTAGCAAGATTTGACCATATGTTTATCTATTTGCCTCTATCTAATTATCCAAGCACACATGCGACCTAGTAGAGCCAGTCCTATCAACTAGCCTAACCAACTTTAGGAAAGGGTAAAGCCACACAAAGAAAAGCACATGCAGAAATGTAAATGTGTGGTAAGTAAACAGCTCAAGTAAAAGAGAGACAAAACTCTATAGATATGGCGATGTATCCCGTGGTCTCCTCAATTACCAAAACGCAAGACATGGCCCTAGTCGCCAGGCCTTCCCTCGGTGACAGTACGAGCTCGCCACTAAGGCCCCCATCAACCAAGACAGGTACCCTAAACACTACTAAGGTTCATCGCTGGCCACCCGGCTCCTCTCCCGGTTACCAATGTGTCATATCAAATACAAAGCTTCTCCACTAAGGAAGAACTCTCATCATCCCCCGAACACCAAGTCGTTGCCGCTCCACACAATGTCAGAGGATCATCGACATTGCTGAAGAGTCAACAAGACTCCAAGTACACTGTCACATTACAAAAAGGACACTTATTAGCCCACACTCTTGCTCTCATATATAAGCTAAGGCCTACTCTCACAAAGATGGGCTCTAAGAACTATCCTAAACCTTAGATATGATCACTAAACTCTTGTATGGTGGTTGGAGTTTTCGACACTAGCTTGCACTAGCTTCTCCTATAGTGTCGATGGACACCAACACCCCCCTCTATTATGTGCATATGCATGCCGTCTCTTTTGATCGCGTGATGATTAAGGGCCCATTCGTTTCAAGGGTAACTGTGGCCTGGAATCATTCCTACTCGGTTTGCTTGCATAATTTGTATAAGTTTTGATCATCTGGATTAATTCCTGGAGGAATACTGAATAACCGAACAAGGCCTAAGTAGTTAGTCAATCAGATCAATATAAGCAACGAACTAATAAAGGTGTACTCCTACATAGTGTGCGTCAATCACATCAGACTCCACACGTGTGGCGGTGTCCTTGATATCATGTGCATGCATCATGCATGCATAGCATATAGTCCATCCTGCAGGAACTTTTTAGTACGTGCAATTCCTTGTGAGCTGGTCAGGCCAGCTCGTTTCGATCGAACCCTACGCAGCTACGCTGGTTGTGAGCTGCGTGTCATCAGCTCATTTCAGACATGCATGTATGGCATAGCGCGGGTGCTCCGTGCGGCGTGTCAACGAAGGCGTTCGTTCGTTGGTTCCACCCGAATCCGAGGCCTTCTCCATCACCAGCGCTAGGCAGTTGGGATTGGACGCCGGTAACAAAATGGGCCGGTTTTTTACTTTTTTTCTCAACTCAAAAAAGGGGAAAAAAAGAGCAAAACGGGTCCACCTTGGCATAGATAGGCGAAGGAAACTGGGGACTGTGGGTCCGGAGAAGACACCCCGGCAGGCTCACATGATGGCCGCCGTCCGTGGGACCCACCAGGCAGAATATCGTCACATGTGTACATGAAAACCTGGACCCACCACTCGTGAAACCAATTCACCAAGAGAATACATCAATAATATCCAACAAATTGGTTTATTATCTTCAGAGACAGACAGAATTCATATCATTCACTAGCAAAACGATGATTTATTAATAAAAAAACATCTGAACATAAACTCAAGGAATTAGCATCTCAAAATTCTATTTATAAGCACTTAGAGCAATTCCAAGAAACTCTCTAAATCATTGATAATTGTCAGGAATAGATATTTGGTGAAAAAAATATCTTCTAACAGCTTCTTTGATTGGTTAGGTAAATATAGTCCTTCTCTATTTTGGATTTCTTGCTAGTAAAAGATAGAAAAGGAGAATGACTCTTTATAGTGCACACAAGATAGAGAGAAGTTGTTGGAGAGTGAAAGAATATCCAAAACGTTGCTTATGTAAATGACTCTCCAAAAGATGATTTAGAGAGTGAGCTTTAAAAAAACTCTTGGAGATGCTCTTAGAGCAACTCCAAGAGACCGGGTAATTGTATTTGTGAAGCCATTTATAGCTATTGTATTTCAAAAAACATCACAACAGTCTGTCTATGTTGTTTTTCATTGTTTTCCTAGCTGGGTATCCCGCCATTCTCGCTAGCCATATTTCCCTAGCGAGTCCTGCTTGCTATTTATATGGCCAATCAATTCCCACACGCCGCCCTCTCCCGTGTGCGCCCCCTTTCACCCGTGCGACCGCGCCCCTTTCGCACGCTCCGCTTTCCCTTCACCATTCGCGGCGCTAGTGACTTATTATAGTTGCTCTAATCTTACCTAGTCTCTTGAAGTTGCTCTTATATCTCGCACTTAAAGTGATTTTCCAAAATAGAAAAAGGAGTTCGTATCAACACAAATCCAAGAGAATAAATTAATGGAAAACCAAATAAGAACCGAGTAAAATCTAGCTTTATTTCCACATGTGTACAATTAAAAAGGCAAAATGTACTTGTGAAAAGTCAATATCAAGTATATTTAGTACCGGAAGAGAACACTAAACAACAATCTAATTCATTGACAAATGGGCATTGTTTTTTCAGCGTGTGACGTGCATGATGTAATTAAGACTTGTATACTGTTCTCCGTAACAAAGAATGATTTGTTTGAGCTCATATGTCTAAAAATGATTTGTTTGTTATATTATACTTATACATTAAACACTCGCAAAAAATACATTAAACGAAATAAATGGAAAGGTGTTCGTCCATGGTGCGGACATTGTCATGAATATTAGAAGTTTGGGTGCATTTTCTCTACTCTCGGGAGTAGCTACTCTCATCTTCAATGAACCATATTGCGTATGTATGCATACTTATTTATAAGTTTGGGAATATTTATATACTCATTTTAAGATACTACAAATCTTACTACGTGAACTTTTTTTTCAAAAGAGCCCATATTTTGTTAATATATTATTATAATACCATTATATTAGTATATAAAATAAGTGTAACAATATCCTCTATGTATATTTGCATACTTGTCATATACATACTACCCTAGATGGTCTAGTATTATCATATACTCCATCTACGTACACTTCGTCCGGCTATATACACTCAAATCTAGACATACACATGGGTAATTACACCCTGGGAGAAGGAAATTATTTTCCTTAGAAATTTTCTATATAAATTCACCACTTTATCAATCTATGATAATTTTTGTGCGAATTAAGCACCGAATTACCGGACAAAGTATGGCTACAAGACTGAATTAGGGATAGAAAATTTTGAGATCTATCTCAGGTAGTTAAGTTCGGTCTTCGGTCATTGGTCAATTATGTTCCTCTAATTTCAAGCAATGTTTTTGAGCTCATGTGTCCCGTGGACAATATTCATGTTAAGTATGGGGACACCAAAGATTATAAATGAAAGTCCATCTTTGGAACACCTGGAGTAATTCCACTGCTGTGAAAATTCCTTAAAACTAACCTTTAGTCCAAATTCACTCTCCTATTTTTGTTTATGCCCACTGTCCCAGTTCCTAATGGGTGAAGACGGAGGTTAAAAAACATTGCCAAAAGAAAAGAAAAAGTACAGTTAGATGATTGTGGGACCAGACGGTCGAGTGGGCCCATGGACGGGTCACGCGTGGCCCCACCGCACGGTTATTTTCGCACGTGTGTGCCTTGCTGGTGACTGGACAGCCCTGCCGGACCAGAGCAATCCCATTTCCATGTCTTCTCGCGGCTGATGGATCGCAATAATGACATGGACCAAATTGCACACATCCCTCTCAGGGCTAATTACCTAGCTATTTGCTGCTCCAGTGCCGTGAAAGGAAAATAGTGAAGTGATTGACAAAAATTAAATAAAAATATTCCCCCGCTTGAAATTATGCATGGATCGGATGCACATTTTTCTCTTCTTTTTTTTTGAAAAAAAGTACTAGGGAAGAGGCAAGTTAGTATGTACTAAAGTGTAACTTCTATAATTTTAATCTTGTGTGTATATGTTAAGCACGCTAAAAAAACCAAGTGCGCTCAAATAAATGACTGCTTTTAATTGTTATCATGACGACCAAACTAGCAAAAGCTTTATGTCTTGGAGAAAAAGTTTGAATGGACTTTTATATAGGCTAGGAAAAGGAGATATATATGAAGCTACTACAAAAGGAAGTGAAACTAATGGTTATCTAGTCCAAATTAGCAACCACAATTTGGTTGCTTATAAAAAAGCAAGATCAATTATATTGATTAGGATATGTGCTTTAATTTGGTTGTGTCTCTATTTATAATTTGGTGCATAGGCTAGAGAACAACCCCCATTAATATCCAAAAAATGTACTAGAAAATTGTTATTTTTACAAATTGTAGTGGCCAGCCTCTGTTGTTTTTACAATAAGGTCCTCGTACACTTAGATGGGTCCTAAACATGTGTGGCCATGTGGTAAATTAAAAGAAAACACCCTAGTTGGGAGGAATAATTTTGGGTGTTAGACTGCTAGTACATATGTGTTCTAAAGTTACTCCCTCCGTTCAGAATTATAAAACGTTTTGACTTTTCTAGATGTATTGATGTAACTACGTATCTAGACATAGTGTATTTAAATGCATAGCAAGATTTCTGTATCTAGAAAAACTAAAACGTCTTTGTAATTTAAAAAAGAGGGAGTAGTATAGTATACGTGTGCTTGTATTGTGTTGAAAGGGTATCAAGCCACACTACCCCAAAATAAAAGATTCGCACAAAGTTGAATCTTATTATTTTCAGGGTGGTATGTGCAAAATTGGACGGCCATGCAACGCATTATCATGAGCGTATTATTCTACACACCCACCCTGCTGGCATTATTACTCGTGGCCCCTCTTTCCAATCCATTGCATTTGCAAGCCTTTACATTGCAAAGCCTCCTTCCTCCTGCAAAGCAAAGCAAACGAAGAAGAAGCCAACCATCAGAGAAGAAGCAGGGAAGGAGAGACACCAGCAGCAAGCGAGAGGTGAAGAGGTGGCGACTGCAGCAGCAATGGCGACGGACCTGGGGTTCGAGGAGACGGAGCTCCGTCTGGGCCTGCCCGGCGGCGGCGGGGGAGAGGTGGGCGCCGAGGGGAGGAGCTCCTCCTCCTCCGGCAAGAGGGGCTTCGCCGAGACCATCGACCTCAAGCTGAAGCTGGAGCCGGCGACCCCCGCGGCCGCCGTCGTGAAGGCGGAGGAGGACGAGCAGGACGACGGTGTTGCCGCCGCCAAGGAAGGCGTGGCCGCCGCGGAGGAGGCCGGCGGGAAGATGAAGCGGTCCCCGAGCCAGAGCAGCGTCGTCACCGCCGCCGCCGCCGTTCAGGCTGACCCCGCCGACAAGCCGCGCGCCCCCAAGTACGTCGCCGAGCACTTGTCGTTTCCTCCCTGTCTCTCTCTCCCTCTCCATGGCAGCTACCTCTGCTCCGGACGTAGTACGTGCATGCATGCTTAATTAGCTCTCTAATCGTCTCATGTCTGCATGCACACCGGCTTGAATTGACTCAAAATTCCTTTCTTCAAATACGAGTACAACCCCGTTCGTGAAAAAACTCGCTTGAATTGACTAATCTCTCACTTGAGATCAGCTCATTAATTTGTTTGTTCATATAGCTAGATAGATCCTTGTAGCTATATATATAGTATATCTAATAAATTCCAAATCCAAATCTAATGAACCTGCCATGACACGGAGCTAATTAACAAATTTAGCCTTAATTAGGTAGCTAACTAATATAACTAGCTGGCCAGAAGACTAGCTCTCTCGAGGTACAGTACATACATTCACAGTGAAACTGCCTGAATCATGCATCACACGACTCCTTCATGTATGACGACGAGAATAACCTCTTGTAAACAGTTTACATGCATGGCCTATATGTTATATTTTTCATTCATGGCACAGGTACCATTAGATTTGGATTTGGAAAAGATATATTAGAGCAAAGATTTATATAGTAGTGCCCGGGCCATTATATATTTTCTAGTCATCGATCACAGGCCATGCATGCAGTGTACTCGAACCTCAGAACCAGATCGGCGTATATACGTGTACGCCTAAAATAAACTTGCAGAGATCTGGACGGCAAGGGAAAAGCACACAAAACTTTTTTATTTTTCTCATGCAGCAAGTTAGAACACAGCACAGTTTAATTGGATCTAGCACACATATACGTAGAACTGTGGATATATATATATATATATATATATATATATATATATATATATATATATATATATATATATATATATATATATTCTTGTTCATTCATCGAAGAACACGATGCATGCAACAGCTGCCAGCTCGATGAAGAGAGAAGATGAATTGAAGGGATATGATAAGAACTAGGACTTGTTTAGATTGCAAATTTTTATAATCTGAACACTGTAGCACGTTTCATTTGTATTTGACAAACTTGGGTTCGATCATGGACTAACTAGGCTTAAAAGATTCGTCTCGTGATTTACAACCAAACTGTGCAATTAGTTATTTTTTACCTACATTTAATGCTCTATGCATGCATCTAAAAATTGATATGATAAAGAGAAAGTGAAAAAACTTGAAATTTGGAGGTGATCTATAAAGCCCTAGTACTAGTCGTAGCTGTAGATGATCGAGGCAGGAGGAGAGACATGGGCACGTTACGTGTGGGGGCAGCGGGAGACAGCGGCTAGTGCCGACACGATAAAAGAAAGGAAAGAAAGAAAGCCCACACCACGTACTGCTGCTGCTGCCTGTTGCTTTGCTCTAATCTCTCTCTCTCTCTCTCTCTCTCTCTGGTACAGTAACAGTGTCATTTTTGTCCACGTCAACATCATTTTCCTCCCTTCCACATCACTTTCACTTGCCTGTTCGTTCATGCATCCTGATCGAACGCTCCAGGCTTTGAATTGATGGCACGGTAGAACAGAGAACTAGTAGGTTTTTAAATATATATTTTTTACTTTTTGGATCTGTTGCCCATACTGCTCCTGCCTAGTTGCCTGCCGAGGACTACACAAAGGCCGCATTTAGTACAGCTTATCTGAGAAGTGTTTCTCAGACTGCACAAATAGAGTAAAAGTTAGCGGCGGTCAAAATAAGTTGGTCTGATCTAGCTTCTACTTTTTAGTATAAATGGGAGCTATGGGAATAAGCGTGGCCAGAATAAGTTGCTAAAAAACATGACGTTTGAATGTTATTTCAACTTATTTTCGCCATAAGCAGCTTATAAGTACCAAACAGGCCGCATGCATCATGGTCCTAAGCTACATTGCATGCATGCATTGGGTTCACCGTTCACGGATCGCCGCTCTAGAACTGCTGTCCCCTCCTCTTTTTCCTTTTTTTTAAAAAAAACACATTTTGCAGATGTCTATGTATTTTGGGGAAGAAAAATAAGGACGAAATACTAGCGGTGTTTCAACTGTTGTAGGATAAGGATAGAAATGGAGAGAACACACGTTTTGCAAGAAAGATAATTAACAAGGGTGAAAAGGTGCCAAATTAAATTGGAAGGTAGAACTCCACCGTCCACAAACAATACATGTGCCACCACCACCAAAGGTGGTTCCTCCTTTTCCATGAAATAAAACCGATGATGCCCTCTCCTCCAATAGCACCACTTCCGTCCATGGACCACAAGGCCGGTCGAGCTGATCTATACGCACATATATATACACACACGTACATATATGTGTTTGTGTTACATGCTACAAAGCATAGTACAAAATAAAATGGTGTGGTAAAAAGTATAGTAACAACAGCAAATTAAAAGAACAGAACGGAACAGCTTAAGTTGCATGCAATTTGCAGTAAAGTATATGTACTTATAAATCTAGTTCTGGATCTCTATGGATGTCTCGGCTAGTGTGTGTTTTGATCTGCATAATAAGTACTACTAATCTTGTCATCAGTATATACTATGTAGTTGGTTTTCACATATGTGTATGCATGTATCTGCAGGGCTCAGGTGGTGGGATGGCCACCGGTCCGGTTGTTCCGCAAGAACATCATGTCGGTGCAGTCCGACAAGGGCGCCGGCGGCAGCAAAGACGCCGACAAGTCCTCGCAGACGGCGGCAGCAGCAGCAGCGGCTGCTGGCGGTGGTGCGGCGTTCGTGAAGGTGAGCTTGGACGGCGCGCCCTACCTGCGCAAGGTGGACCTCAAGATGTACAAGAGCTACCAGGAGCTGTCCAAGGCGCTCGAGAAGATGTTTAGCTCCTTCACCATTGGTAGTACACTTAACAATTACTACTAAATTCGTTTCAAATTATAGTTCATTTGACTTTTTTGACCCCAAGTTTGACCACTCAGCTTATTCAACAATTTCTAGTTAAACCACTTACCAGTACATGAAGTCCATAATTTTCACGGGCTGAGGATTAACCGGTACTTGGGTAGATAGATATATGATTGCATTGGCAATTTGGCATTCATTCATCATGCATGTGTGGTGGTGGTCGCCATGTGGTTTTGCCAGTGGTGCGCTCCATGATTTGCATTGCATCCTTGGTAGGTGTCCGCCCTGGCTGGCATAATGCCCTTGTCCCTCCAACACATCCTCCTCCTCTAGCTTAGCTACCTGCATGCTGCTTGTATGTACACCATATCATGTAGCAGCTGGTGGAGCATGATCATGTGTGCACGCTTGATAGATGATGATCACCGGTTAGCTCCCATCATTGCCATGTGCTAGCTGTTCTTGGAGGCTCCGTCTCTAAAATAATCCACGTGTTCATCGGCGTGCACATATCTTAGAGCTAGAAACAAGAAAAGGTCTGCTGTTGCTCAGCAACATATCTTGTATGCATTATTTGATGGATTCCATATCGAGCTAGCTTTGACAGTTGCCTGTAATCCGTTCGTTCATACCGAACCTCAGATTCAAATGAATTTCAAAAATGTTTGTATACTCCTCGATCTGTTGTTTTCAGTACGTACATTATTGCAGAGCATATCCTACCTTGACTTGGATTGTTCAGAATAATTAACCGACTTTCTGATATACTTTTCTCGCATGAATGAATGATGGTGTGGTTCAGGAAGCTGTGGGTCTCAGGGGATGAACGGCATGAACGAGACCAGGCTGGTGGACCTCCTCAACGGCTCCGAGTACGTGCCGACCTACGAGGACAAGGACGGCGACTGGATGCTCGTCGGCGACGTGCCGTGGGAGTGAGCACTACTGCTTCTTCCTGCATTATATTTATATATTACTGCCTATTCTGAAAATATGCGACGTGATTTTATCATCAGCTTCATCACTGATCCTGGTATTTTCATTTCAGGATGTTCGTCGAATCATGCAAGCGCCTTCGGATCATGAAAGGATCAGAAGCCATTGGCCTCGGTGAGTTGACATTTATGATTATTATTGATCTCAACAGAAGGCAAGGTTCAGATGAAATTTCCTAGGGTAGTAAGTTGCTCATTTCATTTGGTCTCTATCTCTGAATTTTCAGCACCGAGGGCCATGGAGAAATGCAAGAACAGAAGCTGAGGAGAAGATGGAAAGCTTGCATCTCAACACCATGGATAGATGCAAGAAGAACCAATCTCCATAGCTTTCGCAGCTCTGATCGTCTCTGTATCATACTCGTCCCTGTCCTCCAAGCCTCTATATCTCCTGATCAATGAAGTCATTTTGGTGTGTCAACTGTTCTATCTGTGCCAGTTTGTCAGTAAACGAGTCAGTCAGTGTTCAAGTCTCATCTTGCCCTATACAGAAGAGAGAAGCCATGAACATGTACCTGTCCTATAACAATGTCTTTTTGCACTACCTGTTCTCTCCTCTTCTTCTTCTTCTTTTTTTTTTTGGTGGCACAAAATGCAAAGGCACCCTGCTCCTAATCAAGGGGCCCTTTTGCATCTTGTCCATCAAAAGTTGTTTAGTTATAATTACCACGGTGTGTCAGTGGAACAAATAATTGTTGCAAGCTGTTAAAAAAGTTGTATTGTATGATCTTTGCTCTCCCTCTCTTATTTGTTATTTTCACCATCCTTGGTGTTTAGTTGTTCCATGGAATAGGATTTTATATATATATATATATATATATATATATATATATATATATATATATATATATATATATATATATATATATAAAGCTCTGTGATGCTCTGTTCTGTGTTGGGTTGGATAGACGTTGCACTGCTGTGCATACCTGTCTCTGTGTTTTTTTTATATGTGGAGCCAAGCCAACTTGGAGACAGGAATACAGGATCCTTTAAAAAAACTTGGAGACAGGATCATACCATGTGCTTAGTGATGGGGCACTGTGTTTTTATATCTCTCCCTTCAACCACTGCAAACTTCCCAGCTTCACACTACTATTATGAGGCATCACACTTTGCTGCATCTTTTGCTGTCTGCTGCAGTACTATTCTATACTACATGCCAGTGTTTGGTACATTGTGCCTGCCCCATGTCCTGAATGATAAAGGATGCAAATGCAAATGCAAGGTTGGCAGCTGCCCAAAGTTGAGCTGTTGTTTTCTCTGTTTTCTAGAGAGAGAGAGAGAGGAGCGACATTGCATTGGAGTGCTGGAAGTTGTTGCCACTTTTGAACGTGTTTAATTAGGCAAAACATATTTGCCTTTGGAGATAATGTCCCCTAACAATGATGGCAGGCCAGCTTTGAGTCTTTTCAAGTGCCTGCCCCTTGTCCGGCTTTATTTCAAGACAATATGTGCTGCTTGTACCAAGAAATTGTCCAGCGCACAGATGTTGTTATCTATGGATAACCATCCCTTTGCTGCCTAAAACCGATGCAGCAACTTTTGATGAGCCACTGGGTAACTTGTCCCTGAAGGTTACAGCATGTTTGTTTGGCACATGTAGTGTTTACCAACGAAGTTTGACTATTACTTTCAGAATCATGGCAATTTATAAACCAAAGTTTTAGCCAATATTTACCCCTCATTTTTCTGGAACGTAAATCTTTTATAAGCTTTTTTACTTCCAGATGGGATGAAAATGTACAGAGGTGAATGTTAGTTTAGAGAGAGAGTGTGTGGCTTAGGCCCGTGATCCTTGACAATAAAGCTCCTAATCACTTCTAGAACAAAAATATGATATTGGACACAAATCTGAAGGGTGTTTATGTTGGATATATTATGGGCTTGACCCATATAATATTTAATAAATCAAATAAACTATATGTCTCGTAATAATGTGCGATATATGGTTTAATACCATACGGAATTTTAACTAAACGTTGACTCGGTTTATATGGTTAGATATTGTCTATCTATATTAAGAAGTTGAGAAAAGGACGTGGGTGTGCCACATGCGCGCGTGCCGCCGCCGGCCGTGGGCGTGGGCGTTGGCGTGGCGTGGCGTGGTTGGCGGACGGGAGTGGTTTTGCCACTCAATCCACATAATTACGGGAGTCTTTCTTTTATGTTGGTGGCGGCTGGGAGTTTCGCCTGTTACTGCCATCTTCTACGTTTGCATGCTTTCTCCGTCCTCTGATCTCCTCCTGAGCCCGTTCACTTCTCTAGCTGTGAGCATATAATCTCTACTCCTCCATTAGTCATTCAGCTTCGCTTTCGAGACACCACATATTCAGCTGCTCTCTGGTTCTCCCTGTCCTAGTCCCTGTGCGCACTGGAGCTGGGAGACTAGGGCTCCGGAACGCCTGCTCGGGTGACTACTCGTTGTCCTCTACTTCCTGGAGGATCGCTGGTGATCGGCACGACTTCTCATCTGCACTGCATCGAGCGAGACGACTACATCGACAGGCACTATGTCTTCGAGTGCATTCGGCTCTACCGATGGGTATGTCTCTGGAATGAACCTCTTAAGGTCTTGGCTGTCAATCCTTAGTTTAAGTATCATCTACATGTGGGGCACGTTTAAGACACACAAGCACATATATGATGTCACCAACATGTTCATATTGCTTTATGTCTTTTTCTAGATTAAATTGCTACTAAAATTGTCTAATATTCTAACAACCCAAAAACGTGATAGGCAATTCTCGGTAGTTGGCTTTGCGAGTATGCCGAAACCGAATGTCTTTGAGGGCACTCATTACAAGAGGTGGCGGCAGAGGCGCATACTATGGTTGACTTCTATGCACTGTTATTTTATTACTGAACCTAGGACTGTTGGGCCACATACTCCTGATGAGGAGCATGCGTTCAAACATGCTAACACTACGTTCAAGGCAGCAATTTTGAGTGTGCTTGGAGACACCATAGTTGATGCATATGTGCCGCTACAGACCGGTAAAGAGATGTAGGACGCACTTGAGGCCAAATATGGGTTTCTGAATTCTGAGTTGTATGTCATGAAGCAGTTTCATGACTACAGGATGGTTGATGGCCGTTCTATAGTGGAACAAGCTCATGAGATACAAACACTGGCAAAAGAGCTCAAAATTTTTAGTTGTGTGTTGCCTGATAAGTTTGTGGCAGGTTGTATCATTGCTAAGCTACCACAGGCTTGGACAGATTTTGCTACTTCTCTGAAACATAAGAGACAGAAGTTTGGCATTGCCGAGCTCATTGGCTCTTTGGATGTTGAAGAAAAGGCGAGAGTAAAGGACGTCCGTGGCAAGGAAATTGGTGAGGGAAGTTCTAGTGCGCATGTGGTGCAGAAAAATCCTCCCAAATCCCACAAGAAGAAATTCCAGCAAGAACTCAAACAAAAGTCTACTACTCCTTTTAAGAAGAAGAAGAAGAAGAAGAAGAAGAAGAAGGAAAAGGGAAATTGTTTCACTTGTGGCATGCCTGGGCACTATGCTAGAGAGTGCGAGGAGGCTAAGTGGAAGCCAAACAAGAAAACAACAAACACGGTTGAGGCTGATGCGGGAGCAATGGGGTATGGTAATTTATTGCCTACTATTCTTTCAGTTTGTCATTCACCTGATTGGTGGGTTGATACAGGAGCAAATATCCATGTGTGTGCTGATGTTTCTTTGTTTTCTTCTTATCAGATCAAGCGGACTTCCTCCTTGTTGATGGGTAACGGGGCTCGTGCGGCTGTAGGTGGTGTTGGTACGGTCAATCTGAAGCTTACTTTGGGAAAGACCGTGCAGCTGAAGAACGTGCATCATGTCCCCTTAATAAAGAAGAACTTGATTAGTGGTTCTTTGTTGTATTATGATGGTTTTAAACTTGTGTTCGAGTCTAATAAGTGCATACTTTCTAAGTATGGTACTTTTGTTGGAAAAGGCTATGAGAGTGGAGGCTTGTTCCACTTGTCTTTGACCGATACTTGTTTTAATTCCGTGAACCATGTGAGCCACGATAATGAGACTAATATTTGGCATTCACGCTTATGTCATATTAATTTTGGTTGCATGACTCGCTTAGCTAGTTTAAATTTAATTCCAAAATTTGACTTGGTCAAAGGTTCTAAGTGCCATGTTTGTGTTGAGTCAAAGCAACCTCGCAAGCCTCGCAAAGCTGCCGCAGCGAGGGATTTGGCACCGTTATAACTAATCCATTCTGATGTGTGTGAGATGAATGGTGAGTTGACCAAATGTGGCAAGAGATATTTTATAACGTTCATAGATAATTGCACTTGATTTTGCTATGTGTATTTATTAAAAACAAAAGATGAAGCGTTGCATTATTTTAAGATCTATAAAGCTGAGGTAGAAAATTAACTTGAGAAGAAAATTAAACGTTTACGGTGTGATCGCGGGGGAGAATATTTCTCAAACAAATTTTCTAAGTTTTGCGTGGTGCATGGTATTTATTCATGAGATGACACCACCATACTGAAAGGTCCTAATGGCTAGAGGGGGTGAATAGCCTATTAAAAAATTCTACAACAACAATAAACAAACCGGTTAGACAAATATAAGGCAAAGCAAGTGTTGCGTTAGCCTACTAAAATTGCAAGCCACCTACCATAATTCTAGTTAATGTAGTTTCTATCCACACAATAACTATGTCACTACACTAAGTTAGTGTGCTCTCAAAGGCTAACTAAAGAGCCACACTAACCAAACTAGCAAGCTCTCACAACTAGCTACACTAAAGAGCTTGACAACTAGTTTACGGTAATGTAGAGAGAGTAAGCAAGATGGTTATACCGCCGTGTCGAGGAATGAGCCATTCAATCATAAGAATGAATACCAATGAAGACCAATCACCTCGGAATCAAATGATGACACAATGATTTTTTACCGAGGTTCACTTGCTTGCCGGCAAGCTAGTCCTTGTTGTGGTGATTTACTCACTTGGAGGTTCACGCGCTAATTGGCATCACACGCCAAATCCTCAATAGGGTGACACTCAACCAACACAAGATGAGTATCACACAAGCCATGAGCAATCCACTAGAGTACCTTTGGCTCTCCACCGGGGAAAGGTCAAGAACCCCTCACAATCACTATGATCGGAGCCGGAGACAATCACCAACCTCCGCTCGACGATCCTCGCTGCTCCAAGCCGTCTAGGTGGCAGCAACCACCAAGAGTAACAAGCGAATCCTGCAGCAAAATACAAACACCAAGTGCCTCTAGATGCAAACACTCAAGCAATGCACTTAGATTCACTCTCAATCTCACAAAGATGATAAATCTATGATGGAGATGAGTGGGAGGGCTTTGGCTAAGCTCACAAGGTTGCTATGTCAATGCAAATGGCCAAGAGGGTGAGCTTGAGCCGGCCATGGGGCTTAAATAGAGAGCCCCCACGAATAGAGCCATTGGGCTCCTCACTGCACTAAACATGGGGCGATCGGACGCTAGACCTCAGCGTCTGGTCGTGCGATGCACGCCATGTGTCCCCTGCTTCAAACGTTGATCGCTCGATCTCAACGGTCATCAGGACATTTAAGTGGTGACCAGACGCACTGCTTCAAAGTGACTGGACGCTGGACCTCAGCGTTCGGTCGTTTCCAGTAAGCATCCAGAAGCGAGAAATCACGACCGGATGCGTCCGGTCATGCTCGACCAGACACACCCAGCGTCCAGTCACTCAACGTCATCATACGTCAGATTGACCGGACTCAGGCCCTAAGCATCCGGTCAGTTTTCGCACCAGCGTCCGGTCATGAGACCGAAACTGGGTGCCCTCTGCTGCCACTGACCGGACGCGCTGGTCCAACCGAGACCAGCGTCCAATCACTTACAGTGTCCCCTGTCTTTTCTGTATAGAGCGCCGGTGAAGTTACTTACCCCTGCTCAAATGTGTGAAAAACCACCAAGTGTATCACCTTGTGCACATGTGTGTTAGCATATTTTCACAAACATTTTTAAGGGTGTTAGCACTTCACTAGATCCTAAATGCATATGCAATGAGTTAGAGCATCTAGTGGCACTTTGATAACCACATTTCAATATGAGTTTCACCCCTCTTAATAGTATGACTGTCGAACCTAAATGTGATCACACTCACTAAGTATTATGATCACCAAAATAAAATAGCTCCTACCATTTATACCTTTACCTTGAGCCTTTTGTTTTTCTCTTTCTTCTTTTCAAGTCCAAGCACTTGATCATCACCATGGCATCACCATCATCATGTCATGATCTTCATTTGCTTCACCACTTGGAATGTGCCACCTATCTCATGATCACTTGATAAACTAGGTTAGCACTTAGGGTTTCATCAATTCACCAAAACCAAACTAGAGCTTTTAATCTCCCCCTTTTTGGTAATTGATGACAACCCTTTCACAAAGATATGAATTGAAATTCAATTGAATTCATGTTGCTTGTCCAAGCATATTTACTATGTGTAAAAGGATATGGACAAGTTTCATGAACTCCATATGGTAGCAATTGCTCCCCCTACATATGTGCTAAGAGTTTGGATTGAAGCTTGCACATATGCTTAGATAGGAAATATAGGAGACAATGTCTACCAAATAATGCTAAGGTATAAAAGATGGACCTTTGAAGTGTGATACCAATCAGAGTGCACCTATATATCATCCTTAGCACCATGGTTAGCTCGATACCACTTGGAAATGAAATCACTAGATAACCTATGCATGCTAGTTTTTCATTTCATCATTCAAACCTACAACTAGCATACATCACACAAGCATGGATATTAAAATTTAAAACTTGTGCCATGCAAGCAAACATATGAGATGCACATTCAAATGCACCATACAAGTTCATGAGCTTGCTCCCCCTACTTGTGTGCTCAAAATTTTAATTGATCTCTTTCCTTTATCATATCTCTCCCCCTATGTCAAATTCTCCCCCTTGTTGTCATTTCACTATCTTAGTACACTATTTCTTTGTTTTTCTCCCCATAGTACTAATATCTTTGTTTTTCTCTTCTTTTGTCATCAATGACCATAAAGGTTCAAAATGTAGATAGGTTGAGATTATCAATGTCAATCAATAGGGTGAGGATCATTGTCCCAAATTTGGCTTAATCTAGATCATTTGCCAAAGATATTTAACTCGGTTTTATCCAAGGACAAGCTTCTTCACACCTCCAAATAAGGGTTATCTTATACCATGTTGAGTTAAACACTTATAGCTCATTTTCTAGATCAAACACTAGGTTTACAAGCCCACAAACCTATCATATGCTACCACTAGATCAAAATAAGCATAGAAGCAATAGTGGTATCATACAATCATCAAATTCATTTGATTTTCATGAATAAGCCTATTAAATGTGAATGATGTCTAGATGCACTAAACATGTCCTTAGCAAGGATGTATGCCATGCCAATCAACTTTTACCTTGGATTGCTCGAAGGAGAGGCATGTCATATAAGTGGGGGGTGCATCAACACATATTTGAGAAATCCAATATGTTCAACTTATTCCTTAGCTTGCAAAACCTTTTCTCATATAATGGCTTGATGAATATATCGGCAAGTTGATCTTTGGTGCCTACACTCTCAGTGCAAATGTTCCCTTTTTGTTGGTGATCTCTTATGAAATGGTGGTGGACATCAATGTGCTTTGTTCTTGCATGTTGAACCGGATTGTTGATCAACTTGATTGCACTCTTATTGTCACATAGCAATGGCACTTTCTTGAACTTGATTCCAAAGTCACTCAAAGTGGCCTTCATCCAAAGTACTTGTGCACAATAACTACCGGCGGATATGTATTCGGCTTCGGCGGTTGATAATGCAATACTATTTTGCTTCTTTGATGACCATGAGACAAGTGATCTTCCCAACAATTGACATGTGTCCGAGGTGCTCTTCCTTTCAACCTTGCATCCCGCATAATCCGAGTCAGAGTAACCAACTAGCTCAAACTTTGCTCCTTTGGGATACCATAAACCAACATTTGGTGTATGCTTCAAGTACCTTAATATTCTCTTTGTAGCCTTCAAATGACTTTCTCTTGGTGAGGCTTAAAATCTTGCGCACATGCATACACTAAACATAGCATCCGGCCTTGATGCGATCACATAGAGTAAGCTTCCAATCATAGACCAATACAATTTTTGATCCACCATATTTCCACTTGCATTACTATCCAAGTTGTCATTTGTGCCTATTGGTGTGCTAATGGCTTTACTATCACTCATGCCAAACTTCTTGATCATGTCATTGATATACTTGCCTTGACTCACAAATGTACTATTCTTTAATTGCTTGATTTGAAGACCAAGGAAGTAACTTAACTCTCTAATCATAGACATCTCAAACTCATTAGCCATCATCTTTCTAAATTCTTCACAAAAATCTTGATTGGTTGATCCAAATATGATGTCATCAACATAGATTTACAATATAAATAAATCTTTTCCAATCTTCTTGATGAAAAGAGTAGTGTCAACCTTGCCCATTATGAACCTTTTAGAGAGCTGGAAGTCCCTCAATCTCTCATATCATGCTCTAGGTGCTTGCTTCAAACCATACAATACCTTCTTTAACTTGTACACATGGTTGGACTTCTTGTCATCTTCAAAACCGGGAGGTTGCTCAACATATACTTCTTCATTGATGTAACCATTGATAAATGCACTCTTAACATCCATTTGATAGAGCTTGATGTTGTGGGCATAAGCATAGGCTAGCAAGATCCTAATTACTTCCAATCTAGCAACCGAGGTATATGTTTCTCCAAAGTCAAGACCTTCAACTTGTGTATAGCCTTATGCTACCAATCTTGCTTTGTTTCTTACTACTATCCCATCTTGATCTTGCTTGTTTCTAAAGACCCATTTGGTTCCAATCACATTGTGTCCCTTTGGTCTCTCTACTAATTCCCATACTTGATTTCTTATGGAATTATTCAATTCTTCATGCATAGCATTCACCCAATCAACATCCTTCAATACTTCATCTATCTTCTTTGGTTCAATGGATGACACAAATGAAAAATGCTCACAAAATGAAGCCAATCTTGATCTAGTTTGCACACCTCTTGAAATATCACCAAAGATAGTGTCCAATGGATGATCCTTTGCAATATTGGTTGGTTGGAGAATTGGAACTTGATTGCTTGCATTTGCTTAATCATTGGGTTGAGATTATGTACTAGCCACTTGATCTTATTCATTGTCATGAGATCCACTTGTACTAGCTTGATTTGTATCATCTTGCACATTTGAGTTAGAGAGCACTTGCACTTGATCATCTTCATCATCATTCACTTGCCTAGGCCTCAATTCACCAACATCCATGTTCTTCATGGTATTTGAAAGTTGAATGCCTTTAATATCTTCCAAGTTTTCATTTTCTTCTTGTGAACCCTTGGTTTCATCAAATTCAACATCATAAACTTCCTCAAGAGTACCACTATCCAAATTCCAAACTCTATATGCTTTGTTTATAGTGGAGTAGCCAAGTAGGAATCCTTCATCACATTTCTTATCAAACTTGCCCAATCTAGTGCATTTCTTCAAAATATAGCATTTGCAACCAAAGACTCGAAAATATGTAATGTTGGGCTTTCTACCATTCAAGAGCTCATATGGTGTCTTCTCTTTCAATGGGTGACAATAGAGGCAGTTGCTACAATAGCAAGCTGTGTTGATAGCTTCGGTCCAAAAGGATTGACTCACATTGTACTCACTAAGCATAGACCTTGTTATATCAATAAGTGTTCTATTCTTTCTCTCAATAAGTCCATTTGATTGTGGAGTATACTTGGCCGAGAATTGATGTCTAATTCCAAATTCATCACACAACTCATCAATTCTAGTGTTCTTGAACTTACTACCATTGTCACTTCTAACTCTCTTGATGGTTGTTTTAAATTCATTGTGAATGCCCTTGACAAATGATTTGAATATTGCAAACATATCACTTTTGTCTACTAGAAAGAATACCCATATGTATCTAGTATAATCATCCACTATCACAAAGCCATATTTGTTTCCACCGATGCTAGTGTATTGTGTTGGCCCAAACAAGTCCATATGCAATAACTCAAATGCTTTACTAGTGCTCATCATGCTTTTCTTAGGATAGGTGTTTCCAACTTGTTTGCCAGCTTGACAAGAGCTACAAAGCTTATCCTTCTCAAATACAACATCTTTCAAGCCTCTAACCAAGTCATGTTTAACCAATCGTTTCAATTGTTTTATTCCAACATGACCAAGCCTTCTATGCCATAACTAACCCATGCTAGACTTAGTGAACAAACATATAGATAATTGAGCTTCACTAGTATTGAAACCAACCAAGTATAGATTCTCATATCTAAAGCCTTTGAAGATCAAGTTAGAGCCATCTACACTTATGATCTCTATATCATCTACCCCAAATATGCTTTTGAATCTAAGATCACACAATTGAGCCACGGATAGCAAATTAAAGTTCAAGCTCTCTACTAGCAACACATTGGATATACTCATGTCATTGGATATTGCAATCTTACCAAGCCCTTTGACCTTCCCTTTGCCATTGTCACCAAATGTGATACTATCATAATCATCATTGCCGTTGGTGTTGATTGAGTTGAACATTCTTGCATCACCGGTCATGTGTTGAGTGCACCCACTATCAAGAACCAATGCCTTCCTTCGGCTTTGTAATTAACCTACAAAAGAAGATCAATTCTTTTTAGATACCCAAACTTGCTTGGGTCCTTGAAAGTTAGTGACCAAGCTCTTTGGCACCCAAATAGCTTTCTTCTTTGAGCCCATCCATGGTTTACCAATGAACTTAGCCTTCACACCATTTGCACTCTTGGTAAGCATATAGAAAAACTCAAGCTTAATAGAGGATACATTAGTTTGTGACTTCTTGTTCATGCACTTTTGCTCTATATGACCAACTTGCTTGCAACTTGTGCAAAACCGACCATTGTTCTTCACAAAACTAGTCTTGTGAGAAGTAAAGGCCGCCTTGCCTTTCTTGGGGGTATAGTCTAATCCCTCTTTGTAGAGAGAAGCTCTTTGGCTACCCAATCACATAAGCAAGCGGTCCTCACCACCATAGGCCTTAGCCAAGGTGTGAGTGAGCTTATTGACCTCCTTCTTGAGGTTCTCATTCTCAACCATTAGTGAGGCATCACAAGTGAAACAATCACTACTAGATGAGGTGGAAGTAGACATGCTACAAGAAGAGTTAGCGGGAGCAACAATGATAGGCATAGATAATGATTCATCAATTAAATCATAAGTTAAGCCTACATTACAAGTCTCAACATGCTTTCTTTTAATTTGCTCATCAAACAAAGAGGAATGAGCATTTTCAAGCTTTTTGTAAGCCTTGCCAAGCTTCTCATGGGCTTCCTCTAGCCTCTCATGAGATGCATTGAGCTCATCAAAGGCTTGCTTAAGGGCTTTTAGTTCCTTACGCAAGCTTTTGCATTTTCTTCTCTTGATGTCAAAGTATTCTTTAGCATCTTCTAGCATGTCAAATAGTTCATCCTTAGTAGGTTCATCATCATCACTATCACTTTCATTTTTGTTTTCATTATCATGTTCCTCATCACTTCCATCATCACAAATTTGTACCTTAGTGGCCTTAGCCATGAAGCATGATGGAGTGTCAAAGAGAGAAGGCTTTTCATTGATTGCAATGCTTGCAGGTGCCTTCTTCTTGGTGATCTTGTCATCATCACTATCATCATCATCACTTGAGGAAGCATCACTATCCTAAGTGACCACATATGAATCACCCTTCTTCTTCTTGAAGGTCATCTTGTCCTTCTTCTCTTTCTTTTCCTCCTTGTCCTTCTTCTTGTTCTTCTTGTTGTCATCATCATTGTCGCTATTGTATGGACATTGAGCAACAAAATGATCTTTGCTTCCACATTTGAAGCACCTTCTTGACTCTTCCTTGTTCTTGGATGAAGATTTCTTTCTTCTAGCATGGTACCCTTTCTTCATCATGAACTTGCCAAATTTCTTGACAAAGAGAGCCATATTCTCATCATCATCATCATCCCATGAGCCATCATCTTCACTTGATGTATCTTGCTTTGCCTTGATCTTGGATGATGTGGCCTTGAATGCCACGCTCTTCTTCTCATCCTTCTTCTCATCTTTCTTTTTCTTCTTTTCTTCCTTCTCATCATCATCTCTATATATATCATCGGTCATTATATCTCCCAAAACATGGTTTGGTGTCATGGTGTCCAAACCACTCCTCATTAGAATAGTGATCAATATGCCAAATCTTGAAGGCAAATATCTCAAGAACTTGTGGGAGAAGTCCTTGTCCTTCACCTCTTCTCCAAGTGCTTTGAGATCATTGACAAGCACTTGAAGCCTATGAAACATCTTCGGCCCACTCTCATCCTCCTTCATCTTGAAGCTTGCAAACTTCTCTTTGAGAATATATGCCTTTGCACCCTTCATGGCTTGAGTGCCTTCAAATGATTCCTCCAATTTCTTCCATGCCTCATGAGCTCTCTCAATATTCTTGATTTGCTCAAATGTTCTTTCATCCAAAGCATCATGGATGGCACTAAGAGCAATGTCATTATTTTGGAGTAGTATTTCTTCGGCGATGGTGGGAGCCTCTTCATCTTCAATCTCAATATTTGTCTCTACCACCTTCCAAACCTTTCTATTGATTGACTTGATATAAGTTGTCATCTTAGCTTTCTAATAGGGATAATTTGAGCCATCAAATTGGGGTGGCTTCTTGGCGTTGTTGATTTGAGCTATTTTTACACCGAAGGTTGTTAAGCCTCAAATCACGGTGACCTTGGCTCTGATACCAGTTGAAAGGTCCTAATGGCTAGAGGGGGTGAATAGTCTATTAAAAATTTCTACAACAACACTAAACAAACCGATTAGACAAATATGAGGCGAAGCAAGTGTTGCGCTAGCCTACTAAAATTACAAGCCACCTACCACAATTCTAGTTAATGTAGTTTCTATCCACACAATAACTATGTCACTACACTAAGTTAGTGTGCTCTCAAAGGCTAACTAAAGAGCCACACTAACCAAACTAATAAGCTCTCACAACTAGCTACACTAAAGAGCTTGACAACTAGTTTGTGGTAATGTAGAGAGAGTGAGCAAGATGGTTATACCGCCGTGTCTAGGAATGAGCCATTCAATTACAAGAATGAATACCAATGAAGACCAATCACCTCGGAATCAAATGATGACACAATGATTTTTTACCGAGGTTCACTTGCTTGTCGGCAAGCTAGTCCTCGTTGTGGCGATTCACTCACTTGGAGGTTCACGCGCTAATTGGCATCACACGCCAAATCCTCAATAGGGTGCCACTCAACCAACATAAGATGAGGATCACACAAGCCACAAGTAATCCGGCTCTCCGCCGGGGAAAGGTCAAGAACCCCTCACAATCACCATGATTGGAGCCGGAGATAATCACCAACCTCCGCTCGACGATCCTCGCTGCTCCAAGCCGTCTAGGTGGTGGCAACCACCAAGAGTAACAAGCGAATCCCACAGCAAAACACGAACACCAAGTGCCTCTAGATGCAAACACTCAAGCAATGCACTTGGATTCACTCCCAATCTCACAAAGATGATGAATCTATGATGGAGATGAGTGGGAGGGCTTAAGCTCACAAGGTTGCTATGTCAATGCAAATGGCTAAGAGGGTGAGCTTGAGCCAGCCATGGGGCTTAAATAGAGAGCTCCCACGAATAGAGTTGTTGGGCTCCTCACTATACTGAACATGGGGCGACCGGATGCTCCAGTCAGATTGACCGGACGCTGGACCTCAATGTCTGGTCGTGCGATGCATGCCACGTGTCCCCTGCTTCAAACATCGATCGCCCGATCTCAACAATCATCAGTACATTTAAGTGGTGACCGGACATGCTGCTTTGAAGTGACCGGCCGCTAGGCCTCAACGTCCAGTCGTTTCCAGTAAGCATCCAGAAGCGATAAGTCATGAACAGACACACCCAGCGTTCGGTCACTCAACGTCATCATAAGTCTGACTGACTGGACTCAGGCCCTGAACGTTCGGTCAGTTTTCGTGCCAGCATCCGGTCATAAGACCGAAACTGTGCGCCCTCTGCTGCCACTGACCAGACGCACCAGTCCAACCGAGACCAGCATCCAGTCACTTACAGTGTCCCCCGTCTTTTCTATATAGAGCGCTGATGGCACCGTTGGACTGTCTACACTCTATAGGCGGACACTCCACTGGTGAAGTTACTTACCCTTGCTCAAATGTGCCCACCACCAAGTGTATCACCTTGTGCACATGTGTGTTAGCATATTTTCACAAACATTTTTAAGGGTGTTAGCACTCCACTAGATCCTAAATGCATATGCAATGAGTTAGAGCATCTAGTGGCACTTTGATAACTGCATTTCAATATGAGTTTCACCCCTCTTAATAGTATGGCTATCAAACCTAATTGTGATCACACTCACTAAGTGTCTTGATCACCAAAACAAAATGGCTCCTACTATTTATACCTTTGCCTTGAGCCTTTTGTTTTTCTCTTTCTTCTTTTCAAGTCCAAGCACTTGGTCATCACCATGGCATCACCATCATCATGTCATGATCTAAATGTGCAACTACAGTTTTGCTAGTGTGTAGCTATCTCTACCACAAAAGGAGTAATACAATCAATGTAAATATGGAAGCTAAAGAGCAAGGTAGAGATATGCAAACTCCCATTGATGACTCCGGTATTTTTACCGAGGTATCAAGAAGCGCGCATGCTTTACCCTAGTCCTCATTGGAGCCCCTCGCAAGGAATCCCTCACAAGGGCCAAGCTCTCGGTCGGGTAACTCTGTGGATAGCCTCGGGCCTTCCCCACGCGCAAGTGGGTCTCCGACATGCCTTCCGGCAAGCCTCTCCAGGATGCTCCCCGTCGTCTTCACTGTCAAGCTTCTGGCCAAAACACCATGGGCCTTGTTCCCTTTGGTACACGGTGGCGGCCACACCACAAACACGGTTGATGTGATCTCACAAGACTACAAGCCCCTCCGATGTACAATAATGGTGCACGCAAGCACCGAGTGGTAAGAGGTATGCAAACCTCACTGAACACTAGGCCTAAACCTAGAGTAAGCGTATAAGCGGTGGTCTAATCAACCTAATCACTTCGCAAAGCACTTACGCTAATCACCTAATAAAATACTAGGCACTATGAAAGTGAAGATCACTAAAATGGTGTATCAACACCCTTGGTATGTTTCCTTAGCTGGTCTATATATAAGCCCCACTGAGAAAGTAGCCATTAGGGACGAAATCCCGCTTTTCTGCTACTGACCGGACGTTGATTACGTCCTAACCGGACGCGTCCAATCATCCCGACCGTTGGAGCCGCGATCCACTGATCGGACGCTGCCAGCGTCCGGTCACATGCCACCAGAAGCGTTCGGCCGCATTTTCACTGCTCTAGAACCTCTCTGTACTCGATCGGACTCTGTTGTCCTGTGTCTGGTCAATTCTATCGCCAGCGTCCGGTCTAGCATCCGGTCGCGCCTGTTGCTGAGCCTCTTGATCAAAGCGTCCAGTCACTTTCCTCCAGCGTCTGGTCACTTTTGTGAGCTTGTTTCTTCGTGATCTTGCGAATGGTGTGGTTCTTATCTTCATGCTTGGACTTTGCTTGATATCTTGGGTCTTCTCTTGTGCTTCTAAGGTCTTTCTTATGGTGTTGATCATCGGATCATCACGTTGACTTCGTCCAAGTCATGTCTTGCATCCTATTGAACTACAAAACAATCACTTGCAAATTCATTAGTCCAATTTGGTTGTGTTGGTCATCAAACACCAAAATCCAAAGTAAATGGGCCAAGGGTCCATTTTCCTTACAATCTTCCCCTTTTTGGTGATTGATGACAACACGACCAAAGCAAGCAAATAATAAAAAATTGGAATTTAAAAAACTACCTACTTGCTAGGATGCAATGCAAGGGGCAAGTTTATATGATGCTAAAAGATACTACTTGTAAGATTAAAAGATACTACATAAAAACTTATCTTGCCCTTGCAAATGTCTCCATGTGGCATTTTGGATTTAAGCCTTGCTTCCTACAAATTCTCCTTATTACATAGACTAATCCATAATCCGCTTTCCTCCCTTTCTCGGACCATTACCACTTGTAGACCATTACCACTTGTAAATTATTATGATCTAGCTTATGGCCCTACAAATTAATGCTTGCTTTTGGTCCTCTAAATTCTCCTCCTTTGGAATCAAACGACATTAGTAGCACAAGGGAGGGTCAAACTTTGTGATCCTTTGTATGTAGAGTGGAATAGGTTACAAAATTTGACTCACATTATATAGATTAAGCTACCCCTAAATATATGCATACATATGATAGAAGGCAAAGCATATGCATATTTGGCAAATTATTGCTCAAGGGAATTTAATCTATATAATGCTTGGAGAAAGCATATAAATATCAAAATGAAATCAACATGATGATATTGATTTAGAAATACCACATGTGGAAGCCAATTTGATTTCTACCACTTGTAATAGGTGGTGGATATTTGAAGTATGATGCTTAACTCCGGGGACTCTATTTTCCTTGCAATGAGACTACTACACACATAATAAGCTTGAAAAGATGTTAGTCTCAAAGCATCCAATTTGTAGAGTAACCTCCCCCTAAATTTGTGCACACAATTGTGGGATACTTGTAGAAGTCATGCACATTGATTTTAGAATCAATAATACCACTCGAAAGATGACATCTCATGAATGTGAGAATCATTTTCGAAGATGATATTTAGGAGAAATTATCTACAATTTGGACTTTGGCACATATTAGATGAACAATCAAAAGACAAGCTATGTGTCATGCTCCTAAATAATTTTAAACCATGTAGGTTTGCTCCAAGGGTAAAGAATGGAACCGAGCAAGCCTACCATAAGATATACCTAGTGTATGCATGACAAAAGATATAAGCATGCAAATGCAAACATAGGCATAAAAAGTAACTAGATGCTTTAAGATGCCAATTTGTTAGAAATACCACTAGAAGGAAGTACCAATTGAAAGTAATAACATCTAATTACCTAACATGGGAAGGGGAATTTGGGTCCATAGTATTCACTAACCTACTTGGCAATGATTTTGTCTATCATGATGCACTCCATGAAATACACCCATACTTTGCCAAGTCTCCAAATTCCCCGAAGTCCATTGGACTTCTCACTTCCGTTTCGGGATCCAAACCTTCTTGGTGCTCTTCATATTGGAAATAATTTCCTTTGGCACCCAAAAGCGTTTGACCCCATTGTTGGCTTGCTTGTTCACCTTGATGGTCACCACCTTGTCATTTTTCTTCTTCTTTAACAAGTATGGTGTGGAAGCCTTCTTGTCCACCTTGTTGGTGTAGGTGTTGGAGAGTTTGCTTGTTTGCGTATTCTCTTTCTTCTTTGCTCCTCCCCCATTCTTCACCTTGCACTCATAGGACTTGTGACCTTCCTTGTGGCACACGTAGCAAACCATGGTTTGTCCTTCATTAAGCTTCTTCACTCCCTTAATAGTGTTATCTTGATGAAGTTGGGCTTGCTTCATCTTGCCTTTCACTTGAGTCAAGTCCTTGGTGAGGCGAGCTACTTCTTGCTTGAGTTGCTCATTCTCCTTTGCAACCGCTTGTGTGCATGTATCTACTACAACTTTCTCAACACAAACTTGGTTGTACAAGGATGAGTCTAAACATAAATCATTACAAGAAGTAGAGGCATCCTTTTTAGACATGTTAAAGATAGAACTTTTCTTTTTAGATGCCTTGGTGGGGGTTGTACTAACGGCTTCAAGCTTAGCAACTTTATTAGTTAGCTCATCACAATGTTTGCACATGGTTTCTATTTTAGCAAGCAAACTTTTATAAGCATCTTGTAAGCTAGCTAACTTTTCTTTTAATCTTTCATTTGTCTTTACAAGTTGCTCATCATTGATTGTGCATGCATTTGTTGTTGCACTAGCCTTAAGTTGCTCAATTTTAGTAGATAGTTCAACATTGAGATTAGCAAAGTTTTCATATTATTCAAGCAAAGTTTTGTATGCTTATTGTGAACTATTTAGCTTTTCTTTTAATTTTTTGAGCTTATTTTGTTGACTAGTACAAACTTTAGCATAATTAAGATTTTGTTGCATAATTTCATCATAAGAAGGTATTTCATCATCACTATTACTCTCACTAGAGAATGAGCTTTCGTTACCTCATGCCATAAGGCACACACGAGAAGAGCTTGATGATGAGTGCTTGCGGCCTCGCCTCTTGTTATGGTGTTCTTCTTCACTTGAAGAATCATCCCATGACCTTATTGATGTGAGGGCTTGGTTCTTGCACACCTTCTTCTTTGTCTTGGGTGTGGACTTGTTTGGACAAACTTCCACAAAGTGCCCCAACTCACCGCATCCATAGCATTCTCTCTTTCTTTGCTCATTTCTTTGATTGGTGAAAATGAGATCTTGGATTTGGATGGGCACACCCTTGACATTGAGCCTTTGGATCATCTTCTCCACCTTGTTGATTAGTTTGATTGATTCTTCATCAAGGTCGGAGGTAGAGGAGAAAGATTCATCATCTTCACTTGAATCTTCATCGTCGTCATCATCATCCTCATTTTCTTCTTCATCTTCACTTGAGGAGCTTGAGCTTGAGCTTGTCTCAACTTGCTTGCCCTTTATCTTCTTTTTCTTGCTACATGTGAGAGCTTTGCCTTTGCTCGATGAAGAGGCTTCGCCTTGACCCATCTTACACGACATTTCAAATGCCACTATCTTGCCAATGACTATGCTCGGGGTCATGGTGCCCAAGTTCTCCATGTTGTGAAGGATGGTGATGATGCTTGCATATTTCTTTTGTGGTAGCACGAAGATGATCTTCTTCACGATGTCTGCATCATCTAGCTTTGTTAATCCTATTGAATGGAGCTCATTGATAATTAGATTCAAACAAGAATACATATCACGAACGAGCTCATCATCATTCATTGTAAAGGAGTCATAATTTTGTTTAGCTAGACAATATTTTTGCTCACGGACATTACTTGTGCCGTCATGGAGCTCTTGAAGTTTTAACCAAATTTCATGTGATGTATTTAAAGTAAACACTTGGTTAAACATATCCATGCTAAATGATTCAAACAAGCAATTCTTAGCTCTAGCATTGAAATGAATTTCCTTTTCTTCACTCTTTGTGGGTTTATCGGGATTCTTAATGGGTTTCATCCCATCACGAGTGACTCTCTAAACTCCCAAATCAACTGCCTCAAGATAGCAAGCCATTCTAGCTTTATAATAGGGGAAGTTAGTGTCGTCAAAGTGCGGAAGCCTAGAGGTATCCATCCCAACCACTCTAAATAGCGTCGGCTCAATGGCGGTTAAGCCAAAGGTCCAAATTGAGCCAACCTGACTCTGATACCAATCGAAGGGACCGTGACGCCTAAGGGGGGGGTGAATTAGGCAACTTAAAAAACTCATTCTAAACTATGGTCACTTTTTCTAACTTTAGCAAAACCTATGCAAAAGATAAACTATCTAAATGTGCAACTACGGTTTTGCTAGTGTGTTGCTATCTCTACCGCAAAAGGAGTAATACAATCAATGTAAATGCGAAAGCTAAAGAGCAAGGTAGAGATATGCAAACTCCCGTCGATGACTCTAGTATTTTTACCGAGGTATCAAGAAGCGTGCAAGCTTCCCCCTAGTCCTTGTTGGAGCCCCTCGCAAGGAATCCCTCGCAAGGGCCAAGCTCCTAGTCGGGTAACTCCATGGATAGCCTCGGGCCTTCCCCACGCGCAAGTGGGTCTTCGACGTGCCTTCCGGCAAGCCTCTCCAGGATGCTCCCCACCGTCTTCACTATCAAGCTTCTGGCTAAAACGCTACGGGCCTTGTTCCCTCTGGTACACGGTGGCGGCCACACCACAAACATGGTTGGTGTGATCTTGCAAGACTACAAGCCCCTCCGATGTACAACAATGGTGCACGCAAGCACCGAGTGGTAAGAGGTATGCAAACCTCACTAAACACTAGGCCTAAACCTAGAGCAAGCGCATAAGTGGTGGTCTAATCAACCTAAGCACTTCGCAAAGCACTTACGCTAATCACCTAATAAAACACTAGGCACTATGCAAGTGGAGATCACTAAAATGGTGTATCAACACCCTTGGTATGTTTCCTTAGCCCCACTACCGTCAAATGGCCGGTTGGGGGTCTATTTATAAGCCCCACTGAGAAAGTAGCCGTTGGGGATGAAATTCCGCTTTTCTGCTACTGACTGGACGCTGATTACGTCCTGACCAGATGCATCCGGTCGTCCCGACCTTTGGAGCCATGATCCACTGATCAGACGCTGCCAGTGTTCGGTCACATGCCACCGGAAGCGTTCATTCGCATTTTCGCCGTTCTAGAACCTCTCTGTACTCGATCGGACTCTGCTATCCTATGTCCGGTCAATTCTGCCACCAGCATCCGGTCCAACGTCCGGTCGCGCCTGTTGCCGAGCCTCTTGATCAGAATGTCCGATCACTTTCCTCCAGCGTCCGGTCACTTCTGTGAGCTCTTTTCTTCGCGATCTTGCGTACGGCGTGGTTCCTATCTTCATGCTTGGACTTTGCTTGATATCTTGGGTCTTCTCTTGTGCTTCTAAGGTCTTGCTTATGGTGTTGATCATCGGATCATCACATCGCCTTCGTCCAAGTCACGTCTTGAATCCTATTGAACTATAAAACAATCACTTGCAAATTCATTAGTCCAATTTGGTTGTGTTGGTCATCAAACAATAAAATCCAAAGTAAATGGGCCAAGGGTCCATTTTCCTTACAGAAATGATATTGATGTGATCAAGGAAGTGAAAGACTTTTTGTCTAGTAATTTTGAGATGAAAGACTTGGGTGAGGCTGATGTTATTCTTAACATAAAGCTACTGAGAGAAGGAAATGGTGGGGTAACACTTATGCAATCCCACTATGTGGAAAAGGTGCTAAATCACTTTGGATATAGTGATTGCACTCCTTCTCCAACTCCCTACGACCCAAGTGTGCTATTAAGGAAAAATCGTAGAATAGCATGGGATCAATTGAGATAGTCTCAAATTGTTGGCTCACTTATGTATTTGGCTAGTGCAACAAGGCCTGATATCTCGTTTGTTGTGAGCAAACTTAGCCGGCTTGTTTCAAATCAGGAGATACACATTGGCATGCTCTTGAGAGGGTGTTGCGCTACCTAAAGGGAACTATGAGCTATGGCATTCACTATATCGAGTACCCAAGGGTACTAAAGGGTTATTGTGATGCTAACTGGATATCTGATGTTGATGAGCTTTATGCCACAAGCGGATATGCGTTTTTGCTTGGAGGTGGCACTGTTTCCTGGAAGTCTTGCAAGTAGACCGTTTTAACAAAGTCTACAATAGAAGCATAACTCACAGCATTAGACACCGCTGGCGCTGAGGCCGAGTGGCTTCATGAACTCCTAATGGATTTACCGGTAGTTGAAAAACCGATACCGGCCATCTCCATGAACTGTGATAACCAAATGGTGATAATCAAAGTGAACAGTTCTAGGGACAACATGAAGTCTACAAGGCATGTGAAAAGGCGGTTAAAATCTGTCAGAAAATTGAGAAACTCCAGAGTAATTGCGTTGGACTATGTCCATACATCTAAGAATCTGGCATATCAGTTCACAAAGGGTCTGTCACGCAATGTGATAGAAGGTGCATCGAGGGAATTGGACTTCAGACCCACTTAAAGTCATTCCATAGTGATAACTTATCATATGTGATCGGAGATCCCATGAAGTAGGATGGTGAAACAAGCTAGTGTTGACTGAGGGAGAGACCCCTTATGTTAAAGTCTGAATCATTTGAGATGCATTGTTTCTCCATTCCTTAATGTGATCCGAGTAGCTTATTTAAAAAGGGATGTTGTCCTACATAACATCTTAGAAGGAACACACCTATATGAGTTCGATTGCTAGTCACAATCTATGAGATGTGGGTAATTTATAGATACTCGTGAAAGGCATGGAAGTGTGACTTATATGCTTCAAATAGAGGGGATGCTTGGTGCAGCCTAGTACCAGATAAGAACTTTAGTGAAACTCACCTCACACAAAACTATCAATTCAAGACATAGTCCATTGTTCAGTTGTGACTGAGTGTAACTACTACTCTAGATGGATGTTCAACTTAATAGTCTTCATCAAAACTCTGGTATATCAAACAAATGTGGTTTTGAGACTATTTTACTACAAACTCTAGAGTTTGATGGGGATTGTTGGATATATTATGGGCTTGGCCCATATAATATTTAATAAATCAAATAAACTCTGGCTCATAATAATGTGTGATATATGGTTTAATACCGTATGGAATTTTGACTAGACGTTGACTCGGATTATATGGTTGGATATTGTCTATCTATATTGAGAAGCTGAGAAAAGGACGTGGGTGTGCCACACGAGCGCGCGCGCTGCCGCCAACCGGGTCGGGCCAGGCCATGGGCGTGGGCGAGGTAGGCGGGCGGGCGGCGGACGGGACATGAGTGGTTTTGCCACTCAATCCACATAATTACGGGAGTTACTCTCTTTTATGTTGGTGGCGGCTTCATTGCGGGAGTTTCACCTGTTACTGCCGTCTGCGTCCGCATGCTTTCTCCGTCCTCTGATCTCCTCCTGAGCCCATTCACTTCCCTGGTCGTGAGCATATAATCTCAGCTCCTCCGTCAGTCAATCAGCTTCGCTTCCGAGACACCACATATTTAGCTACTCTCTGATTCTCCCCGTCCCGGTTCCTACTAGCTACTCTCTGATTCTCCCCGTCCCGGTTCCTACGCGCACTGGAGCTGGGAGAGTAGGCCTCCGGAACGTCTGCCGTCTTCGAGTTCGACTGCTCGGGTGAAGGGCGGCAATCACATTTTTAGGGAATGTCGTTGGCGGCACGACTACTCGTTGTCCTCTACTTCCTACTTCCTGGAGGATCGCAGGTGATCGGCACGGCTTCTCATCTAATCAAGCTGGATGACTACATCGACAGCACTGTGTCTTCGAGTGCATCCGGCTCTGCCGCTGGGTATGTCTCTGGAACGAACCTCTTAAGGTCTTGGCTGTCAATCCTTAGTTTAAGTATCATCTACATGCTCGTCACGTTTAAGACACGCAAGCACATATATGATGTCACCAACATGTTCATATTGCTTTATGTCTTTTCATAGATTAAATTGCTACTAAAATTGCCTAATATTCTAACAGTTTATATTAAAAAGAATGCCAATAAATCACTTAACAATCCTCCACTATACATCGTGAAGGAATATCTTATTACATGCAGCACAATCACCATGGAAAATTGGAAACGAGCATTCAGCTTATTATATGTACAAGAAACTCCATGGGAACAGCCTATAACAGCCTCCATCTCAGAAATAGTAGAACCACAAATCCTATTTCCTATCAAAGAACTGGACTCTAGCTTGAAAAGTCCACTGATCTGATCACAAGGTCAGCATTCTTCCTTGATTCCAGGATAAGCTCTGCATTCGGTCGGTCGTTGTACGAGATCTGATCCACAAGACCAATTTCAAGACAATAAGAACTAGCAACATTCAGAAACTTTTGTCAAACTGAGCACTGAGGAGAATAACAGGGCACCAGTGTTTTTTCTCGAACAGCACAGGAGAACCGCGCGTCATTTCATTAAGATAAAAAAAATGTCACACGGGTCAAAGAGACCCAACTCACACAGACCACCCCCTGGAAACTAAGTTACAGACTGGCCACAAAAACTGCAGAAACGACCAAATGCCTCCAAGCTTTAAGCTCAGGGCACCGGTGTTGACTACTGAACATGATTAACAGGGGGAAAAAAAAGATCCACAGTAAATTGCTAGTAGTGTATAGTTTTTTTTTAATGAGAAAACAAATAAGATTGAACAATTCTAAAAATAATCTAAGGGGGCATCATTTTAGTCAATTGGTGTAAATGATTATACAAGTCAAAAATAAAGAATAGCTCTTGGAAGGAACCACAGCGTAGTTTTATCTGAATTCATGTATGCATATACATGCATTCTTTGTTCTTGTGTGTGGTTAGGAAAAACAGGGTTAGGCAAGAAAATTACCCGCCATGCTGCTACATCTGGCTCTTTTCCTGGCAAGAGAAACAAAACAAACAATGAATATGAAGCATAAATAATATAGTGCTGGAATGCTAATGGATTAGAGCAGACCTGTAGCAATATGTCTCTTGAGCACTCTTTGCATGGAGACATCAATGTCAATGTCAATGAACCTAAAAACGTAATTTTGGCCATTAGAAACCACTATGTTCACTCCAAAGTCAAAAGGATGTGAAGTGAGATAAAAAAAAAGGTATGTATTAGTGTGAACTGTGAATTGCAGTTGCAGAGCCTACATACTCACCATTTCTCATCAAACAAGTCCCTAATTTCAGTCCAAACATCTTCTTCCAGCAATAGATAGTTCCCTTCAACTATCACTATTTTGTGCCTGCCAAAGTCATGGCATGGCAATTAACAATCAGCAAGTGTCACACTCGTACCAGTACTTCAAGTAACTGAAGCATTTAAGGAAAGACGGTATTAATGCTGGCATGCAGTCATTATACATGGAAAAATTTACAAGATAGGGTACAATCTCATAGGAATATAGAAGAACCGCAACAAGATTTTGGATGAAAAATATAACACCAACAACCCCAATCTCTTCTGCTGTCCTGAGATTGGTGCCTCCCATTTTTGGAAAGGAGTGCTATGGACAGCTAAATCTGCCAAGTTGGCTTTTAAATGGAAGTTAGGGAATGGTAGAAAGATTAGATTTTGGGAGGATCACTGGTTTGGGAACTCAAGTTTATTAGTTCAGTTCTGGCCTCTTATATCTTTGCTAGTGAGAAAAATTAAACTGTTGCTAGTTTGTGGGATGGCCAGAATCTGAAAATTACTTTCAGAAGAACCTTCTCACCTAGTTTGATGAATATGTGGTTTGAGCTTCAAGCAATTGCTGAATCAATTGTGTTCTCGGATGATTGTGATGCAGTGGTTTAGGAGTATGAATCCAAAGGTACCTATTATGTACAATCCTTATACGCGGCGGTCTCTTTTAAAGGGATTTTACTGATTTACACCCTGTCCATTTGGAAGATCTGTATCCCACCAAGAGTACAAATTTTCTTGTTGCTCTTGAGTAATAATAAACTTCTTACCGGAGACAACTTAGCTAAGAGAAGACATGTTGATGATATGGCATGCTTATCTTGCAACGAAACTGAACCTGTCACTCATTTGTTCTTTGATTGTTGTGTGGCTTCTATTACTTGGAAGTTAGCAGCACATACATTGTGACTTGGTACTGATTTTGAATCAGTAGCTAAACTCTGGCTTTGTGGTAAAAATGATTTTGTTAAGAATGTTTGTTCTTCAGATCTCTTATGGGGTATCTGAAAAATGTGGAATGCACTTTGTTTTCAGGGGGGTACATAGCAAGATGTGAGGAAGATAATGAAGATGGCGAAAACCAACAAGGCTGATAAGGTGGCGCCCTCTGTACAAATAGCAAGAATGGGAGAAGCTGGAACTGGTGGTAAGGCAAATGGAAGAAATTGCAAACGAACCGGCGAGGATCATGTGGAGGATGGAGGCAGAGGTTATAGGAAGCTCAAATGTAACTGGAACAGTACAGAACTCCAGCTGGGAAGATGCAGCAGTGTCTGAGAGGCTCATTTCGCTAGAAACTTCACTTTCAGATCACGTAGCGATTCGAGTTTTCCAAAGTTTGGACTTAGACAATGTGGGCGGATGCGCCTAGAATACGTTGTGCTGAACTGTGACGTTTTGTGTGCTTTGTTTCTCTGGAATAAAGAGGGGGTAACCTTCTCTCTTAAAAAAAACAGCAACAAGATTAAGTTCTCATGAAAAAGTCTTTGTGCTGCAACTTGCATACACAGGAACAGGGGAAGAAAATTGGAGCTTAACATAACAATTCATAAAAAGAACTGGGAACTTAGCAGTAGTTGATATGGTCATGTGATAAACAATGGCTATTGCATAACATCCAATGTTAGGGGATGCTAATATTAAGTTGATCCAAAAGATTTTATGACTAAAGCAACGCATTCAAATCCAAGCTAACTTACTGTGGCTTAACAAATATGTCGTTCTCAACTGGATCACCAACACCATGATCAAACGATGGAGCATAAACTGAACCCTACGAACCAAGATGTTAATAGGATCAGATTAAATAGCATGCAGTACTAAAGAACTCGTACTGCAGGACGTTGGTAGATACCTCTGTTCTTAGGGTCTGTAGACATTTCAGAAACAGTGCGGGATCGAATGTCCAAGGTGCTAAAATCAATAACTATGATGTTAGTATTTACCTAAATACAGTTTAAATGAAACAGATTTACAGAGAACATCACACACCTCCTCTTCTTGCATGTGCTTCTTTTGGATCCTACAGGCACAAGTGTGTAAACAATTTGAGGAAGAGCTGAAATTAGATATGGGTCACTCGAAAGATAACAAACCTCCATTGCATCGAGCTGAGCACGATAAAGGTGGAAACCATCCATTGGAAGCATTGCAGCAATTTCCTCGGTAGGAAGCAGTGCTCCACTACCCTTTGCGTGCTTCTGGGACCAAAGCATATTAACACGTCCAACAACTTCAGAGACAACTGTGGACTTGCCTGCACCAGGTGGGCCAGCTAGGCCAACAATGTATCTGCCAAGAGCAATCAATTGGTTTAGCAGAATATTACTCAAGAACTTTTCTTACTAAATGTTCCAGCTGAAAAATTGTTAATATGCCAATTTTCAAATTTAGCACTGGGCAAACAGATCAGAAAAAATCAAGAAAACAAACACCCAAAAATGATCTAGAATGGAAAGGATCCTTGCTATGCTTTGAATAGCAATTAAATACATCTGTTATTTGAAATTTCTTCTCATGTTGAACAGATCTATCCGTTCCCAAGCTAGGTAACTGAACAATCACTATAAATTCTCTTGGAAGCAAATTAGTAGTTTAGAATTCCTGACCAAAAAAAAAGTTGGACAATAGAAGCCAATTCTGCTTTTTTATTAAAAAAAATCCCAAACAAAAAAAGTGTGAAAGCAAAAAGACTACAAATGTGACTGACGATGTTCAAGAACTAACATGTCCTAGCGCAAGACATTCAAAACCAAACCAGCTTTGATCACTGCAAATTTGCAATAGAACATCACGCAATAATCAATGTCCTAAACAGCACCAACAGGAAAGGCTTACTTTGAATCAAGATGTTCAATATTCTTCAAGACAGAAAGAAGGTGTTCAGCCAAAGCGTCATATACCTCCTCCATCGACCTTCAAATGTAACATCAATTTTTATCAGTATGACAATTATCCAATAGTATAAACATCTATGAATAATGATCAAAGTTGAGAAGATCAACCAATTACAGTATAACCCTTCTGTTTTCAGACTGCTTGGCCCAAAACAGGCCTAAGCAAAAAAGACATGACAAAGGAACAAGTTGCAAGGAGTCATGTCCAAAGCATTGCTACAAATGATCCAGTTGAATCACTGGTCCAAAAAGAAACGGGGTAGCAATGCCCTCTTCTTAAAAACAATAATTTTGCACCAGCTCATGCAAAAAATGAAAAAAACTTGCAAGTGGTAGAGTCTTACCGCCTGTCACCGGAAGGTCCCGGGTTTGAGTCGCGGTCTCCTCGCATTGCACAGGCGAGGGTAAGGCTTGCCACTGATACCCTTCCCTAGACCCCGCACAGAGCGAGAGCTCTCTGCACTGGGTACGCCCTTTACTTATTTTTCATAGGTGATGGCATCAGCTAATTTTCTATCATTTCATAAATATCTCTTCTGAAAAGCCAGATGTTCAGCAGGTTCTTCTGGGAATTTGTACATCAGGGAAAAATGATCAAATTTGCTAGCTAGAACATCGCCACAAACAGTCCTAAGTTTTATTTCATGGAGCAACCCATTTCCCAGCTGACCTGCCCGTGCAAAGGCCATTGATTCTTAGCTGGGTCCAATATTTTGTCGTAAATGACTAGTGTCATAACTGAATTAGTAATGACTAATGAGATAATGACTTTCACAAAACATAGAGCAAAACCCCAGGCCCCAGAGCACCAAGAAAATTGCAAGGCTAGTGTCAGAATTGTATGATAGTAAAAGAAATACTCCATCCATTCCAAATTATAGGTCATTTTGGCTTTTCTAGGTACATAGCTTTTGCTATTTATCTAGACATAGTGTATATATGGCTGCATAGTAAAAGCTATGTACTTAGTTGTAATCAAGTAAGGGAGTCGCAGTCGCTTACTTGGCTTCTATCTGCGGGGTTTGTTGTCTCTGATAGCAAGGAACCTGGAAAACGAAGGAACAATGCTAGAGTCAAACATAGTAAATCCATGCTCAGCAAAGTGGGGGTAACAGGGAAAAGGACGCTTACATTTCGTTTTTTGTTGTTTGCGTCTTGAAAGCTTGGGTATCGAGGAGATGCAGCCTGGAAGCTAGCAAGGACCGGAGGCATCGCCCCCATCAGCTTGCTTCTTATAGCATAGCTCCTACAAGCTACGAATCCTGCAGGGACAGCAGGAATCATGGTTTTAAGCCATGCCTCGAAACCGCAACAGAAGGCAATGTGAACGCATAGGAGTTTGGATTTGGGGAATAAAATGAGAAGACATTCAGTTAGCACTTGGCACTGGCAAGCAAGGCAGGCTTGAAGGCTTGCTGCCAGCAAGAAATTTGCATGGAAAACTAGGAGGTACTACAAGAATTGGTTACAAGGAGGCGCAGTCACGAATTCCGACGAATTGGAGGTCGAAATGAAGCAGGATTCAGTATGTCAGGAAGTCCAATCTGTTCGATTCCAGGCGGCAGGCCACACTTGCAACTTCCTTGGATTGGATGAAGTCGAAGACGGCAGAGGCAAACGCGACCGCACGGTTAAGGCGGAGGGAAATCCAGGCGCGAGGAAGGGGGATCGAAGGGCATCTTACCCGTCGGCCCCGGCCGGCGAAATGACGGCGGCCGGAGCAGCCGCGCCTGAGCCTGCGCCGCCGCCTCCGTGGACGCGATGGAACTGGACAACTCCATGGCAGGCTTATCGTTGCGCGCTCACAGAATCGACCGGCGGCCGCGGTTGATCTAAGGCCGATGAATCGGAGTGCGATTGGAACGAAACGGAGAAATTCAGAAATCGAAGCTCGAGAAGGAACGGAATCAGTATGGTTTTTTACATATTGGCCCTCTTACTTATGTCATTCGAAAACTACACATGACATGAGGACCTGACTGTAAAACTGCTCTAAACCATCAGACAGACAGCCACAATACAGGATGCAAAGCAACAATCTGGTGAAGAAAAAGCAATTATTGTCCTGGATAAACAAGAGCAAAATATGGTTTGAAAGTACAGCAACAGTAGGGCCGGTTTGCATTGCATACCGTTATTATCCTACAAATTCCACAGATTAAACACAGCATGAACAGAAGGAGCATGGTACAACACACTCCAGATGGAACATACAGGGTCTAGAGGCTGGCTGAATCGACGCCGCAGCTCCTCGACGTCAAGGACGCCGACGCCGCAGATCACCAAGGCCTCACACTTCGCAGGCCGGCGCTTGCTCACCGGCCTAGCCTAGGTGAGGTGAACGGTGCACTGGCTCTTCCGTGGCCTGCCCCATTTCTCCTGCCCCTCCAGCTGCAGAATGAGCAAGAACCGACCACGCAGGTGAGATGACGGACTGTTTGGTTTGATCAGTGCAGAGGCCAGAGGGGATTTTGCAAACCTGCTCTATCATGAAGTGGGGCACGTGCACGCGCTTCGACCCATCGGCCAGCCGCTTGCAAGGCAGCCGGGGCTCTATGGCCGCGAACTCGTTCAGGACCTGGTTCCTGATGGCTCCGATCAGCATGTCGCGGCACCCTTGGGCGTGCACGTCCTTCAGATTGGGGCACTGGATCAGCAGCCGCTCTGAAACAGAGTTACACAAGGATGTCAGTACCATGCTGTCCTCATGGAATGGAACTTAGTTGCTATATGCACAGCCTGAGTTTCAAGATTCTGCAACAAAGCAAGGATGGGTATCGCACCTGGATGAAGATTCGTGCACAAGTTGAGGTTCAGATCAACCAGCTCCGGGCAAGTTCACATACAAGGGCCTGTCACGTGAGAAGCAGCATATGAGCACGCAGCTGTACTATGTGTATGAACCAGAACAATGATGCCTTCAAGAATCACATACAGTCAGATACAGCTTTTTCGACACTTACATCGAATCGCTGAACAGCCCCACAGGCTGAGTTTCTTCAGGTTGTTGTGCTTTATGATCAACTTCTGGCAAGTAGTCTGCTGCTTTCTCTGGACATGGTAATTTAGAGCAGAACTTGATCCCGCCAGTTAGGTCACCGAAGTAGTATCTCCCAGCTTCAGGCTGGGGGGTAGCACATATGCTCTGGCCACAGTCCATGACACGAAGGAGTGGCAACTGTGCTGCAGCCACCTGGACCCCAACTGTATATCAGGAGTGAACAGAATTTGTTAGCGTATTTGGGGATATGGGCATTGGAATTCTCTTTGAAATAAGTGGACCAAAGGACACTTACATGAGGTGATATTTGGGCACCTTAGCCAGGAGCAGAAATGTTAGGGTGTTAGGGAACGCATTGCTGATCATCCCAAGCCCATTGTCAGTAATGCCAGATCTGAATGAAGATATAAGCATGCGAAATTAAATAACTATTTCCATGTAACTTTCCAGTGGCACAAAAACTTGAAGTTTGTTCATAGAAACATCAGGTCCTCATAAGGTTGGTGCTTACCCACTTAAATCAAGCAGCTCCAAGCTTGCATAAGAACGAACAATAGATGCAACAGCTGCATCTGTTATTTTTGAACCCTGTAGAAAGGACAGCATGCACAGGCCCCTGGTGAAAGGAGAAACAAAGAAGGTTAATCATGCTGTTGAGATCAAGACAGTGGATTCATAGCAAAGATTCCATGCAGCATAGTTTGAAAAACATTCCATAAGGATCATGGCAAGATGTGATGAACTGAAAGATACCTGAGATTAGCACTCTCTAGAGCAAACACAGCTTCATTGCATAAGCGAATTGATGAGATGTGCATGTTCCTCAAGTTTGGGCAGGTGCGGCCCAGACTATCCATTAGAGCAACCAGGTCAGTAGAATCATTATTTTGTATGGCAAAGTTCAGTGAGAGCTCATTCAAATTGGGGCAGTTCACGACCTACAAGTTGATAGCCCAAATCAATTTATGCAAGATATAAGATTCAGGGAATTGCATAGCAAATAAATTGCAGGCATATCTCAGGCATACCGCTTTGGTAAGGGAACAAAGACCTGACAACCAAAGTGTTGAAAGGCTTGAAGAGTTAACATTGAGAAAACCAAGACTGCTACAGCCATCTAATGTAAGAACTAACAGAGATCGCTTCTCTGAAACAAACCTACATAGCTCATCCCTGCATAGAACAGCAAGTGTCAGTTAGATACAACAAAACTTAATGCCAATTTAACATTACTGAGGTGCAGGTATTGTTTTGAGATGGCTTATGGTGACAATAAACCACAAAGATACTTAAAGAAACAAGAAACACTGACATTATATGTTTTTCAGCCAGTAGCACTAAATTTGGTACTGCACATTAGCAAAGGGATGCATACTAGATACTGATCATAAACTTTCATGTTCTATTCAACATGCAGCAGTGCAATCCATACATGATTATATGCAAGAATAAAATGAATAGAAAGATGAATGTTTAGTAGTGGGAGCTTTCAACATACCCAGTTATCCTGTTGGCTGCGCTATTGACCATGCTGATAGCCAGGGATTGTAAATTGGGGCAGGAAAATGCAATGCATGCCAACAGTGTGGCATCAACATCACTGAAAATGTAGGAAAAGAACATCTGGTCAGAACATTAATCCTCACAACTAAGAAGTTGAAACATAAAGTCAAGCACCAAAAGAACTAGACCTATACAAACTATCCACCACGAGAAGACCCAAAGCAAATCAGGATTTCAGTTTTCCTCGAATTATAATTGAGCAAGCAGGCAGACAACATCTGCATTTTGGTCATCATCAGAACTATAGGAATCCTAACAGGACAAACACTGGGGGGGGGGGGGGGGGGGGGGGGGGGGGGGGAGTTGTGCAATGAAATAGTTCATCATCATCTCATTCTTTAGTTTTTTTTGTTTGGTTTGTCAAATAAAATGAGTTGATCCATCATTTAAGCTAATAATCGGTACTAGTATGAGGAATGGGATCGTTCCACTAAATTTGAGAAATGGACTCATGATACATCACCCCATCTAAAATGGGTTGATTCCCCAAACCAAACACTTCATAGATGTACCAAATGACACCCCTAATTGCCATAAAGAAGGCACCAAGTTCCTCTTAGATCACCAAACGAGGAAAGTTGTTCTTCAGAAGGCCAACCTAACTCTGCATCTGCTGCACAAACTGCTCTTTAGTCCGACAGGCAATACCATCAGAGATTCATGAGCCTTTTACCACCAATACTGATTTATCAGTCTGATCCCCTAGCTGATTCACAAGGCCAAGTAGCATTTCATTATCTAACATCATCCACGCACTGATTCTGCATCAAAGTAGCTACGTACAGATCCGTGCTTCCTACTCTCATATCAGACCAGATCTCACAGCAACATAACTAGAACTCCCATAAGAAAGTCACATCCAGCAAGAGTCCAAGTCCATATAGTCGGACCAGATCAGATGGACGCTTAGATTTCACCCAGCAAGCATGGATCGTACTACGTGCCACCTTTGCTTTCCATTTACGACTTCTGCACGATGTGTATTTAGGATCCAACCAAGCACCGATCAAGGATCCACAAGCGGAGATCTCATGGCACCAGATCAGATCACACATCTGCACTGCACTCAACAGCAGTCGTTCAATCCCATTCCACTAGTTCAGACAGGTTTAAGTAAGGTGAATTACTCGCGAATTTTGGTGTTCGTTCGTTAGTTCCCTTCCCTCCCGTTTGGATCGAGCAACGTTCTACAGCATCGATCGACCCTCCGTGCCGTCATTTGCGCCGATCCACTAAAAGCGCCGCCGCATGCATAGCATAGCATAGATCAGCTGTCGACCTGTTCTCACCTGTCCATGGTGAGAACGAGCTTGGCAAGCGCGGGGCACCGCGCCATGAGCGCGGCGACGGGCCTGACCCCGGAGGCGCGGAGGCGGACCTCCTCGGCGCCCCCCCACAAGCGTCGCGAGCACTCGCGCCAGCCGCGGCTGACCCCGGCCGCAGCCGCCACGGCGCGCGGGGGCAGGCGCTGCAGCACGCCCACCAGCACCTCCCCGGGCGCCCGCCGCCCCGCGCCCACCTCGACCCACGGCAGCGGCGGGCCGTCGTCGTCGTCGCCGTCCTCCTCCTCCGCGTCCACGTCCACCACCTCCGCCCTGGCCTTCTTCTTCCCCGCCGCTGGTGTCAGCGGCCGCGGTGGCGGCGGCGCCGCGACCTCCGGCGGCACGGAGTCCAGCACTACGGCCGATGCAGCCGGCGGCGACGCGGCCGGCTCGTCGAACTGCAGAGCGCGGCGCGGCTTGGTCTGCTGCGGCGGCGGTTGTGGCTCCCCTGCCTTGTTGCCGGCCCCGGAGGCGGGGGCGGCGGTGGAGGCGGGGCCCGGGACGGAGCAGACGTGGCCCTTCTTGGGCAGCCCGCACCGGCCGCAGTTGTAGCTGCCGCGGCGCTTGGGCGGGGCGGGGGCGGGGACGGCGGGGGCAGCGGCGGCGTCGGAGGCCATGGCGCTGGGGGTGGGATGAGGGGAGAGGAGGGGCAGCTGAGCTGGATGGGGTAGGGGTGGATGGGGATTGGTAGGAGAGGGAAGGCGGGGTGGGGAAATAGAGGGAGTAGGGAGAAGAAGGCGGGAGATTGGCGCGCGCGAGCTTGGCGCCATTTCCGCCTGCGCGCGGCCCGGTCTATTTTCCCGGTTGGCGCCGGCGGGCTTTGCCGCCTTGCTTTCGTTTCGGTTTGCATGGTCGGAATCGTCGGATCGGAGATCGGATGGCGGCGCACGGGTAGCTCGTGGACTCGGTCCGTGGCGCGCGCGGGCGGAGGAGGGCTGTCTGACGTGTCGTGTGCCGCGTGCGTGGGCGAGATGGCGAGTGAGCGAGCGAGCACTGAAGTAGGAGACGGTTTTGGCCTCGTGGAAGGTTGTTGAGCCCGACGCAAGCGGAACGGCAACGTACGGACCTGTCGTGCCTTGGTGGTGGTGAGCAGGATGAAAACGGATCGGATATCATTGATATTATATTTGTTTTTATATTTTTGTCCGAATTTAGATTTAAATACGGATAGTGTCAACCATGTCGAATAGGATACGATTGGATATCGACATCATAAATATGTGATTTGAGGATTCGGATACGGATATGATATCGGGTGTTGAATATCCGGACTCGGATACGGACAGATTTAAACTCCTCTAAATGAATTCAGTATCGAATATGATCGAAAAATATCCGTACCATTTTCACCCACAGTGGTGACAGTGGGGCGACCATGGAAATGGGCTTGGGTGGTGGGCGCTTGTGTTCAAACATTCGATAGTATGGCGACTAAAGTTTATGAGGAGAAACCAAACATCTATAAGACTACCCATAGTGTCGTTGATGCTAACAGTATGCTTGACGGAGGATAGAGGAGGCGAAGGTGGGCGCTTGGGCCCCCCTCCTCCACGTGTATACCATTGCAAATCTTCTTTATGTTTGCTAGCTCGTGTGCTAGCCCCTGCTTCGTTGGGCACCATGCTCTGTCGCTGCCATATATAGTCACAGTGTGGGCACCCATGCTTCTCTACTTTGTCGATCCAAATCATCACATAACCACCCCTTCCTTCCGCGCGAGTTGACCGGTTGCAACTGTAGTTGGTGTGATCTAGTTGCGATTGGTTGCAACTAACTGGTGTTGATGACTGGTTGCAACCAGATGCAACTAGCTGCGACTGCAGCTGGTGCTGGCGTCACTAGCTGCACTACGGTTGAAACTAGAACCGGCTAATAAAACATAACTTTTTGTTTGCCCAGGACTAACGACCGGTTGAAATGTACCTTTTTATTTGTTCAGCGCCGAGGAAAGAAGGTGACTCGGATAGATTAAATTTTGGTTCAACATCGCTCTTCATAGTGTGCCTACTCGAGGCTTCAATACTCTCTCCATTTTCAGCATCGCTAAAAAGCAACGTTGTGGCTACTCTAAGACTCTGGAGATATGAAGTATACTGATAATGATGAGATGAGATGAGATGACACGTATACAGTATTATCGTATCTTTGACTCGTCATAAAACTCTGTTTCACATACAAACACGCCCACTGAGACGATCGTGGTGAAGCGTAGTAGGGTAGAAAGCAAAAGAATCTAGCAAGAAGAACTAATTAAGCGACAATATGGAACATGGTGAATCGTTCTTGTAGCGAAGTTCTTGTTACTCTTGGTGGTTGTCGCCACCTAGAGATGGCTTGGAGATGTGGTGGATCGCTGAGCACCACTTGATGAGTGTGCGGGGGCTCCAATCGGTGGCATTGTGAGGGCTTTGTGCTCATCCCCGTAGCAGTCCGTGAAGAGCAGCTTTAGTAAAATCAGACTTGGAGATGTTCTTGGTGACATGCCGACTTCTACACAAGCGCAACATTGTTTCCTTCCTCCTCTGATGGGATTCGCTATATCTGCATCTGTTGTGCGCCACCGCTGTCGATGTCCTCCTTTTTCTCACCTAGTGGCAGCACCTTCGTCACCCTACCGCATGACCCGCGCGCCCCTACTCTGGCACTACGGTGAGGTCCACCTGCCCTACCTCCTCTGTCGCTGCGAGCTCTGAGATGACATAGGCAGTGATGATAGAGGAGTCGCAATCAGCGGTGAGAACATGAATGTACTAGACCAAACACCGACATGGGCAAAGTCATTGTTGTCTAGTATGTCTTCCTGTGGCTGATGTTTATTTTCCTCTTGAACCGTTTAGTGTCCCTTTGGCATCTGGATTCTTGCAGACTCTTGTCGCGAAGCCGTGTCAAACAACTATCTAAAAAATGACCCCTGCAAGGAGTTGGAGCCATTTTTGTACTGAGGAGCTAGAGCCGTGGACCGTGGATTATCTCGGCTCCTAACAGATTTAACGCAAATTATAACAAACCTGTCACTGGAGCCATTTTTTACATTTTTAATATAGCTTCAGCTTCACCTAATAAGCTGCTCCACAATAGGAGCAGGAGCCTCGCTAAACTCGCCCTTAGTCCGTCTTGAGTATTTTAACCATCCTCCTCTGTTGCCTGTTGCTTGGAGTCCTTGAATTGTTTTCTTGTCTTGGTTTTTGTTGCTCTCCCCCAATCACTCAGGCAACAGGGCAAAGAAAGCTATGAGAAGGTTAAATATGGTAAAGATTGAGTTGCATTCTTTTGTTGTGCGAACCTTTAGTCACTGCTATCATCCATGGGTGAAATTGATTTTGATTTGTTCATATTGCCGCCGCTGATCGTGATGCGTGGCAATGTCGACGGCGCCAAAGACGAGGAAATGGTGGATTGTCTACTTGGTTGTTTGCCATAGCTCATCAACCTCTCTTTTGCGGTAAATGTATGATATCATTATTTTTTTTCTCTGCGTAGAAACTACTAAGCAAGTAAGTTTGGAGTAGTAGTTTGTCAAAAAAAACATGGAGCAAAGGCCAGCATATAGAGGCAATAATGCTCTTGGAGCCCGTTGGCTGAAAAATATCAGCTACACCAATTTCTCTCGTCCACACGATCCGACTCGTGGAACCATAAAAAGTTGTTAGGGTTTTGCACGTAAAAAGTTATCTAGAGATACGTGCATCTTTTAACGCCCTAACTTATTTCTCTTGGATTCTAAAAGTTGATTTATTTTCTAGAAGGAGGAAGTACTAAAGAAACTATGGAATAGAAAGTTGATTCTAACCGTTGACTCATTTTGCCGAAGGTGACAGGAGAGTACTAAAAATATTAGAAATTTATTTTTATATAACAATATTTATGTCTGTAGAAATTAGCCATATAATTTCAAAAAAAGGGAAATTAGCCATATAGAAACTATGAGAGCAAGTATAATAGCAGGTTTAAGCCGACTAAATGCTAAGGTGGATGAGAGAGGGGAGGAGAGAGAGGAGAAGCGGTCTGTAAGCTTACAGCCGGCTTGGACACAAGAACCAAGAAAGTCTGTGAGAGAGATAAGTGAGCCATGTATTAACTGTAAAGAGCTAACTATTATATGAGTGGGCTGAAAGAAGGCTGCAAGGAACCTTACAGCCAGCAAACCGGTTGTATTATTAGCCTTGCTCTAATGAGTTGAAACCGCAGTGACTCCATATAACCCCCGATTCCCGGAGGCGGCGGCGGCGTCTCGCCTCCCGCAGGGCACTCATGATTTCCAGCGCCATTAACACCACGCCGCGCTCCGATCCTTTCCCCATTCACACTTGCTCTCAAGTTCCATACTTCCATCCCCACTTCTCTTCTAGCTTCTTCTCTATAGGCCCTGTTTGTTTCCGCTTATAAGCGGCTTATCGGTGGAAATAAGCGAGAATCCCGCCAAACGCTTTGCTTATTTCCACCGATTCTCGCTTATGTGGTAAGCCGCTTCAGAGATTTGAACTACGAGAAGCGAAAAGCGAGAAGCGAGAAAATCTTCGCTTAGATTATAATCCAAGCGTGTCTGGGAGAAGCGGAAACAAACAGGGCCTAAAACCCTCGTGCAGTACTCCTGGCCGGATCATCCTTGCACAACCTCAGGAAACTAAATCCGCCGTCACCATACCGCCGCCGCCATGGATTGCATACAAAAAAAAAGGCCCCTGCAAGCACCACTTCGCCTTCATAGTCACAGACAATAAAGCCCCAACTTCCTCCTGGCCGGATCATCCTTGCACAACCTCAGGAAACTAAATCCGCCGTCACCATACCGCCGCCGCCATGGATTGCATACAAAAAAAAGGCCCCTGCAAGCACCACTTCGCCTTCATAGTCACAGACAATAAAGCCCCAACTTCCTTGCATCGTTTCCTGGATGAATGAGCCATCCGAATTGATCTTGAGCTGGCCCGGCGGTGGAGCTTTCCATCTAGCATTCCCAGCTGTCTGCCTGATCGGCTCCTTCCTCTCCAACTTGCTCAGATCATTCAGCAAGTTAAGTACATCTGCAGCAACGCCATCCACACCCTGACCCTTCTCCCCTTTGTTAATTTTGTTTCTCTCAGTCCACCACTTCCAAAGGAATAACGCTGTTTTAGTTCGGACTTCTTCTTTCAGTGATAATATTTCAGTCACCACTTCTCATGCCAAATGCTTTGACAACAGCTGTTGCCGAACCGGTTCAAGGGAAAGAGTAGACCAACATCGCTTGACCAGCTTGCATTTAAGAAAGAATGTCCTCCATCCTCATCCAACCGTGACAAACTAGGCATCTTGTATCGAGCTGCACACCTCTCCTCTGAATATTCATCTTGAAAGCAAGACTGTTGCGTGCCAGTCTCCATAGAAAATTGCAAACTCTATGGCATGAAAGCTTCCATAATTTGTGCCAAACAACATTTCTAGTTTGTTAGTCGTTGAATTCTTATTCTTACTCTTGGTAGTAGCAGAATTCTTACTCTCATCGAGAGAAGATGACACTAGGAGTTTGGGCAATTTTCTGATTTATTTCTCACACAAAATGTCATACCAACCTAAGGAGTTGGGGATACATATTTATAGGTTGCTAGCCAGCCAAGCATATGCCAAGATGCTAGATGCTAACATGTTGTCCTAAAATAGATGCTGTCCTAGATGCTAAGATGCTGTCCTAGCCAGTCAAAGATGTTGTCATTGATGCTAAGATGTTGTCCTAGCCAGTCAAGAATGTTGTCCTTGATAGGCAGCAAGACCACCATGTAGCCACAAGGACAATATACTGCAGCCCCACAAAGACCAGCCAATACAGAGACTTATCACATCATTCTCTCCCTAAGTCTTATGCGTCGTCTTGTGGGAAAGTTGAACCATCCCGGTCCTGGAGCAGAGCTCAAGGAACTTGATCCTAAGAGGCTTGGTAAGCAGGTCCGCAAGCTGGTCTTTGATGTTGATGTAGCTTGCCTTGATGCTCCCTTCCTCCAAACAGCCTCGGATGAAGTGGTACCGCACCCGGATGTGCTTACTCCATTCATGGAAAACGGGGTTTTTTGCCAGGGCCAGAGCGGACTTGCTGTCCATCCTGAGCTCCACCGCTCTAGTGTCTCTGCTGAGGAGATCACCAAGTAGTCGAGCGAGCCAGAGCGCCTGAGTCGAAGCGGTGGAGACCGCTATGTACTCGGCCTCGCAGCTGGACAGGACCACCACCTGTTGCTTGACCGACTGCCAGCTAATGAGGCACTTGCCGAGGAGGAAGATGATCCCGCTCATGCTCTTGCTGGTGTCGATGTTGCCAGCGTGGTCGCTGTTGCTGTACCCGACGAAGTGTGCCACCCCAAGGCACCTAGGGTAGTAGAGGCCGTGGTTGAGAGTCCCCGCAACGTAGCGGATGATCCTCTTCACAGCCAGCTGGTGCTCCGTTGTCGGTCGCTGCATGAACCGACTAACGTAGCCGATGGAGAATGCCAAGTCCGACCGTGTGTGGGCGAGGTAGCGAAGGCTCCCCATAAGACGTCGGTACTGCGTAGCGTCCACCTCCTCCGTCGTGCTGTCGCGGCTCAGCTTTAGCCTCTCCTCCATCGGAGTGAGAGCTGGGTTACAGTCGATGAGCCTAGCTAGCTCAACGACGCGCTTGGCGTAGGCGGTCTATCGAAGCGTGATCCTGGAGTCATCCTGGTGCACCTCGATTCCCAGGTAGAAGTAGAGAGGCCCAGGTCACTCATCTAGAAGGTGGCCTTCATCTCTTTCTTGAATGTCGCCACCTTTGCATCCTTGGTGCCGGCGATCACCAAGTCGTCGACGTAGACACCTACCAGCAGAGCATTTCCTCCATTGCCCCATCGGTAGATGGCCGCCTCGTGCGGGCTTTGCTCGAAGCCCATCCCCTTTAGCATGGAATCCAACTTGGCATTCCACGTCCTCGGTGCCTGCCGCAAGCCATAGAGGGCCTTGCACAGGCAGAGCACCTTGCCCTCCTTGCCAGGGATCGCAAATCCTGGCGGCTGGTGCAGTAGACCTCCTCCTTCAAGTCGCCGTTAAGGAACGCCGACTTGACGTCCATGTGATGAACACGCCAACCCTTCTAGGCAGCTAGCGCAAGGAGGAGTCACACGAACTCCATCCGTGCCACGGGAGCAAAGGTGTCGTCGAAGTCGACCCCCTCCTGCTGCATAAAACCTCGTGCCACCAAGCGAGCCTTGTGCTTGACGATGGCACCGACTTCATCCTCTTCAGCTTGTACACCCACTTAAGGGTGATCGCGCGGTGGCCATAAGGAAGGTCAGCAAGCTCCCAGGTGTGGTTCTTCTCAATCGCATCCATCTCCAATTGCATCGTGGCGCGCCATGCCACGTGTCTCTTGGCCTCAGCAAACGACCGAGGCTCGCCGTCGTCACACGCAAGGTGCAACTACGCCTCCAGGTCATGAGGCACTAGTCCCGACACTGGCTGGTCACCGAGAAGGTTCTCCATCGTATGGTACTGTAACAGCTCGCCGTCGTGGTACGCGTCAATGCGCTCCTCATCATGAGAGAGCAGAGTAGCGAGCTCAACTGGGTTGTGCTCGACACGAGCTGGTGTTGGAGTAGACATGCCCGGAGAGGTGCCTGTTAGTGCTAGAGTGCGTGGCAGTGCCGGCTGTGGTGGAGCCGGTGAAGAACTCATCGTAGCCAAGGTCCTGGCTGGAGAGCGTGATGCTGTCGGAGTAACAGGCATCGGGGTCGGTGGAGGCTCAGGGACTAGGGTAGACACGCTCGTCGAAGAAGAGCTCCCTACTCCCCCAGCTCCCTCGAAGTGAACGTACTCAATAGTGAAGTCATCGTACATCAGAGCCGAGCCGTTGTCCACCGCCTTGTCCCACGCCCATCCTCGCCCTTCGTTGAGCACAACGTCGCGTGCCGTGCGCACATGCTGTGTCTTTGGGTCGAGGATGTGGTAGGCCTTTGAGCCCTCCGCGTAGCCGATGAACACTCCCGGAGTGCTCCTATCGTCGAGCTTGCTGATGTGGCCAAGCTCCTTGGCCAACGCGAAGCAGCCAAAGACCCGCAAGTGGGAGACTGCCGGCTTGCGCCCATGCCAAGCCTCATACGGTGTCCTACCGTCAAGCACCTTGGTAGGCAAGCGGTTGAGGATGTAGACGGTCAACACCACCGCCTCTTCCCAGAAGATAGCCGGCATCCCCCTCTGCTTGAGAAGGGCCCGAGCCATCCCCACAACCGTCTGGTTGTGCCGCTCGATGATGCCATTCTGCTGTGGGCTGTACAACGTGGAGTAGTGGCGCTGAATGCCCTTATCAGCGTAGTACGACGTGAATTGAGCCACCGTGAATTTGCCGCCGTTCTCGGTGCGCAGCACGTGTAACTTGCAGCCGCACTCCACCTCCGCAGCAGCTTGCGCATGCCTGATGGCGTCCGTAGCCTCTCCCTTGCTGCCGAGGACCATCACCCACATGTAGCGGGAGAGGTCGTCGACGAGCAGCAGGAAGTAGCATCGTCCTCCTGGTGTGGTCGGTGTCAGTGGGCCACACAAGTCCCCGTGCACAAGCTCGAGCCTATCCTTGGCTCGAAAGCTCCCCCACTGGGGAAAGGGGAGTCGCCTTTGCTTCGTCAACACGCAGACATCGCAGAGCTGCTCCACATGGTCGAGGCACGGCAGGCCTCGCACCATCTCCGTGGCACTAAGCCGCTTTAGGGCCTCGAAGTGAAGGTGCCCGAAGTGCTCGTGCCACTGCCACGCCTCATCATCCTGATGAGCAGCGAGATAGAGGGGTTGTGCCACCTGCATGTTAAGGACATAGAGTCGATTTGCGCTTCTGGTTACCTTGACAAGAAGGCGACGCCGACGATCCCAAATCCTCATGACTCCATCCTCAACCACCACGCGTGAACCATTCTCATCTAGCTGTCCCAAGCTAATGATAGAGTTCCTCAACGTGGGGATATAGTAGACTCCGGTGAGCAGCCTATGCTTACCAGACACTACGGTGAAGGCGACGGAGCCGACGCCCTTGATCTCCACATTGGAGACATCCCCAAACTTGACAGAGCCTTGGACGCTAGAGTCAAGCTCGGTGAAGAACTCCCATCGACCGATCATGTGATGGGTGGCGCTGGTGTCAAGGCACCATCCGTCAGTCTTGTTGTTGCCGAAGCCGTCGCCAAGGAGGGCGTGTGCTTTTGACTCGTCAAGGTGGAGGAGAGCCGCTGCGGCCGATGCCGCTGGAGGTAGCTCTATGCTTGCATGTGCCATGAATAGAGCTGGCTCCTCCTCCTCCACCTGTGCGATATGGGCCTAGCCGCATCGTGGCTGTCGATAGTCCTTGGACCAATGGCCAAGCTAGCCGTAGTTGCGGCAGGTGTCGTCTCGTGTCGGCTTGTGCTTGCCAGCGGTGCTGCCTTGGGCGCCTCCGCTGACATCACCCTCGGCACATCCTCGTGCCCCGGCCTGGGCGTCTCTACGTGGCTTGCCACGCTTGCAGTCGCCTGTCGCGGAAGAAGGCTCCCCCTTCTTCCGGTTACCTTGGCAGGCAACCCACTGCTCCCGAGTGAGAAGGAGCTTCCTACCAGTGGTGATGGGCCCCGAGAGAGACTATGGCTCATCGCTGTCGATGACCTTGAGGCGACCTATCGCCTCCTCGATCGACATCGTGGAGAGATCTAGTAGAGACTCGATCGAGTGAGCCATCTGCTTGTATTTCTCAGGGACGCAGCGGAAGAGCTTTTCGACAGCTCTCTCCTCACCGTAGGTGTCATCGCCGAACTGCACCATCTTCTGCAACAGAGTGTTGAGACGAAGAGCAAAGTCATCAACATCCTCACCTGGCTTGAAGGCCAGGTTCTCCCACTCCTTGCGAAGTGCCTGCAATGTGGATTTGCGGGCGCGGGCGCTGCCGATGCATGCCGCAATGATGGCGTCCCAAGCCTCCTTGGCTGTCCGCTTGTTGGTAAGCGAGAACTGCATCTTGGATGGGACTGCAGCAATGAGGGCATCCAGCGCCCGTCGATCCTGGTCGTAGTCGACATCGCCGTACCGGACTGCCTCCCACATGTGCCGCACCTGGAGCTTTACCCTCATCACCACAGCCCACTCGACGTAGTTGGTCTTAGTGAGGGTAGGCCACCCATCACCGGGGCCGATGTCCCTGACAAACAGCTTGGAGCCCGTGGTAACCACGGCATCGATCCAGAGAGAGAGAGCCACGCTGCCTGTGAAGGCCGCGCTCTCCATCGATCCATCCGCCACCGTTACCGTGCACGCCTCCTCTAGAAGCGCCACCGTCGTGCGGGTCTCCTCCAGGAGCGCCGCCGGCACGTCTGCGCCTGTCTAGGCTACCGCCTCGCTCATGGGCGTGCATGGCTGCCCACCGCACCGCCCGCGCTCGCGCTGCCTCCCTCCCCAGCAGCTCGAGGTCCGTGTCGGCGCTGTCGTCAGTAGAAATGGAGCTACTGATGCTGCCACGCAAAACCTCGACCTCTGCTGCTACCACACGCGCTGCATCCGCCGCCGCTTTTGCCTCCGCTCTGGCTGCTGCCAGCTCCGCCGCTGCCAGCTTCGACGCCCTTGCCGCCGCCGCAACGGTCTCTGTCGCCGCTCGCTCGTGTCCCTCTGCCGCGGCAAGTTCGGCCTCCTGCCGACGCCGCGTGCTCGAGACGACCGAGCGCTGAGACTATCCTGTGGACATGACGCGCTACTAAGACTGGATAAAAAACTAGAAGCTCGTTAGCTCGCTTGACTCGTGGCTGGCTCGACTCGGTTCGGCTCGTTACGATAACGAGCCGAGCCGAGCCAAGATTTTAGCTCGTTAGCTATAACGAGCCAACTCGAGCCAGCTCGCGAGCTAAACGAGCCAAGCTTCCAGAAAAAAAAGTATCAAAACTTATATTAGTTTTTGTATTACTTCATATCTTGCACTTTACAATTGACTGGTAACTGATGTAGACCTTATAAATCGACTGGTAACTAGTCTAGATTTATTTCTTTTATATTATTATTATTCTCAAACTTTAGATAAATGCAAATATTATATTTTATGTATTTTTTATATTTGGCTCGCGAGCTTAACGAGACAGCTCGAGCTTTTAACGAGTCGAGCCGAGCTGACTTTCTAGCTCGTTAGGATAACAAGCCGAGTCGAGCTAGCTCGTTATCTTAACAAGCCAGAACGAGCCGAGCCGAGCCAGCTCGTTATTCAGCCTTACGCGCTACTGGGGAGCTGCTGCGTGGGGAGAGGGCTACTTCAGACGCAGAGGGAGAGGAGTGAGTGGGAGCAGGCAGAGCTGCTGCTGCTCCCGGCTAGGGCTGTTGCGAGGCTGGGAAGGGAGATGAGCAGGAGATGCTTAGGCTATAGGATAGTATGGCTCTGATACCACTTGTTAGTCGTTGAATTCTTACTCTTGATAGTAGCAGAATCCTTACTCTCATCGAGAGAGGAGGACACTAGGAGTTGGGGCAATTTTCTAGTTTATTTCTCACACAAAATGCCATACCAACCTGAGGGGTTGGGGATACATATTTATACGCTGCTAGTCAGCCAAGCATATACTAAGATGCTAGATGCTAACATGATGTCCTAAAACAGATGCTGTTCTAGATGCTAAGATGCTGTCTTAGTCAGTCAAGGATGTTGTCCTTGATGCTAAGATATTGTCCTAGCCAGTCAAGGATGTTGTCCTTGATGGACAGCAAGACCACCATATAGCCACAAGGATCATATGCTGCAGCCTCATAAAAACCAGCCAACACAGAGGCTTATCCCATCACTGTTATTCATAGCACAACTGCTATTACTCCCCTCAACTCTTTGTCGGGACTTCATAAGATTCTTCTCATCCTCCAAAGCATGATAGGCGGATTTCATTGAAAATTATCCTTTGTTGTCAAAGTGTCAAGCTAGAACTGTTAGCCCACAGGATCACCGGTTTAGGTGAGTCGACCACTCACCAGTCTTGCCGACCACGGCCGAGCACGACAGACGTTGTCCGACCACACTCTAATGGTTAGAGGTAGAAGAAGAGAGAGAACAGAGCATACACACAGCTGAGGCACCAGCGTTGGTTGAAGCCCTATATAGGAGATGACAAATCTAAACTCTCTATTTTACTGAGTTACAGTGGCAAACTATATATACAATTCTATCCATCTAGTCCTAGTACAGCTGCCATGCTGCTACAGTGACAAGATAACACAGCAGGGCTGACTCTGACGCCTGCTAGTGTGGCAGGTGAGCCCTTCGACATCTGCCTCTGCAACGACTACAGTACCACAGCAGAGTACCTTTTCGACGCCGTCTTCTCCTACCATGTGTTCACACAAGGGAGCATTAGATTATCTAATAAAAGCATCCTCATTGTCTGGATTGGTCGGTGTTGCTGTATGTCGTACATCGGTCGGTGTTGCTGTATGTCGTACATCCTCCTCCCAGAACACCTCGCGCACTCTCATCCCAACTTCCCGTGTCCGGGTGCAGTAGCTCTGCTACTCGAGTTAAAACCGTATGGCCCCTGAGGGTAATCGGTCTCCTGGTGATTTCATTCATTATCCATGGATCCTCCCAAATTTTGATTTGCATTCCATCCCCAATCCGCCAAATCAATCCTTTTTGCAATGCTTGGAGTCCACGCACAATGCTACGCCAAGTATAGGATATACCCAGTCCTTAGCCTGCAGCAAGGAATTATTTGTGCCATACTTCGCCCTCAATAGCTGCGCACATAATGAATCGGGATTTTGCAGAATTCTCCAACCCTACCGTGCTAACATCGCCAAATTGAAGAGATGAAGGTCTCTATAGCCGATCCCACCATCCTCCTTTCTTCTACACATCTCCTCCCAAGAGACCTAATGCATTTTATTCTCCTTGTCTTGTTGTGCCCACCAGTATCTACATATCATTCCGCTCATCTCATCACAAAGAGATTTAGTAAGATCGAAACATGACATGGCATATGAATTGATTGATTGTGCCACCGCCTTGATCAGTGTTTCTTTACTGGCCTTTGATAGCAATTTCTCCTTCCATCCCTGTATTCGTTTCCAGACTCTCTCCTTTAAATATGCAAACACACTTTTCTTTGATCTCCCCATATATACCGGCAGCCCCAAATACCTTGAGGTCAGCGTCTCCTGTGTGAGGTCAAGAATTTCCATGAACCTCCTTCTGGCACATGACTTGGTATTCTTACTGAACACAATAGAGGACTTTTCCTTGTTTATTTTTTGCCCTGAGCATGTCTCATAAATTTGTGTCGCAGATGTGCTGCATTCTCATCATTTGCTTTTAGGAGAAGCAGTGAATCATCTGCAAACAGAAGGTGAGTAATGCTAGGAGCTCCTGCACATATTGAGACCCCCTGAATATTTCCATTCATCTCGGCGTTCTTTAGCAATGATGAAAACCTTCCGCATACAACAAGAATAAACACGGGGATATAGGATCCCCCTGCCATAGACCCCTAGTAGGAACAATTCGTTCAGTCAAGCCACCATTCACCCGTATACGATAAGTGACAGTTGTAATACACTTCATAATCAGGCTTGTCCATCTCTCATGAAACCCTAGCCTTCTCATAATCTTCTCCATAAACGGCCACTCCACCCTGTCATAAGCTTTGCTCATATCTAATTTCAGTGCCACATATCCATCTTCGCCACTTCTTTTATTTTGTATAAAATGGTTCATCTCATATGCTATCAGTACGTTATCAGTAATCAAACATCCAGGAACAAATGCACTTTGATTTTGCAAAATAATCTCAGGCAAAATGACCTTTAAGCGGTTCGATAATACCTGCGATGCAATCCTATACACAACATTGCAAAGACTGATCGGACGAAGATCTTTGAGCCTTTCTGGTTCGGAATACCACCACCGTATCATTCCAAGACTCCGGCATAGGCCCACCGCTCAAGAAACTCCGCACCTCCCTAGTGATATCTTCACCAATTGTCTCCCAAAAAGATTTATAGAACAGCGCAGGCATACCATCCTCCCCGGGTGCTTTCAAATTCCCAATGTCATCCAGCCCTGCTTAATTTCTTCATCAGAGAAATCCTTCAACAAAAAATCATTCATCTCGGGAGTAACACGGGCCGTAACACACTGCAGCAATTCATCCGTGCCACTACCTGCAGTACAGGTAAATAGATCCCTATAAAAATTAGTGACAGCCTCCTGTATGCGGCCCTCCTCCTCTACCACCCTCCCATTCTCCAATATAATTTGCTGGACCCGACTCCTTCATCTTCTCTCCGAAGCATACCGGTGGAAATATTTAGTATTACGGTCACCCTTTTCCAACCAATGCACTTTGTAGAAATAGAAACGGCGAGCGGTATGTGTTAGATTGATCTCTAACCTAACTGGACCCAATGGCCTAGTTGGGCCTTTAATTTACGCCCTGATTGGGGGGTGCCCAGCCCACCATGGCTGGAGGGCCCCTGTCACCCTGCGCTATATAAAGAGGTGGGGGCCGACGGCTCTAATCACGAGGTTGACCTGAGCCGACCTCCCCACCGACACTAAAACCCTAATCCGATCAAGAGGGGCGCAGCCAGTGACGGGAAGCCACCAGCCGCGCCGCCTCGCTCCGACGACGGCAACTACACCGACATCTTCCCCGACCATCGCTGCCCGTGCGCAGACTGCATCGACGAACCTGATGGAGGCCACTGGATCTTCCACCCCTGCGGTCTCAGGTTCGAACCCCTATCTCTCTATCTCTTTGTCTCCATCTCTCTGTCTAGATGTACTAGGGCTTGTTTGGATCAACTAGTTACCTAAAAGGTCCTCGGTTCTACCTTAGATCGATCCTATGGTTATAACAATGGTACCAGAGCGGGTTGTTACCCTATGTGTGGATCCAGATCTTGGGGTAGAAAGAGAAAGAAGTAGAACGATTCAAATTTTGATTCAGATGAAAGAAACTCTAACCCTAACCCTAGATCGGGTTCGAGAAAAGTGAAGAAAAGGAACATCCAAACCCTAGATCGGGTTTTGGTATAGAGATGAAAACATGGTTTCAACTGGAAACCGAACCTCAAACCCGTGAAGACATCACGGGAAAAAGAAAACAATGAAACCCCATCCCCAAACCCTAACCCTAAGCCCCAAATCGGATGAAATCCGAGCTCAAGAACCAAAGAAATGAAAGGGGAAGAGGGGGAAGGGGGTGGCTTACCTCACCGCTGTGCAGCGTTGCTGTCACGCTGGCGCGTAGGGAAAAGAAAGGGCCGGGCGGGGGCACTGCTCGCCAGGATCCGGACACAGGGGCACCACGGCCAGGCCGCTCGATGGCAGCGCGCTCACCCGCTGGGGAACGCGCACGCCGGCGAGGGGGCCAGCGACGGCGCTGGGGCTCGCTACTCCACTGATTCGCCCGCTCGCTCGCTCGGTGCGTTGCTGCACTGAGGAAAGTGAGAAGAGAGAGCAGAGTGAGGCGAAGAGAGAGAGAGGGCCAGGCCGAATGGCGCTAGGGTTTGCTCGGGGGCGCGCCGCGTCTGTGTTTTATCCGAGCGAGATGCGCGCTCGGCCGTCGGATCAAGACGGATGGCCGAGATTGAATGGGCCAACTCGTGGCCCAGGCGGGCGCGCGCGGCTGAATCACTTTGCCGGCCCAGGCCCAGGTTGCGGCCTGGGTGCAGTTGGGCGCCGCTCAGCTGTGTGCGCCGAGCCGATTTTGCCAGTCTTGGGCCGAAATAGTAAAGAAGGAGCCCGTTTTCGCATTTTTTTTTCTTTTTCCAGAAAATTGAAAAAATGTAAATTGGCACAAAAAAAATTAGAAAAGTGATTTTCCCTGTGGGTAAAATTCAAGAAAAGAGTTCATTTTTCCGCTGCGTATTTAAATATATAATTTTCATTATTAAATTTGAACCAACGGCAGAATTTAATTTTGAAAAATGGATATGTTTTAATTAATTATAATATTGTTATTATTCTGACCAACGTTGATTAATGGCAATATTATGATGTTTTGTCTTGCATTAATTCTATTTCTGCCCAACGGTGATGTAGAATTAGTGTAGAGAACAATTGTATGTTTTAATTTTAACCAACGTTGGAAATAAGGCATGCAATTGTTATTGTTATCATTTATGTTCTCACATTATTTGAATTGTGTTTTCAGGCGGATACAACTTGATGAGTTGTATCAAAGAAATCCCCACTCTAAAAGGTGATAACTACATTGAGTGGAAGAAAAAGATCGACCTGGCTTTTATCCTCGCTGAGGTGGACTAGGTAGTCACCACACCGTGTCCCACAGAGCCTGTGGCACCGGTGCGGGAGACAAACGAGGCTGATGCCGCTTAGGCAACCAGAGAGAGATTTTGCATCCCAAAGAATGTCCTATGACCTTGAGCATAGGAAGTGGGTCACTACCAACAAGAAGTGTTTGGCAGTGATAAAGAACACGGTTAAGCCTGCTATTGTGGGCTCAATCCCAGAGTGTGACACCGTCACTGAGTATCTCGAAAGAATAAAGAGTCAGTTCACTGGCTCTTCAAAGACATATGCTACTCAGCTGATAAAGCAGCTGGTGACAGAGAGATACTCAGGTAATGGTGGTATAAGAGAGCACATATTGAGGATGAGCCATTTGGTATCCAAGCTAAAACCAATAGATCTGGCTCTCAAGGATGAGTTCCTTATCTATCTGGTTTTTGCTTCCTTGCCAAAAGAGTTTGACATTTTTGTTGTCAAATATAACATACAGCCTGAGAAATGAGACATGGAGAGGTTCATGGCTATGTGTGTGCAAGAGGAGAAGAGAATGAAGGCTGCCAATGGTGTCACAATCAATTATCTAAAAGATAATAAGAAAAAGAATACTAATGCAAACTTCTCCTCAAAGTCAAAGGGAAAGGGTCCCATGCTGCATCAGCCTCAGCAAAATAAGTTCACAGTGGATAAAGATCAATGTCTCCGCTGCAAGGAGACGGGGCATTATAAGAAAGATTGTCCCGATTACCTAAAGATGATTATGGCAAAGAAATGTGAGAACATTATTACATTCATAAATGAATCCCTGTATATACAGTATTCGAAATCTACTTGGTGGATTGACTCAGGTGTAACTATTCATGTTGCTAATTCTTTATAGGGATTCCGTTCGACGAGGACTACGCAAAGAAGCGAAAGACACGTTAAAGTCGCAAATGAAGTCCAAACAGAAGTTGAAGCTATTGGCGATCTTTCTCTAGAGCTAGCTGATGGTTTCAAACTCATACTTAAAGATGTTATTTATGTTCCCTCCCTACAGAGGAATTTGATTAGTGTTTCATGTTTAGACAACGATGGTTATGATTGCCATTTTGGAAATGGCAAATGTAAGATAACATATAATGATGCATGTGTTGGTCATACTATCTTACAAAATGAGCTTTATTTGTTATCACTACGTGATGATATGAATGTTGTATACGATAATGGGAACATTGCGTGCGACAATATGAATGTATCCTCGTCTGCGGATGTAAACAGAAAACGAAAGAGAGCTCATGATGCATTGTCGAAATTATGACACTGTCGTTTAGGCCATATTTCGAGGGAAAGAATAGAAAGACTAGTTAAGAATGATATTTTTACTCCATTAGAGCTCTCAGATTTAGAACAATGCAGAGATTGCATAAAAGGAAAGTATGTAAAGAAAATTAAGAAAGATGTCAAACAAAGCACGAAAATTCTACAGATTATTCATATAGACATCTGTGGTCCTTTTCCCGTAAAGAGTGTGGATGGTTATGATTCATTAATAACATTCACAGATGATTACTCCCGTTATGACTATATTTATCCAATCAAAGAAAGAACAGAAGCATTGGATAAATTTAAGATATTTAAGACAGAAGTTGAAAACCAACATAATTTAAAGATTAAGATAGTAAGGTCCGACCGTGGAGGGGAGTACTACGGTCGGCATACCCCATATGGCCAAGTTACTAGACCTTTTGTAAGGTTTTTACAGGAGAATGGCATAGTTGCCCAGTATTCAACACCGGGCGAACCTCAACAGAATGGAGTAGCTGAAAGACGCAATCGTACCCTGATGGATATGGTGCGCAGTATGATAAGTTACTCCACCTTACCATTGAGCCTATGGATGGAGGCGTTAAAAACCGCCATTCATATTCTCAATAGAGTACCAAGTAAATTGATGCCCAAAACACCGTATGAGTTGTGGATAGGAAGAGTACCCTCACTAAACCACTTGCGTGTGTGGGGGAGCCCTGCTGAGGCTAAAGTATTTAACCCAAATATTAGGAAGCTAGATTCCAAAACAATAAGTTGTCATTTCATTGACTACCAAGAAAAGTCAAAAGGTTTTTATTTTTACTGTCCAGATAGACATATAAAGTTTGTGGAAACAATACACGCTGTCTTCCTAGAGGATGAAATGATGAGGGGGAGCATGGTAGCTCGAGAAATTGACCTTGAAGAGAAGCGGATGTATACACTGAAAGGTCCTAATGGCTAGAGGGGGGGGTGAATAGCCTAATAAAAATTTCTACAACAACACTTAACCAAATGGTTAGACAATTATGAGGCGAAGCGAGTGTTGCACTAGCCTACTTAAAATGCAAGCCACCTACCACAATTCTAGTTTAGATAGTGTCTATTCACACAATAGCAAAGACACTATCCTATGTTAGTGTGCTCTCAAAGAGTAACTAAAGAGCCACACCAACCAAGCAAGCAAGCTCTCACAACTAGCTACACTAAAGAGCTTGTCAACTAGTTTGCGGTAAAGTAAAGAGAGTGGTTAGGATAGTTATACCGCCGTGTAGATGAAGAACCAATCAATCACAAAGATGAATAACAATGAAGACCAATCACCTCGGAATCAATGATGAAGACAATGATTTTTTACCGAGGTTCACTTGCTTGCCGGCAAGCTAGTCCTCGTTGTGGCGATTCACTCACTTGGAGGTTCACGCGCTAATTGGCTTCACACGCCAAACCCTCAATAGGGTGCCGCACAACCAACACAAGATGAGGATCACACAAGCCACGAGCAATTCACTAAAGTACCTTTTGGCTCTCCGCCGGGGACAAGGTCAAGAACCCCTCACAATCACCACGATCGGAGCCGGAGACAATCACCACCTCCGCTCGACGATCCTCGCTGCTCCAAGCCGTCTAGGTGGCGGCAACCACCAAGAGTAACAAGCGAAATCCGCAGCGAAACACGATCACTAAGTGCCTCTAGATGCAATCACTCAAGCAATGCACTTGGATCACTCCCAATCTCACTATGATGATGAATCAATGATGTAGATGAGTGGGAGTCCTTTGGCTAGGCTCACAAGGTTGCTATGTCAATGAAAATGTGCAAGAGTTATCCCTTGAGCCGGCCATGGGGCTATAAATAGAGCCCCCATCAAATAGAGCCGTTATACCCCTTTACTGGGCAAAACGCGTTCTGACCGGACGCTCCAGTCGTGTTGACCGGACGCTGGACCCCAGCGTCCGGTCGCTCGCAGACGACCACGTGTCCTGATTCCAACGGTCACTTGACCTGACCGGACGCTCCGGTATAAACTGACCGGACGCTGAAGCCCCAGCGTCCGGTCGTTTCCAGTAAGCTCCCGAGCATGACCGGACGCGTCCGGTCGAATGCGATCGACGCAGCCAGCGTCCGGTCACATTCCAGCTACTGTGTCACCGTACGTCAGCGCGACCGGACGCAGCCTGCCAGCGTCCGGTGCATTCAGATCCAGCGTCCGGTCAGTTGACCGACGCTGGCATCTTTGCGACCAACTCGTTTTCACTTCTAACTTTTTCACCCTTGCTCAAATGAGCCAATCACCAAGAATTTTGCATCCGGCGCAATAGAAAATAGACATTTCATTTTTCCAAAAGCGCCGAATCCCGCCTCGCAAGCTCGGCGGGAGGGAGAGAGGGACCCAAACCCATCTCAACCCTGCAAAAACCTTGTGCACATGTGTTAGCATATTTTCACAAATGTTATCAAGGGTGTTAGCACTCCACTAGATCCTAAATGAAGTAGAGAGGCCCAGGTCACTCATCTAGAAGGTGGCCTTCATCTCTTTCTTGAATGTCGCCACCTTTGCATCCTTGGTGCCGGCGATCACCAAGTCGTCGACGTAGACACCTACCAGCAGAGCATTTCCTCCATTGCCCCATCGGTAGATGGCCGCCTCGTGCGGGCTTTGCTCGAAGCCCATCCCCTTTAGCATGGAATCCAACTTGGCATTCCACGTCCTCGGTGCCTGCCGCAAGCCATAGAGGGCCTTGCACAGGCAGAGCACCTTGCCCTCCTTGCCAGGGATCGCAAATCCTGGCGGCTGGTGCAGTAGACCTCCTCCTTCAAGTCGCCGTTAAGGAACGCCGACTTGACGTCCATGTGATGAACACGCCAACCCTTCTAGGCAGCTAGCGCAAGGAGGAGTCACACGAACTCCATCCGTGCCACGGGAGCAAAGGTGTCGTCGAAGTCGACCCCCTCCTGCTGCATAAAACCTCGTGCCACCAAGCGAGCCTTGTGCTTGACGATGGCACCGACTTCATCCTCTTCAGCTTGTACACCCACTTAAGGGTGATCGCGCGGTGGCCATAAGGAAGGTCAGCAAGCTCCCAGGTGTGGTTCTTCTCAATCGCATCCATCTCCAATTGCATCGTGGCGCGCCATGCCACGTGTCTCTTGGCCTCAGCAAACGACCGAGGCTCGCCGTCGTCACACGCAAGGTGCAACTACGCCTCCAGGTCATGAGGCACTAGTCCCGACACTGGCTGGTCACCGAGAAGGTTCTCCATCGTATGGTACTGTAACAGCTCGCCGTCGTGGTACGCGTCAATGCGCTCCTCATCATGAGAGAGCAGAGTAGCGAGCTCAACTGGGTTGTGCTCGACACGAGCTGGTGTTGGAGTAGACATGCCCGGAGAGGTGCCTGTTAGTGCTAGAGTGCGTGGCAGTGCCGGCTGTGGTGGAGCCGGTGAAGAACTCATCGTAGCCAAGGTCCTGGCTGGAGAGCGTGATGCTGTCGGAGTAACAGGCATCGGGGTCGGTGGAGGCTCAGGGACTAGGGTAGACACGCTCGTCGAAGAAGAGCTCCCTACTCCCCCAGCTCCCTCGAAGTGAACGTACTCAATAGTGAAGTCATCGTACATCAGAGCCGAGCCGTTGTCCACCGCCTTGTCCCACGCCCATCCTCGCCCTTCGTTGAGCACAACGTCGCGTGCCGTGCGCACATGCTGTGTCTTTGGGTCGAGGATGTGGTAGGCCTTTGAGCCCTCCGCGTAGCCGATGAACACTCCCGGAGTGCTCCTATCGTCGAGCTTGCTGATGTGGCCAAGCTCCTTGGCCAACGCGAAGCAGCCAAAGACCCGCAAGTGGGAGACTGCCGGCTTGCGCCCATGCCAAGCCTCATACGGTGTCCTACCGTCAAGCACCTTGGTAGGCAAGCGGTTGAGGATGTAGACGGTCAACACCACCGCCTCTTCCCAGAAGATAGCCGGCATCCCCCTCTGCTTGAGAAGGGCCCGAGCCATCCCCACAACCGTCTGGTTGTGCCGCTCGATGATGCCATTCTGCTGTGGGCTGTACAACGTGGAGTAGTGGCGCTGAATGCCCTTATCAGCGTAGTACGACGTGAATTGAGCCACCGTGAATTTGCCGCCGTTCTCGGTGCGCAGCACGTGTAACTTGCAGCCGCACTCCACCTCCGCAGCAGCTTGCGCATGCCTGATGGCGTCCGTAGCCTCTCCCTTGCTGCCGAGGACCATCACCCACATGTAGCGGGAGAGGTCGTCGACGAGCAGCAGGAAGTAGCATCGTCCTCCTGGTGTGGTCGGTGTCAGTGGGCCACACAAGTCCCCGTGCACAAGCTCGAGCCTATCCTTGGCTCGAAAGCTCCCCCACTGGGGAAAGGGGAGTCGCCTTTGCTTCGTCAACACGCAGACATCGCAGAGCTGCTCCACATGGTCGAGGCACGGCAGGCCTCGCACCATCTCCGTGGCACTAAGCCGCTTTAGGGCCTCGAAGTGAAGGTGCCCGAAGTGCTCGTGCCACTGCCACGCCTCATCATCCTGATGAGCAGCGAGATAGAGGGGTTGTGCCACCTGCATGTTAAGGACATAGAGTCGATTTGCGCTTCTGGTTACCTTGACAAGAAGGCGACGCCGACGATCCCAAATCCTCATGACTCCATCCTCAACCACCACGCGTGAACCATTCTCATCTAGCTGTCCCAAGCTAATGATAGAGTTCCTCAACGTGGGGATATAGTAGACTCCGGTGAGCAGCCTATGCTTACCAGACACTACGGTGAAGGCGACGGAGCCGACGCCCTTGATCTCCACATTGGAGACATCCCCAAACTTGACAGAGCCTTGGACGCTAGAGTCAAGCTCGGTGAAGAACTCCCATCGACCGATCATGTGATGGGTGGCGCTGGTGTCAAGGCACCATCCGTCAGTCTTGTTGTTGCCGAAGCCGTCGCCAAGGAGGGCGTGTGCTTTTGACTCGTCAAGGTGGAGGAGAGCCGCTGCGGCCGATGCCGCTGGAGGTAGCTCTATGCTTGCATGTGCCATGAATAGAGCTGGCTCCTCCTCCTCCACCTGTGCGATATGGGCCTAGCCGCATCGTGGCTGTCGATAGTCCTTGGACCAATGGCCAAGCTAGCCGTAGTTGCGGCAGGTGTCGTCTCGTGTCGGCTTGTGCTTGCCAGCGGTGCTGCCTTGGGCGCCTCCGCTGACATCACCCTCGGCACATCCTCGTGCCCCGGCCTGGGCGTCTCTACGTGGCTTGCCACGCTTGCAGTCGCCTGTCGCGGAAGAAGGCTCCCCCTTCTTCCGGTTACCTTGGCAGGCAACCCACTGCTCCCGAGTGAGAAGGAGCTTCCTACCAGTGGTGATGGGCCCCGAGAGAGACTATGGCTCATCGCTGTCGATGACCTTGAGGCGACCTATCGCCTCCTCGATCGACATCGTGGAGAGATCTAGTAGAGACTCGATCGAGTGAGCCATCTGCTTGTATTTCTCAGGGACGCAGCGGAAGAGCTTTTCGACAGCTCTCTCCTCACCGTAGGTGTCATCGCCGAACTGCACCATCTTCTGCAACAGAGTGTTGAGACGAAGAGCAAAGTCATCAACATCCTCACCTGGCTTGAAGGCCAGGTTCTCCCACTCCTTGCGAAGTGCCTGCAATGTGGATTTGCGGGCGCGGGCGCTGCCGATGCATGCCGCAATGATGGCGTCCCAAGCCTCCTTGGCTGTCCGCTTGTTGGTAAGCGAGAACTGCATCTTGGATGGGACTGCAGCAATGAGGGCATCCAGCGCCCGTCGATCCTGGTCGTAGTCGACATCGCCGTACCGGACTGCCTCCCACATGTGCCGCACCTGGAGCTTTACCCTCATCACCACAGCCCACTCGACGTAGTTGGTCTTAGTGAGGGTAGGCCACCCATCACCGGGGCCGATGTCCCTGACAAACAGCTTGGAGCCCGTGGTAACCACGGCATCGATCCAGAGAGAGAGAGCCACGCTGCCTGTGAAGGCCGCGCTCTCCATCGATCCATCCGCCACCGTTACCGTGCACGCCTCCTCTAGAAGCGCCACCGTCGTGCGGGTCTCCTCCAGGAGCGCCGCCGGCACGTCTGCGCCTGTCTAGGCTACCGCCTCGCTCATGGGCGTGCATGGCTGCCCACCGCACCGCCCGCGCTCGCGCTGCCTCCCTCCCCAGCAGCTCGAGGTCCGTGTCGGCGCTGTCGTCAGTAGAAATGGAGCTACTGATGCTGCCACGCAAAACCTCGACCTCTGCTGCTACCACACGCGCTGCATCCGCCGCCGCTTTTGCCTCCGCTCTGGCTGCTGCCAGCTCCGCCGCTGCCAGCTTCGACGCCCTTGCCGCCGCCGCAACGGTCTCTGTCGCCGCTCGCTCGTGTCCCTCTGCCGCGGCAAGTTCGGCCTCCTGCCGACGCCGCGTGCTCGAGACGACCGAGCGCTGAGACTATCCTGTGGACATGACGCGCTACTAAGACTGGATAAAAAACTAGAAGCTCGTTAGCTCGCTTGACTCGTGGCTGGCTCGACTCGGTTCGGCTCGTTACGATAACGAGCCGAGCCGAGCCAAGATTTTAGCTCGTTAGCTATAACGAGCCAACTCGAGCCAGCTCGCGAGCTAAACGAGCCAAGCTTCCAGAAAAAAAAGTATCAAAACTTATATTAGTTTTTGTATTACTTCATATCTTGCACTTTACAATTGACTGGTAACTGATGTAGACCTTATAAATCGACTGGTAACTAGTCTAGATTTATTTCTTTTATATTATTATTATTCTCAAACTTTAGATAAATGCAAATATTATATTTTATGTATTTTTTATATTTGGCTCGCGAGCTTAACGAGACAGCTCGAGCTTTTAACGAGTCGAGCCGAGCTGACTTTCTAGCTCGTTAGGATAACAAGCCGAGTCGAGCTAGCTCGTTATCTTAACAAGCCAGAACGAGCCGAGCCGAGCCAGCTCGTTATTCAGCCTTACGCGCTACTGGGGAGCTGCTGCGTGGGGAGAGGGCTACTTCAGACGCAGAGGGAGAGGAGTGAGTGGGAGCAGGCAGAGCTGCTGCTGCTCCCGGCTAGGGCTGTTGCGAGGCTGGGAAGGGAGATGAGCAGGAGATGCTTAGGCTATAGGATAGTATGGCTCTGATACCACTTGTTAGTCGTTGAATTCTTACTCTTGATAGTAGCAGAATCCTTACTCTCATCGAGAGAGGAGGACACTAGGAGTTGGGGCAATTTTCTAGTTTATTTCTCACACAAAATGCCATACCAACCTGAGGGGTTGGGGATACATATTTATACGCTGCTAGTCAGCCAAGCATATACTAAGATGCTAGATGCTAACATGATGTCCTAAAACAGATGCTGTTCTAGATGCTAAGATGCTGTCTTAGTCAGTCAAGGATGTTGTCCTTGATGCTAAGATATTGTCCTAGCCAGTCAAGGATGTTGTCCTTGATGGACAGCAAGACCACCATATAGCCACAAGGATCATATGCTGCAGCCTCATAAAAACCAGCCAACACAGAGGCTTATCCCATCACTGTTATTCATAGCACAACTGCTATTACTCCCCTCAACTCTTTGTCGGGACTTCATAAGATTCTTCTCATCCTCCAAAGCATGATAGGCGGATTTCATTGAAAATTATCCTTTGTTGTCAAAGTGTCAAGCTAGAACTGTTAGCCCACAGGATCACCGGTTTAGGTGAGTCGACCACTCACCAGTCTTGCCGACCACGGCCGAGCACGACAGACGTTGTCCGACCACACTCTAATGGTTAGAGGTAGAAGAAGAGAGAGAACAGAGCATACACACAGCTGAGGCACCAGCGTTGGTTGAAGCCCTATATAGGAGATGACAAATCTAAACTCTCTATTTTACTGAGTTACAGTGGCAAACTATATATACAATTCTATCCATCTAGTCCTAGTACAGCTGCCATGCTGCTACAGTGACAAGATAACACAGCAGGGCTGACTCTGACGCCTGCTAGTGTGGCAGGTGAGCCCTTCGACATCTGCCTCTGCAACGACTACAGTACCACAGCAGAGTACCTTTTCGACGCCGTCTTCTCCTACCATGTGTTCACACAAGGGAGCATTAGATTATCTAATAAAAGCATCCTCATTGTCTGGATTGGTCGGTGTTGCTGTATGTCGTACATCGGTCGGTGTTGCTGTATGTCGTACATCCTCCTCCCAGAACACCTCGCGCACTCTCATCCCAACTTCCCGTGTCCGGGTGCAGTAGCTCTGCTACTCGAGTTAAAACCGTATGGCCCCTGAGGGTAATCGGTCTCCTGGTGATTTCATTCATTATCCATGGATCCTCCCAAATTTTGATTTGCATTCCATCCCCAATCCGCCAAATCAATCCTTTTTGCAATGCTTGGAGTCCACGCACAATGCTACGCCAAGTATAGGATATACCCAGTCCTTAGCCTGCAGCAAGGAATTATTTGTGCCATACTTCGCCCTCAATAGCTGCGCACATAATGAATCGGGATTTTGCAGAATTCTCCAACCCTACCGTGCTAACATCGCCAAATTGAAGAGATGAAGGTCTCTATAGCCGATCCCACCATCCTCCTTTCTTCTACACATCTCCTCCCAAGAGACCTAATGCATTTTATTCTCCTTGTCTTGTTGTGCCCACCAGTATCTACATATCATTCCGCTCATCTCATCACAAAGAGATTTAGTAAGATCGAAACATGACATGGCATATGAATTGATTGATTGTGCCACCGCCTTGATCAGTGTTTCTTTACTGGCCTTTGATAGCAATTTCTCCTTCCATCCCTGTATTCGTTTCCAGACTCTCTCCTTTAAATATGCAAACACACTTTTCTTTGATCTCCCCATATATACCGGCAGCCCCAAATACCTTGAGGTCAGCGTCTCCTGTGTGAGGTCAAGAATTTCCATGAACCTCCTTCTGGCACATGACTTGGTATTCTTACTGAACACAATAGAGGACTTTTCCTTGTTTATTTTTTGCCCTGAGCATGTCTCATAAATTTGTGTCGCAGATGTGCTGCATTCTCATCATTTGCTTTTAGGAGAAGCAGTGAATCATCTGCAAACAGAAGGTGAGTAATGCTAGGAGCTCCTGCACATATTGAGACCCCCTGAATATTTCCATTCATCTCGGCGTTCTTTAGCAATGATGAAAACCTTCCGCATACAACAAGAATAAACACGGGGATATAGGATCCCCCTGCCATAGACCCCTAGTAGGAACAATTCGTTCAGTCAAGCCACCATTCACCCGTATACGATAAGTGACAGTTGTAATACACTTCATAATCAGGCTTGTCCATCTCTCATGAAACCCTAGCCTTCTCATAATCTTCTCCATAAACGGCCACTCCACCCTGTCATAAGCTTTGCTCATATCTAATTTCAGTGCCACATATCCATCTTCGCCACTTCTTTTATTTTGTATAAAATGGTTCATCTCATATGCTATCAGTACGTTATCAGTAATCAAACATCCAGGAACAAATGCACTTTGATTTTGCAAAATAATCTCAGGCAAAATGACCTTTAAGCGGTTCGATAATACCTGCGATGCAATCCTATACACAACATTGCAAAGACTGATCGGACGAAGATCTTTGAGCCTTTCTGGTTCGGAATACCACCACCGTATCATTCCAAGACTCCGGCATAGGCCCACCGCTCAAGAAACTCCGCACCTCCCTAGTGATATCTTCACCAATTGTCTCCCAAAAAGATTTATAGAACAGCGCAGGCATACCATCCTCCCCGGGTGCTTTCAAATTCCCAATGTCATCCAGCCCTGCTTAATTTCTTCATCAGAGAAATCCTTCAACAAAAAATCATTCATCTCGGGAGTAACACGGGCCGTAACACACTGCAGCAATTCATCCGTGCCACTACCTGCAGTACAGGTAAATAGATCCCTATAAAAATTAGTGACAGCCTCCTGTATGCGGCCCTCCTCCTCTACCACCCTCCCATTCTCCAATATAATTTGCTGGACCCGACTCCTTCATCTTCTCTCCGAAGCATACCGGTGGAAATATTTAGTATTACGGTCACCCTTTTCCAACCAATGCACTTTGTAGAAATAGAAACGGCGAGCGGTATGTGTTAGATTGATCTCTAACCTAACTGGACCCAATGGCCTAGTTGGGCCTTTAATTTACGCCCTGATTGGGGGGTGCCCAGCCCACCATGGCTGGAGGGCCCCTGTCACCCTGCGCTATATAAAGAGGTGGGGGCCGACGGCTCTAATCACGAGGTTGACCTGAGCCGACCTCCCCACCGACACTAAAACCCTAATCCGATCAAGAGGGGCGCAGCCAGTGACGGGAAGCCACCAGCCGCGCCGCCTCGCTCCGACGACGGCAACTACACCGACATCTTCCCCGACCATCGCTGCCCGTGCGCAGACTGCATCGACGAACCTGATGGAGGCCACTGGATCTTCCACCCCTGCGGTCTCAGGTTCGAACCCCTATCTCTCTATCTCTTTGTCTCCATCTCTCTGTCTAGATGTACTAGGGCTTGTTTGGATCAACTAGTTACCTAAAAGGTCCTCGGTTCTACCTTAGATCGATCCTATGGTTATAACAATGGTACCAGAGCGGGTTGTTACCCTATGTGTGGATCCAGATCTTGGGGTAGAAAGAGAAAGAAGTAGAACGATTCAAATTTTGATTCAGATGAAAGAAACTCTAACCCTAACCCTAGATCGGGTTCGAGAAAAGTGAAGAAAAGGAACATCCAAACCCTAGATCGGGTTTTGGTATAGAGATGAAAACATGGTTTCAACTGGAAACCGAACCTCAAACCCGTGAAGACATCACGGGAAAAAGAAAACAATGAAACCCCATCCCCAAACCCTAACCCTAAGCCCCAAATCGGATGAAATCCGAGCTCAAGAACCAAAGAAATGAAAGGGGAAGAGGGGGAAGGGGGTGGCTTACCTCACCGCTGTGCAGCGTTGCTGTCACGCTGGCGCGTAGGGAAAAGAAAGGGCCGGGCGGGGGCACTGCTCGCCAGGATCCGGACACAGGGGCACCACGGCCAGGCCGCTCGATGGCAGCGCGCTCACCCGCTGGGGAACGCGCACGCCGGCGAGGGGGCCAGCGACGGCGCTGGGGCTCGCTACTCCACTGATTCGCCCGCTCGCTCGCTCGGTGCGTTGCTGCACTGAGGAAAGTGAGAAGAGAGAGCAGAGTGAGGCGAAGAGAGAGAGAGGGCCAGGCCGAATGGCGCTAGGGTTTGCTCGGGGGCGCGCCGCGTCTGTGTTTTATCCGAGCGAGATGCGCGCTCGGCCGTCGGATCAAGACGGATGGCCGAGATTGAATGGGCCAACTCGTGGCCCAGGCGGGCGCGCGCGGCTGAATCACTTTGCCGGCCCAGGCCCAGGTTGCGGCCTGGGTGCAGTTGGGCGCCGCTCAGCTGTGTGCGCCGAGCCGATTTTGCCAGTCTTGGGCCGAAATAGTAAAGAAGGAGCCCGTTTTCGCATTTTTTTTTCTTTTTCCAGAAAATTGAAAAAATGTAAATTGGCACAAAAAAAATTAGAAAAGTGATTTTCCCTGTGGGTAAAATTCAAGAAAAGAGTTCATTTTTCCGCTGCGTATTTAAATATATAATTTTCATTATTAAATTTGAACCAACGGCAGAATTTAATTTTGAAAAATGGATATGTTTTAATTAATTATAATATTGTTATTATTCTGACCAACGTTGATTAATGGCAATATTATGATGTTTTGTCTTGCATTAATTCTATTTCTGCCCAACGGTGATGTAGAATTAGTGTAGAGAACAATTGTATGTTTTAATTTTAACCAACGTTGGAAATAAGGCATGCAATTGTTATTGTTATCATTTATGTTCTCACATTATTTGAATTGTGTTTTCAGGCGGATACAACTTGATGAGTTGTATCAAAGAAATCCCCACTCTAAAAGGTGATAACTACATTGAGTGGAAGAAAAAGATCGACCTGGCTTTTATCCTCGCTGAGGTGGACTAGGTAGTCACCACACCGTGTCCCACAGAGCCTGTGGCACCGGTGCGGGAGACAAACGAGGCTGATGCCGCTTAGGCAACCAGAGAGAGATTTTGCATCCCAAAGAATGTCCTATGACCTTGAGCATAGGAAGTGGGTCACTACCAACAAGAAGTGTTTGGCAGTGATAAAGAACACGGTTAAGCCTGCTATTGTGGGCTCAATCCCAGAGTGTGACACCGTCACTGAGTATCTCGAAAGAATAAAGAGTCAGTTCACTGGCTCTTCAAAGACATATGCTACTCAGCTGATAAAGCAGCTGGTGACAGAGAGATACTCAGGTAATGGTGGTATAAGAGAGCACATATTGAGGATGAGCCATTTGGTATCCAAGCTAAAACCAATAGATCTGGCTCTCAAGGATGAGTTCCTTATCTATCTGGTTTTTGCTTCCTTGCCAAAAGAGTTTGACATTTTTGTTGTCAAATATAACATACAGCCTGAGAAATGAGACATGGAGAGGTTCATGGCTATGTGTGTGCAAGAGGAGAAGAGAATGAAGGCTGCCAATGGTGTCACAATCAATTATCTAAAAGATAATAAGAAAAAGAATACTAATGCAAACTTCTCCTCAAAGTCAAAGGGAAAGGGTCCCATGCTGCATCAGCCTCAGCAAAATAAGTTCACAGTGGATAAAGATCAATGTCTCCGCTGCAAGGAGACGGGGCATTATAAGAAAGATTGTCCCGATTACCTAAAGATGATTATGGCAAAGAAATGTGAGAACATTATTACATTCATAAATGAATCCCTGTATATACAGTATTCGAAATCTACTTGGTGGATTGACTCAGGTGTAACTATTCATGTTGCTAATTCTTTATAGGGATTCCGTTCGACGAGGACTACGCAAAGAAGCGAAAGACACGTTAAAGTCGCAAATGAAGTCCAAACAGAAGTTGAAGCTATTGGCGATCTTTCTCTAGAGCTAGCTGATGGTTTCAAACTCATACTTAAAGATGTTATTTATGTTCCCTCCCTACAGAGGAATTTGATTAGTGTTTCATGTTTAGACAACGATGGTTATGATTGCCATTTTGGAAATGGCAAATGTAAGATAACATATAATGATGCATGTGTTGGTCATACTATCTTACAAAATGAGCTTTATTTGTTATCACTACGTGATGATATGAATGTTGTATACGATAATGGGAACATTGCGTGCGACAATATGAATGTATCCTCGTCTGCGGATGTAAACAGAAAACGAAAGAGAGCTCATGATGCATTGTCGAAATTATGACACTGTCGTTTAGGCCATATTTCGAGGGAAAGAATAGAAAGACTAGTTAAGAATGATATTTTTACTCCATTAGAGCTCTCAGATTTAGAACAATGCAGAGATTGCATAAAAGGAAAGTATGTAAAGAAAATTAAGAAAGATGTCAAACAAAGCACGAAAATTCTACAGATTATTCATATAGACATCTGTGGTCCTTTTCCCGTAAAGAGTGTGGATGGTTATGATTCATTAATAACATTCACAGATGATTACTCCCGTTATGACTATATTTATCCAATCAAAGAAAGAACAGAAGCATTGGATAAATTTAAGATATTTAAGACAGAAGTTGAAAACCAACATAATTTAAAGATTAAGATAGTAAGGTCCGACCGTGGAGGGGAGTACTACGGTCGGCATACCCCATATGGCCAAGTTACTAGACCTTTTGTAAGGTTTTTACAGGAGAATGGCATAGTTGCCCAGTATTCAACACCGGGCGAACCTCAACAGAATGGAGTAGCTGAAAGACGCAATCGTACCCTGATGGATATGGTGCGCAGTATGATAAGTTACTCCACCTTACCATTGAGCCTATGGATGGAGGCGTTAAAAACCGCCATTCATATTCTCAATAGAGTACCAAGTAAATTGATGCCCAAAACACCGTATGAGTTGTGGATAGGAAGAGTACCCTCACTAAACCACTTGCGTGTGTGGGGGAGCCCTGCTGAGGCTAAAGTATTTAACCCAAATATTAGGAAGCTAGATTCCAAAACAATAAGTTGTCATTTCATTGACTACCAAGAAAAGTCAAAAGGTTTTTATTTTTACTGTCCAGATAGACATATAAAGTTTGTGGAAACAATACACGCTGTCTTCCTAGAGGATGAAATGATGAGGGGGAGCATGGTAGCTCGAGAAATTGACCTTGAAGAGAAGCGGATGTATACACTGAAAGGTCCTAATGGCTAGAGGGGGGGGTGAATAGCCTAATAAAAATTTCTACAACAACACTTAACCAAATGGTTAGACAATTATGAGGCGAAGCGAGTGTTGCACTAGCCTACTTAAAATGCAAGCCACCTACCACAATTCTAGTTTAGATAGTGTCTATTCACACAATAGCAAAGACACTATCCTATGTTAGTGTGCTCTCAAAGAGTAACTAAAGAGCCACACCAACCAAGCAAGCAAGCTCTCACAACTAGCTACACTAAAGAGCTTGTCAACTAGTTTGCGGTAAAGTAAAGAGAGTGGTTAGGATAGTTATACCGCCGTGTAGATGAAGAACCAATCAATCACAAAGATGAATAACAATGAAGACCAATCACCTCGGAATCAATGATGAAGACAATGATTTTTTACCGAGGTTCACTTGCTTGCCGGCAAGCTAGTCCTCGTTGTGGCGATTCACTCACTTGGAGGTTCACGCGCTAATTGGCTTCACACGCCAAACCCTCAATAGGGTGCCGCACAACCAACACAAGATGAGGATCACACAAGCCACGAGCAATTCACTAAAGTACCTTTTGGCTCTCCGCCGGGGACAAGGTCAAGAACCCCTCACAATCACCACGATCGGAGCCGGAGACAATCACCACCTCCGCTCGACGATCCTCGCTGCTCCAAGCCGTCTAGGTGGCGGCAACCACCAAGAGTAACAAGCGAAATCCGCAGCGAAACACGATCACTAAGTGCCTCTAGATGCAATCACTCAAGCAATGCACTTGGATCACTCCCAATCTCACTATGATGATGAATCAATGATGTAGATGAGTGGGAGTCCTTTGGCTAGGCTCACAAGGTTGCTATGTCAATGAAAATGTGCAAGAGTTATCCCTTGAGCCGGCCATGGGGCTATAAATAGAGCCCCCATCAAATAGAGCCGTTATACCCCTTTACTGGGCAAAACGCGTTCTGACCGGACGCTCCAGTCGTGTTGACCGGACGCTGGACCCCAGCGTCCGGTCGCTCGCAGACGACCACGTGTCCTGATTCCAACGGTCACTTGACCTGACCGGACGCTCCGGTATAAACTGACCGGACGCTGAAGCCCCAGCGTCCGGTCGTTTCCAGTAAGCTCCCGAGCATGACCGGACGCGTCCGGTCGAATGCGATCGGACGCAGCCAGCGTCCGGTCACATTCCAGCTACTGTGTCACCGTACGTCAGCGCGACCGGACGCAGCCTGCCAGCGTCCGGTGCATTCAGATCCAGCGTCCGGTCAGTTGACCGACGCTGGCATCTTTGCGACCAACTCGTTTTCACTTCTAACTTTTTCACCCTTGCTCAAATGAGCCAATCACCAAGAATTTTGCATCCGGCGCAATAGAAAATAGACATTTCATTTTTCCAAAAGCGCCGAATCCCGCCTCGCAAGCTCGGCGGGAGGGAGAGAGGGACCCAAACCCATCTCAACCCTGCAAAAACCTTGTGCACATGTGTTAGCATATTTTCACAAATGTTATCAAGGGTGTTAGCACTCCACTAGATCCTAAATGCATATGCAATAAGTTAGAGCATCTAGTGGCACTTTGATAACCGCATTCCGATACGAGTTTCACCCCTCTTAATAGTACGGCTATCAAACCTAAATGTGATCACACTCTCTAAGTGTCTTGATCACCAAAACAAAATAGCTCCTATGGTTTATACCTTTGCCTTGAGCTTTTTGTTTTTCTCTTTCTTCATTTTAAGTTTAAGCCCTTGATCATCGCCATGCCATCACCATTGTCATGCTATGATCTTCATTAGCTTCTTCTACTTGAAGTGTGCTACCTATGTCATGATCACTTGATAAACTAGGTTAGCACTTAGGGTTTCATCAATTCACCAAAACCAAACTAGAGCTTTTAATCTCCCCCTTTTTGGTAATTGATGACAACCCTTATACAAAGATATGAATTGAAATTCAATTGAATCCATGTTGCTTGCCCAAGCATATTTACTATGTGTAAAAGGATATGGACAAGTTTCATGAACCATAAGTGGTAGCAATTGCTCCCCCTACATATGTGCTAAGAGTTTGGATTGAAGCTTGCACATATGCTTAGACAGGTAATGTAGGAGTCAATATCTACCAAATGATGCTAAGGTATAAAAGATGGACCTTTGAAGCGTGATACCAATCGGAGTGCACTAATATACCATCCTTAGCATCATGGTTAGCTCAATACCACTTAGAAATATTTGGAAGTGAAATCACTAGATATCCTACACATGCTAGTGTGCATTTCATCATTCAAATCTACAACTAGCATATATCACACAAGCATGGATATTATAAATATGGAACTTATGCCATGCAAGCAAACATATGAAATGCACGTTCAAATGCACCATACAAGTTCATGAGCTTGCTCCCCCTACTTGTGTGCTCAAAATTTTAGTTGATCCCTTTCCTTTGTTCCTCTTATCCCCTTTATCTTTGTTTCTCTCCCCCTTTGTCATCAATGACCACAAAGGTTCTAAATAGACTTACTTGTAGGGTCAAGATTATCAATGTCAATCAATGGGGTGAGGGTTATTTTCCCAAATTTGGTTCAATTCTAGATTATTTCCCAAAGATATTTAACTCGGTTTGATCCAAGAACAAGCTTCTTCACACCTCCAAATAAGGGTTATCTTGTACCATGTTGAGTTAAACACTTATAGTTCATTTTCTAGATTAAACACTAGGTTTACAAGCCCATAAATATGTCATATGCCATCACTAGATCAAGTCAAGCATAGAAGCAATAGTGATACCATATTGACATCAAAATTCATTTGATTTTCATGAATGAGCCTAATAAGATAGAACCATATGCAAGATCCTACTAAGATTGAAAATATGACTAGATGCACTAAACATGTCCTTAGCAAGGATGTATGTTATGCCAATCAACTTTTACCTTAGATTGCTTGAAGGAGAGGCATGTCATATGAGTGGGGGTGCATCAACACATATTTGAGAAATCCAATATGTTCAACTCATTTCTTAGCTTGCAAAACCTTTTCTCATCCAATGGCTTGGTGAATATATCGGCAAGTTGATCTTCGGTGCCTACACTCTCAATGCAAATGTCCCCTTTTTGTCGGTGATCTCTTATGAAATGGTGGCGGACATCAATGTGCTTTGTTCTTGCATGTTGCACCGGATTGTTTGTTAGCTTGATTGCACTCTCATTGTCACATAGCAATGGCACTTTCTTGAACTTGATTCCAAAATCACTCAAAGTGGCCTTCATCCAAAGTATTTGTGCACAACAACTACCGGCGGATATGTATTCGGCTTCGGCGGTTGATAATGCAACACTATTTTGCTTCTTTGATGACCATGAAACAAGTGATCTTCCCAACAATTGACATGTGCCCGATGTGCTCTTCCTTTCAACCTTGCATCCCGCATAATCCGAGTCAGAGTAACCAACTAGCTCAAACTTTGCTCCTTTGGGATACCACAAACCAACATTTGGTGTATGCTTCAAGTACCTCAATATCCTCTTTGTAGCCTTCAAATGACTTTCTCTTGGTGAGGCTTGAAATCTTGCACACATGCATACACTAAACATGACATCCGGCCTTGATGCGGTCACATAGAGTAGGCTTCCAATCATAGACCGATACAACTTTTGATCCACCATGTTTCCACTTGCATCACTATCCAAGTTGCCATTGGTTCCCATTGGTGTGCTAATGACTTTGCTATCAATCATTCCAAACTTCTTGATCATGTCCTTGATGTACTTGCCTTGACTCACAAATGTACCATTCTTCAATTGCTTGATTTGAAGACCAAGGAAGTAACTCAACTCTCCAATCATGGACATCTCAAACTCATTAGCCATCATCTTACCAAACTCATCACAAAATTCTTGATTGGTTGATCCAAATATGATGTCATCTACATAGATTTGCAATACAAATAGATCTTTTCCAATCTTCTTGATGAAAAGAGTGGTGTCAACCTTGCCCATTGTGAACCCTTTAGAGAGGAGGAAGTCCCTCAATCTCTCATACCATGCTCTAGGTGCTTGCTTCAAGCCATACAATGCTTTCTTCAACTTGTACACATGGTTGGGCTTCTTATCATCTTCAAAACCGGGAGGTTGCTCAACATATACTTCTTCATTGATATAACCATTGAGAAATGCACTCTTAACATCCATTTGATAGAGCTTGATGTTGTGGGCACAAGCATAGGCTAGCAAGATTCTAATTGCTTCCAATCTTGCAACCGGGGCATAAGTTTCTCCAAAGTCAAGACCTTCAACTTGTGTATAGCCTTGTGCTACCAATCTTGCTTTGTTCCTTACAACTATCCCATCTTGATCTTGCTTGTTTCTAAAGACCCATTTGGTTCCAATCACATTGTGTCCTTTTGGTCTTTCTACCAATTCCCATACTTGATTTCTTGTGAAGTTATTCAATTCTTCATGCATAGCATTCACCCAATCAACATCCTTCAAAGCTTCATCTATCTTCTTTGGTTCAATGGATGACACAAATGAGAAGTGTTCACAAAATGATGCCAATCTTGATCTTGTTTGTACACCTCTTGAAATATCTCCAATGATTGTATCCAAAGGATGATCTCTTGCAATACTTGTTGGTTGAAGGATTGGAACTTGATTGCTTGCACTTGCTTGATCATTTAGTTGAGATGATGTACTAGCCATTTGATCTTGATCAATATCATGAGAGACACTTGCACTAGCTTGATTTGTATCATCTTGCACATTAGAGTTGGAGAGCACTTGCACTTGATCATCTTCATCATCAATCACTTGCATAGGCCTCAATTCACCAACATCCATGTTCTTCATGGCATTTGAAAGTTGAATGCCTCTAACATCTTCCAAGTTCTCATTCTCTTCTTGTGAACCCTTGGTTTCATCAAATTCAACATCATGAACTTCCTCAAGAGTACCACTATCCAAATTCCAAACTCTATATGCTTTGCTTGTAGTGGAATAGCCAAGTAGGAATCCTTCATCACATTTCTTGTCAAACTTGCCTAATCTTGTGCCTTTCTTCAAGATATAGCATTTGCAACCAAAGACCCGAAAATATGCAATGTTGGGCTTTCTACCATTCAAGAGCTCATATGGTGTCTTTTCTTTCAATCGGTGACAATAGAGGCGGTTGCTACAATAGCAAGCCGTGTTGATAGCTTCGGCCCAAAAAGATTGACTCACATTGTACTCACTAAGCATAGATCTTGCCATATCAATGAGTGTTCTATTCTTTCTCTCAACAAGGCCATTTGATTGAGGTGTGTACTTGGCCGAGAATTGATGTCTAATTCCAAATTCATCACATAACTCATCAATTCTAGTGTTTTTAAACTCACTACCATTGTCACTTCTAACTCTCTTGATGGTTGTTTCAAATTCATTGTGAATGCCTTTGACAAATGATTTGAATGTTGCAAATACATCACTTTTGTCCACTAGAAAGAATACCCATGTGTATCTAGTGTAATCATCCACTATCACAAATCCATATTTGTTACCACCAATGCTAATATATTGTGTTGGCCCAAACAAATCCATGTGCAATAACTCAAATGCTTTACTAGTGCTCATCATGCTTTTCTTAGGATGGGTGTTTCCAACTTGTTTGCCGGCTTGACAAGAACTACAAAGCTTATCCTTTTCAAACACAACATCTTTCAAGCCTTTAACTAAGTCATGCTTAATCAATCTATTCAATTGTTTCATTCCAACATGACCAAGCCTTCTATGCCATAACCAACCCATGCTAGACTTAGTGAACAAGCATGTAGACAATCTAGCTTCACTAGCATTGAAATCAACCAAGTATAGATTCTCATATCTAAAGCCTTTGAAGATCAAGTTAGAGCCATCTACACTTATGATCTCTATATCATCTATTCCAAATATGCATTTGAATCCAAGATCACACAATTGAGCCACGGATAGCAAATTGAAGTTCAAGCTCTCTACTAGCAACACATTGGATATGCTCAAGTCATTGGATATAGCAATCTTACCAAGCCCTTTGACCTTTCCTTTGCCATTATCACCAAATGTGATACTATCATAACCATCATTGCCATTGGTGTTGATTGAGTTGAACATTCTTGCATCACCGGTCATGTGTTGAGTGCACCCACTATCAAGAACCCAATGCCTTCCTCCGGCTTTGTAATTGACCTACAAAAGAAGATCAATTCTTTTTAGGTACCCAAACTTGCTTGGGTCCTTGAAGGTTAGTAACCAAGCTCTTTGGCACCCAAATGGCTTTCTTCTTTGAGCCCATCCATGGTTTGCCAATGAACTTAGCCTTCACACCATTTGTACCCTTAACAAGCATATAGGAAGAATTAAGCTTAATGGAGGATACATTAGCATTTTTACTTTTGTTGGTGCATTCATGCTCTCTATGACCAACTTGCTTGCAACTAGTGCAAAACCGACCATTGTTCTTCACAAAACTTGTCTTGTGAGGAGCAAAGGCCGCCTTGCCTTTCTTGGGGGTATAGCCCAATCCCTCTTTGTAGAGAGAAGCTCTTTGGCTACCCAAGGCCATAAGCAAGCGGTCCTCACCACCATAAGCCTTAGCCAAGGTGTGAGTGAGCTTAGTTACCTCCTTCTTGAGGTTCTCATTCTCAACCACTAGTGAGGTATCACAAGTGTGACCATCACTACTAGATGAGGTAGAAGTGGAAGTGCTACAAGAAGGGTTAGTTGGAGGAACAATGATAGGCATAGATAGTGATGTATCAATTAAATCACAAGTTACACCTACATCACAAGTTTCAACATGCTTCTTTTTATCTTGTTCATTAAGCAAAGTGGAATGAGCTTTTTCAAGCTTTTTGTGAGCCTTGCCAAGCTTCTCATGGGCATCCTCTTGCCTCTCATGAGATGCACTAAGCTCATCAAATGCTTGCTTAAGGGCTTTTAGTTCCTTACGCAAGCTTTTGCATTCCTTTCTTGAGATGTCAAAGTGTTCTCTAGCATCTTCTAGCATGTCAATTAATTCATCTTTTGTAGGTTCATCATCATCATTATCACTATCACTATCATGTTCACTATCACTTCCATCATCACAAGTTTGTACCTTGGTGGCCTTAGCCATGAAGCATGATGGAGAGTCAAAGAGAGAAGGCTTCTCATTGATAGCTATACTTGCAAGAACCTTCTTCTTGGTGGTCTTGTGATCATCACTATCATCATCATCATCACTTGAGGAAGCATCACTATCCCAAGTGACCACATATGATCCACCCTTCTTCTTCTTGAAGAATGTCTTGCCCTTCTTCTCCTTCATTTCTTTCTTGTCCTTCTTCTTGTTCTTCTTGTTGTCATCATCATTTTCACTATTGTATGGGCATTGAGCAACAAGATGATCTTTGCTTCCACACTTGAAGCATCTTCTTGACTCATCTTTGTTCTTGGATGAAGACTTCTTTCTTCTTGCACGGTAGCCTTTCTTCACCATGAACTTGCCAAACCTCTTGACAAAGAGAGCCATCTTCTCATCATCACTATCATCCCATGAATCATCATCCTCACTTGATGTTTCTTGCTTTGCTTTGCCCTTGGATGATGTGGCCTTGAATGCCACGCTCTTCTTCTTATCATCCTTCTTCTCATCTTTCTTCTCCCTCTTTTCTTCCTTCTCATCATCATCTCTATAAGCATCATCGGTCATGATATCTCCTAAGATTTGATTTGGTGTCATTGTGTTCAAACCACTCCTCACTAGCAAGGTGACCAACATTTTAAATCTCCCGGGCAAACATCTCAAGAACTTGTTTGAGAAGTCCTTGTCCTCTATGTTCTCACCAAGTGCTTTGAGATCATTTACAATCACCTCCATTCGGTGGAACATGTCCGGCACACTCTCATCCTCCTTCATCTTGAAGCTTGCAAACTTTTCTTTGAGGATGTATGCCTTTGCACCCTTCACGGCTTGAGTACCTTCAAATGATTCTTCCAACTTCTTCCAAGCCTCATGTGCCATCTCAATGTTTTTGATTTGCTCAAATGTTCTTGCATCAATTGCATCATGAATGGCACTTAGAGCAATATCATTGTTTTGGAGAAGTACTTCTTCGGCGGCGGTGGGATTTTCCGGATTACCAATCTCAATTTTGGTTTCTACCACCTTCCACACCTTTCTATTGATTGACTTGATATGTGTGGCCATCTTTGACTTCCAATAAGAATAATTTGAGCCATCAAATTGGGGTGGCTTCTTGGTGTTGTTGATTTGAGCCATTTTAACACCGAAGGTTGTTAAGCCTCAAATAGCGGTGACCTCGGCTCTGATACCACTTGAAAGGTCCTAATGGCTAGAGGGGGGGGGGTGAATAGCCTAATAAAAATTTCTACAACAACACTTAACCAAATGGTTAGACAATTATGAGGCGAAGCGAGTGTTGCACTAGCCTACTTAAAATGCAAGCCACCTACCACAATTCTAGTTTAGATAGTGTCTATTCACACAATAGCAAAGACACTATCCTATGTTAGTGTGCTCTCAAAGAGTAACTAAAGAGCCACACCAACCAAGCAAGCAAGCTCTCACAACTAGCTACACTAAAGAGCTTGTCAACTAGTTTGCGGTAAAGTAAAGAGAGTGGTTAGGATAGTTATACCGCCGTGTAGATGAAGAACCAATCAATCACAAAGATGAATAACAATGAAGACCAATCACCTCGGAATCAATGATGAAGACAATGATTTTTTACCGAGGTTCACTTGCTTGCCGGCAAGCTAGTCCTCGTTGTGGCGATTCACTCACTTGGAGGTTCACGCGCTAATTGGCTTCACACGCCAAACCCTCAATAGGGTGCCGCACAACCAACACAAGATGAGGATCACACAAGCCACGAGCAATTCACTAAAGTACCTTTTGGCTCTCCGCCGGGGACAAGGTCAAGAACCCCTCACAATCACCACGATCGGAGCCGGAGACAATCACCACCTCCGCTCGACGATCCTCGCTGCTCCAAGCCGTCTAGGTGGCGGCAACCACCAAGAGTAACAAGCGAAATCCGCAGCGAAACACGATCACTAAGTGCCTCTAGATGCAATCACTCAAGCAATGCACTTGGATCACTCCCAATCTCACTATGATGATGAATCAATGATGTAGATGAGTGGGAGTCCTTTGGCTAGGCTCACAAGGTTGCTATGTCAATGAAAATGTGCAAGAGTTATCCCTTGAGCCGGCCATGGGGCTATAAATAGAGCCCCCATCAAATAGAGCCGTTATACCCCTTTACTGGGCAAAACGCGTTCTGACCGGACGCTCCAGTCGTGTTGACCGGACGCTGGACCCCAGCGTCCGGTCGCTCGCAGACGACCACGTGTCCTGATTCCAACGGTCACTTGACCTGACCGGACGCTCCGGTATAAACTGACCGGACGCTGAAGCCCCAGCGTCCGGTCGTTTCCAGTAAGCTCCCGAGCATGACCGGACGCGTCCGGTCGAATGCGATCGGACGCAGCCAGCGTCCGGTCACATTCCAGCTACTGTGTCACCGTACGTCAGCGCGACCGGACGCAGCCTGCCAGCGTCCGGTGCATTCAGATCCAGCGTCCGGTCAGTTGACCGACGCTGGCATCTTTGCGACCAACTCGTTTTCACTTCTAACTTTTTCACCCTTGCTCAAATGAGCCAATCACCAAGAATTTTGCATCCGGCGCAATAGAAAATAGACATTTCATTTTTCCAAAAGCGCCGAATCCCGCCTCGCAAGCTCGGCGGGAGGGAGAGAGGGACCCAAACCCATCTCAACCCTGCAAAAACCTTGTGCACATGTGTTAGCATATTTTCACAAATGTTATCAAGGGTGTTAGCACTCCACTAGATCCTAAATGCATATGCAATAAGTTAGAGCATCTAGTGGCACTTTGATAACCGCATTCCGATACGAGTTTCACCCCTCTTAATAGTACGGCTATCAAACCTAAATGTGATCACACTCTCTAAGTGTCTTGATCACCAAAACAAAATAGCTCCTATGGTTTATACCTTTGCCTTGAGCTTTTTGTTTTTCTCTTTCTTCATTTTAAGTTTAAGCCCTTGATCATCGCCATGCCATCACCATTGTCATGCTATGATCTTCATTAGCTTCTTCTACTTGAAGTGTGCTACCTATGTCATGATCACTTGATAAACTAGGTTAGCACTTAGGGTTTCATCAATTCACCAAAACCAAACTAGAGCTTTTATACACCCATTCCGATGATTCATGAGCCATTTTTCTCACTACCTGTTGTTGCTACACTGATAGTGCAAGACACTGTGGTGCCAGCACCTGTTGTTATCCCGCCTGTGGCAACAATGAATGATGATGAGGAACCTGTTCTTCAGGATCCTGTAAAACCTATTGCCACAAATGAGAGAGAGCAACAACAGCCTCAAACAGAAGATGTGCTAAATGTGGAGGCCCCTAAAAAGTCTCAAAGAGTTAGAAAATCAGCTATTCCTACTGATTATGAAGTGTACAACACTGAGGAATCTCAAATAGAGGATGATCCCACCTCATTTGAAGAAGCCATGAGAAGTGATCATTCATCAAAGTGGCTTGAGGCCATAGAAGATGAAATAAAATCAATGAATGCCAATAAAGTTTAGGATTTAGAGATAATTCCTAAAGGAACCAAAACAGTAGACTGTAAATGGGTCTACAAGACAAAGTTTGACTCTCAGGGGAATATAGAGAGATATAAAGCCTGACTTGTGGCAAAAGGCTTTACGCAAAGAGAATGGATTAATTATAATAAGATCTTTTCTTCAGTCTCATGTAAGGATTCCTTCAGAATCATAATTGCATTAGTGGCATATTACGATCTAGAATTACATCAGATAGATGTGAAGACGGCATTTCTCAATGGAGACTTGGAGGAAAATGTTTACATGGCACAACCGAAAGGTTTTGTCATAGAAGGAAAAGAACGAATGGGATGCCACCTAAAGAAATCCATTTATGCATTGAAACAAGCTTTAAGACAGTGATACTTGAAGTTTGATCAGACAATAAAGAATTTTGGGTTTAAAGAGAATATTGAGGACAATTGTATCTATACAAAGTTTAAGAATGAGAAGTTTATCTTCCTTGTCCTGTATGTGGATGATATCTTACTTGCTAGTAGTGATGTCAGTCTACTACTGGAGACAAAGAAGTTTTTATCCTCAAAGTTTGATATGAAAGATCTTGGTAAAGCTTCGTTCGTTCTAGGGATCGAGATTCACCGAGATAGAAGTAAAGGGGTATTAGGACTGTCACAAAAGGCATACATTAAAAAGATCTTAAAGAAATTCAGTATACACAAATATAGTCCCTCACCTGCTCCTATAGTCAAGGGCGACATATATGGAGATTTTCAGTGCCCCAGGAACCAATATGAGATCGATCAAATGAAAGTGGTTCCATATGCTTCAGCTGTCGGAAGCTTGCAATATGCTTAAGTATGTACGCGCCCTGACTTGGCATTTGTTACCGGGTTACTTGGCAGATTCCAGAGCAATCCTGGAATAGAACACTAGAAATTGATAAAGAAAGTCTTGCGTTATTTGCAAGGAACGAAAGGCCTCATGATGACGTATAGAAGATCTAATTCACTCCATATAGTGAGGTATTTAGATTCAGATTATGCAGGAGATGATAAAAAATCCACGTCTGGATATGTATTCACTTTCGCAGGGGGAGCTATTTCATGGAAAAGCTCAAAGCAAACCGTCACTACATCGTCCACAATGTATGCCGAGTTTGTAGCGTGTTATGAGGCAACGTGACAGGTGAACTGGTTAAAGAAGTTCATACCCGGTTTGAAGGTGGTTGATGACATCTATAGACCGCTAAAGTTATACTGCGATAATAATCCGGCAGTACAGTATGCTCACAACAATAAGTTAAGTGGTGCTGCCAAACACATTGACATAAAGTATTATGTTGTGAAAGATAAAGTCCGGGATCAAGTCATAAGTCTTGAGCATATAAGTATAGTAAAGATGCTCGCGGACCCGCTTACAAAAGGCTTACCACCCAACGTGTTCAGAGAACATGTAGCCGACATAGGTTTAAGGGAAAGCCTATAATTCCTAGACAAAAGAAGGCCCAAAGATAAGTATCTATTTCAGAACAGAGTAGTGTGTTGTAGCTGTTAAATCTATCGGCAATAGACCGTGACGATGAAACGTGCTCTATGCGCTAATCTGTAATGAAATGAATAAAAGTAAAGAATATGAAAGTGAAAGATGGAAAGAGATCAAGGAGGAGATTGTTAGATTAATCTCTAACCTAACTGGACCCAACGGTTCAGTTGGGCCTTTGATTTGCGCCCTGATCGGGGGCGCCTAGCCCACCATGGCTGGAGGGCCACTGTCATCTTGCGCTATATAAAGAGGTAGGGACCGGCGACTCTAATCACGAAGTTGACCTGAGCCGACCTTCCCACCGACACTAAAACTCTAATCCGATCAAGAGGGGCGCAGCCAGTGACGGAAAACCACCAGCTGCGCCGCCCCGCTCCAACGACGACTACACCAACATCTTCCCCGACCATCACTACGCGTGCGCAGACTGCATCGACGAACCTGATAGAGATCACTAGATCTTCCACTCCTACGGTTTCAGGTTCGAACCCCTATCTCTCTATCTTAGGTTCGAACCCCTATCTCTCTATCTTAGGTTCGAACCCCTATCTCTCTATCTCTCTGTCTCCATCTCTTTGTCTAGATGTTCTGGGACTTGTTTGTATCAACCGGTTACAAGGTGGACTTGCGGCAACCGACGAGCTCCAGGGGCCAAAACCTGCTCCACCTCGCGGTGATGGGAGCTTGCGTCACGGGGTGGATGGGTGTCCGCAGGTACCTGGTGGAGGAGAAGGGGTTCGATGCCAACTCCACATCTACGGAAGGTAATTACCTGGCACCTCCCCGGAGAATGGCAGAATGCTACTGGGCCACTGAGGTGCTAGCTCCATCTCCAATTGCAGGAGAGACGCCCATCTTCGTCGCCACCGAGTCGAACCATGCCGGCGTCGTCCCTCTTCTGAACTACTTTCTCGGCCGCGGCGGCAATCCGGCTGCGCCCGACGCCAGGGGTTGCATGCCGCTGCACAATGCCGCCGAGCACGGTGCGTTAATTTCTCACTCTCCGATCCATCTTCCCAATTTCTTGGAATGAGTGAATTGGAGCAACTCGAAGTGGAGTACGGTGCGTTAATTTCCCACTCCCTATTTATATTTTTTTTGGCAAAAAGAAAAAAGAATTCTACCAACAGTTTAGTAAAACAACTCTTTAAAAGTAAGAACTTGATAAATTTCTAACTTTAAAAGTAAGAAATTGGTTAAAAATAGTTTGGGGTCTCCAGTACAAAATCGTTTAGTAAGCTAGTATAGAAAACCATTGGAGATGAAAATAAATCGAGGTTGCTACTTATTTTATTAACCGTTAACTCGCTAAATTTATTGGTTTAGCAAGTTAATTATAGGAAACACCTGGAGTTGCTCTTAGGTCGGTGTACTTATACAGAGGACATCACCTACATATTGTAACTTTCTTGTACCCTTTAGATAGAATATATGTGGTAAGTCAAGATCGACCTTTTAATTTGACCCTGATATGAGAGCAGTTACATTATATGCATGAATTACGGGCACGTACACTAGTTGATGCTAATAGATTCACTTTAACAAAAAATGTCAAAGGGAGTATATACAAACTGTCAGTAATGTTCTATGGAGGTGCTTAATTTGTGTTACATTTATAGTTTCTGCATGCATGCTCTGGTTTCAATTCTCTTCCATTTGTACCTCCGTCCTCCGATACAGGGCACAGCGAAGCTATACGACTGCTGCTGTCCAGGGGCATTCCCGTGGATCCTCTCAACTATCACGGGACGCCGCTGCACTTTGCTGCAGGAAAGGGCCATGCCCAGGCTCTCAAGGTCCTGCTAGAGCATGGTGCTGATGTAAGCAATTAGAAAGACTCCAGCTAAAAATCCAGTGTCCTTATGATGTTTTTTTTAAGCAGCATTGATCTGGATGTATTGTAACTGCTATTCACCTTCCTTTGCAGCCCAATAGAGTTGTCAATCATGTGTCTTCACCACTCCTGATGGCATGCTTTGAGGCCAAATTGGAATGCGTTAAGCTACTGGTTAAGGTCCACTTAATCACTTAATTCACTTAAAGCTTGTTCATGGCATGCTCATGTTTGTACTTACATGTTCACTGAAGCTACTTTATTCTGCAATTCTGCAGGCTGGTGCTAACGTGAACTTCCAACGTTCACCTGGGCCAACTATGTTATTAGCTGCAGTTAGCGTTGGCTCAACGGACATTGTCAACTTCTTGCTAAGGGCTGGAGCTGACCCTAATGTTCATGATGGGGTATTGTATTAATAACTCTTTTCTTTATTTGTCTCGGGTGTTTATTTGCTTTCGTGGTTTGTAATCTAATTCTGATGTGCACTATCTCATAACGCTTTTCATATCTGATGGTTGAGCTAGTTCACACAAAAATCATTCATTCTGCTTACATATTCAGAACTCTTGTCTAGGCACATTTATATAGTTTCCAGCACTTGATCACTAACTGGGTTTTAAATTTGAGCAATTCTACTAGTTTTCCTTCAAGTTCTGTTGTTGATGTCACTAGTGCAAAGATTCTTTTAAGAGGATACCCTTCTCAGCTTTCATGCCGGACTGTATCCCTCTTCAATCTTTGCAATTGTAATGCAGTGTGGGAAAGTCCCAATCATGCTAGCAGCTTCTCATAAGCGACGTGAGATTGTTGAAATTCTGCTTCCTCGGACAAATCCCATTCCTTCCATGCCAGACTGGAGCGTTGGTGGGATTATTATTGCGACCGTGAAAACTCTACCCCCGGTAGGTTAGCACACTTTTCCAAAGATTATTACCGTCGGAACTCTTTGTAACACGTGTCATGCATGGAACTGAACATGTGCAACCTTTTTTAGGGGTTGGCTGAAGAACCAATTGCTAATGTCAAGTCAGAAGGAAAGGAAGCGTTTGCAAATGGGGACTACAGCTATGCAATCCACTGTTATTTGCGGGTTTGTCTTTGAAGCATAACATATGATGTGCTTGTTGGGGTTATCCAAAATGTTGTGCGATAGATATTTAGTTTGGAATATTGTATTGCTAAGGAGACATCCATTTTGAGATTGCAGAGCAGTATGAAACTGATGATGATGGAACCAGCTGCTGAATAAATTTACTGTATGTAGTTCATTCAAACGAACCATGAGATAATTAACCAAGTTCTTCTCACATGTTGTTTCACGCAGGCAAGCGCCATTGACCCGCATGACGCCACCATACTGGCTAACCAGAGCCTATGCTGGGTCTCAGCTTGCTACAGGTACATACATATGGCTCTCACGTTACATTTAGTAAAGCCTTGCAATTAACATCTGATCTCTCCATCTGTAATGATGTCACCATGTTGGCTATAATCTCGATTTGCAGAAGTACAAAGATGCGGCTGATGCGTTCGTGGAAGCGCTGAAACTTGACCCAGGGAATGATGAGATTGAGAACGCGTTAAGGTATTAGCGCAATCTGTCGCTGTATATATATATAATTTCAGTGGTTACCAGAATGTGAGTCTGTCAATCGTCATCCATGCGTGCATGGGGTCTATTCTTTTTTGCGAACACATTGGGGCATTGACATCTGAACCGCAGCTCTTGCATACTGCATATGTGTTGTGTGGACGGTACTGATCTTACTAGGCTTTTGATTCTTGTAACCTGCAGAGAGGCCATGCATCGAGATGGAGGCGATGCAGGAGAGAACCCTTGAGCATTCATAATCCTCGGATCTTCAGCACTGTATGGGGGGCTGATCGATGTGCCAAATGAAGTTGCCAAAATGTGCTGTGGCGCGACAAAGACTAGCTAGTTTTATTTGCTCCGATCCTTGAACTCAGACCATTCTGTGCTGTGGTTCCAGGCCCGTAAGCTTATCAGGCAGGAGCGAAGCATATGTTGATACAAGAAGAGACGATATGGACTCGGCGTTGGCGGTTTTGTTAATGCTCGTGATTTCGTTGAAATCTTACCGCTTGCAAGTTTTTGTCTATCCATCATATCCAACTGTCCAAAGCTTTAGTTCTGATGTGGTCTTTTAATTTGTTGGCAGGGGCGGAGCCAGCCCTGTTCATTGCTGTCATTTCCTGAGATTTTCATTGCAAATTGATGCTCATACGTGAACTTAAGCCATGACGTAGTACTTATGATATCAGTGGAATTTTGGCTGGATCCGCTACTGTTTGTTGGCGTAAGCAATTTCTAGAGAGTATGTATATACGCACATTGAGGTAGTCCTTTTTATTTTCGTTTCCCCTTTGAGAACAGCAGGAATGTAGATATGTACTCCTAATGCATAGGATGTGAGGATTTTGTTCTTGTGAATGTTCGGAGTTCAGCAGCTCATCATTTGCCGACGAGCTCTGCATGTCGCCGGCTGGGCCGTATTTGACGTACCTGTTCGGTCGAGCACGGCCTGTCCGTGTAGACGTGGCGGACGGCCCACTATTATTTGCATTTCTATTTTATGTTTTCTTGCTCAATCCCGTCAATTAAAAAAAAACAAAATTACGTTGAGCTTATTAAGACCGTAATGAGGAGTTGAGGACACGGACTGAGCTTATTAAGAAGGGCCCTCACTGTTACAGCGCACACCGGTTCTAGCAGAAGAGGAGCTCCAGCACTCGCTGTTTCACGTGCTGGGCTTCCCGCCAAGGTCCCAGATACATGCTCGCGGCCCATATACCTCACGGCCTATCGGTTTCCCACCTGGCCGCTAGGCCTTTCACGCATGTTAACCATCTGACATTCTGGTGATTCTAGTTGCTCTTCTTAACACAAAAAAAAATATTCATGGTTCTAAATAGCCCGCTATAATCTCACTACAGCTTTTTCATCAGGTTTATCGCTACCATAGTGTCAAAAAATTTCAATGTGGTCTCTAACGATGTTTTAGTTCCGCTAAATATAACTATTTAGCTGAACTACAAAGTATCTTTAGTGCGATTAATCTAGATCGAATATGCATCATTTATTATGTGTGACTATAATCTCTCTCTCTCTCTTGCCTTTTTATTTAATTAATAAAACAAGTAATGAATGGTTAGTGAATATGGATGTTGATGGTAGCCATGCATGAGGATGTTGGTCGATTCAAATGAATTCTAAGTAATGGATATGGAGAAATGGTCTCCTAGAACTCGGTACACGTATCTAGTGGCCCTGTTCTACAGCACTACTTCAGCAGTACTTTTCAGCGAACGAACAGTATTTTCGTCTCACAGCAAATCAGCACAAAGCCAAATTTCAGCGAAACGAACAGGGCGAGTATTTATATATGTTCATAAAAATCTCCTTTGGTTACATGTTTGTGTATAATTTTTTTTTGAGGAAACTAGAGGGGTAGGATATTGCCATATGGCTTTGCTCGCTATTTATTACTTTGCGCTAATGTCCTAGTACTGATACTAATACTACTCTCCACCTATTCTAAATTATAAGACGTTTTGGTTTCTCTAAATACATTATTTTTACTATTCACTTAAATATACGTGATACATAATAAAAAAATATATCTAGAAAAGCCAAAGAGTCTCGTAATTTAGTACGGGAGGGAGTACATTTGCATGTTTGACCATTTGGCGTGCATGCCACCAGCAGGCGCAACCTGAAATTCTAAAAAGTTCACCCCACCCCCACCCCGCATTTTCGAACGAGATTATGCTCGCTCACATGGATGGAGCAGAACAGAGGAATGAAAGAAACCTATCGTATCCTATGTGCGTGCAGCGTGCTACGTTGTTCGAAAGACGTACAGTTGGGTTGGCTGGTTCGTATCGTTGCTGGTTCGTGAAAAAATACTGCTGACTGGTTTGTGTGAGAGAAAAATAATGTTCTGGCTAAAAATTTACGATCATTTACGACAAGCCACACCCAAACGAACAGGCCGGTAAGAGTTTCCTGGTATTCTCTTGTGTGGGTTTGAGGCTGCTTGAACATCAGCCGAAACGAGCAGAGACAGACGCAGGAAACAAGGGCAGCAATGGATGGATGAGATGGGAGGCCATGGTGGCATTGGGAGCAGAGCATGCATGCCCGTAATAAACATGGGCGCCCCACCCGGTCACCCGCCCCCCAGTGCAGGTAAAAGCGGCAAGCCGTTGGAGGCGACAACCGCACGGCAGGTCGGCGGGCAACCCCACCACCGCCATCAACACCACGCCGGACGACCGGACTCCGGCAGTCCGGGCGATGGGCGAGCAACCACGATCCACGACGACAGAGGGTCCGATCCTGTGCCGTGCTGGGCAGAGGGTCGGCAGCAGGGTCGGAGTCGGAGGCCGTGCGTCGCGGCGGGCCGGCACCTCACGTGCCGCTTTTATTCCGTGCAAACCGCGTCTCTGGCTGCTGCCCCCTACCGCTACCAGCCATGCATAATGCATAGCATACCCGTTCCGTGCAAAACCTTTTTTTTAATCTCAGAACATGTTCATAACAAATACATCATGAGATATAATTTTGGTAATGATTTGTAGAAACTTAGTCGAGCTTTTGAAAGTTTAGCTTCATGGTATGCGGTTATTTCGAGACGGAGGGAGTACATATGTGTAGTGTGTAGCTGCTTGTCAACGTGTACATGTGACGGGTTCTACGGCGCCATTATCTGTCCTAGGATTGCAGGCGGGGCGGGTTGTTAGCGTAGCCCGCCCGCTCGCCCCGCAAAATTTATCTTCGTGGCTATTGTGGCTCAGTTGCAATTTCTTTGTGGTCAACGTCTTTCAACCCGCCGAGCCCGTTAGACAATTGAGAAAACTGTTAGAACCCGCATCTCCCGAACCCTACCGCTAGTGTCGTCACGATAGTCTGGCATCGGGCGGAGTCACTACAGCTGTTCCTCCACGACGACGAACACCAGCGGCCCACAGCTCTAGGCCGTCGTCGTCGTCGCAACTGCCACGCGCGCCTCATCCTCGAGGTCCCCGATGACGAGGCCGACGAGGAATCTGACGACGACACCAGCGACGAGTTGCCCTTGTGGCCGATGAGCCGCTTCCACAAGGCCTGCATCGACGTACGTATCGTATGTATATATGCGCCTGCACGTACGTATTTTTTAGTGAAGAGATCGATTTGTCATTTGAGAGCTATAGCTAGCAAGCTAACTGCGTATGCATGGATCGATGGGTGCCTTCGTGTCGACGGTGCTCGCCACGCTCCATGACGACGCCGACAAGGTCAACTGGTTCGTCGTTGTGCCGGTCATGTGCCCGTTATTATGATCTTGTTCCTGTACCTCGCAACTTTCTTTCACTTGTTGGCCACCAGATATTTGAGGGATGATGTGTGTGCGGCAGGCCCTGCGGGTTTTGCAGCTAAGTATATTATGTCCGCGGAAGGCTTGCTCCACAAAGTTGATAGCTTGGTGTCTGGCCGCAAACCCGCCAATAAACTTTGTGGCAAGCGATGCGGGTTAGCGGTCGGCCGCGAACCAACCCGCCTGCAAGCTTAATCTGTCCATGTACATGTGGCAGGTTCCGATAGTTGGCCATCTGTCCTTTGTGTTAGCGGCTATTGGTTCCTAATCCTGGTGAACTATTTAGGTTTTTTTTTCTTTCCAAATGGACTGGCATCGATAGTGCATGTTTCTTTTGATAGTGTTTGGGTTTTTAGGTTGGGAGTGTCTTTCTCAAAAGACACGCGGTTTGAACTTGCTTGTGCCATCTTTTTACATATCAAAGCATTACAACATTACAGAGGGTAAGATTTGTGTGTAACCGCGCACAAACCAACTTGGTGGAATCTATCGGTTTTATCTGTATTTAATGGGTTGCTAAGTATTCCTAGCGACATGTCAATGTGTTTTAAGACGAGGGTAGAGAAGAAGTTTCATATAGATGAATCTCTTGGCTCAGTTTCAAACTCTAGATAAGTCATACAATTAAATTATATGAAACAATAGAACGAAACTATATAAGTTATTGAAGATGATTGTTTCATCCATGTTCCATATTGCATTCTGTTCAATTAGCATGACATTTCCGAAGACAATGCTAAAATTCCCCACTAAGAGCAGGTGAAGGACATAGATAACCACTTGGCTTCCTTTAGAGCATGGAAATCTTTTTGTTTCCTTCGTTTTTTTCTATGAAAATAAACCAATTTTTGTAAATCTCTTGATTCATATGAAATTCCAATTCCAAATTAAGAGGACCCTTGTTGTCTTTCTCCCTTCTTTAGCACCCCTGTGCTGATGGTATTTATGACTAGGGTGGTGTTTAAATCCAGAGAGTAAACTTTAGGGATGTCATATTGGGATGTCACGTGAGAGTGTTCGGATAGTAATAATAAAACAAATTATAGAAGTCATTAGTAATTCGCGAGATGAATTTATTAAACCTAATTAATCTATCATTAGCACATATTTATTGTAGCACCACATTATCAAATTATGGACTAATTAGGCTTAAAAAATTCGTCTCGTAAGTTAGTCGCAATCTATGTAATTAGTTATTTTTTAGTCTATATTTAATACTCCATGCATGTATCCAAACATCCGATATGATAGGGAGGTAGGGCCTGTTCGCTTGAACTTATCAGCTGGCTTATCAGCTAGAATCTATAGTATTTTTCTCTCACAACAAATTAGCTTCAGCTGGCTTATTAGCCGACTTTAATACCAGCCGAACGAGGCCAAACAAGGCCAGGTTGCTCACTCCACTCCCACTAGCTAAAGAACAACCAGATGCGTTCAGAGTCCAAAATTCGACCGAGGCCTTGTTTAGATCACCTCCAAATTCTAAGTTTTCTCTCTCTCCATCACATCAATTTTTAGACGCATGCATGGAGCATTAAATGTAGATAAAAAAAATAACTAATTGCACAGTTTGGTTGTAAATCACGAGACGAATCTTTTAAGCCTAGTTAGTCCATGATCGGACAAAGTTTGTCAAATACAAACGAAACGTGCTACAGTGTCCAGATTATAAAAAATTTGCAATCTAAACGAGGCCCGAGGGGAGAGGGAGTGAGAGGGACCGTGATGATGACAAACGGCAGCCTTTGACAGAGTAAATTAAAAAGAAAGCATAGCCTAATTGAGTAGAGTCTGCATGATTAAAGGCTTAACCACTACTATTGTCTCTCGCTCGCTTTTCGTTAAACTAATAATAAACGTAGGAGTAGGATGCGTGAGAAGATGCCGTTGATTGCTCGTCCATGATCTCCCACAGATCCTTGTTGCTATTAATCAACGAGGCCGGGCCGGTCCCTGATGGCCTCACATGGCCACTAGCACGTTTGGGTCCCTTTCCCTCTCACACACACAGTCAGTCACCCGTGCTGGATCGCATCCACGACGACGAGCCTGGTAGGAAGATGCCATTTTCGTCTATTTATATATATATATATATATATATATATATATATATATATATATATATATATATATATATATATATATATATATATATATATATATATATATATATATATATATATATACACACACATATATATATATATATAAATATACTCGTATCATATATTTCCTTCATTTGTCCACTAACGGCATTATTTGTTATTATATTTATGATCATCATGGGGGCCTCTGGGGATCGGAGAGCTCACACATGGCTTGATATTCTCTCTTTGGCTCCATCGCTGCTGCACCTCCCTTTTGTGGTCAAACTTGTATTAGACTATTGAGGCCTACGTGCTAACAAAACGATAGATTATGGTTAACTACTAGATTAAGGCTTTGTGGTTTTCAAATGGGTTTGATTTCGCTTTGTTTAGGGTCGCAACATCTAGCTCCTATTTATGTTTGAAATTTGGATGCTTGTCCACAACCCAATAGCACGTGCAGAGCCACGCCTTGTTAGATTCAGGGTGGGGGGGTGGGGGGATGGGGGGATGTATTCATGGCCGAGACTAGAAAAAAATAACATCTCTTGCGTAGATTCAAACTTGTTTGAGCACCCCGTGTGCTAAGTCGACGTAATTTTAACACGTCAGGTTAATTATGTAGTGGACAGAGGGTGCTGCCGACCACCATATATGGCACGAACCGCTCTATTATTAAGTGAAATCTAGAGTGTGGTTCCATCTATCCTTACGCCTTTATACACAATAGAGGAAAACATCCAATGTACATGAGTTGGTGATGACGACGTCAATATGCTGTGACATTGACGATGCCGCTTGCTTCACTAGTCGAGGGGTGAGGCGCCTAACTCACCCAAACTTCTTTCGCTGACTCGCTATATCTATACTTTATTTCAAGCTCGATGGCTTTGTGACCTTTATGTCTCTGTCTTCTCCCTTCAGTCGATCACGCTACAATATATTATGTATGGATACTATTAGTCGTATTACTTTATTTGTTTTCATGGTCACGGTTGATATACGAATCCGACAATCGGTCAACTTAATAATATAGATACAACGGTAACACAGAAATACACTTTACTTGTTAAGTCGTTCTACCAAATGTTCTCATTTCACATCAAACAATAGAAACCTGTTGTACACACATTTAGGTAATGGGAACAAATGAATAATGCAAAACCCATTTAAAAGGAGCATAGTACACCATTACCGGAAAAGCTAACTATTATCTCATTGCTAAACTTAGAAATAGTACAAATTCAACAAGTTTACATATATACGTATGACTCATTGCACAGAAGTTTACATAAATGTGAAAATACTATTGTACAGTATTGATTAACAATAGTAGTATGGAAGTAAAATAGAGCATTTTAAGGTAATCCAAACTATAGTGTGAACCGTCCACTATAAGGTTATCCAAGTTTTGGCATCTCTATCGCAAAAAGAGGTGTTGGTACTATAGCCACTCATTACTTCGTGAGCTATTAGACCCAAAATCAATTATTGCATAAGAATCAAACACTGCGATAAGTTTTAGTTGGCACAGGCTGTTTTAGGGACTGCGGTCAATAATAAGGCATGGATGATTTGATTTGCTCCATGAAATTAATATTCCTACTGGCCATTTATTTTTCTTAAAAGTTCAATATCAAAATGCATATAACAATGGAAATGAGAACTAATAAACCAGGACGAAATTCTGATAATCTTTTGATCGTGGAGATAGTATATGCAATATGCATGCCTGTTTTTTTAAGACTATCATGGCAAATTCGAACTTGTTTAGATATTTGAATTATGATGCATGGACTGGATATTTGAGTTTGCAGCACAGATATTTTCCTCCAACCACAACATTTTCATTTAGCATGTTATAAAAACACATTTTCTTTTAGCATCTTTAATCTCGTGTAAGTAGCATTTTGGCATTTCTAATCTAAGAAATGTACGTAGGACCAGATCGATGGGGTGTACGCTTGCTTGTTTTTGGTAGGCGAACTCCTGTGTCACTACAGTACTACTACATCCATACTATTTTTTTTTTGACAAGAGCATACATGCAAGTAATTCCCCTGTACTAGTTCCCATAGAACAATAAGCAGGTTTCTACACACGATTTATATCAGGAAAAATACCGTGAACAGTAGTGCAAAAGATTCCAAAAATAATAATTTAAATGCATAACAAATACAGAAGGATTGTGCTCGTGCATAAATAGATTCTAGGGCTATACCCAGAAGAGAGGCTTAAAAAAAAAGAAAAAAAAGATACGATTACTTACACAAGGACTAATATCACCAGGCCACCAGCCTGAATTCCAGAAGACTGCACAAGGAACAAGAAACAAAGACTCAAAGAGAGGGGGGGTGGAGTACAACAAATTCTTCCAAAATTTAAATGCCAACAGTATACCTGACGACCATCCTGAAACAAAAAAAGAGTTTGGAAAAAAAAAACCAAAAGACCCTTGACCAGGCACAAGATGAAAAGGACCCAATTTGCTAAACGCGTGTTTAGTTGCCCAAATTTTGAAATTTGGGCTACCGTAATATTTTTGTTTTTATTTGACAAATAGTGTTCAATCGTGGACTAATTAAGCTCAAAACGTTCGTCTCGCAATTTCCAACCAAACTGTGCAATTAGTTTTTTTCGTCTACATTTAATACTCTATGCATGTATCAAAAGATTCAATGTGATGAGTACTGTAGCACTTTTTTGAAATTTAGGATGGAAACTAAACACGCTAGGCTCAGCAATCATGGCCACTGTGTCTTGCCGTGCAGGCCGAAAATAAATCAATTATTTCATCCTGTCCTGTCTCCCACCTGCTTTTGCTCAAACTGTTTCCCACATGCAACATTATTAAAAAAATTCAAATATATATATTCCACCTCCTTCTCCATATATACATACACTAACAATAGCACCCTTTTCAGTTGTGATATAAAAAAGAAAAACCAATAAAATAATGCCCCCTTGCGGGTAAGCTGTCTCCCCTCTGGTGTGGTTTGTGGTGCTCCATCATTTTCGGGCTATTTAAGGCACCCATTCCCCTCCATTCCCTTCCTTCCTCCTCATCCAGCACAGGGAGCTCCACTCAAAGCTTGAGCTTTATTTTTTCTTGTTTTGTTTTATTTTCTTGGTAGGAGTAACAATAGTTCCTGGCTGCCATCTTCCTCTCTATCCTATAGGAGGAGAGGAGAGAAATCCAGAGGCAAAGCTTCAGGTAAACATGGCACCCTCTCCCTCTCCCTGTGTTCCATCCCTTCTGAATAGCTGAGATCTGTTCTTGTTTGTTCTTGCACCAGTTCATCTTAGCTAGCAACATGCCTGTGCCTTGCTGCAAATCTCTGAAGGATTTGATTTTTTTTGTAAGGCCAGTGGTCACAGATCTTCCCAACACTAGTCTCATGTGTAAATAACATGCTTTCTTGCACAAATCTGTTTGAAGATTCATCTATTACGAGGGGGAAAAATCCTTCATCAAGCTTCACCTCACCATATACTCATGAATTTTTTTCCTTGTCCTGTTTTCGCCCCTTCAAGCTTAGATCTGCATACCTGTCGATGAAATATCTCATCTTTTTCTTCGTGGCCAAGTGAACTCATGTAGCTGACTATTTCTTGCCATGTGTTTGTTCTTGCAGGGTTTGTATAAATTCTAGATCTAATCGACTAACCAGAAAAACCAAAAAGAAAGCGAGAAAGCATGAGTCACTTCGCCGCCGCCATGAAGAGCCCCCTTGCCGTCGCCGCGCCCGCCGCCACCGGCGACGCCAAGAGCCCGCTCTTCTGCCCCAAGCCGCGGCGCCCCGTGGCGCCTCTCCGGTGCCACCAGAGCGGCGGGTTCTCCGACGCCGGCATGGATCTGCTCGACCTCCTCCTCTCAAAGGTGGGATCTTTTTGCCTCCTCGCTCGGTCGCTCCCGGATTTCCCTCTGTGTTTTTCTAGTAAAGCATACAAGGAGCTGACGTTTTCCTGTCCGAACGTTCTTCGGCAGGGAGAGGAGAGCGGTCTGTCGGCGGCGTCCCAGCAGCCGCCGCTGTTCTGCGGCTCGCCACCGCGTCGAGCGTCGAATCCGGTGGTCCACGACAGCCGGTTCGGCATGGACTGCCCGCCCGTGCCCATGCCGATGCCGGGGCTCCCGGTGGTGGCCGCCGCCCCGGTGGCCGTCCAGCGGCCGACCCCGCGCCCGTCGGTGGCGGCGCCGTCCATGTCGCCGCGCGGCGCGGCCGGGTGCGCCCGCGCCCGGTTCGCGTTCCAGCCCGCCGCGGTCCGCGTCGAGGGTTTTGACTGCCTCGACCGCAGCCGCGGCGGCCGCGGCCATGGCATCACCGCCATGGCCTAGATGCACATACAACACTCCAAGTAACCCTGAGAACCCTCCTCCCCCCTCCATCCCATCCATGGTGCAAAAGAGCCACCCTTCGCTGCAACCACAAGCACTTGGTTGGAGGAGAGGGGAGGGGAGAAATTGAGAGGATCAATTTGTCCTAAATTTTAACCCACCTAAAAACTACTACTTTTATATAAATCCGTCCCATCCATCTGCCCACCCACCCAACCAATCCATCCCACAAGGCCACAATCATAATGAGTTTAGGTAATTTTACCACATATCTTTTTTTTTATGTAAATAAAGTTTCTGGTTCAGGTTCGTCATGTAAATTAGGGAGCACTATTAGCTGGGGAAGGGAATGAAATTGGGTACAAATTAGAGGGAGGAGCAGGGACAAAAAAGAAGAATGCCCCTCTTGGATTAATCAAGATTTCCTCATCTGTCCCTGCCCCTTCTCTCTTGGAGGAGGATTGGTTTAGTCACTGGATTGGGTGGGAGGGAGGTTGGGATTAGTTAGGTAATCTGTCGTAGTTCATCAATCAATGATGCTTTCTTTCTTTTTGGTTTTTGATGATGGAAATTGTTTTTGTCCGTCCGTCCATGCAACCAAGAAATTTCTTCGGGCCATGGAGAATCTGTACAAAAGAGTGGCTACCTACAAGAGGAGAGAGTTGATTGTCTGAGAGCAGCAGCAGCAGCAGAAGCTAGGTTTAAATCAGTCAGTGGATGAGCTGAGAGAGACACTCACATGCTGAGAGGGTATTATTTGTGATATTTTCTTTTCTTTTTCCTGATTTTGTATATTGTAATATCCTGCTGGATTTCCAATGAATCAACCTGTATAATAGTTATTATTATGAATGGTTATCCCCACCTGCACCAGCAGCACCACCCTGGAATTCAGACTTCTCTGTCCTTGTGCCGTGCCTGTGCTGCTGATGTGATTTCTCTTAATGGTGGTTGAATGGTCCCATGTCAGTCATCAGTCGTCGAGAAGAGCCACCACCACATGGTTTCCATGTGCCGAAGCAACACGGAGGCGATAATGACGGTGACGTGTCAGTGGCCCCTGCTAACAGATACTACAATAATCAGTAGCCGCTTGTTTGCTTTCCTTTCGCGAGTCAGGTCCGCAGCTGAGCTGCTGACTCATGGATTAGCATGACAAAAAAAAACACTCTCGCTGGATGTCATTGTCACCCTCTTAAATTAAATCTCTCGCCCCTGGTGTCGCTGTCCAGTGAGATTTTGGTTGGGGCTCACTGATTTGGGCCTGGATGAGCTGAGAAGCTCATCTGCTGAGCGCGTTTAGGTCGGAAAAGTTTGCACCAGAAAACTTTGTATAGTGCACAAAGTTTGCACCAGAAAACTTTGTATAGTGCACGATTATCTACTGTAGCATTTTGTTTGTATTTGTGAATTATTGTTCAAACATTGACTAATTAGGCTTAAAATATTCGTCTCGCAAAGTTAAAGCAAACTGTGCAATTAGTTTTTGATTTCGTCTACATTTAGTAGTTTATACATGTACCGCAAATTTGATGTGACAGAAATTCTTTTTTTTTTTTTTGTATAGTGCACTTTTGGAGAACTAAATCAGGCCTTGCCACATAGTGCACTTTTGCATAGTGCAAGTTTCAGTAGTTTTTCTTGTTTTCTATGGTTAGTCAGTCAATCAGTGTGCTGGTGAGAGAGACGGCCTGGCTGCTGGCTTTGCTTGGTGCGTGCTTGCTCGCAGAAATTCAGAGTTCAAAGTTGAAATGGCAAGTGGAGGGAGAAGGAAAAAGGACGGGTGAGTACATGTCTGTGCGTGTGGCGTGTTGTTGCTGTCTCTTGCGGCCATGCCATGCCTGAAAAAGAGGTCAACCTGAGAGAGAGGCTGGGCAGACGCCATGGAAAGGTGCAAACTGCAAAAGGATGCTGCTGCAACGGCCTGTGGTCTTGCCATAGCCGCACAGGCATGCAGCATAGTACTTTGCACTGTTATAGGAGTAGTATACAAATCCAAGGTTCAAATTCAAACTTGATGGAAGTATAGATGGCCATGCAGCCCGCGGGCTTGCGGCCCGGCCCACAGCCCGGCGTTTTGGCCCGGCCCGAGAACGGCACGGCACGGTGGCCACCGGGCCCGGGCCGGCCTGGCCCGAGCGACCAGGACAGGCTTGGGCCGCCACCCTGGCCCGTGGCACGGCACGGGCACGGCCCGGTCCAAAGAGGCGGCCCGGTGGCGGCCCAATGCCCCCTCTTGATATAAAAGGCAGGCGCCGCAGCGTGCCACCCCTAACCCTAACCCTAGCTTCACATTCCAAATTTCCAATCGCCTCGCCGCTGAGTCGCTGACCGCTCTCCGCTCTCGCCTCGCGTGTGGTGCCTCGACGCCTCGACCTCGATCTATCGCCGCCGTTCGCCTGGTGCTCGCCGGCCCTGCTCCGGTGACCTCGCCTCCCTCCCTCCTTTCCCTCTTCTCCTTCTCCTCCCTCCTTTCCCTCCTCTCCTCCTCCGGTGTACCATACTACCACATGAGTGGCTTGTGCCTGTCAGTCGTTTCGCTGCCGCTCATCGTCGTTCTAACCGATGTCTCTCTCCTCTAGTTCGGTCTTGGGCTCTTGCTCCCTGGCCTCTTCTCCGGCACTGGGCTCCGGTGGCATAGGTGAGTCGAAACCCTAACCCTAGATCTGTCTCTCTCTTTCACTCACTGTCACTTTCTTGTCTCTGTTCTTGTAAGTTCTAAATTTGTAATCTTCTTCTTCATCTTCTTCGCAGGTTGGTGCCTGACGCGGTGTCCTCCTCCTCTAGAGGCGCCATGGCAAGCCCACCAGTGTCAAAGCGCCCCTGTCCACCGTCGAGGGGTGGTGCTGGAGCTAGAGCCAGGGGCCGGGGCCGAGCCGGTCGACCGTCCCCCTCCCCCTCCCTCGGCCTCGGATTGGGAGGAGCTAGAAGTGGAGAACGGCGACGACATCCGTGAGGATGCAGCCGGGCTGTTCGGCATCGATCTTGGTGACGGTGATGGCACCCATCCGATTGATCTCGATGCCGGCGACGACGACGGTGGGGTGGCAGCCTCCACTGACACTCATGGTACCTCATCGACTGGTGGTGGTGGTAAGCTCATATCTGCTGTTTGGGAGGATTTCACTGAGATTAAGGAAAATAACATACGAGTAGCTGCTATCTGTAAAATGTGTGGCAAGAGGTATACTGCTAGATCTGCTGCTAGCACTGGTCATTTGAAAAGGCACCAGAAATCTTGCAAGGCTAAACATGATAACGATAAGAGGGTCCAGTCTAGGCTTGCTCTGAATGCTGATGGTTTGCATAACTGGGTGTATGACCCTGCTATTGCTCGTATTGAGTTGTGTCGGTTGATTGCTAGGCTGGACCTTCCATTAGGCATAGGTGAGACACAGGCCAGGGAGGATTACATTAAGCGTGCTCATAACCCTAGATTTTAGAAGGTTTCTAGACAGTCCACTACTAGAGATATGGGTAAATTGTTTGCTGAGCAACGTTCTATGCTTATGAATTCTTTGTTTCCTGATTGCTCATCTATGTCTTTGACATCTGACATTTGGTCTGGTAATGCTAAGGAGGACTATATTTCTGTTGTTGCTCATTATGTTAGTGCTGATTGGGAGTTGCAGAAAAAGGTTATAGGTTTTAGGCTAATTGAGGTGTCACATTCTGGTGAAAACATTGCTGAGAAGATATCTGTTGTGGTTGAGGTGTTTGGGTTGATTGACAAGATCTTTGCTGTCACTTTAGACAATGCTTCAGCTAATTCTAAGGCTTATGATATCTTGCAACCTGTCACATGTTATGAGGAATCCTTTGACATACTGCTCTGGTGGCGTGACCACAAGCTAACCTATCCAATCCTATCTATTATAGCTCGAGATATCATGTCTGTTCCTGTATCTAGTATCTTTTTCTGAGTCTTGTTTTAGTTGTACAGCTAGGATACTCGAAGACCGACGGTGGCGCTTGTTGCCGGAGCATGTGGAGATGCTCACCTGCATGAAGGACTGGGAGCAAGCAGTAAGAAGAGAACATCATGCACCTGAGGATGTGGACCTGGAGGAGGCATTCAAGAACCTCTTCCTTGATGGTGAAGGCGAAGCCAGCGGCAGCGACGGTGCTGCTGATGCTGGATAGAAGAAGTGAAGAACCTCTCCTCTCGCTCTCAGGTACTCAACTCAAATCTATAACTATAAGTACCAGCCTGTTTACATTAATGGCAAAACAATAACATGAATTATGTACAATTTTGTAGGTACTTTTGGACTTCTTTTGCTGTGTTGGATACAACAAGTGAAGAAGAACTAGAGAGAGGAGAGCCTGAGAGGTACTGACTGTCTATCTCAACTAAATACCATGTCTCAATCAACTCAATACTTTTGGATTGATTGGATTCTTCTATTTTTGCAGGTACTTTTGGAGTTTTGGTCTTTTGCTGGTGGCTGGTGCTGTTCTGGACTGCTGGTCTGCTGTGCTGTGCTGTGAAACTATGTGTGTGACTGTGAGTATGTGTGTCTATGACAGTAAGAAGAGTGAGTGACTAAGTGTGGACTCTGATTCTGTCATTCTGTTTCTGTGAACTTTGCCACAGTCATTCTGTGAACTTTGCCACAGCTGTTGGCTTTTGTAATAACACATTAAGACTAAGACTTTGAGCTGGCTGTACTCTTTTTTTCTTTTTAGAGTTTCTTACAAGGGTGAGTTTTGTCTAGAAAGGTTTTTAATGAGACGACATTGCACAAAACAGCTCCTTTTGATCATCATTTTCATATAATCTAGTCTCCTTTTGTATTTGTGCTGTGATCTGTGATGTGAACTGTTAGTCTGTCAACTGTTAGTCTGTCACTGTGAATGAAAATGGTAACTTAATCAGTTGATCAGTTAACAATTGTGTGAATGTGAATGTGAATGTTGATCATATCAGTTCATAACTGTGTATGAATGTAAATGTTGATAACTGTGTGTGAATGTGAATGAAAATGTGATCTTTTGTTTGTTGAAATTTAAAAATGAAGTGTTTCAGCACTTGATGTTTTTTTGAGGTGTCTTTTTACCTGTCGGGCTGTAGGCCGGCCCGGCACGGTGAAAATGGCCGTGCCCAACGGGCGGCATGGCACGGCCAAACGGTCCACGGGCCGTGCCTTGCCAAAGGCCAGGCACGAGCACGGTGCAGGCACGGCCCAACAGGCACGGCGGCCTGTTGAGGCACGACACCGTTCTGGACCGGCATGGCCCGATGGCCATGTATAGATGGAAGGAAAGAAAGGCAAATGGATTTGTTTGGATATCCGTGCCAATCCACCCAGGGGCAGAAAAGGGAATTCGTGGAATGTACGCGGCGCCCCTGTCCGTAGAGGATCCGGATCCCGCCATCCCGGATCCAAACAGCAGCGTGTTTGCGTCAACGGGCTCGCTCTGGGCACCGTCGTCACTTCGCTTCGCAGCCCATGGAGGACAGGAGGAGCCGCTGGACTGCTGGAGGGTGTAGCAGCTGAGCTGTCCACGCCAGTGGTGGGGCCCAGGCGTGACTAGATCCCATCTCATGCAGAGATGCGACCGTCGGGGTGCGTGCGCGCGTAATAAATTAGAGGTTGTTGGACAGCACGGCAGGGGCAGCAGGAGCCGTGAATTCAAAATATCGGTACGGCCACAAGGTCACACTGTTCGCTTAAGCGTACCATTTTAGTGAAATAACACCCGTATTGTAGGTACTCCGTAGATAGATATTCTATTCTCCTGCTGTCAGGAGTAACGGCGCGTTTGGAATACACACACAAGATTTCATATCCGCTCGATTTTATCGGAAAAACAGAGATAACAAAAAAAAAATCATATTTCAGAGATGGACTAATTTTTTCTCTTCTTTTGACAGATCTCAGCCGATGAGTTCATGCACTGTATGCCATTTTTTTTTTTGCTGCTGAGGTGACGTAAGGAACAAGAGAATCATGACTGATGGCCAGCAACATCGTGTGATTGTTTGTAAAAAAACAGACGCCTGTACAATAGCAATCCCCATATTCCAAACCCGATATGTTTTCTTGTGAGTACGGATATACGGCATATTATGAAAACCATCCGGTTTGCCATTCGAATTTCATTTGAATTTAGTGTCGCAAGCATGCCTTGAGTCGAGCACTACTACTAGCTGCTGGTCAATGGTCATGGCGTGCTCCTCCTGCTCCGTAGTGTTGCACTTGCATTGCACTAGAGCACCGCAACGCTGTGTTCGGCTGGGAAAGAAGTCGGCTTGTAACTTATTTTTTTCAGTCGAAGCAGTATTTTTTTTCTCACAACATTTTAGCATAAACAGTGTTATCTAGCATAAATAGTAAATAATCCATACCAGCCGAACGTTTGTTTGACCGTCTGCTCTGCTCCGAGAGGCATGTGGCATTTTTTATATGATAAATTTCTCCGTTATTCCGTTTCCTGGGGTTCCAATTCGTGTGAATAAAGGCTGTCTGTCTCCACGGTGGTGAGACTGAGATCCCAAGGAATTATATTCCAAGTGAAAAAAGGAGAGAAGAAAATGAAAAAAAAAATTATATTCCAAGTTAAAAAGAAAAAAAGGAATTTAAAAAGAGCTCCAGTCGTGTCGAGCGCGGAGCGTGCATGATCAATTCCAATATTCTACATAGGGCATCTTGATAGATCTCTCAATATCACATGCATGCTGCTACTTTCAGCAAGGGATTCTTCTGGCTATGGCTATGCAGTACCTCGCAGCAGCTACTAGTTTTCTGCAAGTGTGCTACAACTGGACTGTATCTCAGTAGCTTCCAAACAACGGTGTACTATGCAAGGTCAAGTTCAATGAACAGCAACGCAGAGGATGAAGATCAACCAAGACGCCACAAACAAACCAGACCTGGAGTTCATCAACAAAGTTTGACAACAAACCAACACAACTCACCGCCAAAACAACAACCAACAACGATGATGACAACAACAATGCGGCTGTTCATTCATTCTGCATGCGAAAGATGCACCGACCATTTACAATCTCACTCACGGCCACCACCGCATTCTCACAGGCTGCAACAACCCCACAGCCTGCATATAACCCCTATTATTCTTCTTTTCCAGAAATTCGATTGTTTCTCATTTTGGAGCTAAGGTGTAACAGAATCAGTATCCCAAAAACTGAGGCCCAAGAGGAGTCATGGAAGTAGGTGCAGGTGCTTATCGGGCGGTCCAGGCACTGCGCATTATTGTTGGCAGCTTGTTAGGGGGTGTACTATGGATTCAGCTTCCATACTTTCACAGCCTTGCATGTAACGGTTGGGTTTCGGATCTCATCCTGGCTTTGGATCAACCGGATCTCTAAGCTGCTGGTTGATGGGTCGAAGCCGGCCCTCTTATAGTCTTCCACGGTTCTTCTCAGAAGTGCCTGCAGAAGTCGTAATAATAATATTATAAGTAAACTTCGAATAGTTATTACTGACAATAGTAGTGCCACAAACAGTCCACTAGGCCGTTTCCATTAAGAAGTGCACAAACTGGTCAAAACTGACTTGATTTACTTTTACATTTTACACACAGAAACCTTATTAAAAGAACACGCACATGAGTGATATACTGAATTACTGATATGAGAAGGGTAGGCCAGAAACAGAAAGTCAGCAGGAGGCTGTATAAGAAATTAAACAGAGGGAACTTTGCCCTACTTATGAGTAGAAATTCTTGTCTTAGTCTATATGCGGAGTAAAACCCATGAAATACAAAACTGAATATCAGCAGCGCTACTACACCATGCTGCCTCAATTCAGCATACAGAAGGCACAACAAACAGTGTTAAATTTCAGATCATAATATAGAGGAGCATGGATGAGATACCTGCAAACTGGAAACTGCCAGTTCTGCCGTTTTCTCGAGGTTATCAGGATATTTCTGTGTAAATTACAAGCAAAGCAACCATGTTTTAGAAACAAGAAAACCATTACAAGATATGAATGTTAGTGAACGTTCTCCAGTACTTACATTACTCCATCCTAGTAGGAGAGCAGTCGTTAAATCTCCAGTTCCCTGCATAGCATTATGGAGCCAGGTGAATATTAATTTATACAAGTGATGAATTATATAAACTAGTAAAGCTATAAACACCAATGAAGAATATATTAAGGAAACAGGTCCGCATTTACTTCTTTGCTCTACCACTTCACTCAGAATCAGTTAATCCACTTCTCTAACATACTCCTATAATTAGGGGATACTGTACTCCACAAGCACACATTTTCATTGCGCACCTGAAACAGTTCATCTCAAATGTTGTGCACTTGACCCTCCCTCCCTCGTGTCTACCATCCTTAATGCACCAATTTCAATGGCAATAATACCCTAGATAACTATCATTAGAAGCTTGTCACTCATTTTGTGTGCTTACCTTTTGTGACATGCATTCAACTTCCATATGCTCACTGACTACTCAGTTTAAATGGATTAATACAAGAAACTCCCACAAGAATCAGTCTACAATAAATCAAACAATCATATTCCTTACTCCACACTCCAATCTAGAAGTTTCTAGCGAAGAATAGAGATATGTGAATATACCGTGAAATATGCAGGTATCTTTGGTATCTCAATCTTAAATTGTTCCGGCGGTTGTTCCTGAAGAAAATGATAAAGTAAATCTCCAGTATACATATAATATTACCATACCAAAACAAAAAAGAACATATGTTTTGAACCAAATTACACCCACGTTCACTGCATCCATCTACAAGTAATCACCATAAACTAGACTTGACTTATATTTTACAAGCCAATCTTATAACTGTTAGACTGTAAATGTATATATGCGTGTGTATATGGGCCTGGGCCTTGGTATAGCCGGCCAGTCCTCTATTTGGTTAGAGAGATATGAGGAGATCTCGGTTTGGTCCTGTTTCTATAAACCACGAGATCTCCTCTCCCCTATATATATGTACATATGTCTCTCCAATCAATCAATCTATTATTCTACGCAATCCTTATTGCTTTCATGGTATCACGAGCTTAGTTTTTTTTTCCTTTCCTGGCTGTCGCCTTGTAAATGTATATATGCGTGTGTATATGGGCCTGGGCCTTGGTATAGCCGGCGGTCCTCTATTTAGTTAGAGAGATATGAGGAGATCTCGGTTTGGTCCTGTTTCTATAAACCACGAGATCTCCTCTCCCCTATATATATGTACATAGGTCTCTCCAATCAATCAATCTATTATTCCACGCAATCCTCATTGCTTTCAATAACTATTCTATAGTGCAGCTTAGTTGGTCACTATCCTGCTGCATCGAGTGGTAAGTAGTTCATAGCCAGCCAAAAAAACATCTCAGCAGATGACCTGGATGTATACAGGTTCTGCTTTTTTTAATTATTATATTTTATTATTAAAGATAAAGAAGTATACAGTTTCTGTTGGCTCTGGTGTGTACGTGTATCTTCGCATCCTGCTCATAAGTGCAATATGCATGTCTAGGTAACCTCGATACTTTTGCATCCACATAATTTTGATGAACAGCCTTGTCGGACAAATGAAATTTCCATTTGTAACTCAAGTACATTGTTAGTAGCATGTAGATGGATGTCAATTGCATGATTCTATTGAAAGTTTACCTCTGTTTTTTTGTGACTTCCGATAAGGAGCAGCTTGCCTTCAATAAGTGCACTAGTTATAACCACCTGGAAGATCATGGCAACCAAACACATGCATACACAGCTTCATTAGCAGCCCTTTACACAAAGATGACACATGGAACACAAGAAGAGTGATTGTACATAGCGTAGCCCATTGAACACATTTCATAGTTGATTTATCAGTTGGATAAGGGGCAAACCTTCCGTGGTCCGGCACTGTGGAGCGTATTACAAGCTGTCAAACCATCTTGTTCGGAGGTGATCCTGTAAGTATACGTCAATACAGGAAAAGGTGCATGCAATCTAGCAGTGTGATAAGTATGGTATGGAGATTCCTTTTTTCACTTTTCAAAAGAAGAGCATGGTTACCTCAGTCCAGTAAGTAGTTCAACTTCAAATTGGTTAGGTGTAAGCATCGAAGCAACTGGAACAACCTGCAGATGGTTTGATGATAAAATGGTTAAAAGCTCACAAATAGCAAATTTGAAATGAGATGCCTTGTCCTATTGTATTTCATTCCAAAGCACAATAACAAAGAGAAAATGAACTAATAAGTCCAAGTTCTGTTCTCAATAAAAGGAAGTAAGGCACATAACTGCCTGTAGCCAGTTCTACAGGAGATATAGTATAAATCGCGTTTTATAAAATCAATAACAGTTTAGTCTACAGAAGGATCAAAAGGGGAAGTATTGAACCAGTGAGTGCCCAATGTTTGCATATAGTGAAAAAGCATGTATTTGTAATAAAAAATAGCCTTGCCATTCTAGAAGGCGCAAGGACAAGCAATTCCCCACATTTTGGTATCGTATGAGAAAAGCATAGAAGGTGAAAATGAGTTAAATCACCTTCTGTTGATAAACAGATATTAGCTCCTGAGGAACGTATAGTTTTCCTTCATCACCTAGAACTGGGTCGCAAACTGCAGCATGTTTGCAATTAGCAAACAAGAATTAACCATGTCTAGTCAGTCTCTAGCTATGACCGAACTTGTCCCAGTTAAATCAAATTTAGTAAAGAAGCAAGCATACAAATAACAAAAGGGGGAAAAGATTACCATATAAAAGATCAGGATTGACTGATCGTAATTTGTCAACAACTTGTAGCACAGTATCTAAAAAGGAAACTGAGCCTATATAACCTGAGAACCATAAACAGCATGTCACTTTGTGCGCGATGAACCATATTTTTGGCAATAAAAAGGCACTGATTTTTTGCTTGCTATCATGGCGAAATATCATCAGTGACCAATCAATTAATCAACTTTCTATTTCCTAGACATGAAGGACGGGCAGGTCTAGTTAAAAGAAGTTATGAAAGTTTCACCTGTTAATAAATGGGTATAATGAAGCAACTGATTTGCCTCCAGTCCTTCAATAAGATCCCATAGCTGTTTGCCATCGAGAACCTGACCTCTAAATGTTGGGTATCCTGAGATAACACATAACAGGAAATCGGGAATTGTTTAGGTGTTCCAAGCAAATTGCACATGAGATTCTGTACGCGTACGATGTACCTTTACCTGTATGATTAGAAAACTGTACAGAGTTTATTGGATCCACATCAAAGCCAAGGAGTTGCAGGGGAAAGACGGACGATTTGTTGCCAACATACCCCTGAATTGGAGCAATCAGAGAATGAGAAGAGCATACTATGAAATAAGAAGGTGAAAATGCTTAACAATTCCTACTCCGAATCAAAATCCATGCAGAGCATTTTGGCTGAACAAACCCGGAATGAAACACAAACTCGTGACCGCCCGTCATACAAAAGACAAAGCGGACATAACCACTGATCCCTCACACAAATGATTGTGCCACCACTTAGTAAGCGACAGTCACACCGATGACGTGCGCACAAGCAATTGTGCCACCGTTTAGTAGGCGACAACCACGGCAACCATGTGAGATCACGCGGCTTGCATGGCTGCATCTTATATATATATATGTCATCAACACATCAAGGGAACACTTGCAGGGACCAAACCGAAACCTACATGCAGGAACCCATATCCAGACTCCATAGAGTTGTGTTCTTAGCCTAGTCCACATGGTACAACCCACAAAACCACTGGTTTGCTGCCGAATTCAAAACATGTGGACCATGAGAAGCGCAGCTCTACATCCATGTCCGAATGCGCAAAGACATAGAGGCAGTTGCAGAGTCCGAGAGTCCGGGCTCCTCTTATCATCGAGGGGAGCAAGCAGGAACCCAGATAACAGATGGATGACAGGACGGGATCAGGCAGGGCAGCGGCGATGGACCTGGACGGTGTGGGACTGGATGCTGAGCACGCGGCCGGTGTCGGACGGCAGCGCGACGGACAGGATCGGCGGCCGCGCCATCTTGGGGTACACCGCCGCCGCCCTCCTTGTCCTCGTCCTCGTCCTCCGGCCCCTCCGCGTCAGCAGCTGCAGCGACCACCACGGCCCAAACGCGTCCCTGCAGGCACAGCCACAGCACAGCGCAGCAGACACGCTTTAAGCGAGAACCAATGCACTCCCGGTCAAAACTGGAACACGAGGAGAAGGAGAGAAAGCAACCGAATCCGCTAGCCTCCCTTCTGAATCCACCACTGACCTCACCTCACCTGTTCTGCCAGGTTGACCAGTGAGACGATTGCTTGTTCGATTTTGCTCTTGGGAAAATAATTATTTATTTAAATTAAATACTGTTGCTGCTGCAGCACGCTCTGCACGCGGCCTGTTGCGTCACGCACCTGGGGGAGCAGCGTGGCGCCGCGGGGCGTACGAGGCGCGCGCGGGAGGGAGCTGCGGCGAGCGGAGCGCGGCGACGGCGGCAGTCATGCGACGCACGGACGGCGCGGGGGGGCGGGAGCGGAGGGACTGGGACTGGGAGGCGCGGCGCGCGGGCGGCGGAGTGGACCGACGGCCGGTGCGGTGGTTGGCGATGGGATCGTGTACGGTCGAGAGCGGCAGCTTGGCGGGATCTGGACCGTCCGTTACGAAAGGGACGGGCCGGATCCTCGTCGTGCTCGTGGGAAGTGGAGGGGAGCCAGACGACGACACGACCGCACCATGGCGGCGGGCTCGGCGAGTTGGGCTTGGTCCTAGGTTCCCGATTTAGGCCCGACAGAATGGGGGGCGCTTGCTTACGCGGGCCCTTGAAGGGTCTTGGCCCACGTAGTGGGTGCTGGGCTCGTCACCACCCAATTCAATATTGGGCGGAAGCGGAATGGAATGGCGCCGGAGCATTAGCAGGCAACGGGCCGGCACGCACGTGAGTGTCACGCACTCACGCTACGGGTATCCTTGGCCCGGTAACAGCCCAGGCCCAGACACCGCTACGTGGCTGTCGTCTGTCGCCGTCTCGCCGACGCGACGACTCCTGTGGGACTGGGCAAACGCGGTCGTCGCTGACCGCCTGGCCGTGACGTCAGACGTCCGCATGTGCTGTGTGCATGCTGCTGCGTACGTACAACGTCCTGCAGTCTGCAGAAAGCCAGCGAGTCGATCTCACGCGCACGGGAAAAAAAACAGAACATGAAGCAAGGCCATTGCGAAAAAATTTCAACCCGATAAATAGTATCACTTTTGTCTTATTTGGCAAATATTGTCCAATCGTGGACCAACTAGACTCAAAAGATTCATCTCGTGATTTCCAACTAAACTGTGTAATTAGTTTTTTTTACCTACATTTAATAGCGGCTAAAAATTGATGTGATAGAGAGAGAGTGAAAAAACTTGGAATTTGGATGGTATCTAAACAAGGCCTAAGTTACCAAGAGGTGCAAAATAAAATACTTGTGAGGAAAATGTGAAACGGGCACAGCTTAAAAACGAGACATATTCGTACGATAACACGCACGCAATCTAACTGGTCTATCACATCACGGCTCACTCTGCCATCTTTACTGTAACTCCTCGTCGTGCTTCTAGACACGCGCGAGGGGTCCAGAGACACGCGCGAGGGGGTCTAGAGGGGTATGAGTCTACAAAGATTCTGCTACCACCGGTGGCTGTCCAGAGGCGTCCGCCATAGCGCATTCCCGGGACAGAGGGTGGCCAGACGACATGATGTCGCTGTTGGTACGGGACCCACGGGATACCCCGCAAGGAAGGGAGAAGACCTAGTTTAATTAGGATTCTTCCCCTGTATTCTTAGTAGCAGTATTATTCTGTAATCCTACTAGGAACTCTCATTGTAAACCGACTAAAACTCTGGCCTCCTGACTATATAAAGAGGGCAGGGCTCCTTAGATCGGGAGTTCAGAGAATAATTGTACAACACAACACTTTACAATCAATCCAACGTAAAGGCTAACGCCGATTGGACGTAGGGCTATTACTCGATCAACGATCGAGGGTCCGAACCAGGATAAATCGACTGTCTCTTGCGTTAACCGTCGAGTTCTGCATACGCTGAAGCCCGAACATACTGCCCCAGGGACCCCCGTGGCAGGCTATCAGTGGTCAAACATCGACAGCTGGCGCGCCAGGTAGGGGCTTTTGGCGACTTTGCATCCGAGAGCTCGATAGACCTCGACAATATGATATTCTCAAAGGGATCAATCTTCATCTTCGGTTCGTGGATCTGCGAGGCAGGTGACGATGGTAAGCTCCAAAACTGTCTCCTCGAAGATTCAGATCATCATAAGGACTTTTTTATTTCGGCGACAACGACAGATCAGCTTGCCGGAAGATTCGCGCAGCTCGTGATGTCCAATCCGTCTCAGATTTCGTGACTTCACGCATCCGATTCAAACTCAGGTTCTGCTTTCGAGATGGAGTCTTATCCGAGTTCTTTTGGAAAACCGAGTTCTTTTCTGATAAAGCTCCAGAACACGACGTCAACCTATCAAGAATACTACTCGGAGTACACTTAGAAGAAGTCGGGTCCTCTTTCGTTCGGACACCACAACATGGCAACATCTTATCAGACATGGCCCGAAGGATCCACTAATCCGGTGCTTAGAATGCCACTGAAAGGAGCCCAGGAAGGTCTCATCTTAACTATAACGTCTCAAGACTGCATCGTTCACTGGCCAGGATCCATTCCTAAGGATAGTGGCACTCAACTAGTCGACAACGCGACAACAACAGCTCTACCCTACCAAGAAGGAGACCCGATCTGTGACCTTGAAGCCTCTACCGAAGTTATCAACAACTCTAGCAGTACAGAAACCATAGACGATGATAGAACAACTCATGCTAGAGAAGTATTCATGATTCGCCGTCCTCGATCACCATTAGTCCCCCCAGAAGCACCCGACATCAGGTCTTCAGATGAATCCGAATCCAACATATCACCATTTATCCAGAGGCACGGTGGTGAGACTGAGAGTCAGAGGTAAGCCAGAGAGAGAGAGAACAAATTGAAACAAGGACGTCAATGCCGTGCTAAGCAGCAAAAGGACACTTGGATTAAATATAAGTCAGACCTAGCCGAGTACAATAGAAGAAAATCAGAGCGGGAGGTCGAAGAAGGACGAGCAGCGAATACACCCTATGATAAGATCCGAGAAGCACTAGAAGAACTCAGGGTGACTTCATACCCCCAATGAAAAACAAGAACAGCTCCGGAACCTTCTCCGATCAATAGTCCTTAGGACGCACGACGGAAGGGCAACATCTCATGAATAGGAAGATCAAAATCAAAGGAAGTCCACCTTCGAGAGACTTAGACCAAGTGGAAGTCACAACAGAGAAAGTAGAAGAAATCATAGTCAAAACGACCGAGTCGAACAACCAAGAAAGGCCAGAAGCAAAGCACCTACTCGGACAGCCACGCAAAACTACTCTCACCAAGACAACAGTTGGTAATAAGGGAGCGCCGAATCAGGATACACAGAAGCTAGAATGCACGATAGATTCCCTTGTTTCGTAAACAGACTTGCTTCAATACGACTGCCTCATAAGTTCAAGCCATCCAACCATTCCAAGTATGATGGAAAGACCAAACCAAAGCAATGGCTCAGGATTTACTCATAATCTATTGAATTGGCTGGAGGAGACGACGACATCAAGATCTTGTTCTTTCCCATGGTCTTAGAAACCATGCCACTACAATGATTTGACAAATTGAATCCAGGATCAATCAGAAATTGGAAGGACTTGCAAAGAGCTTTCTGTGAAAATTTCGTGGGTATTATTACACACCCAATCACCCACGCAGAGTTAAAAGGACTCAAGCAGAGAGGAGGTGAAAGTCTCAGGAATTACTATCGACGATTTGGGGAACTATGAGCTCAAGTACATGACATCATGCAACGAGAAGTAATCAAAGCTTTCTCTCACGGAATCATGGCTAGGTGGCAATTTCAAGACTTCTACAAAGAAAATCCAAAAAACAATGAAGAATTCAGATGAACAGTGGAAAAGATGATTACTGTAGAGGAAAAGACACGAGAAAGATTCTCGGATAGAAATAACAGAGATAACCCGGACATGCAAAATCCTCGAAACAATAGACATCAGGAAAGAAAACGTGGTCCAGACAACACCGTAGTAGTGACTGACAAATCAAGGAAGTTTTCAAAGCCAAAAAGGTTTGACGACATTAAAAATATGCGTTACCCCTTACACCCCAAAGGAAATCACACCGTCGGAGATTACTATACCTTCAAAGATCGATACACGAGAAAAGATAGTAAGGAGAATGCCAAAGAAGGCAATTAGAAAGAAGAAGAAGACAACCACGAAGACAAGGGATTCCAAAAATCTAGGAGGACAGTGGCAATAATCTTTGTCAGGGTTCCAAATTCTAGAAGCAAACATCAAGAAAAGCTAGCGTTACGAACCATCATGGCAGCAGAACCTGCTACACCAAGATATCTCAATTGGTTAGAGTATCCAATCCAATTTTCAAGAGAAGACCAATGGACCAGCATAGGAAACGTATGCCATTACCCACTGGTTCTAGATCCAACCATTGCTGGAACGACGGTTACAAAAGTACTAATCGACAGAGGAGCTGGACTCAACATCATTTTTTCAGAAACTCTAAGGAAGATGGGACTACAACTCGCTGAGATGATCACACCAACAAGCACGTCTTTTTATGGCATAGTACCTGGCAAGGCACCAATGCCACTTGGACAAATCACTCTACCGGTTACTTTTGGGACTCCCTCAAACTATCGTACAGAGTTCATCAAGTTTAAAGTCACGGACTTCGATTCATCATATCACACAATCCTCAGGCGCCTAGCACTAGCAAAATTCATGGCAATACCGCATTATCCGTACCTGTTGCTTAAGATGCCAGGGCCTAACGGTGTTCTCTCTCTTCGGAGTGATTTGAAGCGTGCATTTGACTGTGATGTTCAGACAATCCAAATTGTAGCAAAAGCATAGGCCAACGATGGAAGAAAAGAAATAACCACTGTTGCAGCAGAAATGAGCCCAGAAGAGCTAGAGAAACCGACTAAAAAACCCAGCATCCTAGCACCGCCAAAAGAAGTCGACGTCAAGCAAATCGACCTGCGCACCGGTGATCCCTCAAAAATGGCAACCATCAGCGCCCACCTGTCGGCAAAATAGGAACTCACGCTCACCAACTTTCTTCAGGACAACAAAGATACCTTCGCTTGGAAGCCGGCCGACATGTTAGGGGTACCAAGAGAGTTGGCTGAGCATAGAATTGATATCAATGAAGGCTCCAAGCCTATGAAGCAACAACTATGACGATTCTCACCAGACAAGAAGGCAGCAATTAAAAAGGAAATTACAAAACTAATGGTAGTCAGATTCATCAGAGAAATCCTCCATCCAGATTGGCTAGCAAACCTAGTTCTGGTACAGAAAAAGAATACGAATGAGTGGTGCATGTATGTCGACTACATAGATCTCAACAAACACTGCCCGTAAGATTTGTTCGGACTACCACGCATTGATCAGATAGTTGATTCAACAGCAGGATCTGCCCTATTATTCTTCCTTGATTGCTATTCAGGATATTACCAGATTGCATTAAAGGAAAAAGACCAGAGCAAGACATCTTTCATCACTCCATTCGGTGCCTACTGCTACAAAACCATATCATTTGGACTCAAAAATGCTGGCGCGACTTACCAAAGAGCTATCCAAACATGCCTCGGTGATCAGATCGGCAAAAACGTAAAAGCATACGTGGATGACGTAGTGGTAAAGACAAAGAACCCGGATACACTAATTGAAGACCTAAAGCAAACCTTCGAAAACCTGAAAAGATGGAGGTGGACATTGAATCCAAACAAATGTGTATTCGGAGTTTCTTCAGGACAACTACTCAGATTCCTAGTCAGTCATTGCGGAATCGAAGCAAGCGCTAAGCAAATTCGAGCCATAATAGAGATGGGCCCTCCTCGAAGTGTCAAAGATGTACAGAAGCTAACAGGTTGCATGGCGGCACTAAATCGTTTCATATCAAGACTGGGCGAAAAAGGGTTACATTTCTTTAAATTAATAAAGAAGACAGACAAGTTCAAGTGGATAGAAGAAGCCAACGAAGCTTTCAAGAAGCTCAAGGCATATCTCACATCCTCACCTGTTCTCACACCTCCAAAAAAATACGAAGACATGATGCTGTACTTTGCGGCAACTTCTACGGTGATCAGCACTACGATTGTCATAGAAAGAGAAGAAAAAGGGCGTGTATATAAAGTACAGCGCCCCGTATACTACATCAGCGAAGTACTATCAGAATCAAAAATCCGGTACCTGCATGTGCAAAAACTACTCTATGCCCTCCTGATCACTTCACGCAAGCTTCGCCACTATTTTAAAAGCTGCAAGATTACCATGGTGACAGATTTCCCACTCGGAGACATCTTACACAATAGAGACACAACAGGGCACATATCTAGGTGGGCAGTTGAACTTGGTGCTCTCAATATCGATTTCACCCCATGAAAGGCAATTAAATCTCAAGCCCTAGCTGATTTTGTTGCCGAATGGACAAAAATTCAATAGCCTGTGTCAACTACCATCCTTAATCATTGGAAGATGTACTTTGATGGATCACTCAAGCTAGGTGGAGCCGGTGCAGGCATCCTCCTAATTTCTCCAGACGGAAAGCAACTCAAGTACGTCTTTCAGATTCTATGGCAAGCTACAAATAATGAAGCAGAATACGAAGCCCTCATCCACGGGCTACGAGTGGCAATTACCCTCGGAATCAAGCGTTTACTCGTTTACGGTGATTCAGTAGTGGTAATCAATCAAGTCAACAAAGATTGGGACTGCACCAAAGAAAACATGGGCGTTTACTGTGCTGAAATACAAAAGCTCAAAAAACATTTTCAAGGATTAGAAATTCTACACATCCTACGCGATTCTAATATTGCGGCAGATATCCTCACCAAGCTAGGATCAGATGACCCAGGTGTATTCATAGAGGAGTTATTAGCCCCCTCTATCAAACAACCCGGTAAGATAACCCTTGAAATCTCAGCTAAAGACACCTAGATCTTAGTAATCACCACTTCATGGACCTAAGTTTTTATTGATTATATCAAAGAAAATAAGTTGCCAGCGGAAAAAGAAGAAGCTACCCGAGTTGTTCGCAGAAGCAAAAACTATGTCCTAGTAGGAGACAAGCTCTATAGAAGAGCCGCATCATCAGGAGTACTCCTAAAATGTGTCTTATTTGAAGAGGGCAAAGAGATCCTAGATGAAATACACTCAGGTTGCTGTGGAAATCATGTCGCTTCAAGAACACTAGTCAGAAAAGCATTCCGCACCAGTTACTACTGGTCAACCGCTTTGAAAGACGCAGAAGAACTCATCAGAAGATGCAAAGGTTGTGAAATGTTTGCAAGACAGGCTTATGTGCTAGCTCACAACCTCATCTGCATCCCACCTGCTTGGCCTTTCTCCTGCTGGGGGCTGGATCAAGTAGGACCCCTCAAGAAAGCAAAAGGCGGCTTCGAGTACATCTTTGTAGCAATTAACAAGTTCACCAAGTGGATTGAATTCAAACCACTCGCAAAATACAGCGTAGCCAAAGCAGTCGAGTTCATCCAAGACATTATGCACCGCTTCGGCATGCCCAATTGAATTATCATGGATTTGGGTTCTCCCTTTACAGCCACATAATTCCAAAACTGGGCACATGACTGCGGCTTCAGAATAGATTACGCATCAGTTGCACATCCAGAGGCCAATGGACAGGTCAAAAGGGCAAACAGACTCATACTAGCTGGATTAAAACCAAGATTGTATGAAGAACTAGTAGACTATGAATCAAAATAGATTGAAGAATTACCCAAGGTCGTATGGGGGCTACGAACTCAAATAAGCAGAGCCACAGGAGCCGTACTACCTGTAGACTTGATCTAGATGTCACCAAGGATAGAACAATACGACAAAAGAGAAGCAGAACACACCCAAAGATTAGAACTCGACAGTACAGAAGAAGTTAGAGTAAACGCTACCCTTCAATCAGCAAGATACCTCTAAGGACTAAGACGCCACTCCAACAAGAATACCTAGTCTTGATCATTACAAGTCGGAGACCTAGTACTAAGAAGAATACAAAAAATCGACGGACGCCATAAACTACTCAGTCTATGGGAAGGTCCTTTTATCGTCACAAAGGTCATCGGACCGGGCACATACAAGTTGATAACCGAAGACAGAAAAGAAGTCAACAATACATGACACATCAGTCAACTACAAAGATTCTACGCATGAAAACAACTCAAGGGAAAATATGTATACAAAACACAAGAGATCAACGTTCATGGTCAACAAAGATAGCGCTCATCAAACAACATATGTACTATTGTAATCTATCAATATTCATGATCAAGAAAGATGGTTCTTTCTCGACAAACACATGTCTTATTATGGCTTTTCCCAAGTTGTTTCTAATATGAACAAAAAGCAAAATGGTTGAAAAGACGCCTGAGCATACCGGCTGAGAGCAAAAGAGCTAAAAATATGCTTATGCCCGTCGATGAGGGTAGCTAATAAGCTAACATCCGAACTAAAAAGCAAAATGGCTAAAAAGACGCCTAAGCATACTGGTCGAGAGCAAAAGAGCTGAAAACATGCTTGAGCCCGCCGATGAGGGTAGCTAATAAGTTAACACCCAAACTAAAAAGCAAAATGGCTAAAAAGACGCCTGAGCATACCGGCCAAGAGCAAAAGAGCTAAAAACATGCTTGAGCCCGTCGATGAGGGTAGCTAATAAGCTAACACCCGAACTAAAAAGCAAAATGGCTAAAAAGACGCTTGAGCATATCGGCCGAGAGCAAAAGAGCTAAAAACATGCTTGAGCCCGCCGATGAGGGTAGCTAATAAGCTAACACCTGAACTAAAAAGCAAAATGGCTGAAAAGACGCCTGAGCATACCGACAGAGAGCAAAAGAGCTAAAAACATGCTTGAGCCCACCGATGAGGGTAGCTAACAAGCTAACACCCAAACCAAAAAGCAAAACAACTGAAAATAAGCCTGAACATAAATTAGAGCAATTTCAAGACAAGACCCTCTAGCTCCTTGGTCCAAATAGCAAGAGGCTCGGTGGCTACACTCAGAAGATCCCAAGAAGCGCTACACGGTTTCGCTCACTCAAGAAAGCACTCGGTCAACGCTTGTTCCTGCTCAACAAGACTTGAAGAAAACAAGACGAGGCTTCTAGAGCTCTACCATGAAGTGCTCGGGGGCTTGCTGATCCTAGGATATTTTTGCAACCAGAGATAGGACCAGTTGCTGACCACACTATGAACCAAGCCAAGAAGAAGAAGCTGGAGATATCACTAAGTCTTTTCAGTACTAACAAGAACACAAAGTTTATCGAGACAACGGTCTATACTGGGTTGTTTACAAGTCACAGACAAAAGCTGGACAAGCACTCGACAAGTCAAGGAAGTCTGTCAAGACATCAATCTACATATACCAAGTTGTTTACAAGGCACAAACTAAAAAGCTAGAGAAGAACACGACAAATCAATAGAGTTTGTCAAGACAATGATTTACCTAACTCAGGTTGTTTACGAGACAAAGAAATACAAACAAAGAAGACATCAACAAAGAACCAAAAATCTCCATTCAGTTTTCAAGTATAGTGTTTTATTACAGAAGCTAGAATACAAAAGTCGATTACATCAGGCATTGTCATCAGGAGAAGAAACATCAATGTTAAGATTGTCTACAATCTTCCTAGCTAAGTCATCGACCTCAGGCTCCAACCGCTCAACAGCATCCAAGTACTCTTGGCTCTCGGCTTTATCGACAACCTTGGACAAAGGAAAGTCCGGAGAAAGAACCTGAACCTCGGTAAGAACGTTCCTGGTACATAGATGGGCGCACCTCTTCACGAACTCCTAGAAACGAGTCGGCACTTGGGGAATAAATTGAGCCCAAGATTGACCGTCATCTGCTGGAGTCCGGAGAAGGTCGGCTACTGACCGAAAAGACTTCCACAAAGCATTCCAGTTATCAGTATCCGTTGCCAATCTACCAGTCAAGTCTTGAATAGTCTTTTGGGTCTACATAAGATCCCTGTCAGCTCCACGCCTAATCAACTTAGCAAGCGTGAGTTCTTCTTTAGCTCGAGTAATTACCTCCTCAGCTTTGTTGTGGTTAGTGCGGACGAGTGTCTTCATCTCTTCGATACCCTCCGAGAGCTTCTGCTTTTCAACTTGGAGAGCTAGGCGAAGCAACAAAAACAAGTCAGCAAAAAGGGAAGTCAGAATACAAAAGGAAACAAGCGAAACCCATAATACCTTTGCACTCGTTCTTCATGGACTCCACCACAGCATCCTTTTGCTTCTTCACCTCTACCACCTGGGCATGAAGAGCCTTCTCCTCCTTCTGATGTGTCTGATGCTCGGTCTCTAGCTCAGCCCGATAGAGGTCAAGCTCTGCCTTTAGGGTACTCACCTTAGAGGACAACTTTTTCTCGTTTTCAGACGAGAAAAAGAAGCCGGTATGATCATGAGAAAAAGACTGAGCAAAAAGAAAGAGAGAAAAACAAGAAATGAGGACAGGAAAAAAAACGAACACCTAGAGAAAGAATTGCAGAAAAACTTACCTGGAGCCTTTCCCTAAAAGAAGTCGTAAGGGTCGACAAGCTTCCCCAGGCGGTGGTTAGCTCCGACAATCGATGAGTGGCATCAAACTGCCGCACCACATCATCAGCCGAAGGCGGACCACCGGAAGCAAGAAGAGGAGAGGAAGAAGACGGCCGAGGTGAAGCAGGCACAACCAAGGAAATCTCCTAGGAAGCAACGGCCAATACCTCTGATGAACCCACCGCCATGGCCACGGTCACCTCGAGAGCCGGAATGGCCAACACCTCAGATGAACCCGCCGCCATGGCCATGGTCACCTCGGGAGCCGATAATTCAGCAGTAGTGGACTCTATCCCCCTCATAGCCACCTCGGTGACCGCGTGTTCCAAGTCCTAAGACTCAGTACGTAAGGGCACATAAGAGGTTTGACAAAGTCGACCGGAGGCTCAGAGAAGACGAAGGCCTAAAAGTTGATAAGGAAACTCATCAAAAAGAATAAGAAAAAAGGAGAATAGAAGCAAAGAAATAAAACTAGAATTCACTTACCCAGCTATCTTCTTCTTCATAAAACCAAAAGAAGACCTCACAGGGGAACCACGGTAGCAAAAATGTCCCCACCACTCAGCGGTAGGAGCGGCGTAGCCGGTACTGGAGCCCTGGAAGAACTCGGTACTGGAACTATGGAAGAACTTGGTACCAGATCTACAAAAGAACTCGGTGCAGGAGCCTCAGAAGAACTGGTACCCGACGACCGCCTGCTACAAGAGAATAAGACCAAAAATCAAAACAAGAAGAGGGTTTCAACAATAGGAAAATAAGAAAAGAACTCACCGATGAGTAACGAGGGGAGCATCATCATCTTCTTCTTCCTCACTCTCAACCAAGGCCACCATAGCACCAGCTAAAAAAGGACAAAAGTACTCGGTCAAAGATATAAGCAAACAACAAAAGGACAGAGCGTATTAATATGCTCACCTAAGAGCATGCTAGCTACAACTGGAGTACCTGGACGAGTACTCGTCTGACGGGACTTCTTGGCAGCAGATGGAGCAAAAGAAGAACTATCCACTTGCCCCCTCTTTCCGAAAGTATGAGGAGCTTAAGGAACTAGACGAGGGACATACTCTTCATATACGTCAGAAAATGCGGAAGAAACACCAGGAAGCATCATAGGAGTTTGAGACTTACTAGTCTACCCCTAGCCTCCACATTTGCAGGGAGATCATCAAGAGGAATTGGATCAGAGAAATTATGCCCCAATTCCTATAAAAGAGTAAAACAACAAGACAAGGAAGATTAAGCAAAAGTGGATACAACGAAAGAGAATGAAAAGTACCCAAATAAAGAAAAGAACAACTCACAGCAGGGGGCGAGTTCTTTGCGCTGTACTCGAGGACAGCAAGCGGAACGACGCTTACTCCTTTCAACATCTTCTAGAGATGCTCGAGCACTTCCTCATCGGTCAACTCAAGGGTAGAGACCATACGAGAAGGGTCCTCCATCCCAGAGTACTCAAAACCGTAATGTTCGCGCTCCTTCATCGGTCATTAACCAAGGGACCAGACCTAGAATGAACAAAAAGAGGAAGAATCAAGTTGGTAGCATAAAACCAGTCAGCACACTGTCGACGAAATATGGTCGGCAGTCTACCTAGGGGTATGCCCAAGGTAGTAGATTATCGGCAGACGGTGCGCGTGATCTGGAACCAGATGGTGACACAAGGCGCAGAGACAGCGATTTAGACAGGTTCGGGCCATCTGATCGACGTAATACCCTATGTCCTGTGTCTTTGGTGTATTGTATTGAGATGTATACTGTATGATCTGTCCCTGAGGGGGACCCCTGCCTCTCCTTATATACTCTGGAGGAGGAGGGTTACAAGTAAAGTATCCTATTTGGTACTATTACAATATACAGCACAACTTGTAATCTTGCTATGCACGCCTTGATCTTACGGGCCAGGCCACCTCGGATGGTGCGGCCCATGTACCATCTTGTGGTACCCGGGGGTATATCCCCCACAGCTAGTCCCCGAGCGCCATGTATTCTGATGCGACACGCCATTTCAACCTTCTCCGAACAGTGAGGCTTGAGTTCTTGACATCTCTGACCACCGTTGTCGCCGGAGAAGGAGGTTGTCCGAAGAATGTATGGTGCTCTTAAGAAAAAAGAAATAGATTTCCGTCCCAGGAAGTGTGCCCACTTGTATTTCTGAAAAGAAATGTAAGTGCGTCTTGAAGCGTAGCATCTTTGATCATCAGAGGCGTAGTGGTCGAAAAACAAGCACATTCACCGCAAGGTGAAGTGTGCCCACTTAGTCCCCGAGCCTGGTAGTAGGTGACTTAGGCACGTGGTGCCAGGGTCTAAAAAGAATTCCCAGTTAAATTGAGAACCCAATCGTCGTACAGGCGATACGAGATGCACCGACAGGTGCATCGTACCGATGTAGTCCCCGAGCTTGCTGGAAGGCGAGGTATGAGCCTTGTAGCAAGGTCTAAGTGAGAAAAAATATCTCAACTATATGCGAGTCGCCAGTCGCATGTAGTCAAGATGCAAAGTCCCCGAGCCATGGTCGGAGAGTGGTCGAGCAGTCCCCGAGCACAGGTCGAGGAGCGAGCGACGAAGTCCCCGAGCCGTGGTCGAGGCAGTCCCCGAGCACAGGTCGAGGAGCGAGCGACAAAGTCCCCGAGCCGTGGTCGAGGCAGTCCCCGAGCACAGGTCGAGGAGCGACCGACGAAGTCCCCGAGCCGTGGTCGAGGCAGTCCCCGAGCACAGGTCGAGGAGCGACCGACGAAGTCCTCGAGACGTGGTCGGAGCTCAGCGGAGCTGCTCAAGATGTGGTCGACGTGGTCGGAGCTCGGAGTGGTCTGGCGAGAAGTCCTAGAGCACGGAGTGGTCTGGCGAGTCCCCGAGCACGAGCGTGGTCTGGCCAGAGTCCCCGAGCACGAGCGTGGTCTGGCCAGAGTCCTCGAGCACCGTAGTGGTCTTGGCGAACCCTGAAGCATGAGCTCGCTGATCGAACTGTGTTCCTAAAAAATAAACACCGAGAGCGGTAATACATGATGGTGTACGAAATATATTGACCTCTCTATAGGAGGTGAAGTAAACACTTGGTGTTCGGTTGGCGATGAATTATACTTGGTGTAATATTCGAAAAATAACATTAGCTGTTTTTAGCCCTTTTGTTATGTAGAGGCGTAGCGCGATGTATTAACCTGTCCTGAAGAATGCGCCAGCCCTGGGCTGACCAACATCTCGTAGCGCGAGGTACGGAACGCTGCCGCGCGTAGAGTGCCAGTGTTACCAGGGAGCGACTGCCGACTACCCGTAGCGCAGAGGGCGGACTCTCATGCACGCGTGGGGTGGAGCCGGAGACAGTGTCGGCTCTGGGATTCTCAAGCAGGAAGGAAAACATATCGGCGAACCGTTGTAAAAACTTATACATGTTTTGGATTGTATGTATGGAGAAAATTTGACGCAGAGCGCACCCTAAGGGTGGTCGGCGGAGGTATATGATGATCGAAGAAAATTTCAATTAAAAATAATACTTAGCTTTATCGACGACCGGTGGGTGTAGTCGGTGTGTTGCGATGTTCGAGAGATGGCTTGACGTGTCGTTGGCGATGAAGTTGTCTAGTCCTCGAGCTGTCGTCATGACTGTGGTCGCGATTGTCGTAGCGCCGTTCTTCGCGGCGATCATCATTGCGACGTAGTCTTGTGGTCGAGGTGTCGACGTGGTCAGAGCTCGACGGAGCTGCTCGGGACGTGGTCGTGGTCGGAGCTCGATCAGTTCGGTGGTCAGAGTAAGTAGTGTGTATGCGCGGAGTCGGCCCTTGCATGCTCCGGGAGATGGTGCGTATGTGCATGTGCGCATGCAAGTGCCTTGGAAATCTGTAGTCGGCTTGCATGTCTTTGATTAATCTGTACGGCATGTGCGAAAGCCTTGCATGCATCGTCTTCATGATTGATGCTGTAGTAGATAACTTCCTTGGCTGACAGCACTATTAATCCTTGGCTCCCAGATCAGGAACAGCGGCGTAGCATCGGGTGGACAAAGCCTTCTTGCCTCTGATCCTTGGCTGACAGCACGAATGGCTTTACGTAGATAAGAAATTACGTCGTCGAGGCGCAGCTGAGGGCATTGAATCGGATCTGGTGGCAGCGACACGGAAACCGACTCCGTCTTCAACTCGATAGCAATAAATTGATGAGATCGGCGGAAAATAGCAGATCCCGTTGACGACAACAGCGGCGCGAAGAACAGTGATCTGATCTCTTGCCCGACGCCGAGTTGCCGATGGATGATGTTGATCTTGAGGTCCATCTGGCTCGCCATGGATCAGCGCACACACCCCCTACCTGGCACGCCACTGTCGACAAAATATGGTTGGCAGTCTACCTAGGGGTATGCCCAAGGTAGTAGATTATCGGCAGACGGTGCGCGTGATCTGGAACCAGATGGTGACACAAGGCACAGAGACAGCGATTTAGACAGGTTCGGGCCGTCTGATTGACGTAATACCCTACGTCCTGTGTCTTTGGTGTATTGTATTGAGATGTATACTGTATGATCTATCCCTGAGGGGGACCCCTGCCTCTCCTTATATACTCTAGAGGAGGAGGGTTACAAGTAAAGTATCCTATTTGGTACTATTACAATATACAGCACAACTTGTAATCTTGCTATGCACGCCTTGATCTTACGGGCCAGGCCACCTCGGATGGTGCGGCCCATGTACCATCTTGTGGTACCCGGGGGTATATCCCCCACACACACCAATCTCTTACAGAATCAACCAGGTCATAGTCAAAGAATTTACTTCTAAAACCCTGGCGAAACTGAATCCCACAGCCACCAAGAACGCTGGTGTCATCGCGGTGAGGTTGGGGCTTCAAATGAAAGAAGTAATGAAAGTGGGAAAGAGAAGGAGGAATTCCAAGGAAGGTTTCACAAAGATGAACAAAGATAGAAAGATAGAGAACAGCATTGGGAGCAAGGTGATTCAGGCTAATCCCAAAATAGCCAAGAAACCGATGAAGAAAAGTAGAAGCTGGGAGGCAAAGTCTAGCACGGATAAAGGAAACGAAGAGAATGATCTCACCAGGACCTAGAGCAGGGACCCAATGCTCGCCTAGAGCCCTCCTTTCAGTAATGTCCTTGACTTAGGATGGAGCTGGCAGGGCCCTTTCAATGCTTAGGATGGAGCTGGCAGGGCCCTTTCAATGCTTTGGCGTAGTCATCTTCATAATTACGACGTCCACCACCCTTTTTAACGGTATTGACCTCGCCGTCATCTTCCCGAGCATGCTTGCTCCTGTAATTGTCATGGTGGTTATGCCACTGATTACATTGGTCACGGTGGTCGCGGGAGTTATTGCACTGGTTGCGGTGGTCAAAATTGTCGTTCTGACCACGGTTGCCACGGTAGTCGTCGCGGTGTGGGGGGCAATCAGAGCATGGAACCCTTGCTGCTTCTTTAGTAATTATCTTCTTAGCATCGTCGGTGTCCGCATATTTCTTAGCGGTGGCTAGGAGCGCTGTGACCGATTTAGGTCTCTTCTGGAGGAGCTTGTCTCTTAGGGCGTCGTGGAAGCAGAGGCCAGTGTTGAAAGCCTCGATTGCCTCATTGTTGGAGATTGATGGGACCTTGATGCGCATCTTCGAGAAATGCTAGACGTACTCATGCAGTGGCTCATCCTTCTGATCTTGGATCCGTTGCAAATCATACTTGTTGCCCGGTTATTCACAAGTAGCGATGAAATTGTCGATGAAGGCTTGCTTAAGCTCTTGCCAAGAATCAAAGTAGTTCGCCGGCAAGCTGACCAGCCATTGGTGACCTGCATGGCCAACAATGACTGGGAAGTAGTTAGACATGATGTGCTCATTAGCCATGGCTGATCTACACGTAGTTTCATAGAGCATGACTCATAATTCGGGGTTTTCCTTGCCGTCGTACTTCTGAAGTTTCTCGAGCTTGAAATTCTTGGGCCATATGACTTGGCGAAGGTGTGGAGTAAACTGCTTCAAACCTGGTGGACCGTGGGTAGTGTCATACTCCATACGGCGATAGCTTTCGTATGATGCTCGATCGTCGGCTCTCTGGTTGATGCGAGCGCGCAGATCGCGTCCACCGAGGTAATGGCGGAGATCGTTATTGCCATCGCGGCGATCTCGATTGCCATCTGGATTAGCCCTGCGACCATGGTTATCGCGGTGATTATCGCGGTTGTCTCAGTGATTATTGTCCTAGATGTCGCGATGGTTGTCCTCCCGATGGTGGTTGTCATCCTGACCACCATCGTGGCCACCATTTCTGCCTTGACGGTTGTCTGATGGGTCGTTGTTGCGCGAGCCACGTGGGTTGAGTGGCTATGAGCGACTTGGGAGCTAGTGGCTATGGCTTGACTCGACTAAGACAGATGGAGCCCGGACTTGATTTACAATCTCTGCAGTCTGGGCCATGGCAGCCGTCAGATAGGCTTGTATTTCATCGTGAACCGCTTGGGTTTCCGGGGTGTTGGGTAGCCGTTGCATTGTCGCCATGGCGACAGCTACGTTGGCACTTGGAGTCCTAAAGACCTATTTGTCCCCCACCCTGTCGAAAGCATCGTTGAGGTCGTGTGGCTGGACCCTTATGCGTCATGCCTCCTGGTCTGCTTCGGCTTCGATTTGTCGACGATTAAACCGGTCGATATTGCGTGCTTCGCACGCAGTCCTTTCTTGCTCTGTTTCACCAACTGCTGGCGGTTCATCATTACTGACAACATGGATCAAATCCCCTTGTCTTGGTGGGAAAGATGGGAATTGTGAGAACCCCAGGTCATGGTCTGGTAGATCCAGATCGTACTTGGCGCCATCGTCTTCGTGATGCTGAAGCTCGGTGTGGACAGATGCATTAGATGTGATGCCAGATGAGGAGCTGGAGTTGCCCTCTTGGACTATGTGGACGGATCCTTCTTGATAATCTTCAGTCTGGATCATGTTGACGAAGTTGCGCGGCTTCGGCTGAGGTCGGTGTATAAAACACAGATCCAAGCGGCGTTGTAGGTTATACGCGTAGCTGGAGGCAGCATTTTGCAAGCCGTAGGGCCGGACCTGGTGGTTCTCCGTCGGGGCTTCGTACTCGGAGAGCCGGAGACTCGTCATGGAGGCTGGCTGGCGACGAGTGGAGCGCCCTTCAAGAGTAGATATGACCATGAGATCTGTACCAAGTCGTGTAGGACAACTGGTCCGAGCTGGTCGGGTAGATCTATTGTTGGGAGCGGTTACCTGCTCGTTAGGTTGACTTTGAATCATACTTACCAGAGCTAGGGTTTCAGTGAGTTTGGTGCTAACCCGATCGATGGAGTCGAGCAGGTCGGTGTTGTCGATCTGCTTCCCTTTGTAGCGGGGAAGTGGACGATGAGTTATCGGCATGGCTGAAGATGATGCAGGCATGGTCGGAGCCGGATGTACCATGGTCGGAGCCAGATCCATCGTGGTTAGAGCCGTACCCATCGTGGTCGAAGCCGCAGCCGATGCAGGTGAAGCAGTGGTCGGCGCAGACTGAATCCACGCCTCCTCCGTGGTCATGGCGATAAAGTCGTCGGAGCTGGTGGTCTAGGTGATCTGGCCGACGGTGAACGTGAGGCCATTCGGCGTAGCCATGGAGCCGAAGACGATGACCATCTTGTTTGCTTGGAGAGCAGTACGCACCCCCCCTACCTAGCGCACCACTATCGACGAAATATGGTCGGCAGTCTACCTAGGGGTATGCCTAAGGTAGTAGATTGTCGGCAGACAGATGCGCAAGCCACAAACAAGACAGTGACGCAAGACAGACACAAGGTTTTATCCAGGTTTGGCCGCCCAGAAGGCATAATACCTACGTCCTGTGTCTGATTTGTATTGTTGTATGTCAATGAGAGATGTTTTTAAGAGGGATCCCCTGCCCGCCTTATATAGTCCGAGGGGCAGGGTTACAGATCTGGAAACTAATCCTAGCCAGTTACAATCGCCATATGTGGCTAGATAAGGATTCCTATTCTAACCGACCGGGATCTTGCTTGATCGCCAAATCCACCTTGACTCCTTGTGTGGGACTCCGATCAGGTTGGCTGGGCCGCACGTCGTCTTTTGGTGGACGGGACCCATCGATCTGGAATGGCCCAAGCTTAGCCGTAAGGGTATAGGGGTTAATACCCCCACACTCTGGATCAGGCCATTGCCAACAAGCACGCGAAGCTAGTCTTCAATCGTCGTCGGAGCTAGCCAAACCTTCTGGGCAGCCCTCATGGCCATGAACTCTTAGTTCTCGATCATAGAAAGTGATGATTCCTCATTCACAAAGGTTGCCTGGGACTTGCTTGTGGCTTTCTTCCTACCCATGTACTAACAGAGCCAAAAAGGCACTAGAGAAAGAGAAGGCTCGGACGGCGGCGCTCAGATGGCGGCAGCAATGGCGACGGCGGAGTTGCGAAGGCTAGGGTTTTTCAAGGCAAAGGCAGGGTACCAAAGAAAAGGAGGACAAAGGCCTTTAAATAGATTTTACACCGGTAAAAACGTGGCCCACCAGGCCCGTTTTAACACGGTATGAGGACACAATGGTCCATTTACCGACGCAACTAAAATGATGAACGGCTCAAATCCACACAACGGTATAGTTCAACGGACAGATTTCAGACTTATCCATCTAGCACCACGGCAGAATTATCATATCACCACAAAAAGAACTCATCAACAATGAAGCAAAGAAGGGTTATCTCACAAGGAGCACAACAACCTGGTCCTTACAGAAAGAACTCAGAAATCTCATCAACAACCAGGACAACAGGAAAATAAAGAATTGCAACTCGGAAGACAAGATTCTTTCCATTATAACTAGTTTCAAAAATAAAAGATTACACATCTTACAAGACCTAGCGAACTCGGTACCACAAAAAGCAAAGTAGCAAAGAAGAACCCAGACACGGCTAGGCTCTAGAACGACTACGCGTTCCAAATTGCTACTCGGTAGGACAAACCGCCCTCGGCTACACTGTTTTCTTCAAAGGACAGGCGTAGTGCATCCAAGGCAAAAATCAATAGCACGATGGGACAACATGGAGTAGAGAAGGCTGGCAGGCATCTGTCTACCCAAGTCTGATGTGATGCTAGATATGATGCTAATCTGCATCGGACAGTCTCTAGGTAGGCGACGAGGATCAACCCAGAACTGCCAGATGAAGGATCGCATCCCACATCACAAGACTCTCTCCAACTACCACCATGTACTTCCAAGTACAATGTTGTTGCGGGATTAGCCTACCTCTAATCCCTATCACAAGACTCCCTCCAGCTACAGCAAGACACACAAGAACTACAAAATAAGCCCGGGGGCTGCTCCACTTCATAAACTACCATATTCATGACTACAGAGACTTCAGAACAAGCAACAAAAATGCTCATGAATCAAAACAGCACTCCAAGAGGGTATTTATAGACCGAAGGAGCGGTGCACATGAACCAGGAGCACAAACAAAACAAGCCTAATAAAGGACACAGTGAAAAGACAGAATTCAATGAAAAAGGACTCAGGCGTGAAGGAACAATATTCAAGGACAAGCATATTCGGAAGAATATACCAACACTGTACAACTCAAGAACAAATAGTATTCACACTCAACCACCACCATATAACTATATCTGACAACAGCAGACTACTAGAGAATATGCCAAGACCCTGCATCCGAGTTCTTCTTGAACAAAACAACCTGGATATATGCTCAGGGGCTACAACAGGAGAAGTTATCAGTTCTTTCGAACAACTCAGATTTAAGACCCTCTAACTTTTTGTTTCAAATAGCAAGAGGCTCGGGGGCTACACTCAGTGAGTGTACTTTTTTCTTCAAAAAGCGCACATCACCAAGACGACTACTTCAAGACAACGATTTTTCAAACGACATAAGAATCAAGATCCTCCAACTTTTTGTTCCAAATAGCAAGAGGCTCGGGGGCTACACTCAGCGAGTGCACTTTTTTCCTTCAAAAAACACACATCACTCAGAAGACTTCTTCAAAATAGATGACTTCAAGACCATATGACAAAAAGAACCTGGGTATATTTTCGGAAGCCTTTTGATGAAGAATTAGGGCGATTTCAAGAAAAGACCCTCAAGCTTCTTGTGCCAAACAGCAAGAGGCTCAGGGGCTACATCCAAATGGGAGTACTTTTTTCTTCAAAAAAGATACACACCATGCAAAGATCTCATAAAGCACTACATGGTTTCGCTCAAAAAAGCACTCGGACGCCGCCTATTCCTGCTCGATGAGACTTGAAGGAACAAGACGAGGCTTCCAGAACTCAACCATGAAGTGCTTGGGGGCTTGTCGGTACGGGACCCACGGGATACCCCGCAAGGAAGGGAAAGACCTAGTCTAATTAGGATTCTTCCCCTGTATTCTTAGCAGCAGTATTATTCTATAATCCTACTAGGAACTCTCATTGTAAACCGACTAGGACTCTGGCCTCCTGACTATATAAAGAAGGGCAGGGCTTCTTAGATCGGGAGTTCAGAGAATAATTGTACAACACAACACTTTACAATCAATCCAACATAAAGGCTAACGCCGACTGGATGTAGGGCTATTATTCGATCAATGATCGAGGGTTTGAACCAGGATAAATCGACTGTCTCTTGCGTTAACCGTTGAGTTCTGCATACACTGAAGCCCAAACATACTGTCCCGGGGACTCCCGTGGTAGGCTATCGGTGGTCAAACATCAACAGTCGCCTATACTAAAGTCATCGCTTTCGACCTCGTCATCTACGAGGTCATGAAAGGAGGCTGGAGCGTAGCCCGTCATCCCCATGAATTCAGATGTGAGAGAGGGCAGCGTCCGCATGCTTCGGAGCCCCCTCGCGCACGCGTCCACGGGGGACACGAAGCCATAAGGGAACCGGTCGTACGACGGTCGTGGCGAGGACAATGGGGTCCCTCTAGAGAGTCGGCGAAAGGTATTAAATAATGAATAAAGAATGTTATGTATTGTCGGGTACCATAAAACGGGGAACCCCGAGCGTACACCAAAAGAGTCGCTTAAACCCCCTCAACAACAAAGCCAGAAGGTGAGTCGCGGGTTAACCATCGGCCCCATCCAAGCCCACCGGCTCTCTGCCTCGTCTTAGGCCTTGCACGAGAGGTGTCGATGCCCTGACGAATCTCCGCCTCGCACGAGGCCTCTCGTGGGAGGCCTCGACAAGGAGCCCAATCTCAATCTCGCCCGAGGCCCCGTGCGTACAGCCTTGAACAAGACAGCGATTCTCCGTATTACTCGAGGCTGGCTTGGCAAACTTTCTGACAGCACATCACGTCCCATTAATACGTCAACCACTCCTATAATCTCAGTCGGACGACGGCTCGACACCACGAAGTGGCCGACGGGACAAGGAATCGCATCAACGCCATACCGGCTAGGACAAGGCATGGCGGGGATTACTGGCCACTGTGTTCTGGCACTATGCCCACGATCAGCGCCTACACTACACTATGACCCGTAACCCCCGCCCCGAAGACAACGCGGCATGGGAAGTCTAGTCAAGGTCATCATCGCCTCAGAATCAGCGTACAAGGTCAACCGCTCCCTCCGAGCCTCGGCACTCTATGTCAAGGCCTCAACTATCTCAAGATTCTCATCTGCCGAGACCCCCCACGGTTCGGCCTCGGCACCAACCGAGCCTTGGCTTCGTGCGTAGTCAACCCATAGTGACTTGTCCTAGTACGTCACCCAGGATGCACAGGATCGGATGTGACCAGCACGTCGCCCCAGTACTTCAAGGATGGACCTCTCCGACGGCCACGCTGCCACAGGAACAGGCTATAGGGCTCGGACATGCCGCCTCCATTCACACGACGCCATGTAGTTAGCACGCGTGTGTTGATGCAAAAGTGGATCTGCAAACACAAAGGGCTAATACCCGAATCGATATCCAAAGCGTGCCAGTCGATTTGACCTGCTAATCGACAAGGATGGAGATACGAACACTTTGGTCCTGACAACAGCGATACGCCCGGAAGTCACGGCCAAGAGGTGCTCACGCGGAACTCGAGAATCGCTGAAGATCGCACTAAAATGATGCAGCTCGCCGAATCAATGAGAACTCGTAAAAAAGGAAAAATATGCAAATTGACGAAGTCGCCGAAAAGTAAGTAGATGCAAATAGGAGTAAAAATTGGTTTTGATATTGATTGATTTTTTTTATTACATTGCCCCTTACTCCATATTTATACCCTGATCTAAAGAGACACAACCAAACACAACTAGGACACCAATCCCATATCTAAGGAAACACGTGACTCTTACATGAATCATACCCTAACAAATATAGAAAAGGAAATCAACTCCTATCTATTTCCCTGTCCGCCTCAATTACGATGGAAATCTCACCGTCCTCCTTCCCATCGGCATACTCCCTATTTCATCGGCAGTAGTCTTCAAGTCTTCCTTCATCGGCATACTCCCTGTTTCATCGGCAGTAGTCTTCAAGCCTTCCTTCATCGGCATACTCCACGTTTCATCGGCAGTAGTCCTCAAGCCTCCCTTCATCGGCATCGACAATAACACCTCCAACCTCATCGGCAACGCCCGAGTCCAAATCAACCTTTCCATCGACCATCACCAGCTATCGGCAACCATCTTTACAAACTGGCTTTCATCGGCTATCAAAGTATTCAATAACTTTCCCCTTGCCGATTAGTCCACTCCGATTATTTTGACACGTGCAAAAAACGGTGTCAACACATGCCCCCCAATTTCGGAGTTATAAAATCATTAATGCTCCGAAATTTACTCCAGATAACGCTTGCCTTTGCCTGATTACCGTAACTCATTCTCCAAGCCAAAACTTGATTTGTTATCAAATCCAATCAAATCTAATCTTGATTCACGCACTTCAGTAAATATCGCACAATCGCCAACCACTCTTGCCTTGATTATGGTTAAGATACCGAAACAATAACCCATCGGCAAGATCTTAACATGATAATGCTGCCATTTTCAGAATTAAAATATCATGTATCGATATCCCCTCCAAGTCATGATTACTTGTCATCAACTCATCTGTACAATCCCCTGATTATCGCGCGAACAGTTACCATATCCCTCTGAACCGCCTTGACCTATATGCGCGCGACATAGAGATAAGTCCAAAATACCCTTATTCTAGGCGGCTTATAAATAGATTTCTCCGGAACCCTCATTTTCTACCTTCAGCCTCCAATCCTTGGCATTCTCTCTCTCCGGCGGCGACTCCGACGAACAACCGCGCGACCTCAACCAACAAGAACCCTTCTCCGGCGCTAACTTCAAGTTTCCGGCTCGTACCTCCACCTTCCTCAAGACAATGGCCATCAACTTCGACGTCCCCGCGGTTCGCTCCACTTCCATTACCTTTTACTTTGATCTTTTTGCAAATTCATTCAGTTGGTGATTTTTCCTTTCTTCTGTCTTCTGGATTCCATAACCTTAGGAACTGCGCAACAAATTAGTTATCCCAACCGATCAGCCGCACGTCCAATGCCTTGGACCAATGGGCAACCCAGATCCAACCGATCTGATCAATGCAGAGGTTAATAGAATCCCCTTTAGAGCCCAAAATTTCTCTCTGAATTTGTGGAAAGACACATTCCGATCTTGGCCCAAAACCACCAAAGGGTGGAAAGATTGGTACTTGAGGGTTAATAGATCGATGCAAGTATACTGGGCAGAACGAAGGTTAGACCAATGCATTAGGCTCTCTATTGCCGATATGCAGAAAAATGAATCAATGATAATTGCAGCTGCTTATTTCTGGTCAGACACGACCAATACTTTTATGTTTGGACATGGCCCAGCTACTCCTACCCTTGCCGATATCCACATGCTTACTGGCTTGGACATCTCAATTGCCGATGAAGGCTCCATCTATGGTAGAAAGTCTGAATATAGGGTGAATACCCGTAACATCGGCGGTTGGACAGGATATATTCAAGAATACCAGAAAACCGGGACACTTAGCCAGAGGGAACATGCCACATTCCTGAATATGTGGTTAGAAAAATTTATCTTCTGTGGTCGATCAGTAGGACCAACCAACGCCTTCCTCCCTGCAGCTGAACTTTTGGCTAATGGCGTAAGGTTTCCTCTTGGCCGATACCTTCTGAGCTCCACTTATCATCTTCTTCATCAAGTGTCTCAGAAACTTTTGCTTGGCGAACCCATCGGCAACCTGGGAGGCCCGTGGTGGTTTATCAACATGTGGCTGAATGCCCATATGCACAAACATTTGCAATGGGACTTTTTTGCTCAACAATTCCCATGAGAAATTGCTGAAGACTATGTGCTTGGGGATGATGAATCGGCAACACACTCACCCCTCAATTTTGGTGAAGCCATAATTGTCCTTCCTGGAACAGAAGCCAACGAAGACCAAATCGGCAGATTCTTTCAAAGCTTCTACAATGGTCTTTCTCGTGATCATAGGGCCTGGGTGCCTTATATTGACGAAGAAAACAGATTCCCCCTTCTTTTCAACTTTGCCGATGACACTCTGAATCAAGATAATGAGCTCATGATGGCTATCATCACTCCCAAGGCAATTCCAGTAAACACATTCGGCAGCGGGAAAAACACCAACATTACATATGAATTTTACAACCCATCGGCAGTATCCCGCCAATTGGCTTTTGGGCAACTGCCAATCAAACTCTGCTTTGCCGATGTGATCAAACCCAGGGAAACAATCACCTGTGGAACAGATTGGAACAAGGTAGTACAACTCTCCCCCGATGCCGATACTACAGATGTTGATATATCCACCTGGACACCAATATCTTTCATCACCGAGTCATATAAGCAATGGTGGCGAGAGTGGAAAGAACAACTGTTCGCAACTTCTGCTCACACATATCGGCACATGATCGACCCTGAATATGCCATTCCTGACGACGCGGTAAGTTTCCTTTAACTCCCTTCTGCTTTTCCCTTCATATATCAGTAACTGATTCTCTTGTAACAGGTTAACAACCTAGCACCATCGGTGAGCAAAAGTGGGAAACCCTTCAATCTCCGGCCTGTTTCCCCAACATCGCCAATCGGCTACAACGCTCCCACCTTAGCCGCTTTGACCCACCAGAAGATTCGTACCAAGACCATCACTTCTAAGTCCAAATTGGCTACATCTAGGGCTACTCCATCGGCCGCTGCTACAACCTTGGTCAAAGCCTTTAAGGTAACAACCTTGTTTATTTTCACTTATGCCGATCACAAACTGTATTAACCTTAATCATCAGGGGGTAAGAGCTGCTACTGGATCGTCATCGGCAATTCCGCCGATATCAAGCACCACTTCTTTCGATGAACCTTCAGAGGTAGCTTCTTGACTTTACATTTTATCTATTAAATATCATATCTTACACTTGTTTTGCAGCAACAATTGGGTACATCGGCAAACGTACCAGATGTCCAAGCTTCACAACCAACAAGTGTCGATGCCCCCCAGCCAATCGTTGCCGATGCCCAAGCAAAGCACAAAGCTTTAACAGATACTGAAGCACAGCCAAAACGACAAAGGTCTATGCCGATCCCTTCATCTGCCCCAATGTCATCGGTCATCATACCTCAAGAGCCCACCACCGATGAAGTCACAGAGGATATCCCATCGGCAAGCTCAGCCGATCCCCCACACGACATACTCCAGGTTGCTTCCTCCAGTCAAGCACAGGAAATTGCCTTGAAACAGGTAAACCGATCAACCTAGCTGATTTTACAATACTCATACTTACCCCAAACTGATCTCCTTTTCTCTCTCTCAGGAACAAGATTCCCCGAACAGCCTATTTTCCTTTGCCATTGACATTTCTGACGACAATGGAGAGGAGACAAGTTCTTCCCTTGCACTGGGAACAATATCGGCAGAGACTAAATCCAAGTTGAAAACCCTCCTGAACTTGCTACAGCAAGGTACCGCCCAACTGGTAGATGACTCGGACCCCGCAAAGGCAATTTTCAAAACAATTCGTGGCCAGGTCCCTACCGATGTTGAAGAAGTACTCTTCCCAGCAGCTCACTTAGAAAGCCGCCAACTGCAATATCAACGGGCTGCTCAGCGCATTGCCGATAGAGCAGCTCAAGCTCAACTCAAAGAAGAGATGCTACAACTGAAACAAATCGCTGATGAGAAGCACAAGGGTATCGTCAACTTGCAGACTTCGGGTGCTGCACTTAAGCAGAAAATCTTGGATCTATCAGCAAGGAAGATAGCTCTATTGGCTGAATTGAAAGAAATCGATGCAGCCTTAACTCATGCTCAACAAGAAGAAAGCCAGCTACCCAATACCGTCAAAGCCCTTCAGCAAGAAAGAGATATCCAAGCTCGCAAAGCTTTAGCTATGAAGAAAAAACTCAAGCCTGTGGAGGGTGCTGCCGATGACGATATCAAAGAAATGGAGGAAGCCGACCAGATTCGCCTGCGTGCGATATTAGCTATCCAATCCTTGTTGAACGTGTAATCTTATTTATTGTATTGGCACTTTATGAGACATTAACATCCTTGCATAATTCTAGCCGATAGTACTATTATCGGCACTTATACTTTTATGCATCTATCCAGATACTAGGGTAATATTTCTTTAAATATTTTCCATTTAACGCTCTGGGAAACACAACCCCTTCGAGGGTTTCTAAAATATATGCATTACCAGGAACAGACTGATTTATCCGATATGGACCTTCCCAATTAGGAGACCACTTTCCAAACTTTGAACTTTTAGTCCCAATCGGTAAAATCAATTTCCAGACCAGATCTCCATCGGTAAACTCTTTTACTTTCACCTTCTTGTCATACCATCTAGCTACTCTTTTCTTATTTTCTTCGATACTAACTAAAGCCCTTAACCGATGACCCGCCACATCTTCCAACTCATCCTTCATAAGAGTATTATAATCATCGACTGTCAGCTGATTTTGAGAACGTATTCGTCTAGAGCCAACCTTAATTTCCCAAGGCAATACTGCATCGTGTCCATATACTAACTGATAAGGCGTTACTTTGGTTGCACCATGACATGACATCCGATATGACCACAAGGCTTCATTTAATACTGTATGCCACCTCCTAGGATTTTCTTCAATTTTGTGCTTAATGAGTTTGATGATCCCTTTGTTAGAAGCCTCAGCTTGACCATTGGCTTGAGCATAATATGGAGAAGAATTTAAAATTTTAATTCCCATACCTACAGCAAACTCATCAAATTCTCCTGATGTAAACATAGTGCCCTGATCGGTAGTGATAGTCTGAGGAATACCAAATCGGTAAACAATATGCTCTTTCACAAAATCAATCATATTGACCGATGTCACCTTTTTTAAAGGAATTGCCTCAACCCACTTTGTGAAATAATCGGTAGCAACCAGAATAAATTTATGTCCTTTACTCGATGGCGGATAAATCTGACCAATGAGATCAATAGCCCATCCCCGGAACGGCCATGGTTTGATTATAGGATTCATAGCCGATGCAGGCGCTCTTTGAATATTATCAAACTTTTGACACCCCTGGCATCCCTTAAAATATTTAAAACAATCTTCAAGAATAGTTGGCCAATAGTACCCATTCCTTCTGATCATCCATTTCATCTTGAAAGCCGATTGATGTGCCCCACATACTCCTTCATGAATTTCACCCATCAAGCTTTTCGATTCATCATTGCTAACACATCTAAGTAAAACTCCATCTATAGTTCGATAATATAATTCATCATCGAGGAGCACATATTTGGTAGCTTGGAACCTTATACGTCTCTCAACCTTTCTATATGGATCCTTTAAATAATCGACAATCTCTTTCCTCCAGTCATCGGTATCAACTGCCGATGTTAGCACTTCCTGAATAGGCTGATACCCTGAAGCATGCTGAGCTAGTCGATTAGCTTCCTCATTATGCAATCGAGAGATATATTCAAGACGAAAATCTCTAAATCCTTTCAACAATTGCAAACATCTTTCATAATACGAAATCAAAGCTTCACTTCGGCATTCATAAATTCCAGCCAATTGATTTATAACTAGCATAGAATCACCAAAGATTTCAACAACATCGGCACGTATCTCCTTTAGCAATTCTAACCCTTTTATCAAGGCTTGGTATTCAGCTTGATTGTTTGTCGCTGTAGCAACAATCGGCAATGAAAACTCATACTTTCTTCCTTGAGGTGAAATTAACACAATGCCGATACCTGCTCCTTCACCACATGTGGACCCATCGAAGAAAAGTGTCCAGGGAGCAATCCCCAGAGAGTCCACTGTATTACAATGCTGAGTGACAAAATCAGCCATCACTTGCCCTTTAACTGCCTTAGTTGATTTGTAGCGTAGTTCAAATTCTGATAATGCTAAAATCCATTTGCCGATTCTACCACTTAATATCGGCATCGACAGCATATACTTGACCACATCGTCTTTGCATATGACCGTACATTCGGCAGATAACAAATAATGCCTTAATTTGACACAAGAAAAGTATAAACACAGACACAATTTTTCGATGGCCGAATACCTCGTCTCAGCATCCACTAATCTTCTGCTCAAATAATAAATAACACGTTCTTTCCCTTCAAATTCTTGAATAAGAGCTGAACCGATAACTGTATCATCAGCTGACAAATATAACCTGAAAGGCTTCCCATGTTGAGGTGGAACTAGCACTGGAGGATTTGATAAATATTTCTTAATTTCATCAAGGGCTAATTGCTGTTCAACTCCCCATACAAATTCCTGATCAGCTTTCAATTTAAGTAGTGGGCTGAAAGCCTTGATCTTACCCGACAGATTAGATATGAATCTTCTAATGAAATTAATCTTACCGATCAAAGATTGCAATTCAGTCTTGTTGGCAGGAGCAATCACCTTGTTAATTGCATCAATAGACTTCCTACTGATTTCAATGCCCCGCTGATGCACCATAAAACCCAAGAATTGTCCTGCCGATACACCGAATGCACATTTATTAGGATTCATCTTCAATCCATGCTTCCTTGTGCACTCCAGTATCTTTCGTAGATCAGCTAAATGTGCTGTGATATCTCCAGACTTAATCACTACATCATCAATGTAGATCTCCACTAATGTGCCGATGTACTCATGAAAAATAAAGTTCATAGCCCTTTGATAAGTAGCACCGGCATTTTTCAAACCAAACGTCATGACTATCCACTCGAACAACCCCACATGACCTGGACATCTGAAAGCAGTCTTGGGAATATCTTCCTCAGCCATGAATATTTGATTGTAACCTGCATTACCATCCATGAAGCTGATAATTTGATGTCCAGCCGCAGCATCAATCAACAAATCAGCAATCGGCATTGGATAGCCATCCATCGGTGTGGCTTTGTTGAGATTCCTGAAATCAATACAGACACGAAGTTTTCCATTTTTCTTATAAACAGGAACCACATTAGAGATCCACTCTGCGTATCGACATTGCCGAATAAACTTTGCTTCAATTAATTTAGTTATTTCGGCCTTAATGTCAGGAAGTACATTAGGGTTGCATCGGCGCGCTGGCTGCTGATGTGGCCGAAATCCAGATTTGATAGGTAACCGATGTTCAACTATCGATCGGTCTAATCCAGGCATCTCAGTATAATCCCAAGCAAAACAATCTTTATACTCTTTTAACAAGTCTGTTATTCGCTGCTTACACTTGGAATCTAACTTAGCACTAATAAAAGTAGGTCTTGACCTATCACCATCACCGATATCTACTTCTACTAAATCATCTGCCGATGTGAACCCTTGACCTAATTTTCCATCATCGGCAAACCTATCCATTAAAACTCCTCTTCAGAACCGACTGCTTGGATCGGTGGAATTTCATAATCAGCAACTCTAAGAAACTCTTTTCCCCAAGCTTCTCCTGATATGCATTTAGTTCGCTCATAAGTATCTGATTCTGCCGATGCGATGATATAAGAAGAATCACCAGGGACGACCTCAATCTTATCCCCAATCCACTGTACGAGGCATTGATGCATTGTAGAAGGAACACAACAATTAGCATGAATCCAATCCCTCCCTAGAAGCAGATTATATGCACCCTTGCCGTTGATAACAAAGAACGTCGTTGGCAAGGTTTTGCTGCCGATGGTCAATTCAACGCACACTGCCCCTTTAGCCGGTGACACATTGCCTTCAAAATCTTTCAACATCATATCAGTTTTGGTCAAGTCTTGATCTCCCTTACCAAGTTTCCGATACATCACGTAAGGCATAATATTAATCGCAGCCCCTCCATCAATAAGTACCTTAGACACAGGCTGCCCATCAACTCTGCCCTTCACAAATAAAGCCTTAAGATGCTATCTCTCGTCATCGGTAGGTTTCTCAAAAACAGCCATCATTGGATCTAGTGTTAACTGAGCTACTTGATCAGAGAGAACAACTTCTTCCTCATTATCAGATAGTGCCAAAAACTCCATCGACAACATGAATACCATATTAACATCTGCCGATGGACCCTTATTTTTGTGTTTTACCTGCCACTGCTGATGACCAGGCCTTTCATTGGAGGAATTTTCCTCTTGGTATAAATCCTCCTGACGCTCACGTTGCATCCTCCTTCTCTGCGTCTTTGTCAGACCCTCTGGGCACCATCGAGGAAACTTGGTTTTCCAAACCGGCTGATAACAAGTCCTAGTTGGTTCTACACGACGTATATTAGGGTCCCTGTAGAATATTTCCTCATCGGGAACTCTTGCGTTTGCCATCTCCTCAAGCTCCTCTTGATTCCTTGGAAAATATCCAGCGCGTTTACCAAGCCTCTCATATACACTAAGTCTGCCCCCCAGCCGATCATGCACTGATGCTCTGCCTCTGATCGGCTCATTGATAGACAAACCCTGATTACCAAGTTGAAACCTTCTTTCTGAGCGATTGACTCCGTAATAACCATTACACTCAGGGCAATTTTCAACAGTTGGCAATTTAATACCTTCTTCCCAGCAATGGATGAAAAACGGACATCTCCAATGATCTTTATGTCGATTCCATTCTTCCTGACGTCTCACTTCTTGCTGTTGTCGATATCGGTCATTACGTTGACGCCAACCCTCCTGCTGCCTTCGATGAGTAATCACAATGCCAGGTCGAGGAGGATTTTTGGAACTACTGCTTTCTCCTAGCAAACCCTTACTCTTTGCATCATCGGTAGTTATCCGATGTTGGGGGTCCACTGACGCGTTTCTCTCAGCAGCTTCTGACGTTAATACCTTGGTCTTTCCTTTGGCATCCAACATATTTGCTGGAAAAGGGTGTTGATCAATTTTCATCGGCTTCTGGGCCTTGGAAGTACCAAACTTAATTCTCCCAGATTCAATAGCCGATTGTAACTGTTGTCTGAATACCTTGCACTCATTTGTACTGTGTGAAGTTGCATTGTGCCATTTGCAGTACAAAATCTTCTTCAACTCTTCTGCCGATGGGATCACATGATTAGGTGACAGCTTAATTTGGCCCTCTTGAAGCAGAAGATCAAATATTTTATCGGCCTTGGTGATATCAAAGGTAAACTTTTCTGGCTCTTTTTGACCAAAGGGACATGATATCGGCTTTTTATTCTTAACCCACTCAGCTAAGCCGATAACTGGTTCTTCATCAGAGTCAGAATCTCCTACTTCTTCAACAAATGATACCTTTTTACTCCAGTTCTTTTTAGGTTCAAAAACCCTAGTATCTTGATCAGAGATCCTTTGCACAAGATGACTGAGGCTTTCAAACTCCTGAGAAGCATATCTGTCCTTAAGATGTGGCAATAACCCTTGGAAAGCCAGATCGGCAAGCTACCGATCATCCAGCACTAGGCTGTAGCACTTATTTTTTACATCTCGTAGCCTTTGTACAAAGCTCTCTACCGATTCATCATTACGCTGTCTCAATTTTACTAAATCGGTAAGCTTCTTTTCATGGATTCCAGCAAAGAAATACTTATGGAATTGTTTTTCTAGATCAACCCAAGTAATAATAGAATTTGGTGGTAATGAAATGAACCATGTAAATGCTGATCCAAACAAAGATGATGAAAATAATCGAACTCTTAATTCATCTCTGTTAGCTGCCTCTCCACATTGAATAATGAAGCGATTGACGTGTTCCATTGTTGACGTATCATCTTGCCCAGAGAATTTAGTGAAATCCGGTACCTTGTACCGATTTGGGAGAGGAATTAAATCGTATGCAGGAGGGTATGGAGTCCGATAAGAATAAGTATTGACCTTGGGCTTTATCCCAAACTGGTCCTTCACAATTTCTGCTATCTTATCGGCCCAAAAAGCATCAGCCTCCTGCTGACGAACTGGTTGAATTTCTACAGGAGGTGCCTGCTGACATCCCTCCACATATCTTTGTAGCCCACGATCTCCAGCAATCGGCATATTTGCCGTTACTTGTGGCCCATTAGCCTGTTGGAAAGGATTCATCGGCTGGGCTGCCGATGCTTGATTCTGGAAACCAGCTTGCATATGACCTTGTTGAATCCCTGCAACCTGCTGATTTCGCTGAACTGTATGTTGAACAGGTAACTGTCCTGACCAATCATTATTAGAACTCATCGGTACAAAACTTACCGATGGCTGGTAATTTGCTGATATTGTTGGATAATTATAACTGGTTTGAGGCATGAACTGAACCCTAGTTTGACTCATAGTAGGGGCTTTCTGCTGCATCGGCAGTAAGCTCGCCGATGGACTTGAATTGAATGTTTGAACCATAGGCATCTGGAAACCTCCTGGAGTTGGTTGCACAGAAGTAGTTGCGGCATATTGAGGCACTTGAGCCATCGGCGAAACGGTCGATGGTATAGGCGCTCTTCCTACTGCATCAAACACTTGAGGTAATCTAGGATTGAAAGCAGATGACTCTGGAGGCATGCCATATCCCCACCAATTAGTAGGAATCTGGCTATTCTGAGACACAGGGCCTGACATAGCTGATGCCGATAGATCTGTATTAAGCTGAACTCGCCCTCCTGGTAGGACCTGATCTGATTGTATCGGTGTAGATTGAATATTAGGTGAGCCTGCCAATACTGGAGGGGAAGTAACTTCTGTACCCACAACGGCCGAAGGAGCCGATGGAGTTTTGACAGATGCCGGCTCTGGTTGATGATAGGCAGGCCCAACGTAATGTGGTGCCGCTTGTCCTTCTTTGAGAGTTCGAACCACAGCATTATGAACAGTATTGGACAGCACATTGGAATGATTAATCAAAGCATGATTTACTGCAGAATTAACCATCTCTTGAAGTTTACCAGGATTGGAGTCAAAGGTAACCTGCCGAGGCAACGGCAAATCTTGCTTCTGGATGACTTGTCCACTCTTGTTCAAGCTAAACGATCTCAGACAAAGCTGCTTGTATTCTTCTACAGCCTTTTCCATAGCCTGCCTCTGTTCTTCCTTGAGATCTTCTTCTGATACTGCGATAATGTTCCCTGAATCGATCTCGGGATTGAACATATTGATTGATTGGTCCCACCGAGCGTGCCAAAAGATGTGTTGATGCAAAAGTGGATCTGCAAACACAAAGGGCTAATACCCGAATCGATATCCAAAGCGTGCCAGTCGATTTGACCTGCTAATCGACAAGGATGGAGATACGAACACTTTGGTCCTGACAACAGCGATACGCTCGGAAGTCACGGCCAAGAGGTGCTCACGCGGAACTCGAGAATCGCCGAAGATCGCACTGAAACGATGCAGCTCGCCAAATCAATGAGAACTCGTAAAAAAGGAAAAATATGCAAATTGACGAAGTCGCCGAAAAGTAAGTAGATGCAAATAGGAGTAAAAATTGGTTTTGATATTGATTGATTTTTTTATTACATTGCCCCTTACTCCATATTTATACCCTGATCTAAAGAGACACAACCAAACACAACTAGGACACCAATCCCATATCTAAGGAAACACGTGACTCTTACATGAATCATACCCTAACAAATATAGAAAAGGAAATCAACTCCTATCTATTTCCCTGTCCGCCTCAATTACGATGGAAATCTCACCGTCCTCCTTCCCATCGGCATACTCCCTATTTCATCGGCAGTAGTCTTCAAGTCTTCCTTCATCGGCATACTCCCTGTTTCATCGGCAGTAGTCTTCAAGCCTTCCTTCATCGGCATACTCCACGTTTCATCGGCAGTAGTCCTCAAGCCTCCCTTCATCGGCATCGACAATAACACCTCCAACCTCATCGGCAACGCCCGAGTCCAAATCAACCTTTCCATCAACCATCACCAGCTATCGGCAACCATCTTTACAAACTGGCTTTCATCGGCTATCAAAGTATTCAATAACTTTCCCCTTGCCGATTAGTCCACTCCGATTATTTTGACACGTGCAAAAAACGGTGTCAACAGCGTACTACCCTTGTCCCTCCTTCAACTATAAAAGGAAAGGACCTAGGCCATTTCTAGCGGACGAACACATGCGCACACAAAACAACACCCTATAACACGCACACTCCCCCGCTGCCTGAGAGCAACGTCTCAAGCAGCCGCACCGCTCCACGCCGAGACTTGGGATTAGCTCCTTCTCTCACCCAGCTTGTAACCCCCTACTACAAGGGCTTCGGTGCAAGGAATACAAGTTTGATCTCTCAGACTGGATGTAGGGCACCGATTGCCTAAACCAGCATAAGCCTTGTGTCTCTTTGCATCACCATCCGGGATCGGGAACACGCAGTCCAAATTTACTAGTTGGTTGAGGACCCCCCGGTTCGAAACACCGATAGTTGGCGCGCTAGGTAGGGGCCTCTGCGTGTCAGCTTAGTCATCCCAACAGGTTCCGGATGGCAGACCTCGTACGACCACTGTGTCTTGGCACGGTGGTCTGGTTTGGGAGCCTAGAGTTCATGTCTCTAGGGAACGAGTACGACATGGTACTCCTCACACCCCGAGCCCTGCCTGTCGACGACGACGTCATGCACCCATAGCCTAGGCATAGGTGGTGCTCGGGTGGCCGCTCTCGTCGTGCTTGCCAGGCGCGATGCGAGTGGGGCCACGCTGACGCCACGTGAACTCAAGACGACACCCCGTGCTCCGCCAGTACCCCATGCCCAGCTGTTGGCACAAGGTCCCTGGTTGGGGACCTGTCTGGCCTAAGCCTGGGCAAGGGAAAGACGCCGGTGGCGTGCGGCAATGCCCCGTCACCAAGCTTCGCTTCGCCACCTCCTAAGGTGCCGGCTCTGGCAAAGCGGAATCCAGCGATGGCACCATCTCCGTACCCCTTCGGGTTGAGAAATGCTACCACCTCCTACGCTTGTGCCTACACTTCCATTCATGTGGAGCCCTCAGGACACCATCAATGCTTCACCCTCGACTTCGGTACCATGACTTTGACTCACTCCCACGCCGACTCCTCGGAGGAGGACGAGGCGTGGACTGGAGCGGACTTCTGAAAGGTCGAGATGGCGACTAGAGGGGGGTGAATAGTCTTTTCTAAAACTTAATCACGTTGGCTAACCGATACAAATGCGGAATTAAAACTATCGGTCTAGCCAAGACTATACCCACTATATATATTCACTAGCACCTTTCAAAGATAACAATTATGCAACCAAGGTGCCGGGCTAGCTAGAGCACTCTTAATCAAATCTAGGAGCAAGGTCACACAAACCTATGCCACTAGTACTTTAAGCAATGAGGGAGCTCATACACATGCTAGTAAGCAAAAGCACAAAGCTAACTAAGCTCACTAGCAATGCTCAATAACAAGGCAAGCAATGCCTAATTAGAGAGCGCAAATACTTAGCAACACAAACTAAGCAATGTGACTAACAAGGTTACTAAAACCAAATTAGCCACGCACAGGAGCTACTTCTATGCTACACAAGCAAGAAGATAATTAGCAAGCTACACAAGCTATCTAATCATAAGAGCAACTACACAAGCTTAATATATATAAAGGTAATTGCAAGCTTGTGTAATGGGGATGCAAACCAACGGGAAGAACAAGATTGACACGATGATTTTTCTCCCGAGGTTCACGTGTTTGCCAACACACTAGTCCCTGTTGTGTCGACTGCTCACTTGGTGGTTCGACGGCTAATTAGCATCACCCGCTAAGCCCGCATATCGGGCGCCGCAAGAACCTACCCCTTGAGTGAGGGTAGCTCAATGACACGCTTTACTAGAGTTTCTCTTTGCGGCTCCCATAGGGCGAGCACAATGCCCCTCACAAGCACTTCTCCAGAGCGCCACACAAGCTTCTTGCGGGCTTCCACGGAGACCACCACCAAGCTATCAAGGAGGTGGCAACCTCCAAGAGTAACAAGCACCACCGGCTTGCAACTCGATCACCTAGTGCCACTCGATACAACCTCACGATGCAACTGCACTAGAATCACTCACTCACACAATCGGATGATTACTATCAAGTATGTGTGAGATGGAGGGCTTCCAAGCACTCTCAAGCATAGACACAAAGTCCCCAAGGTGCTCAACACCAACCATGGCCGAAGGCCACTTCTATTTATAGCCCTAAGGGCTAAACTAGCCGTTACCCCTTCACTTGGCAAAAGTCGGGTCGACCGGGCGCTCCGGTCGCCCGATGACAGCCATGTGTCACCTACGTTCAATGGGATTCTTCCAATCTCAAAGGTCATCTTTTGACCAGACGCAGTAGCTTCAACTGACCGGACGCTCTGGCAAAACTGACCGGACACAGAAGCCTCAGCGTCCGGTCATTTCCAGTAAGCTCCTCGAGGCATATTTCTTCGACCGGACGCGTCCGGTGCAATATCCTCGGTACTGTGCAGACCCATCAGTTTGACCGAACGCACTCTGCCAGGGTCCGGTGCTTTCAGACCCAGCGTCCGATTAGTTGACCGACGCCAGCGTCTTCGCGATCAACTCGTTTTCACTTCTAACTTCTTCACCCTTGCTCCAATGTGCCAACCACAAGAATTTGCCTCCAGCGCAATAGAAAATAGGCATTCCATTTTCCCGAAAGCATCGAATCCCGCCGAGCTTGCGAACCCTACAAACACCACCTCCTTTGTAGATGTGCCAACACCACCAAGTGTACACCACCATATGTATGTGTGTTAGCTTTTCACAATCATTTCTCAAAGGATGTTAGCCACTCAACTTGCCACGCCACTTGATCCTAGCGACGATGCAAAGTTAGATCACTCGAGTGGCACTAGATGACCGATATGCAAACAAGTTTGCCCCTCTTGATAGAACGGCCATCTATCCTAAACTCGGTCATAAACTTCTCTACACACCTATAACCGGTGAAATGAAATGCCCTAGGTTATACCTTTGCCTTGCGCATTCCATTCTATCTCCTCCAATATTGATGCAACACATGCACCAACACGATCAACAATGATATGATCCACTTCATATCATCATGTGATCATATTGGTTCATCGATCTTGACATTACTTGCTCTTCACCATCGTCCATCGGTGCCAAATCTTGCTCAAGCTTCACTACCACGTGGTCCATCACTCCAAAGCCTTCGACTTGCCCTTCACGCTTGCAACCGGTCCATCAAGCCAAGTCTTGTCTTGATCTTCTCCACCTTGATCACATGACTCAATGTCATATCTCATGTGCATTTAAGCTCCTTCATCATCACATGTGTGAGCTTTGCAACATCTCCAAGCCATTTTCACCTCCATGGCATATGTTGCTCACACACATGTACCTATGGACTAATCACCTGTGTATCTCACATAAACACAATTAGTCCACCTAAGTTGTCACTCAATTACCAAAATCAAACAAGGACCTTTCAACTTCTCCAAACTTTGCAACCCTAAAGCCATGCGCCGCTTCCTAGCCGCGAGTGACTATTGCTTTGGCTACTCCAACTCTGACAATGAAGGTACTTACGACCCCACTCGTGAGTGCTTCCATGTCAGACTTGGGATGCCAAGCACGGGTGATGAGGACGAGGGGCAGGCAACCGTACTCCGCTTCATCAGGGAATGGGTGATGCCACGCCCTCACGCATTGTCCCACCGGTAGCACGGAACGAGAACCTTGCCCTCGGACAATTTCGACGCTCGGACCTAGAGTAGCTCCGTGAGCTTCAGGCCAAGGTCAAGCAAGACCGACTCCTTCTGCAACAGCTCTGAAACACTCTTGAGCAGGAGCAGTAGGGCCACGGTGATGGCAGAGGAGCCCGGCGGCGGGCTCATGACGTGCACCACCGCATCAACGACGATGAAGGGGACTTGAAGGTAGGCGACCTAGTGTTGAGGCTGGCATAGAGCAACAAGGGCCGCCACAAGTTGACCCCACCATGGGAAGGGTCGTACATCGTCACCCAAGTGTTAAAGCCCAGGACCTACAAGCTAACCAACAAGAAGGGCGAAATCTTCACCAACGCTTGGAACATAGAACAACTATGTCGCTTTTACCCTTAAATTTCCAAGCATTGTACATATTGTTCCTCGGAATACAATTGAGAAGCGTTCTTTAGTTGTTCTAATTTTTCGAGAAACCCCCCGAACCCAACGTGGGTCTCAGCAATACGATAACACTGTAAGGGAGACTCGGCTCTGCCTCCGCATAACCGAGCCTCCCTCAGGGGCTAGATGGGGGATTCCCCCCTAAGTCCCACGCACCATTTTTTAGTCATTTTTCAAAAAAAACTCCTACGCCAAACCCTCTAGCACGCTCTAATGAATCAGTTGCGAAAAACCCAAGGACCGAAAGCCCGTCTCAGGGCTAGAAGGCCGGTAGAGTTGCGAGACAGCCTAAGCCTCTGGGCTACGATGCTCACTCACCACCTTTCGCCCAGGGAACGGCTTAGGCTCCAAGGAAGTTTTTTGCGAAGAAATCTGATCAGAGACAACAAGAGGGCAGAAGCTCGGAAAGGCAAGACAAACGATTAAGAAACACGAGTAATTTAAAAGAAAGGCCTCGACGGCCACAAGTGTTACGATACAAAGTTAATTCCTATTCTATTTACATGGCTGCTTGGGCCCAGGTCAAGGCTCAGGACCTCTGGCATTGGCAGACGGTAGGGGAGGGACCACCTCCTCTTCAAACAACGTTGCCAGTGCCATGCTAGGGCCTTCTGCCGCCTCTAACAGCTTCATCACCGCCTCGTCGGCCTCCTTGTCATCATCGGGCAAGACATAGCCATCGTTGATGGCTTGGAGGTCAACATCGACGTAGTGCGAGGTGATGATGGCCAGTGCACGCTTGACGCCCGTATGCAGCGCTCGTCGGAGCCACTCACGCACTTGACCGCTCAGTGCAATCAGATGGGTCCTAAGGGAGCTGCCCGACTGAACCCCCTCGACCTCGAGGGCCTCATAGGTGGCACAGGCGGCACCCTTCAGTGCGTCATGCTCCCTGATCTTGGTCTCGAGCACCATCTACACCACGATGGAAGCCTCGGCTACCTGGGTGACCTCCGCCTCTGACTCTACACCATAGGAAATAGAATGGGGTTGAGCACAAAGGAAAATAAGCCAAATAGGGACGGAAGCCTATGGGACTCACCCTTAGCCTTCTGCTCCTAGCATCGGGCCTCGACCCAACAGGCCTCGGCTTTCTCCTTCCAGCATAGGGCCTCGCCCTAGGAAGCCTCGGCTTTCTCCTTCAGGCGCTGAGCCTCGACCCAAGTGGCCTCGGCCACCCTAGAAGCCTCTCTCCCTAGCTCTGCATCACACCAGAGAATTAGGGAGCGAACATAAGAAAAAGCGAATAAAATAAGGGGAATAGGACTCACCCTTGGCCTTTCCCCTCCAAACCACAGCCTCGGTCTGGGAGGCCTCTACCACCATAAGGGCCTCATCCAAAGCACCTTTCGTCAGCTAATGCGCACTCTGCTCCGCTCCTAGCTGCCCAACAAGAGCCTTGCCCGAGGCTATGGCTTCTTTGGCTCGAGACCTGAAGGCATCCCGATCACCGGCCACGCGGGTGAGCTTCTCCTCCAACTCCTTGACCCGTGCCACTAGAGGGGTGACCTGCTCCTAGGCCATGGCCTCCTCGACCTTCGCATCGGCACAACAAAGGCGGAGTTCCTCCACCTCCACGCTCTGCGCCGACAGGAGCTCGTTGGCGCCGGTAAGAAGGCCCTTTTGCCGCTAAAGCTGGTCCTAGACGTCCCTCTCCTGCCGAAGAAAGACCAACTTCCCAAGGGACCGGGTCTCGAGCTCCTAGAGGAAACAGAACAGGGGTCAATCCCTACAAAGAAAACTCAGAAAAAGACCAACGCATGAGAAAAGAAAGCACGAACCTGGGTGACTCCGGGCAGATCATTGGCCACCACGGACAACACCGTCCATAGTGACCGCTCTGCTAGCTGGCGGTACTGCTTGAACATGTCCCAGCGACCCCCTCGGCCGTGTCCTCGAGAGCAAATAGAGGCTCCACCTTAGGGTCGTCCCGGCTCTGCCATAGGACACGTGGGTGATCCCACCCGCGGGGCTCAGAGCATACTCGTGCGAGGGCCAAGCCTCTCTCGCCCGGGGTCGGAACCGGCTGTTCCACGGCACCGGCCACCTCGGCGCCGGCCATCTCCTATGCCCAGGAAGTATCGTTGGAAGAGATCGAAAGGACCTCCACCTCCTGGGTGCTCTCCCGCAACAACAGCAGGCCTTGAACCAAGGGTGCCACCGAGACCTCCGCCACCTTCATCTCCACTTCCTAGGAAGACAGCCTCGCCGCGATCACATCGGCCTCGGTGGTCCTAGGGGCTCCAGCCTCCGCCATCATGGCCTCGGTGGTCCTGGGGGCTCTGGCCTCCATCATCATGGCCTCGGTGGTCCTGGGGGCTCCAGCCTCCACCATCATGGCCTCGGTGGTCGCGGCGGCGCCCACCGCAGTGGCCTCGACGGTCCTGAGCGCCCCGGCCTCCACCGCCTCGGCCTTAGAGACAAAGAGGGCCTCGACCTCGGTGGCCTCGGCAACTGAGGACACTTTGACCCCATCCGACTCGCGGGCCTCGCCCTCAGGGGACATAGGCGCTCCCTCCCCCGTTCGTGTTAGGGCTGCCTCGGCAGCCCCTCCTTGGGTGGCCAGCTCCTTCGGGTCAGCCCTTGCCGATGCCATGCCACGTTGTAGGGCGGCTTGCGCCTCCGCCACCTAGTGGGTAGTGGAACCGGGGTTCACCTTGAGCGCCTTAAGCGGTGCCAAGGTGGGCACCTCCGCAGGCCGCTTCTAATTAAGAACAGAATACTTGCAGGGTCAGCACGAGACCAAAGAACCCACAGAAAACACTGCGGCTTTGCCAAAAATATGCTTACCTCGAGCGAGGCTACAACCGCTTCAGCACGGCGACCCTCATCTACAAAGGCGGTGGCGGTGGCAGAGGCACGACCTCTGTATCCACCAGCGCCGGCCGGTCCTCGATGGACCCCGGCACCCCCTCGGTCCTCTGCGGGGGTGGTTGCATCGCCCCCGCCGCCACCTGCTCCGCTGTGGCCGTCGAGCCCATCGGGCTGACGGCATGCTTGCCCAGCGCTCGCGCCTCAGGCGTGTCGACCTCGGCCCCGGGGCGGGCAATTGCCGACCCCAAGACAGCTCCTCCTCCTCCCCCTAGGAGCGCCGGGCTACTTACCGACGCCCCGGGCACCGTCTCCCCTATGTCAGGGAGATGGTCCAGGGGACCCCACCCCATCTCGCCCTCGTCATCCCTGTCCGAGGCATCCGTTGATAGCGACGGCGATGGGGACTCCTCCAACGGGAGGCCGTCCTTCCTTTGCTGCCGGTGACGCTCATCTAGTTTCTCGCGCGCGAGAATCTGCTTCGTGCGCTTCACTGCCTTGGCATCCTTCCTCTTTTTCTGCTCCTCGGCATGCGCCCGGTTGATCACCCGCCGCCTCGCGTCCTCAGGAATGGGTGGCGAAGAGGCTCGCACATCTCTCATCCCCTGCAGGAACGACAATCACGCATGAGGGAACGAGAAATAATAAGAAACGGAGAAGGCTCTAGGGCTGCAGCGGCGCGCGACTTACCAGCGAGAGGAACCCCCGTGTCGGACGCATCGCCAGGGTGGTCAAACCACTACTCCTCAGCTTCGCATCCACCGTCTCCCTCACCCGACGAAGAATTTCCTTATCGGAGAGGGTGGAGGCAGACATCTGGATGCCCGCGGTTGGCTCATCCGGCCTCATCTCAAACAGGCGCTGCTGCCATGCCATCAGCGGCAGCACCCTCCGATGGTGGAAGGCGACCACGACCACAGCCACGGTAAGGCTATGTTCCTGCAGCCTCTGAAGCCCCTCTAGGAGCGGCTGCAGCTTGGGCTGATCCTCCCTTGGGATGCTGTACTTCCACCTCTCCGGGCAGCTCCCCACAATCCACCCAGTGTAGGGAGGAAGTCCGCCATCGTCGTTGCGGAGATAGAACCAGCTCATGTACCATCGACGATTGGATGACGCGAGCTGGGCTGGGATGTAGAGGTGCTGGCGGTCTTGGCGCACTTGGAGAGTGCAGCCGCCGGCCCTCACCGCCTTCCTTGTGCCCGACATGCCTGTCGGCTTGGTGGTATGCCCCGCCCGGAAGAGATGGAGCCACAACTCCTAATGGGGAGCAATCCCCAAATACCCCTCGCAGACAGCGACGAAGATGGCCGCCTGCGCGATGGAGTTGGGGTTGAGGTTGTGAAGCTCCACGCCATAGTAGTGCGGGAGCACCCATATGAACCGGTCCGCCAGAACGCCGAGGCCACGCTCATGAAAGGATACGAAGCTCATGACGTAACCGTCACGAGGCCTCGGCTCTGGCTCACCCGACGGAGCGATCCACTCTGGCCTATTGGGGTCAGTCACCGGACGAAGGAGTCCGCTGTCAACGAGCGACTAAAGCATCTCCACGGTGACATCAAATGGATCCCAAGGGTTTGCCTTGATGACAATGATGTCGTTGGCCATGAGTACGGTGGAGGGTTCAAATACGGCGGTGAGTCTGTCTCTCTCTCTCTCTTCCTCTCGGCTCGCCCTTCTCCCTTCTTCTTCCCAGTGCCCACTGCTCTAGTGACGGCTCAATGGGGGTAGAGCTAATGCAGGCAAGGTAAGGTGGGGAGGGGCGAGACTCGTTGCGTATTTATGTAGGGTAAAGGCGAAACGGACGGGTAATGAAATCGAGGAAGTTTCCCCTAGATCTGGTGCGGTTAACCCCGATCTAATTTTATCGCCGATGTGCCCACCTTTTCCTCATTAATTGTAGGAACAGTTACGTCCCATCCGCTGACACCACGTCACGCCCGACCACGGCAGCAACGGGTGTCATTCCATCTCCCCAAAAAATCACCTCAAAAGGCGCGCCAGCCGTTGTCGAGCTGATGGGGGAGACATTCCCCCCACCTTATTCCTTTCAGATGAAGGAACTAGGCGCCGAGCCTATTACGGTCTAGGGGTTCGGAGGCTGGGCCCCTAAGGGTTTCGATAGCTGCTCCAGGGCAACAGAGTTAGGGACGACCGCGGGCGAGCCCACACGGGGCCAAGGGCCAAGCAAGCAAAATGCTTGGGACGCCCTAAGTCATGTTCGAGACTGGCAAGAAGGTCTCCGAATGGCATCCCAGTGTAGGGAGGCACCGAGCCACCGGGGCCCAGCGAACGGCCTCGGCACCCACTAGAGAAACCCTTCGGTACTCTTGGAGTGTGTCTCTAGACCACTAGCGAACGGGGCACGGGCCTCCACTCGGACTCACTCGATAACAGCTCACTAGAAATGCCGTTGCTCGCACCCATCAAGGGTAGCTCGGCATATTCCACCCCTCCTTCTAAATGAAAAGGAAGCGCGAGGGTCGTACGAAAAGCCAGGGGAACCCCTGACTGCCCTTTTGCTCCGTGTAGAGGCTAGGGGGCTCCTCCTGCAACCTTGCCGAGACCCAGCGACCTAGGCTCGTGCACGAGGGGGCTCAGCAAAACAACCCCTCCTTCTGAATGAAAAGGATGCGCAAGGGTTGATTAAAAAGTTAGGGGAACTCCTGACAGCCCTCTCGCTCTGTGCAGAGGCTAGAGAGCTCTTCCTATAGATATGTTGAGACCCCATGACCCAGGCTCGCACCCGAGGGGGGCTCAACAAACAAACCCTCACGCGCGAGCGGCGTTCAAAAAGCCAGAGGAACTCCCGACGGCCTTCTCACTCCGTGTAGAGGCTAGGGGCTCTTCCTGCAACCTTGTCGAGACCCAGCGATCCAGGCTCGCACCCGAATGGGCTCGGCAAACAACCCCTCCATCCAAACAAAAAGAATGTGTGAGGGTTGAACAAAAAAGTCAGGGGGACCCCTAACCGCCCTCTCGCTCTGTGCGGAGGCTCGGGGGCTCCTCCTGTGCCCAAGACAAAGACAAGCGACCTAAGCCCGCGCTAGAAGTTTTGTTATAAACACGATAAAGGGCACCGAGCCCGTTACGGTCTAGGGGTTCAAAGGCTAGGCCCCCTAGGGTTTCGACAGCCGCCCCAGGGCAACAGAGTCAGGGACGACTATGGGCGAGCTCTCGTATGGCCAAGGCCCGAGCGAACGATCGCTTGGGACAGTCCTAAGTCGTGTCCGAGACCGACAGGGAGGTCTCCGAATGGGATCCCACCATAGGGAGGCACCGAGCCACTGGGGCCCAGCGAACGGCCTCAGCACCCACTAGAGAAACCCTCTGGTACTCTTGGAGTGCATCTCTGGACCACTAGCCGGCCCCTAGCGAATGGGGCATGGGCCTCCACTCGGACTTACCCGATAACAGCTCACCGGAGATGTCATCGCTCGCATCCACCAAGGGTAGCCTAGCATATCCCCCCTCCTTCTGAGTGAAAAGAAAGCATGAGGGTCACACAAAAAGTTAGGGGAACCCCTGATCGCCCTTTCGCTCCATGCAGAGGCTCGGAGGCTCTTCCTGCGACCTTACCGAAGCCCCACGACCCAAACTCGCACTTGTGGGCTCGGTAAATACAAGAAAAACTTCTCACTCAATACGAAAAAGCCCCTGGAGGAGTGAATCCACTCCTCCAGGGCCACAGGGGCTACACCCAGCGGGTGCACTCGCGCGCACCCACCAAAACCTAAAAAAACAAATCCCTACAGCGGCAGCCGCAAGCCTAGTCTCGACAAACCCTTAGGGAGAGTGCTCACACTCCCCCTAAGGCTCGGGGGCTACTGTCGGGTACCATAAAACAGGGTACCCTAAGCGTACACCAAAAGAGTCGCTTAAACCCCCTCAACAACAAAGCCAGAAGGTGAGTCGCGGGTTAACCATCGGCCCCGTCCGAGCCCACCGGCTCTTCACCTCGCCTTAGGCCTCGCACGGGAGGTCTCGACGCCCTGACGAATCTCCGCCTCACGTGAGGCCTATCGTGGGAGGCCTCGACAAGGAGCCCAATCTCTGTCTCGCCCGAGGCCCCATGCGTACAGCCTCGAACAAGACAGCAATTCTCCGTATCGCTCGAGGCTAGCTTGGCAAACTTCCCGACAGCGCATCACGTCCTATTAATACGTCAACCACTCCCGCAATCTCAGCCGGATGACGGCTCGACACCACGAAGTGGCCGACAGGACAAGGAATCGCATCAACGCCATACCGGCCAGGACAAGGCATGGCGGGGATTACCGGCCACTGTGTTCTGGCACTGTACCCACGATCAGCGCCTGCACTACACTGTGACCCGTAACCCCCACCCCAAAGACAATGTGGCATGGGAAGTCTAGTCAGGGTCATCATTGCCTCAGAATCAGCGTACAAGGTCAACCGCTCCCTCCGAGCCTCAGCACTCTACGTCAGGGCCTCGGCTATCTCGAGATTCTCGTCTACCGAGACCCCCCACCACGGTTTGGCCTCGGCACCAACCGAGCCTCGGCTTCACGCGTAGTCAACCCACAGTGACCCACACGTCGACTGCCACGTCTGCTTCGAGGTAGCCCTGGAGCTCCCATGACGCACAGGATCGGATGTGACCAACACATCGCCCTAGTACTTCAAGGATGGACCGCTCTGATGGCCATGCCGCCATAGGAACAGGCTATAGGGCTCGGACACGCCGCCTCCGTTCGCACGATGCCGTGTAGTTAGCACGCGTACTACCCTTGTCCCTCCTTCAACTATAAAAGGAAAGGACCTGGGCCATTTCTAGTGGACAAACACACGCGCACACAAAACAACACCCTATAACACACACACTCCCCCGCTGCCTAAGAGCAACGTCTCAAGCAGCCGCACCGCTCCACGCTAAGACTTGGGATTAGCTCATTCTCTCACCCAGCTTGTAACCCCCTACTACAAGCACTTCGGTGCAAGGAATACAAGTTCGATCTCTCAGACTGGATGTAGGGCACCGATTGTCTGAACCAGTATAAGACTTGTGTCTCTTTGCATCACCATCCGGGATTAGGAACACGCAGTCCAAATTTACTAGTTGGTTGAGGACCCCTCGGTCCAAAACACCAACATGTACGTTACTCACCGTAGAATTTGAGCCCAGCATGGGCTCGAAGCGAAGCATAGGTGTCTCGACGTTGAGGTCGTCGAGTGGCTCGGGGCCGACGGAGGGCGTTCCTCCTCCAGTGGGCGCTGGGACAAGTGCCTCCTCGTAGAGGCGGAGTACGCCGAGCTGGTCGGTGACGAAGTCTAGACTTTCGAAGAGAAAGGTCTGGAGCGGCTTGAAGACGGGAGGAACCCACATTCCAATAGGTGGGAGCGTGGGAAACTCCAACGAGCCAAAGCGAATCGTATCACTTGAGCCTGTCATGTCAAAGATGGTGGAAAGATGGGCCATCCGATGACCAAAAGCATGAACACACGATGTCCTCCTCACGGACGGCGCTAACTGTCGGTGCGAAAAGTGACCAACAAGTAAATATTTGTAGTTTTATCGTGCGTTGTGATCGGATGTGGCCTAGCACTCAATAACATATGATTTATACTAGTTCAGGCAACGTGCTCTATGTCTAGTTTTAGTCGGTCGGTGACTTTATTCCTAAACCCAGGTGCTCGAAGTTTGCTGTGGGGTTACAAACGAGTATGGAATGAGAAGGGGGGTGTTAGAGGCCCAATCGGACTATAAACCAAGTGGCCAGAGTGACAGGTGCTCTAATGTGCGCTAAGTATTGGAGAGTATGCTCTGTGTAACTGTTGAGTTCTAGAGCTGTGGAGATGTTCAAATGCTCAGGTTCTCTAGTGCTAGAGAGAGAGCCCGTCCTCCTGTTGAGAGAGAGCGCATTCCCTTTTATAGGTGAAGGGGATAGCCTTATAAGTTAGAGAGAGAGAGAGTACGTGTACTATCTAGTCTTGTTGCTCACGCCATCGGGGTACAAGATGGCTGCCAGCGCCCATAATACTATTTATGCCCAGACGTGTCTGGCAGGCTCTACCGTGTTCGTTTGGCATGCCCCGATGTCACCGTCCTGCAGGTGCGCAGGGCATGGCAGGGTACGACAAACGACGGCGCCCACAATACTGTTCGGGTTTTGACACGCTTAGAAGGTATGGCCTGGTGGCACCGTCCTGCAGGTGCACAGGGTATGGCAGGGTACATTCCTCGGTATTGCGTTTTGACTTGAGTGCCTTACCTTATCTGCTCCGTGTGATCCCTGGGCCTTTACTGAGCGGGCGTCCCTGGTCGGTTGTTCCCAGTCGGTCCCGACCATGTCGGTCGGGGAAGAGCTGCAAGCAGAGGTCCGACGTATCCCCGGTCGGAAAAGGAGGTTGGAGTCGGACTATGTCCCCTCCTTGGCCAGGCCTTACGGTCGGGGACCGGATCGTTCTCTCGGCCTGTCGTTAGGTAACTAGGCCGGCCAAGGAGGCGCGCGTCGTCGCTACGCCGTCTGCTGGACCGAGTTTTTATTGGGAAGCGGGCCCATTGGTGACCCCGGGTTTATGAACCCGACACCCAATATACCTATAAATTCTACATCAAGGGCCTGTTTGGCAGGGCTCTGGCTCATCTGAAAATGGCTCCGGCTCTGGCTCCTCTGGAGGAGCTGAAGCCGTTCTGGAAAACGTTTGGCAAAACGGCTCATTCGCACTAGACGACGTGAACCCACAGCAAGGAGCCGCGCGAAGCTCGTTTTTTAGGCTTCTCCTGCGCAGGCAAAAAATAGCTCCGGCTCTTGACCGACTCCCCATGTGGAGCCCTTTTCAAAAGAGACGTTTGACACAGCTCCTGTAGAAATCAGAGCTGAAGTCCATACTGGAGCCCTGTTAAAGAGGCTCTAAACATTGAGCATGTGAAGTAACAAAGCCATGTTAGATATTCATGTAAAAGGGAGATAAAAAATGGCAATAAAATAAAACAAAATACATGTGAATCAATTTTATTTAGCTACCAAGAATCCGGTTTTACTCTTACATTGATGCTTGACAATGACAGACCGGCAACGTCGCGGTGTCGTTTTGTACTCAAAAGCCATGCTTCTCGCTTAGTAATGCATGCATCTTGTCTGTCATCCTTATCTATCCAAGCCTGTTACCGCTAAAAGGAAATCCCAATAGAAGTCTGCCAAAAAAATCTTACGGAAGCTCGCGCGGAGTGTTTTGTGCGTTTCACCTAATACATTATTGCTCCAATATCTTTCTACCAATATTTTTTTCTGTATACGTACACTAGGCAATAAATGCCGCAAAAACCTACCAAAACAATAACTGCTTTAGTCTTTGTAGGTTAAGAAAACCATGGGCGCATAAAAATATATAAACACGAAAACAAATACTTCTTATAAAAAAGAGGTAAATAACCTACGACCACTCTCAATGACACCAAAATATAGCAAAACAATAGTTTATTCTTCCAAGACCATTGCTGATTATGGGAAAAATCTAATAGATTGCTCATAAAAGATCTTACGAAAGATGGCACAGAGTGTTATTTGGCGTTTCACCTAATACATTATTTCTCCAAAACCTTTCTACTACATATTTATTTTTTCTATATACTATACACTACACAAATAAATGTCGTAAAACCTACTACGATCATCATATCATATCTTCAATCTTTTATGGATTCGGCAAACCATGGGCGCGCAAAAAATATATAATATCTCTAATAAAGAGGAGAAAAATGATCTGCTACCGCTCATAATAAGAACAAATTAGAAGGAAACAAAAGTTTATCTTTGTAAGGCCGTTACAGTAAAGAGAATCCCGACAAATGTGTACCAAAAACTCTTACGGAAGCTGGCGCAAGGCGTCATTAGGCATTTCACCTAATACATTATTATTGCCCTAGTATTTTTCTACTACTTATTAATCATTTTTTCTGTCATTTGCTATACACAAGATGAATAAATGCCGCAACACCCATTGTAGTTGGTGACATAACTTCAATCTTTATAGGTTCTATGGAAACCACGAGCACAAAAAAACATAAAAAAAATAAAAAGAGTATCTCTAATGAAAAGGAAAAATGATCTGCAGACACCAACTAAAACAAACTACAGCAAAAACAAAACAAAAGTTCATGCCCGACAGGAATGTAGGTCTAAGAACACACCAGCACATAATTCCAAACACGTTTGGTTTTATTCGTCACACAAAAAGCAGTCGCAAAAAGGTAAACAAAGAAAAAAAAAAGAATGGCGAAATAAATAAAACCACCTCTGCACCTTCATTGCCTTTCGTCCCTCGATAAGCACGTAAATCAATTTGATTTTTGTTTTCCGTCGTCCTCCTCTGCTTCAAGTCCCTTCTGGCCTTCTTCTCCACCTCCGCCTCGGCGTCGTCGTGCCCTTCGATCTCTCCTCCCATTTCCACGCGGAGGGGAGGCGTCGGCGCAATACAAGGCGGCGCCTTTGCTTCGCCCCTCCCCGTCCCCGGCATGCGGAGCTAGCCTCGCGGCTGGGCCCCACGCCATGCAGACCACCGGGCCCGCATCGCCGGATAAGCCGCCGGCTGTTGAGCTGGAGGCCAAGGTCAAGGTGGAGGAGGGGGCGCAGGAGAAGGAGGAGGACGAGGCGGCGGCGAAGGTGGGCGGCGAGGATGAGGAGGAGGAGGAGGGGGAGGGGGAGCAGGAGGGCAGGGGAGGCAAGCGGCAGCGGCGCGGGCGAGGCGGTGCGGCGGGGGACAGCGCCGTGGCCATGGTGAAGCGGGACCTGCTCGTGCGCTGCTTGACGTGCCCGCTCTGCGACCGCCTGCTCCGCAAGGCCACCACCATCTCCGAGTGCCTGCACACATGTGAGTCCATTCCTGCTCTGCCTTGTCTGCTCCGCCGCCCCGCCGATCCCGGCGGGCTCGAACGCTTGCATCTCTACGACGGTTCTGTGCGTTTCTCTGAGCGTTGCCCGCGACGGCGATTGGATTCGACGGGCGTCCGCCTCGGCCTTGGGGCTGCTCCGGATTTCGTCTCCCGCGGGAGTGCGGGGACGTGGGTCGGCGCCGTCGGCCTCGGCCGTTCCCGGTGACCCGGCGACGCTGTACAGCCTTCTCCTCGTCGCCCATGCGCGATTGCGATTCTCGACGTGCGTGCGTGCGTTCCGGGCCGTGCTGTAGTTTCGCCCCTCAAGTCTCTGACTCCACGTAAATCTAGTTCGAGTTGACCATGTTTGGTAGCTTTCCTTGCTTTCTATTCTTGCCTTATCAGGCTGAGCTGCAATTCTGTTTATTGATGAATCGTGATGCAATATTGCATCAATGCTGGGCTTCAGCATGTGCATTTTACGTGGACTTGGATTCCAGTGCTGTTGATTGGCCATCTTTTCCCCCAACCCTTGAAATGCTTTGGCTCCTGTTGACATAATGTTCAGGAGGACGTTATGTAAGCCTCCGGTGCTGTGATTTGAGTTGCTAGTCAGTTTGAGTTCATGGTTAACATTACTCCCCCTCTAGGTGTTCAGTGTGAGTTCAACGAATGTTGGCCTGTAATCAGTGGAGCTGTACACAAAAACTTTTGAGGCCACAATGTGCAATCATAGACTGTAAATAGTTGAAACTACTTGATTACTCTGCATGTGTGAGTGGATTGGTTCAACTGTTCATGCTGTGTGTGCTTTTGAAATAGTAGGATCGATATGAATCTCATGTTATATGGTACATGCTGGTACAAATATCGATCCGTCTTGTTATTTTGCATTGTATCATTTCACATCTCATGATATGGGTATATTTCAGTATGGAACATTCTTAATGTTTTCAATCGGAAAGAACTTCTGTGAAATGAAGCATCGTGTTGTGCCTTATTGAAATTCTTTATATTGTGAAGTTCTCACCTCTATTTTCCTTGTGTCCTTTGTGTTATGCAGTTTGTAGAAAGTGTATTTATAACAAGCTCAATGATGAGGATCTTGACCACTGTCCAGTATGTAACATTGATCTGGGCTGCACTCCAGTCGACAAGCTTAGGTATTTTTCTCCTGACCCTTCTCTTTATGCAACTGTAGTGAGCAACTGGAATTTTAGTTCTATGACAAATGTTTTTCTTTGCTAAATATTCTTTTACTTTTCTTACTTCTAAGATAAGATACATGTTTCAGCACTACTTGACTTCACAACGAAGTTTCCTTGATTCCGTGCTGTTAGCATCTATTTCCATTGGATAGCAAGATGGCAGAACAAAAGCTTTGCCACAAAATCATCGTATTTGATAGTTGCTCTAAATTGCAGATAGTAACGAACAAAATTAGATAACGGAGCTACAACTCTACAGTTTGAAGTAATTTAGAATTTAGAGTGATCTTTTGGAAATGTTGCACTCCAGAGAATAGTATATATTCTCTGCTATCGAGCATACTAGCTTATCTCAAGTATAAGATATTCCTGTAGCTTGCTTTCTTGAATCCTCTGCGGTTCATGCCAAAGAAATGCATAGTGGTACGAAATGTTCCACTTACCATGAAGCTCTCAAATAAGAATTCCTGTGAATCTCCTGCCAGAAACACATTCTGTGATTGACAGCTGGTGTTCATTCTTATCTATTGTCATTTTGAGCTTTGCTAACACCAAAGCATAGCTATCATTACACCGCTGTGTTTTCTGGGCGTCTTCACATCCATTTGTTCTTAACAAAGTGTAGGTTTCTATTTATGAGACTTCACTGTGTGTTATTAGGTCAAAGGAATGCTTGTCTTCTGAAACCCAGTTGAATGTTTCTATTGGCTATTTGATCAAGATAGTTTCCCTTTCTTCATCATGCTACTCTTCTGATTTAGGGAAGAATTTCAGTGGATGCAGTTTTACCTGTTAGCTTCTATCTTTTGCCCTCTTATTCTAACTTTTTGATGTATTGATTTCAGAGCTGATCACAATATACAAGATGTGAGGTCAAAAGTTTTTCCATTCAAAAGGAAGAAGGTTAACGCTGAAGAAGCCGAATCTCCCATTACGCTACCTGTTAAAGTTAAAGAGAGGTCTATCTCATCATTGGTGGTCAATACACCTAGGGTAGCCCTAGCAGCTTCGACAAGGAGGCGAACAAGAGCGGTTACCAGGAAGGCTGCCGCATTACGTGGCCTTGGTCCTATCATTGTGGATCCTTTAAAAAAGGATAATGATAACTCGAATAAGCAAACTGATAATTCAAGCTTGCTAGATAGCTTGAGCAAAATACCTCAAACAAGAAGACAGGTAATCAAACACTCGAGCATTCTAATTATATCATACCTGTTATGTATCTTTGGAGTATGCATGAATGTGTATCAGAATGGAACAATGGAAGAATGACGAATTTGACGCTAACATTTGCAGTTATTGTCGAATGGGGACACATCAAGTCATCCCTCTGTTAAAGATAAAGCAGGTGATAATAAGGACTTGGATAAGTCTGAGCTCTGGAAACCTTTGAATTGTCTTGTAGAGGCTGCAGGCAAAACAAAGACTCCGACAAGTGCACAAAGTCCAGCTTTGAAGGGAAATAAGCCCAGAGAATCTCCCAGTAGCGAACATTCTAGCAGAACAGAGGCTAGGGAGCCTCTTCAGAAGTCCAAAGCTGAAGATGACAAAAGCGACGATCCTGAGCCAATAGTGCTGCTTAGAAAGAGAGGGCGGCCTGCCCGGAAGAGGAAAGGCCCCCTACCTGAAACAAATGCAGCTTCCACTGCTACAGCTATCCAGGCCAGGAAGGCATTGAGCCCAATATGGTTTTCATTGATTGCCTCGTTTGACCAGTAAGTCGTATCATAGTATCAGCTGTCATACTTTAGTCGAAGCAATATATTAGATGTAATCCATCCCTGATCTTCTGTTACATAATTGTTTCCAGGAAAGGCAACCCTCCTTTGCCTCAGATACCTGCCCACTATTTGAGAATAAAGTGAGCTCATATTACTTTGTTCTGCTACTGATGCACTAGTGGTTCTGATTTTGATATTAATAATTTTGAAACCTGCATCCAGAATTGAAGTTCTTGGCATTGAATCATTATCGTAACTCAAAGTGGCCATAGAACAAGTTATTCTATGGCCAGTTGCAGAACAAACTTCTCTATATATAAATAAAAGAGAAGCATGAAGCAGGGAAAAAGAAACTAGAACTTCTGTAAGAACTTAGAAATGAATACTACTATGTTTTTCATTGGTCATAGCTGATGGTGTCACCCACAAATGCATGTCTCAGCCTAACTTAAATACATAATGCTAGTAACCTCGAAACTGTAACCTGTGTGATGCATAAGACTACATTTTTTTTTATTTTCAATTTAGCTATCAGTTTCATATTTTTTTGGTCCCTGGAATCAAATAGGGCGGTTAGTCTGTTAGTCAGGGGCTTCTTAACTGCTCTCACTCCACAATGCATTATATGCAAGCACATTAGTTAGCTCAGCTGAGCACGTGTGATCCTCAGTAATAATCTAGAAACATATCATAATTTGATTGTGACCACAATGTCGCTAGCTATTTGTTTTATTTAACTAAAGAATCTTTAAGTTATGTCAAATGTGGCTAATACATTGCCAAGTGACAGGGATGGGAGCTTACCCGCATCATCCATCCAAAGGTACATTATGCAGAAGCTCAGCCTTCTAAGCGAATCTGAGGTAAGATTCCTACCATTCTATGTTTTGTAGTGACTATTTTATTCTGTGCTTATTTTTCTTAACGCGGTCCTGAATTATCTAAGCAGTCCATAGAGTTTGTAGCTAAAGATGCTTCTTAGATAATTGTTAGCACCGGTACATGTTGGCATGTTCCAGAATTGATTACATCTCATCTTAGAAATAGAGGTGAAATTACACGTCTGATCTTAGCGTTTCTTATCACCTTGTATGGGAGCAATGCCATGGCACTGGCAGAGATAGTCCGACTGTTCTCTCCGTTGCAGTTAGGATGTGCATTTCTTGCGCAGAAAGTCCTATGTCCCCACTGTTTTAGGCACCTTTCAGTTTTAATATTTCTTTTAGCGTTACAATTTGTCTGAACAGTTCTGTTTATACAGGTTGAAATAAGGTGCTGTGGGCAGACAGTGAACCTCGGGCAACCTGTGCGCAACTTGGTGGAGCGGTGGCTAAGGGTTGGCCCGGCACGCCCACTGCACACGGTGATAGGCTCCTCTGGGGGAGATTATGTGATGGTGATAAGCTATGGGCGGCCAAAGTCTGCGTCTTCTTAAAAACGGACCGTCGTCGACCTGGCTCGCGATCTCGTAGTTAGAACAAAGGTTGCTCCGCCGCCAGGGAAGAGGCCATCATCAGAGTTAAAGGGTTTGAGTGTCATATATACTCAACAGCGTAGCTGGCTGCTCTGCCTCAGCAGCTCATCCTCTCACCGATGCTTCTAGATTATGCTCTGTTCTTCAAGAATCTGTTTGTTTGTTCGTTCGTTGTTACCATACATACATATGTGCTGAAAGTTGCTGTAATTTGGGATTTGGTAGGCTGTGAGAATTGACGTTTAGGTTGGATAAACAGTGGCGAGATTGTTAACCTGAACTTAGGTTGGCGATGAGTTTCTACATGGGAGAGTGCTGCTGCTTCAGTTTTTTTCCTTGTTGAAGAAAAAAAAAAAAAACATAATGTAGTTCCTTTATTTGTCCTGAACTAAACTGCCCTAATATCCAGCTGTGACTGGTTTGGATCTTTATATATATATATATACCCTCTACAATTACATTTTCAGTATTGAAGGTTTGCAACCTGATGCTGTATTACACCATCTCCGGCATGACCAAATGGTACTTGTAGCATCTTTGTTCAGTCATGCACATGAAAAGTTTTGTGGGGTTTGCTATTCTCTTTCTGTCAAAAGGTGTACTAGCAGATCTTGAATTCTTGATAAGTGATGACCACATTGCCTTTTCTGACCGTCCGGCCGGCGATGCGCTGCACAGCCTGCAGAATCTGCATGCGCTTCAGTTTCAGCACGAACAAAATGCATGAACGCGGCCAGTGAGCCGGAGGGCGTTTCTGTCCAGGTTTTTTTTTGGTGGCAACCGTTGACTGGGTGAGCAGTTGGGGGATTGTGCTACCTCACCCAACATGCAAAGCGTCCCAGCAAATGAACTGAATTTCGAGTGGCTACGTTCGAAATCTATCCTTTTTTTTTTTTTGCTAAATTCAAACTTAAAGGCGTTTCTAACCCTTCGTTGGGAACTAGCGCAAGTTTGCATCGACCTAGGAGGATTTATGTATTCTCATATAAGCACAGGAGTACAAAAGATTACATGAGGTCCGGCCAAAAACTAAACAAGCGTGGGATTTTTGTCTGGCTCACGCAAGGCCACCAGACGTCCGATTCCTATGACTATGGTCAGGATGTTTTGCCTGGCAGGGAGCTGCCAGCCAGGTCGTCATTCAAATACGTAGGGCGAGTTTAGGTTGGCAAGCAATCCTGGCCTTAGGCATCCAAAATCAGACGCCTCCAGCCATGCCTAGGCCAGTAAGTTTTTGGAAGCATCAAACCAAACATGCCCGTAGAGTGTAGAGATGCCAATCAATGACCACCGGTGCAAACTAGGCCAATCAATGACCGTTGATGCAATCTATAATTTTTACGTATTTGGGATCCAAGATCCCTTGGATGCATGGAAGGAGGGAGGGCCAATGAAAAGAGAACAGGAAAATTCTTCTTGCAACACAACATATGAAAGGGAAAATATTTGCTCAAACTACTTTCTCGGTGGAATCGTGAAGACCCCCCTAGAAAAACATAGTTAGGAGTTTTCAAAAAATCTAAAACGATGCACATCCATAATGCACCTATAGATATATATTGCCGCCAAATTTGAGATTCAAACTCATTTTATAAAAAAAACATTATGAAAATAACAAATTTCAGCTGTATATATGCACCAGGAGATAGAGCAATAAACTTGCTGAAGTTTATCCTAACGGTCAGGCGCCTGGACGTTCAGCCCTAGGCCCGCATCCGAACGCAGCTCCCCGCGCCTGTTCCGTGCCGCACGCCCCGCCCGCTCGGATTCCACGCTGCTCGAACGATTCGCCCCACCCACGTTGCTCGTCCCCACGCGAGCCCATGCCATTCGAACATCACCAGCATCGAGAAGAGGATGAGACACCGAGGCGAAGCAACAGAAGGCGAGGAGAAAGATGCAACACCTGATCTACTTTTGAAACATCCAAATAAAACATTTGCAACATATGTTCGAAACAGTTGAAACACTTGCAACATACGTCTGAAACACTTATAAAAACACTTAAAAACGCTTGAAAAAAGCCATTGCAAAATATATGTAACATCCAAATAAAACACATGCAATATATGTGTGAAACACATGCAACATCTAGATAAACACACTTGCAAACATACGTCTGAATTTTTTTCAAAAAATCTAAAACGATGCGCATCCATAATGCACCTGTCGATATATATTGCCGCCAATTTGAGATTCAAACTCATTTTATAAAAAATATTACGAAAATAACAAATTTCAGCTACGTATATGCACTAGGAGAGAGCGCAATAAACTTGCTGAAGTTTATCCGAAGAATAAGAAAACAAAATTATCTCCGAGCTCCATCCTATTTTCCCCTCTGTCGGGTACCATAAAAAGGGTCCCCTAAGCCAAAACCGAAAAAATCGCTTAGACCCTATCAAAAATCAAAGCCAAGAGACAACTACTGGCTAACCCCCCCACCTTGTCCGAGGCAATCGATTCTCCGCCTCGCTCGAGGCCTCGCACGAAAGGCCTCGGACGGGGTACCGATTCTCCGTCTCGCTCGAGGCCTCGCACGTAAGGCCTCGGACGAGTAACCGATTCTCCACCTCGCTCGAGGCCTCACACGAAAGGCCTCGGACGGGGTACCGATTCTCCGCCTCGCTCGAGGCCTCTCACATAAGGCCTCGGACGAGTAACCGATTCTCAATCTCGCTCGAGGCCCCGTAGGTAAGGCCTCGGACGGGGAACCGATTCTCCGTCTCGCTCGAGGCCGGCTCGGCGACAGCCCCGTCGCCTCCGCCTCGATCGATCTCCCTGACAGAACGTCACGTCCAATTAAACATGACCAACCACTCCCACGACGTCAGCCGGACGACGGCTCGACACAACGGAGTGGCCGACGAGATAGGAAGTCGCATCAACACCATGCCGTCCGGGATGGGACGGGGCAGGGGTTACCGGCCGCTGTACTCGGTACTGTGCCCACGACTGACGCTCGCACTGCACTGTGCTACTTAACCCCTGCTCTAGGAACAACGCGGCGTGGGGAGTCAAGTCCGGGTACCTGTAGCCTCGGAATCAGTGTGTAGGACCAACTGCTCCCTCCGGGCCTCGGCAATCTACTTCAGGGTCTCGGCAGCCTTGGGATTCGCGCCCGCCGAGCCCCCCACGATGGCTCGGCCTCAGCACCAACTGAGCCTCGGCTTTTTACACTATCAACACACAGCGACCGGCACATCGTCCGCCATACCCCGCGTCAAGCTATCACTAGAGCTCCCACGTCGCACAGGCTCGGGTGTGACCGGCGCGTTGCACCAGTGCATCAAGGACAGGACCGCTCCGTCGACCATGCCGCCACAGTGACAAGCTACAGGGCTCAGAAACGCCACCTCCGCTCATAGGACGCCGCGTAGCAAACACATGTATTACCCCTATCCCCCCTTCAACTATAATAGGGAGAGATCGGGGCCATTTCTAAGGAGGCAGACACGCACAGACAGACGAGGACATACGAGATAGACGAACACGCACACACACACATTCACTTCCTCACCGCGAGAGATCAACATCTCAAGCAACCCACGCCGTTCCACGCAGAGACCTGGGGCTAGTTCCCTCTCTCGCCTTGCTTGTAAACCCCTACTACAAGCACCTCGGTGCAAGGAATACAAGATCGATCTCTTAGACTGGACGTAGGGCACCTATTGCCTGAACCAGTATAAACCTTGTGTCTCTTTGCATCACCATCCAGGATTAGGGGCACGCAGTACATTTTCACTAGTTGGTTGAGGGCCCGCCGGTCTAAAACACCGACAGTTGGCGCGCCAGGTAGGGGATCTACTGCGTGTCATCTTTGTCATCCCGACAAGTTCCGGATGGCAGACCCCGTGCGACCACTGCGTCTTGGCGTGATAATCTGGTTCGGGAGCCTAGAGTTCATGTCTCTAGGACATGAGTATGATATGGTACTCCTCTCACCTAGAGTCCCACCAACCGTCGACGACGTCACGCACCGGCAGCCCAGGCACAGACGGTGCTCGGGCCGCCGCTCTTGTCACGCTCGCCAGGCGCAACGTGAGCGGGACCACCCCGACCCCGCGCAAGCTCAGGGCGGCACGCCGCACTCCACCGGTATCCCATGCCTAGCTGTTGGCACAGGGTCCCTGGTTGGGGATCTGTCTAGCCTGAGCCTAGACAAGGGAAAGGCGCCGGTGGCGCGCAGCGATGCCCCATCATCAAGCTCTGCCCCGCCACCTCCTGAGGAGTCGACTCCGGCAGAGTAAGGTCCGACAATGGCACCATCCCCGTACCCCTTCGGGTTGAGAAATGTCGCCGCCACCTATGCTTCTGCCTATGCTTTCGCTCACGCGGAGCCCTCAGGACGCCACCAACGCTTCGCCCTCGACTTCGACGCCATGACTTCGACCCACACCCACGCTGACTCCTCGAATGAGGATGAGGTGTGGGCCAAAGCGGACTTCTTCGGGCTCCATGACCCTGAAGCCATGCGCCGCTTCCTAGTCGCGAGCGACTACTGCTTCGGCTACTCCGACTCTGATGACGAAGGCACTTACAACCCCACTCGTGAGTGCTTCCACGTCGAACTTGGGATGCCAAGCATGGGCGATGAGGACGAAGGGGCAGGATCTCGCTCCCCCGCCCCCCGAAGGGGTAGGCGGCGCCGCACCTCCACACGTCGAGCCCCGGGCAGCGCGGAACGAGAACCTTGCCCCCGAGCAACTTCGACGCCCGGACCTGGAGCAGCTCCGTGAGCTTCAGGCCAAGGTCGAACAAGACCGACTCCTTCTACAGCAGCTCTGAGACACTCTCGAGCAGGAGCAGCGGGGTCGCGGTGATGGCGGAGCAGCCCGGCGGAGGGCCCACGACGTCCACCGCCGCATCAACAACGACGAAGGGGACGATGAACCCCCTATCTTCCATCGCGCTAGCCAGAACGTCGCGGCAGCGGTGATGCTGCTCCGAACGATGCTCGAGCCCTCTACCACGGAGGGGCAATGAGCCCATGGCGAGCTCCGAGACCTCCTTGAGACTGCCGCGGTGCAGCAGGCCGAGAGTTCTGCCTCTCGACGGCGTGGAGGTGCCTCAGAACTTCCCATGGCACCACCTCGGTAGGATAGGGAGGCCTCGGTTCGTCCCGAGCCCGCTCGGGCACCAACGGCCAACAGGGTCCCCTCGGTGCATGATCGCCTCGGTGACCGACACGAGGCGCAAGGCGACCACGATGTGGTCAGCAGGCGACGGCGCCACGACAATGAGGGGCCCGCCCAAGGCTACCATCCACACTGAGGTGGCCGCTACGATAGTGGGGAGGACCGCAGTCCTTCTCCTGAGCTACCTGGCCCTCGAGTCTTTAGCAGAGCTATCCGCGCTGCTCATTTCCTGGCCCGGTTTCGACAACCAGCCAACCTCATGAAGTACAATGGCGAGACCAATCCCGAACTTTGGCTGGCCGACTACTGCCTGGCTTGTCAGCTAGGCGGCGCGGACGATGACCTGCTCATCATCCGCAACCTCCCGTTGTTCCTGTCAGACTCGGCACGAGCCTGGCTCGAACACCTCCCTCCCTCGTAGATCCACAACTAGCACGACTTGGTAAGGGTCTTTGTTGGGAATTTCTAGGGCACATACGTGCGCCTTGGGAACTCCTGGGACCTCAAGAGTTGTCGCCAGGGGCCGGATGAGTCTCTCTGAGACTTCATCCGACGCTTCCCCAAGCAATGCACCGAGTTGCCAAGCGTCGGTGACTCAGAAATTGTCCAGGCTTTCCTCTCCGGCACCACCTGCCGTGACCTAGTCCGAGAGTTAGGCCGGAACATGCCAACCTCGACGGCCATGCTCCTCGACATTGCCACCAACTTCGCCTCGGGCGAAGAGGCTGTTGGAGCCATCTTCCCTGACAATGAAGCCAAGGGGAAGCGGAGGGACGAGGCCCCTGAAGCCTCGGCTCCCCACCTCCCCAAGAAAAAGAAGAAGGGTCACCAAGGGAAGCAAGAAGTCCTCGAGGCCAGCCTAGTCACGGCCGCAGAGCGCAAGAACCCCCGAGGCCCCAGAGGCCCCGGGCTCTTCGACGATATGCTTAAGAAACCTTGCCCTTACCACCAGGGCCCGGTAAAGCACACCCTCAAAGAGTGCACCATGCTCCGGCGTTACTACGCCAAGCTCAGGCTCCCCGGCGACGATGCCAAGATGAGGGACGCCGACGATAGGGACAACGACAAGGACGACAGGTTCCCCGAGGTGCACAACGCCTTCATGATCTTTGGCGGGCCTTTGGCGTGCCTCATGGCACGCCAGCGAAAGAGGGAATGCTGGGAGGTCTTCTCGGTGAAGGTGGCCACTCCCCGGTACCTCGACTGGTCTTAGGAGGTGATCACCTTTGATCAGGATGACCACCCCGATTATATCCCAAACCCCGGGCAGTACCCACTTGTCGTCGACCCCATCATCGGCAACACCCGGCTCACCAAGGTGTTGATGGACGGAGGCAGCGGCCTCAACATCCTCTACACCAACACCCTAGAGCTCCTTGAGCTCGACCAGGCACAGCTCCGAGGCGATGCCGCGCCTTTCCACGGCATCATGCTGAGGAAATGTACGTGACCCCTCGGGCGCATCGACCTGCCCGTCTTCTTCGGTACTCCTTCCAACTACTGCAAGGCGGTCCTCACCTTCGAGGTGGTTGGGTTCAAGGGAATGTACCACGCCATCCTAGGGCGGCCATGCTACGCCAAGTTCATGGCGGTCCCCAACTACACCTACCTCAAGCTCAAGATGCCGGGCCCCAACGGCGTCATCACTGTCGAGTCCACGTACGAACATGCATACGACTACGACGTTGAATGCATCGAGTACGCCGAGGCTCTCGTGGAGGCTGAGACCCTCATCGTCAACCTCGACTGGCTTGGTAGCGAGGCGCCTGACTCCAAGCGTCGTGCTGGGACTTTCGAGCCCACGGAGGCCGTCAAGCTCATCCCGGTCGACCCCATCTGCCCCGACGGCCGGGCGCTGAGGATCAGCGCCACCCTCGACATCAAATAGGAAGCCGTGCTCGTCGACTTTCTTTGCGCGAATGCCGATGTATTCGCGTGGAGTCCCTCGGACATGCCGGGCATACCGAGGGAGGTCGCCGAGCATGCCTTGGACATCCGGGCCGGCTCCAGACCGGTGAAGCAGTGCCTGCGCTGATTCGATGAGGAAAAGCACAGGGCCATCGGCGAGGAGGTGCAGAAGCTTTTGGCGGCCGGATTCATCAAGGAAGTGTCCCATCCGGAGTGGAAAATGTGTGTAGACTACACCAGTCTAAATAAAGCATGTCTAAAAGTCCCTTTCCCATTACCTCGAATCGACCAAATCATTGATTCCACTGCGGGATGCGAAACCCTATCTTTCCTTGATGCGTATTCCGGTTACCATCAAATCAAGATGAAAGAGTCCGACCAGCTCGTGACTTCTTTCATCACACCATTTGGCATGTACTGCTATGTGACTATGTCATTCGGCCTCAGAAATGCAGGGGCCACATACCAGCGGTGCATGACCCAGGTCTTTGGCGAGCACATCGGGTGGACCGTCGAGGCCTATGTGGACGACATCATGGTCAAGTCCAGGAAGGCCGGTGATCTTGTCGATGACTTGGAAATAGCCTTCAGATGCCTCAGAGAGAAGCGCATCAAGCTCAACCCCGAGAAGTGTATCTTCGGGGTCCCCCGAGGCATGCTCTTAGGGTTAATAGTCTCGGAACGTGGCATCGAGGCCAACCCGGAGAAGGTCTCGGCCATGACCAACATGGGGCCAATCTGAGACCTCAAGGGAGTATAGAGGGTCATGGGATGCCTTGTGGCCCTGAGCCGCTTCATCCCATGCCTTAGCGAAAAAGGCTTGCCTCTGTACCGCCTCTTGAGAAAATCCGAACGCTTTTCTTGGACCCCCGAGGCCGAGGAAGCCCTCGCCAAGCTCAAGGCATTACTCACCAATCCTCCTGTCCTGGTACCACCGGCCAAGGATGAGGCCCTCTTACTCTACGTCGCCGCAATGACCCTGGTGGTCAGCGCGACCGTGGTGGTTGAGAGGCAGGAGGAAGGGCATGCTCTGCCCATCCAACGACCTATTTACTTCATCAACGAAGTGCTCTCCAAAACCAAGACACGCTACCCCCACATCTAGAAACTAATCTACGCCATAGTCTTGGCTCGACGCAAGCTGTGTCACTACTTCGAGTCCCACCCGATGACCGTGGTGTCATCTTTCCCCTTGGGAGAGACAATCCATAATCAGGAGGCCTCGGGTAGGATAGCCAAGTGGGCCATCGAACTCATGGGGGAAGCCCTATCTTTTGTGCCTTGGAAAGCAATTAAATCCCAGGTCTTGGCTGTGCGCTAAGTATTGGAGAGTATGCTCTGTGTAACTGTTGAGTTCTAGAGCTGTGGAGATGTTCAAATGCTCAGGTTCTCTAGTGCTAGAGAGAGAGCCCGTCCTCCTGTTGAGAGAGAGCGCATTCCCTTTTATAGGTGAAGGGGATAGCCTTATAAGTTAGAGAGAGAGAGAGTACGTGTACTATCTAGTCTTGTTGCTCACGCCATCGGGGTACAAGATGGCTGCCAGCGCCCATAATACTATTTATGCCCAGACGTGTCTGGCAGGCTCTACCGTGTTCGTTTGGCATGCCCCGATGTCACCGTCCTGCAGGTGCGCAGGGCATGGCAGGGTACGACAAACGACGGCGCCCACAATACTGTTCGGGTTTTGACACGCTTAGAAGGTATGGCCTGGTGGCACCGTCCTGCAGGTGCACAGGGTATGGCAGGGTACATTCCTCGGTATTGCGTTTTGACTTGAGTGCCTTACCTTATCTGCTCCGTGTGATCCCTGGGCCTTTACTGAGCGGGCGTCCCTGGTCGGTTGTTCCCAGTCGGTCCCGACCATGTCGGTCGGGGAAGAGCTGCAAGCAGAGGTCCGACGTATCCCCGGTCGGAAAAGGAGGTTGGAGTCGGACTATGTCCCCTCCTTGGCCAGGCCTTACGGTCGGGGACCGGATCGTTCTCTCGGCCTGTCGTTAGGTAACTAGGCCGGCCAAGGAGGCGCGCGTCGTCGCTACGCCGTCTGCTGGACCGAGTTTTTATTGGGAAGCGGGCCCATTGGTGACCCCGGGTTTATGAACCCGACACCCAATATACCTATAAATTCTACATCAAGGGCCTGTTTGGCAGGGCTCTGGCTCATCTGAAAATGGCTCCGGCTCTGGCTCCTCTGGAGGAGCTGAAGCCGTTCTGGAAAACGTTTGGCAAAACGGCTCATTCGCACTAGACGACGTGAACCCACAGCAAGGAGCCGCGCGAAGCTCGTTTTTTAGGCTTCTCCTGCGCAGGCAAAAAATAGCTCCGGCTCTTGACCGACTCCCCATGTGGAGCCCTTTTCAAAAGAGACGTTTGACACAGCTCCTGTAGAAATCAGAGCTGAAGTCCATACTGGAGCCCTGTTAAAGAGGCTCTAAACATTGAGCATGTGAAGTAACAAAGCCATGTTAGATATTCATGTAAAAGGGAGATAAAAAATGGCAATAAAATAAAACAAAATACATGTGAATCAATTTTATTTAGCTACCAAGAATCCGGTTTTACTCTTACATTGATGCTTGACAATGACAGACCGGCAACGTCGCGGTGTCGTTTTGTACTCAAAAGCCATGCTTCTCGCTTAGTAATGCATGCATCTTGTCTGTCATCCTTATCTATCCAAGCCTGTTACCGCTAAAAGGAAATCCCAATAGAAGTCTGCCAAAAAAATCTTACGGAAGCTCGCGCGGAGTGTTTTGTGCGTTTCACCTAATACATTATTGCTCCAATATCTTTCTACCAATATTTTTTTCTGTATACGTACACTAGGCAATAAATGCCGCAAAAACCTACCAAAACAATAACTGCTTTAGTCTTTGTAGGTTAAGAAAACCATGGGCGCATAAAAATATATAAACACGAAAACAAATACTTCTTATAAAAAAGAGGTAAATAACCTACGACCACTCTCAATGACACCAAAATATAGCAAAACAATAGTTTATTCTTCCAAGACCATTGCTGATTATGGGAAAAATCTAATAGATTGCTCATAAAAGATCTTACGAAAGATGGCACAGAGTGTTATTTGGCGTTTCACCTAATACATTATTTCTCCAAAACCTTTCTACTACATATTTATTTTTTCTATATACTATACACTACACAAATAAATGTCGTAAAACCTACTACGATCATCATATCATATCTTCAATCTTTTATGGATTCGGCAAACCATGGGCGCGCAAAAAATATATAATATCTCTAATAAAGAGGAGAAAAATGATCTGCTACCGCTCATAATAAGAACAAATTAGAAGGAAACAAAAGTTTATCTTTGTAAGGCCGTTACAGTAAAGAGAATCCCGACAAATGTGTACCAAAAACTCTTACGGAAGCTGGCGCAAGGCGTCATTAGGCATTTCACCTAATACATTATTATTGCCCTAGTATTTTTCTACTACTTATTAATCATTTTTTCTGTCATTTGCTATACACAAGATGAATAAATGCCGCAACACCCATTGTAGTTGGTGACATAACTTCAATCTTTATAGGTTCTATGGAAACCACGAGCACAAAAAAACATAAAAAAAATAAAAAGAGTATCTCTAATGAAAAGGAAAAATGATCTGCAGACACCAACTAAAACAAACTACAGCAAAAACAAAACAAAAGTTCATGCCCGACAGGAATGTAGGTCTAAGAACACACCAGCACATAATTCCAAACACGTTTGGTTTTATTCGTCACACAAAAAGCAGTCGCAAAAAGGTAAACAAAGAAAAAAAAAAGAATGGCGAAATAAATAAAACCACCTCTGCACCTTCATTGCCTTTCGTCCCTCGATAAGCACGTAAATCAATTTGATTTTTGTTTTCCGTCGTCCTCCTCTGCTTCAAGTCCCTTCTGGCCTTCTTCTCCACCTCCGCCTCGGCGTCGTCGTGCCCTTCGATCTCTCCTCCCATTTCCACGCGGAGGGGAGGCGTCGGCGCAATACAAGGCGGCGCCTTTGCTTCGCCCCTCCCCGTCCCCGGCATGCGGAGCTAGCCTCGCGGCTGGGCCCCACGCCATGCAGACCACCGGGCCCGCATCGCCGGATAAGCCGCCGGCTGTTGAGCTGGAGGCCAAGGTCAAGGTGGAGGAGGGGGCGCAGGAGAAGGAGGAGGACGAGGCGGCGGCGAAGGTGGGCGGCGAGGATGAGGAGGAGGAGGAGGGGGAGGGGGAGCAGGAGGGCAGGGGAGGCAAGCGGCAGCGGCGCGGGCGAGGCGGTGCGGCGGGGGACAGCGCCGTGGCCATGGTGAAGCGGGACCTGCTCGTGCGCTGCTTGACGTGCCCGCTCTGCGACCGCCTGCTCCGCAAGGCCACCACCATCTCCGAGTGCCTGCACACATGTGAGTCCATTCCTGCTCTGCCTTGTCTGCTCCGCCGCCCCGCCGATCCCGGCGGGCTCGAACGCTTGCATCTCTACGACGGTTCTGTGCGTTTCTCTGAGCGTTGCCCGCGACGGCGATTGGATTCGACGGGCGTCCGCCTCGGCCTTGGGGCTGCTCCGGATTTCGTCTCCCGCGGGAGTGCGGGGACGTGGGTCGGCGCCGTCGGCCTCGGCCGTTCCCGGTGACCCGGCGACGCTGTACAGCCTTCTCCTCGTCGCCCATGCGCGATTGCGATTCTCGACGTGCGTGCGTGCGTTCCGGGCCGTGCTGTAGTTTCGCCCCTCAAGTCTCTGACTCCACGTAAATCTAGTTCGAGTTGACCATGTTTGGTAGCTTTCCTTGCTTTCTATTCTTGCCTTATCAGGCTGAGCTGCAATTCTGTTTATTGATGAATCGTGATGCAATATTGCATCAATGCTGGGCTTCAGCATGTGCATTTTACGTGGACTTGGATTCCAGTGCTGTTGATTGGCCATCTTTTCCCCCAACCCTTGAAATGCTTTGGCTCCTGTTGACATAATGTTCAGGAGGACGTTATGTAAGCCTCCGGTGCTGTGATTTGAGTTGCTAGTCAGTTTGAGTTCATGGTTAACATTACTCCCCCTCTAGGTGTTCAGTGTGAGTTCAACGAATGTTGGCCTGTAATCAGTGGAGCTGTACACAAAAACTTTTGAGGCCACAATGTGCAATCATAGACTGTAAATAGTTGAAACTACTTGATTACTCTGCATGTGTGAGTGGATTGGTTCAACTGTTCATGCTGTGTGTGCTTTTGAAATAGTAGGATCGATATGAATCTCATGTTATATGGTACATGCTGGTACAAATATCGATCCGTCTTGTTATTTTGCATTGTATCATTTCACATCTCATGATATGGGTATATTTCAGTATGGAACATTCTTAATGTTTTCAATCGGAAAGAACTTCTGTGAAATGAAGCATCGTGTTGTGCCTTATTGAAATTCTTTATATTGTGAAGTTCTCACCTCTATTTTCCTTGTGTCCTTTGTGTTATGCAGTTTGTAGAAAGTGTATTTATAACAAGCTCAATGATGAGGATCTTGACCACTGTCCAGTATGTAACATTGATCTGGGCTGCACTCCAGTCGACAAGCTTAGGTATTTTTCTCCTGACCCTTCTCTTTATGCAACTGTAGTGAGCAACTGGAATTTTAGTTCTATGACAAATGTTTTTCTTTGCTAAATATTCTTTTACTTTTCTTACTTCTAAGATAAGATACATGTTTCAGCACTACTTGACTTCACAACGAAGTTTCCTTGATTCCGTGCTGTTAGCATCTATTTCCATTGGATAGCAAGATGGCAGAACAAAAGCTTTGCCACAAAATCATCGTATTTGATAGTTGCTCTAAATTGCAGATAGTAACGAACAAAATTAGATAACGGAGCTACAACTCTACAGTTTGAAGTAATTTAGAATTTAGAGTGATCTTTTGGAAATGTTGCACTCCAGAGAATAGTATATATTCTCTGCTATCGAGCATACTAGCTTATCTCAAGTATAAGATATTCCTGTAGCTTGCTTTCTTGAATCCTCTGCGGTTCATGCCAAAGAAATGCATAGTGGTACGAAATGTTCCACTTACCATGAAGCTCTCAAATAAGAATTCCTGTGAATCTCCTGCCAGAAACACATTCTGTGATTGACAGCTGGTGTTCATTCTTATCTATTGTCATTTTGAGCTTTGCTAACACCAAAGCATAGCTATCATTACACCGCTGTGTTTTCTGGGCGTCTTCACATCCATTTGTTCTTAACAAAGTGTAGGTTTCTATTTATGAGACTTCACTGTGTGTTATTAGGTCAAAGGAATGCTTGTCTTCTGAAACCCAGTTGAATGTTTCTATTGGCTATTTGATCAAGATAGTTTCCCTTTCTTCATCATGCTACTCTTCTGATTTAGGGAAGAATTTCAGTGGATGCAGTTTTACCTGTTAGCTTCTATCTTTTGCCCTCTTATTCTAACTTTTTGATGTATTGATTTCAGAGCTGATCACAATATACAAGATGTGAGGTCAAAAGTTTTTCCATTCAAAAGGAAGAAGGTTAACGCTGAAGAAGCCGAATCTCCCATTACGCTACCTGTTAAAGTTAAAGAGAGGTCTATCTCATCATTGGTGGTCAATACACCTAGGGTAGCCCTAGCAGCTTCGACAAGGAGGCGAACAAGAGCGGTTACCAGGAAGGCTGCCGCATTACGTGGCCTTGGTCCTATCATTGTGGATCCTTTAAAAAAGGATAATGATAACTCGAATAAGCAAACTGATAATTCAAGCTTGCTAGATAGCTTGAGCAAAATACCTCAAACAAGAAGACAGGTAATCAAACACTCGAGCATTCTAATTATATCATACCTGTTATGTATCTTTGGAGTATGCATGAATGTGTATCAGAATGGAACAATGGAAGAATGACGAATTTGACGCTAACATTTGCAGTTATTGTCGAATGGGGACACATCAAGTCATCCCTCTGTTAAAGATAAAGCAGGTGATAATAAGGACTTGGATAAGTCTGAGCTCTGGAAACCTTTGAATTGTCTTGTAGAGGCTGCAGGCAAAACAAAGACTCCGACAAGTGCACAAAGTCCAGCTTTGAAGGGAAATAAGCCCAGAGAATCTCCCAGTAGCGAACATTCTAGCAGAACAGAGGCTAGGGAGCCTCTTCAGAAGTCCAAAGCTGAAGATGACAAAAGCGACGATCCTGAGCCAATAGTGCTGCTTAGAAAGAGAGGGCGGCCTGCCCGGAAGAGGAAAGGCCCCCTACCTGAAACAAATGCAGCTTCCACTGCTACAGCTATCCAGGCCAGGAAGGCATTGAGCCCAATATGGTTTTCATTGATTGCCTCGTTTGACCAGTAAGTCGTATCATAGTATCAGCTGTCATACTTTAGTCGAAGCAATATATTAGATGTAATCCATCCCTGATCTTCTGTTACATAATTGTTTCCAGGAAAGGCAACCCTCCTTTGCCTCAGATACCTGCCCACTATTTGAGAATAAAGTGAGCTCATATTACTTTGTTCTGCTACTGATGCACTAGTGGTTCTGATTTTGATATTAATAATTTTGAAACCTGCATCCAGAATTGAAGTTCTTGGCATTGAATCATTATCGTAACTCAAAGTGGCCATAGAACAAGTTATTCTATGGCCAGTTGCAGAACAAACTTCTCTATATATAAATAAAAGAGAAGCATGAAGCAGGGAAAAAGAAACTAGAACTTCTGTAAGAACTTAGAAATGAATACTACTATGTTTTTCATTGGTCATAGCTGATGGTGTCACCCACAAATGCATGTCTCAGCCTAACTTAAATACATAATGCTAGTAACCTCGAAACTGTAACCTGTGTGATGCATAAGACTACATTTTTTTTTATTTTCAATTTAGCTATCAGTTTCATATTTTTTTGGTCCCTGGAATCAAATAGGGCGGTTAGTCTGTTAGTCAGGGGCTTCTTAACTGCTCTCACTCCACAATGCATTATATGCAAGCACATTAGTTAGCTCAGCTGAGCACGTGTGATCCTCAGTAATAATCTAGAAACATATCATAATTTGATTGTGACCACAATGTCGCTAGCTATTTGTTTTATTTAACTAAAGAATCTTTAAGTTATGTCAAATGTGGCTAATACATTGCCAAGTGACAGGGATGGGAGCTTACCCGCATCATCCATCCAAAGGTACATTATGCAGAAGCTCAGCCTTCTAAGCGAATCTGAGGTAAGATTCCTACCATTCTATGTTTTGTAGTGACTATTTTATTCTGTGCTTATTTTTCTTAACGCGGTCCTGAATTATCTAAGCAGTCCATAGAGTTTGTAGCTAAAGATGCTTCTTAGATAATTGTTAGCACCGGTACATGTTGGCATGTTCCAGAATTGATTACATCTCATCTTAGAAATAGAGGTGAAATTACACGTCTGATCTTAGCGTTTCTTATCACCTTGTATGGGAGCAATGCCATGGCACTGGCAGAGATAGTCCGACTGTTCTCTCCGTTGCAGTTAGGATGTGCATTTCTTGCGCAGAAAGTCCTATGTCCCCACTGTTTTAGGCACCTTTCAGTTTTAATATTTCTTTTAGCGTTACAATTTGTCTGAACAGTTCTGTTTATACAGGTTGAAATAAGGTGCTGTGGGCAGACAGTGAACCTCGGGCAACCTGTGCGCAACTTGGTGGAGCGGTGGCTAAGGGTTGGCCCGGCACGCCCACTGCACACGGTGATAGGCTCCTCTGGGGGAGATTATGTGATGGTGATAAGCTATGGGCGGCCAAAGTCTGCGTCTTCTTAAAAACGGACCGTCGTCGACCTGGCTCGCGATCTCGTAGTTAGAACAAAGGTTGCTCCGCCGCCAGGGAAGAGGCCATCATCAGAGTTAAAGGGTTTGAGTGTCATATATACTCAACAGCGTAGCTGGCTGCTCTGCCTCAGCAGCTCATCCTCTCACCGATGCTTCTAGATTATGCTCTGTTCTTCAAGAATCTGTTTGTTTGTTCGTTCGTTGTTACCATACATACATATGTGCTGAAAGTTGCTGTAATTTGGGATTTGGTAGGCTGTGAGAATTGACGTTTAGGTTGGATAAACAGTGGCGAGATTGTTAACCTGAACTTAGGTTGGCGATGAGTTTCTACATGGGAGAGTGCTGCTGCTTCAGTTTTTTTCCTTGTTGAAGAAAAAAAAAAAAAACATAATGTAGTTCCTTTATTTGTCCTGAACTAAACTGCCCTAATATCCAGCTGTGACTGGTTTGGATCTTTATATATATATATATACCCTCTACAATTACATTTTCAGTATTGAAGGTTTGCAACCTGATGCTGTATTACACCATCTCCGGCATGACCAAATGGTACTTGTAGCATCTTTGTTCAGTCATGCACATGAAAAGTTTTGTGGGGTTTGCTATTCTCTTTCTGTCAAAAGGTGTACTAGCAGATCTTGAATTCTTGATAAGTGATGACCACATTGCCTTTTCTGACCGTCCGGCCGGCGATGCGCTGCACAGCCTGCAGAATCTGCATGCGCTTCAGTTTCAGCACGAACAAAATGCATGAACGCGGCCAGTGAGCCGGAGGGCGTTTCTGTCCAGGTTTTTTTTTGGTGGCAACCGTTGACTGGGTGAGCAGTTGGGGGATTGTGCTACCTCACCCAACATGCAAAGCGTCCCAGCAAATGAACTGAATTTCGAGTGGCTACGTTCGAAATCTATCCTTTTTTTTTTTTTGCTAAATTCAAACTTAAAGGCGTTTCTAACCCTTCGTTGGGAACTAGCGCAAGTTTGCATCGACCTAGGAGGATTTATGTATTCTCATATAAGCACAGGAGTACAAAAGATTACATGAGGTCCGGCCAAAAACTAAACAAGCGTGGGATTTTTGTCTGGCTCACGCAAGGCCACCAGACGTCCGATTCCTATGACTATGGTCAGGATGTTTTGCCTGGCAGGGAGCTGCCAGCCAGGTCGTCATTCAAATACGTAGGGCGAGTTTAGGTTGGCAAGCAATCCTGGCCTTAGGCATCCAAAATCAGACGCCTCCAGCCATGCCTAGGCCAGTAAGTTTTTGGAAGCATCAAACCAAACATGCCCGTAGAGTGTAGAGATGCCAATCAATGACCACCGGTGCAAACTAGGCCAATCAATGACCGTTGATGCAATCTATAATTTTTACGTATTTGGGATCCAAGATCCCTTGGATGCATGGAAGGAGGGAGGGCCAATGAAAAGAGAACAGGAAAATTCTTCTTGCAACACAACATATGAAAGGGAAAATATTTGCTCAAACTACTTTCTCGGTGGAATCGTGAAGACCCCCCTAGAAAAACATAGTTAGGAGTTTTCAAAAAATCTAAAACGATGCACATCCATAATGCACCTATAGATATATATTGCCGCCAAATTTGAGATTCAAACTCATTTTATAAAAAAAACATTATGAAAATAACAAATTTCAGCTGTATATATGCACCAGGAGATAGAGCAATAAACTTGCTGAAGTTTATCCTAACGGTCAGGCGCCTGGACGTTCAGCCCTAGGCCCGCATCCGAACGCAGCTCCCCGCGCCTGTTCCGTGCCGCACGCCCCGCCCGCTCGGATTCCACGCTGCTCGAACGATTCGCCCCACCCACGTTGCTCGTCCCCACGCGAGCCCATGCCATTCGAACATCACCAGCATCGAGAAGAGGATGAGACACCGAGGCGAAGCAACAGAAGGCGAGGAGAAAGATGCAACACCTGATCTACTTTTGAAACATCCAAATAAAACATTTGCAACATATGTTCGAAACAGTTGAAACACTTGCAACATACGTCTGAAACACTTATAAAAACACTTAAAAACGCTTGAAAAAAGCCATTGCAAAATATATGTAACATCCAAATAAAACACATGCAATATATGTGTGAAACACATGCAACATCTAGATAAACACACTTGCAAACATACGTCTGAATTTTTTTCAAAAAATCTAAAACGATGCGCATCCATAATGCACCTGTCGATATATATTGCCGCCAATTTGAGATTCAAACTCATTTTATAAAAAATATTACGAAAATAACAAATTTCAGCTACGTATATGCACTAGGAGAGAGCGCAATAAACTTGCTGAAGTTTATCCGAAGAATAAGAAAACAAAATTATCTCCGAGCTCCATCCTATTTTCCCCTCTGTCGGGTACCATAAAAAGGGTCCCCTAAGCCAAAACCGAAAAAATCGCTTAGACCCTATCAAAAATCAAAGCCAAGAGACAACTACTGGCTAACCCCCCCACCTTGTCCGAGGCAATCGATTCTCCGCCTCGCTCGAGGCCTCGCACGAAAGGCCTCGGACGGGGTACCGATTCTCCGTCTCGCTCGAGGCCTCGCACGTAAGGCCTCGGACGAGTAACCGATTCTCCACCTCGCTCGAGGCCTCACACGAAAGGCCTCGGACGGGGTACCGATTCTCCGCCTCGCTCGAGGCCTCTCACATAAGGCCTCGGACGAGTAACCGATTCTCAATCTCGCTCGAGGCCCCGTAGGTAAGGCCTCGGACGGGGAACCGATTCTCCGTCTCGCTCGAGGCCGGCTCGGCGACAGCCCCGTCGCCTCCGCCTCGATCGATCTCCCTGACAGAACGTCACGTCCAATTAAACATGACCAACCACTCCCACGACGTCAGCCGGACGACGGCTCGACACAACGGAGTGGCCGACGAGATAGGAAGTCGCATCAACACCATGCCGTCCGGGATGGGACGGGGCAGGGGTTACCGGCCGCTGTACTCGGTACTGTGCCCACGACTGACGCTCGCACTGCACTGTGCTACTTAACCCCTGCTCTAGGAACAACGCGGCGTGGGGAGTCAAGTCCGGGTACCTGTAGCCTCGGAATCAGTGTGTAGGACCAACTGCTCCCTCCGGGCCTCGGCAATCTACTTCAGGGTCTCGGCAGCCTTGGGATTCGCGCCCGCCGAGCCCCCCACGATGGCTCGGCCTCAGCACCAACTGAGCCTCGGCTTTTTACACTATCAACACACAGCGACCGGCACATCGTCCGCCATACCCCGCGTCAAGCTATCACTAGAGCTCCCACGTCGCACAGGCTCGGGTGTGACCGGCGCGTTGCACCAGTGCATCAAGGACAGGACCGCTCCGTCGACCATGCCGCCACAGTGACAAGCTACAGGGCTCAGAAACGCCACCTCCGCTCATAGGACGCCGCGTAGCAAACACATGTATTACCCCTATCCCCCCTTCAACTATAATAGGGAGAGATCGGGGCCATTTCTAAGGAGGCAGACACGCACAGACAGACGAGGACATACGAGATAGACGAACACGCACACACACACATTCACTTCCTCACCGCGAGAGATCAACATCTCAAGCAACCCACGCCGTTCCACGCAGAGACCTGGGGCTAGTTCCCTCTCTCGCCTTGCTTGTAAACCCCTACTACAAGCACCTCGGTGCAAGGAATACAAGATCGATCTCTTAGACTGGACGTAGGGCACCTATTGCCTGAACCAGTATAAACCTTGTGTCTCTTTGCATCACCATCCAGGATTAGGGGCACGCAGTACATTTTCACTAGTTGGTTGAGGGCCCGCCGGTCTAAAACACCGACAGTTGGCGCGCCAGGTAGGGGATCTACTGCGTGTCATCTTTGTCATCCCGACAAGTTCCGGATGGCAGACCCCGTGCGACCACTGCGTCTTGGCGTGATAATCTGGTTCGGGAGCCTAGAGTTCATGTCTCTAGGACATGAGTATGATATGGTACTCCTCTCACCTAGAGTCCCACCAACCGTCGACGACGTCACGCACCGGCAGCCCAGGCACAGACGGTGCTCGGGCCGCCGCTCTTGTCACGCTCGCCAGGCGCAACGTGAGCGGGACCACCCCGACCCCGCGCAAGCTCAGGGCGGCACGCCGCACTCCACCGGTATCCCATGCCTAGCTGTTGGCACAGGGTCCCTGGTTGGGGATCTGTCTAGCCTGAGCCTAGACAAGGGAAAGGCGCCGGTGGCGCGCAGCGATGCCCCATCATCAAGCTCTGCCCCGCCACCTCCTGAGGAGTCGACTCCGGCAGAGTAAGGTCCGACAATGGCACCATCCCCGTACCCCTTCGGGTTGAGAAATGTCGCCGCCACCTATGCTTCTGCCTATGCTTTCGCTCACGCGGAGCCCTCAGGACGCCACCAACGCTTCGCCCTCGACTTCGACGCCATGACTTCGACCCACACCCACGCTGACTCCTCGAATGAGGATGAGGTGTGGGCCAAAGCGGACTTCTTCGGGCTCCATGACCCTGAAGCCATGCGCCGCTTCCTAGTCGCGAGCGACTACTGCTTCGGCTACTCCGACTCTGATGACGAAGGCACTTACAACCCCACTCGTGAGTGCTTCCACGTCGAACTTGGGATGCCAAGCATGGGCGATGAGGACGAAGGGGCAGGATCTCGCTCCCCCGCCCCCCGAAGGGGTAGGCGGCGCCGCACCTCCACACGTCGAGCCCCGGGCAGCGCGGAACGAGAACCTTGCCCCCGAGCAACTTCGACGCCCGGACCTGGAGCAGCTCCGTGAGCTTCAGGCCAAGGTCGAACAAGACCGACTCCTTCTACAGCAGCTCTGAGACACTCTCGAGCAGGAGCAGCGGGGTCGCGGTGATGGCGGAGCAGCCCGGCGGAGGGCCCACGACGTCCACCGCCGCATCAACAACGACGAAGGGGACGATGAACCCCCTATCTTCCATCGCGCTAGCCAGAACGTCGCGGCAGCGGTGATGCTGCTCCGAACGATGCTCGAGCCCTCTACCACGGAGGGGCAATGAGCCCATGGCGAGCTCCGAGACCTCCTTGAGACTGCCGCGGTGCAGCAGGCCGAGAGTTCTGCCTCTCGACGGCGTGGAGGTGCCTCAGAACTTCCCATGGCACCACCTCGGTAGGATAGGGAGGCCTCGGTTCGTCCCGAGCCCGCTCGGGCACCAACGGCCAACAGGGTCCCCTCGGTGCATGATCGCCTCGGTGACCGACACGAGGCGCAAGGCGACCACGATGTGGTCAGCAGGCGACGGCGCCACGACAATGAGGGGCCCGCCCAAGGCTACCATCCACACTGAGGTGGCCGCTACGATAGTGGGGAGGACCGCAGTCCTTCTCCTGAGCTACCTGGCCCTCGAGTCTTTAGCAGAGCTATCCGCGCTGCTCATTTCCTGGCCCGGTTTCGACAACCAGCCAACCTCATGAAGTACAATGGCGAGACCAATCCCGAACTTTGGCTGGCCGACTACTGCCTGGCTTGTCAGCTAGGCGGCGCGGACGATGACCTGCTCATCATCCGCAACCTCCCGTTGTTCCTGTCAGACTCGGCACGAGCCTGGCTCGAACACCTCCCTCCCTCGTAGATCCACAACTAGCACGACTTGGTAAGGGTCTTTGTTGGGAATTTCTAGGGCACATACGTGCGCCTTGGGAACTCCTGGGACCTCAAGAGTTGTCGCCAGGGGCCGGATGAGTCTCTCTGAGACTTCATCCGACGCTTCCCCAAGCAATGCACCGAGTTGCCAAGCGTCGGTGACTCAGAAATTGTCCAGGCTTTCCTCTCCGGCACCACCTGCCGTGACCTAGTCCGAGAGTTAGGCCGGAACATGCCAACCTCGACGGCCATGCTCCTCGACATTGCCACCAACTTCGCCTCGGGCGAAGAGGCTGTTGGAGCCATCTTCCCTGACAATGAAGCCAAGGGGAAGCGGAGGGACGAGGCCCCTGAAGCCTCGGCTCCCCACCTCCCCAAGAAAAAGAAGAAGGGTCACCAAGGGAAGCAAGAAGTCCTCGAGGCCAGCCTAGTCACGGCCGCAGAGCGCAAGAACCCCCGAGGCCCCAGAGGCCCCGGGCTCTTCGACGATATGCTTAAGAAACCTTGCCCTTACCACCAGGGCCCGGTAAAGCACACCCTCAAAGAGTGCACCATGCTCCGGCGTTACTACGCCAAGCTCAGGCTCCCCGGCGACGATGCCAAGATGAGGGACGCCGACGATAGGGACAACGACAAGGACGACAGGTTCCCCGAGGTGCACAACGCCTTCATGATCTTTGGCGGGCCTTTGGCGTGCCTCATGGCACGCCAGCGAAAGAGGGAATGCTGGGAGGTCTTCTCGGTGAAGGTGGCCACTCCCCGGTACCTCGACTGGTCTTAGGAGGTGATCACCTTTGATCAGGATGACCACCCCGATTATATCCCAAACCCCGGGCAGTACCCACTTGTCGTCGACCCCATCATCGGCAACACCCGGCTCACCAAGGTGTTGATGGACGGAGGCAGCGGCCTCAACATCCTCTACACCAACACCCTAGAGCTCCTTGAGCTCGACCAGGCACAGCTCCGAGGCGATGCCGCGCCTTTCCACGGCATCATGCTGAGGAAATGTACGTGACCCCTCGGGCGCATCGACCTGCCCGTCTTCTTCGGTACTCCTTCCAACTACTGCAAGGCGGTCCTCACCTTCGAGGTGGTTGGGTTCAAGGGAATGTACCACGCCATCCTAGGGCGGCCATGCTACGCCAAGTTCATGGCGGTCCCCAACTACACCTACCTCAAGCTCAAGATGCCGGGCCCCAACGGCGTCATCACTGTCGAGTCCACGTACGAACATGCATACGACTACGACGTTGAATGCATCGAGTACGCCGAGGCTCTCGTGGAGGCTGAGACCCTCATCGTCAACCTCGACTGGCTTGGTAGCGAGGCGCCTGACTCCAAGCGTCGTGCTGGGACTTTCGAGCCCACGGAGGCCGTCAAGCTCATCCCGGTCGACCCCATCTGCCCCGACGGCCGGGCGCTGAGGATCAGCGCCACCCTCGACATCAAATAGGAAGCCGTGCTCGTCGACTTTCTTTGCGCGAATGCCGATGTATTCGCGTGGAGTCCCTCGGACATGCCGGGCATACCGAGGGAGGTCGCCGAGCATGCCTTGGACATCCGGGCCGGCTCCAGACCGGTGAAGCAGTGCCTGCGCTGATTCGATGAGGAAAAGCACAGGGCCATCGGCGAGGAGGTGCAGAAGCTTTTGGCGGCCGGATTCATCAAGGAAGTGTCCCATCCGGAGTGGAAAATGTGTGTAGACTACACCAGTCTAAATAAAGCATGTCTAAAAGTCCCTTTCCCATTACCTCGAATCGACCAAATCATTGATTCCACTGCGGGATGCGAAACCCTATCTTTCCTTGATGCGTATTCCGGTTACCATCAAATCAAGATGAAAGAGTCCGACCAGCTCGTGACTTCTTTCATCACACCATTTGGCATGTACTGCTATGTGACTATGTCATTCGGCCTCAGAAATGCAGGGGCCACATACCAGCGGTGCATGACCCAGGTCTTTGGCGAGCACATCGGGTGGACCGTCGAGGCCTATGTGGACGACATCATGGTCAAGTCCAGGAAGGCCGGTGATCTTGTCGATGACTTGGAAATAGCCTTCAGATGCCTCAGAGAGAAGCGCATCAAGCTCAACCCCGAGAAGTGTATCTTCGGGGTCCCCCGAGGCATGCTCTTAGGGTTAATAGTCTCGGAACGTGGCATCGAGGCCAACCCGGAGAAGGTCTCGGCCATGACCAACATGGGGCCAATCTGAGACCTCAAGGGAGTATAGAGGGTCATGGGATGCCTTGTGGCCCTGAGCCGCTTCATCCCATGCCTTAGCGAAAAAGGCTTGCCTCTGTACCGCCTCTTGAGAAAATCCGAACGCTTTTCTTGGACCCCCGAGGCCGAGGAAGCCCTCGCCAAGCTCAAGGCATTACTCACCAATCCTCCTGTCCTGGTACCACCGGCCAAGGATGAGGCCCTCTTACTCTACGTCGCCGCAATGACCCTGGTGGTCAGCGCGACCGTGGTGGTTGAGAGGCAGGAGGAAGGGCATGCTCTGCCCATCCAACGACCTATTTACTTCATCAACGAAGTGCTCTCCAAAACCAAGACACGCTACCCCCACATCTAGAAACTAATCTACGCCATAGTCTTGGCTCGACGCAAGCTGTGTCACTACTTCGAGTCCCACCCGATGACCGTGGTGTCATCTTTCCCCTTGGGAGAGACAATCCATAATCAGGAGGCCTCGGGTAGGATAGCCAAGTGGGCCATCGAACTCATGGGGGAAGCCCTATCTTTTGTGCCTTGGAAAGCAATTAAATCCCAGGTCTTGGCCGACTTTGTGGCTGAGTGGACCGACACCCAACTGCCACCTGCCCAAGTCCAGGTAGAATGCTGGACCATGTACTTCGACGGGTCCCTGATGAAGACTAGGGCAGGCGTGGGTCTGCTCTTCATCTCACCCCTCGGAGTGCACATGCGCTACATGATTCGGCTCCACTTCGCCACATCCAACAACACAGCTGAATACGAAGCCCTCGTCAATGGCTTGCAGATCGCCATCAAACTTGTAGTACGGCGTCTCGACGTACGGGGTGATTCACAGCTCGTCGTCGATCAAGTGATGAAGGAGTCGAACTGCCATGACCCCAAAATGGAGGCATACTGCAAGCTGGTACGTCGCCTTAAAGATAAGTTCGACGATCTTGAACTCAACCACATCACGCATAAATTCAACAAGGCCGCAGACGAACTGTCAAAGATGGCATCAGCACGGGCCCCGGTCCCCCCAAACGTCTTTGCTAGAGACCTCCACAAGCCTTCCATCGACTATGCCTCAGCGATGGGAGAGGGCCCACCGGTTGAGCCCACCATAGGGCCCAAGGCCCCCTCTGTCACCAAGACCCCTTCGGCCAAGCCTGAGGTCATGGAAGTCAACGCGGAGCCTCCCAAGGCCAACCAGGGCATGGACTGGTGGGTCCCGCTCCTTGATTGCCTCGTTCAAGGAGAGCTTCCTGTAGATTGGACCGAAGCACGACGGCTCGAGCGATGAGCCAAAACGTATGTCCTCAGCAACGGCGCGTTGTACAGGTGAAGCCCATCTGGCATCCTCCAACGATGCATCACCACCGAGGCAGGCCAAGCCCTACTTTGGGACTTGCATGCGGGAGCCTGCGGGCACCATGTAGCACCTCGAACGCTTGTCGGAAACGCCTTCCGCCAAGGGTTCTACTGGTCGACGACGGTTGCTGACGCCACCAAGTTGGTACGCTCCTACGAGGGATGCCAGTACTATGCGCGGTAGACGCATCTCCTGGCCCAAGCCCTCCAAACCATCCCCATCACATGGTCGTTCGCCGTATGGGGGCTTGACATGGTTGGGCCTCTGTAGAAGGCCCTTGGGGGCTACACCCATCTACTGGTAGCGATCGATAAGTTCTCCAAGTGGATCGAGGCTCGTTCGATCAACCGAATCAAATCCGAGCAAGCGGTGCTGTTCTTCACTGATATCATCCACAGGTCCGGGGTCCCGAACACCATCATCACCGACAATGGGACACAATTCACCGGCCATAAATTCCTGACATTCTACGATGACCACCACATCCGTGTGGCCTGGTTGGCTGTGGGACATCCTAGGACAAAAGGCCAAGTAGAGCGTGCCAACGGCATGATCCTACAAGGCCTCAAGCCAAGAATATACAACCGGTTGAAGAAATTTGGCAAGAAATGGCTTGCCGAAGCCATCTGGAGCCTGAGGAACACCTCGAGCTGAGCCATGGGATTCACACCGTTCTTCCTGGTCTATGGAGCCAAGGGCATCCTCCCCACTGACTTGGAGTATGGTTCCCCGAGGCTACAGGCCTACAACAAGCAAAGCAACCGCACTACCCGCGAAGACGCCCTCGACCAACTAGAGGAAGCCCGAGATGTTGCGCTACTACATTCGGCCAAGTACCAGCAAGCCCTACGACGCTATCAAGCTCGGCACATTCTAAGACGAGACCTGAAGGTGGGCGACCTGGTGCTGAGACTGAGGCAGAACAACAAAGGCCGCCACAAGCTAACCCCGCCATGGGAAGTACCATACATCATCGCCCAAGTGCTAAAGCTCGGGACCTACAAGCTAGCCAATGAGAAGGGCGAAATCATCACCAATGCTTGGAACATAGAATAGCTACGTCGCTTTTACCCTTAAATTTCCAAGCATTGTATACATTGTTTCTCAAAATACAATAAAGAAGCGTTCTTTAATTGTTCTAATTTTTTAGAAAACCCTCGAGCCCATCGCGGGCCTTAGCGTTACAATAACATCATAAGGGAGACTCGGCTCTGCCTCTGCAGAGATGCCCACTACGGGGCTCGAATGAGACACGGCTCTGCCTCTACAGAACTGAGCCTCCCTCGGGGGCTAGAAGGGGGGACTCCCCCCTAAGTCCCACGCACCATTTTTTAGTCATTTTTCGAAAAAAATTTCTACGCCAAACTCTCTAGCGTACTCTGACAAATCGATCGTAAAAAACCTAAGGACCGAAAGACCGTCTCAAGGCCAAAAGGCCGACCGAGTCACGAGACGGCCTACGCCTCCAGGCTACGGCACTCCCTCACCACCTTTTGCCCGAGGTGCAGCTTAGGCTCCGAGGAAGTTTTTTGCAAGAGATATGTTCAGAGACAAGACAGAGGGCAGAGGCTCGGAAATACAATAAAAAACGATTAAGAAGCGTAGACGCAAGTACTTTAGAAAAGGCCTCGATGGCCACAAGCGTTACGGTACAATAATAATCCTAATTTATTTACACGGCCCCTTTGGCCCAGGTCAAGGCTCAGGGTCTCTAGCGTCGGCAGACGGTGTGGGAGGAACCACCTTCTCTTCGAACAGCTTGGCCAGTGCCGTGTCGGGGCCCTTAGCCACCTCCATCAGCTTCGTGACCTCCTTGTCGGGGACCTAATACCAGGGTACCCTAGAAGGTGGAACCAATAACCACCAAACGTTAAAAACTTCTGGACGGATAAGGGCGCCGTTACGTTCCTTGCTCAAATGATAGGAGTTTGGTTCCGCCTCGCCCGACGCCTTTGGGATGGCTCCGCCTCGCCCGAGGGCTAAGGGCTAGTCTCCGTCTTGTCCAACGCCTTTAGGCGGGCTCGGTCTCACCCGAGGGCTAAGGGCTAGTCTCCATCTCGCCCGACGCCTTTTGGGCCAAACTCGCCTCGCCCGAGGGCTGAGGGATAGACTCCGCCTCGCCCGACCCCCGAGGGGTGGGCTCGGTCTCACCCAAGAGATAAGGACTGGTCTTTGCCTCACATGACGACCGAGGATGAACCTCGCCCTGCTTGATGTCTAAAGACTGGTTTCGTCTTACCTGACAACTTCTCCCTGTTCCCTCATGATGATGGGTACAGGGCAAGACAAGATGTTCGGGTCAACCACAGCTTCAAGGACCATACCCTGTGCCCCGGAAGGAAAGGTACTGCTAGGGAACGATGGGACGGGTGCTTTAGACCCTTCCAGGCGCCGTAGAGCCTAAAAAGTATTGCAAGTATGTGCTCCTCGCCCTATAGAGTTGTAGGTGCCGCTTTCAGCTCTGGGACATGGAACTCGACGAAGATATACGACAACCACTACGCACCAGAAAAGGATTTGCGATCTCCACAAACGACGGATATACCGTCACCACGTATGAACCCAAGGGAGCGGCGCCCACTTCCCGACCCCTTGAGTCCACCAAATCGGAAGACCTCGCCCATGGTGCTACTTCGGACCCCAACCCCATGTCCCTCCAACAGAGACTCATAGGAACCAGAAGCCATGCGGAGCAAGGCTAGGCAAGGCTCATAAGTCAAAACCACTGTACTACAGCCCATACCCTGCACAGGACAGTATTCTGTAACCATCCTGACATTCTACAGAGGCATCGATAGTATTGTAGGCGCTTATCATCCTTTCGCACCCATTGGAATGGGAAACTAGGCTGGGTAGACGTGAGCCACAAGGCTAGGTAGAGTACGCATCATGAGCCCTCATCCTTGTAAAGCCGTCCCCTTCATCTATAAAAGGGGATGCGCTTCCTCCAACAGAGAGACCGACTTTGGACGGCATAACACACAACACCCACACAGTCAAGCTACGATCAAGCTCTTGGCCTCCTTTCAACCCTTCCATCAGAGACTTGGGACCAGTCCCTCTCTCGATCATTTGTACCCCCTACTACGAACCATTTTCGGTGCTAATAACACCGACAGTTGGCGTGCCAGGTAGGGGAGCTTGCGCGTTCCAAATCAGGCCTCGGATGGCCACCCACGCAATCAGCTAGGTCCCAGGCGCACACGTGCGCTTCGATAACCTAGATTTTATCATTACACTGGGGGGGAGCTGGCGCTGGCCGACACGGTCGCACAGTCCCTCCCTTCTGTCAACCTCAGCCACCAGAGGCTCAAGGGCCAGCCAGGTGACTCCTTTGGACCCCAGTTATCTAGGGAGGACCCGCGCTACATCACTCTATCCCTAAAAGACCCCGTACAGAACTCCCCGACAGCGTTTCTGTTCAGTCTCCGCAACGCTACAGCGACCACTGGCCACCTTCTAGCACTACGTATGGTTCAGCCACCCACGGACAGTGAGTTCATGGGGACAATTGAGCATGATATAGAGACTCTCTACAGGCTCCTCACTGAGGAGCCAGGATCGTTCTCTAGCTCAAACTCCAGCAGGGGGAGCCACCACCCTTCTCAGGAATGCTTCATGGCATAGACCCCCAAGGGGCACGTCGAAAGTGTCTCCAAGGAAGAGGTCACCCCGACAAACAACCCTAATGGCAGATCCGGGGAAGAGACGGCAGCCCCATCTTGCCTAAGGATGGAGCAGCTAAGGGCCCACAAGCTGGAGATCGATGAGGTCGGGCAAGGGCTCGTCCAGGAGTACGCGGACATTAATTGCGAGATTGAACGCCGCAAAGACAGGGGGGCGCTATGGCCTGCACCGTACACTAAAGGATCCTCACCGATGATGGGACCCTTCCTCACTTCACTCGGGCGAGCCAAAACATCGCCGCAGCAACCGCCTTGCTGCATGGCCTACGGAGGCCGCGACATCTGAGGATCGCCGCGCCCGCCAAGAAATCCACATGTTGCTCGAGCGGGCGGTGGCGTAGCAGGCAAAAAGTTCGTTGTCCCAACGACACGAGCCCAATGCCAGCCAGCGTACGCCCTCGGTGCGCCCCACCAAGGATGCGTTCGTTCACCAGACACCGCTAGGCGGCAGGCAGCCCTCTGCCATCCCGGTACATCAATGTCTCGGCCACGACCGCGATTTGCGCAGCACCATCAACGCCCACAGGCGCAGTCCACGGCGACGTAGGAGAGGTGGCCCGCCGTGGCTACCATCCTCGACGCGGCGGACGCTACGACAGCGGCGAGGACCGAAGCCCGAGCCCTGGCCTACCAGGCCCTCAGGCCTTCGGCCGACACATCCTCAATGCTGTGTTCCCCCTAAGGTATCGACCGCCTACCAACATCCCTAAATATTCTGGCGAAACAAATCCTAGGCTTTGGCTCGAAGACTATCGGATTGCATGTTAGGCCAGTGGCACGAGTGATGACGATTTCATTATTCGCAATCTCCCACAGTTCTTGGCCGATTTGGCGCGAGCATGACTGGAGCACCTACCGTCCAACGCCATTCAAAGTTGGGCAGATCTGATGGAGATCTTCGTGGGCAACTTCCAGGGCACGTACAAATGCCCCGGAAACCCGTGGGACCTCAAGAACTATCGCCAGAAGGCCGATGAAACCCTCCGCGGGTACATCCGGCGCTTCTCTCGGTAGTGCAACAAGCTCCCTAATGTCGCTGAGGCCGACGTGATAGGAGCCTTCCTATCCAGGACAACCTGTGAATCCCTGGTCCATAAGCTAGGACACTGGGCCCCACAGACTACTAAGGAACTCCTGGACATTGCCACCCGTCATGCCTCAGGAGAGGAGGCGGTCGAAGCCATCTTCGACCGCTCTAACGGAAAGACGAGGCGGGACGAGGACGCCGGCGAGGGCGCCTCCAACCGTCCCACCACAAGGAAAAATAAGAAGCAATGGCGCGACAACTAGCTCGTGGCCGCTACCGACCGCAAAGGTGACCGGAAGCCCGCAGAGGGCACTCTGAACCACTTCAAAAAAATGCTCGAGGGGCCATGCCCAAACCACGCCTTCTCGGCCAAGCATCGATACAAGGATTGCGGCCTCATGCGCAAATACTTGTCCGTGGGCCTCAACAAAGGGGAGCAGGGGAAGGAACCTGTTCCCACCACAGACGACGCAGAGGAGAAGGACGACACCTTCCCAATGCTAACCGGCGCTCTCATGATGTTCGGAGGATCAACGGCCTACGACTCCAAGCGCCGCCAGAAGGTCACGCACCGCGAGGTCTATACAGCAAGACTGGCCACGCCTGCCTTCCTCTGGTGGTCGGAATCCACCATAACCTTCGACCGAACCGACCATCCGGATGTCGTCCCACACCTGGGAAGGTACCCGCTTGTCGTCGATCCGATCGTCGGCCCAAAGCGGCTCATGAAAGTACTGATGGACAGAGGCAGCGGCCTCAACATCATGTATGCCAAGACGCTCAACGAGATGGGCGTCGACCGAACAAACCTCCGCCCCATCCGAGCGCCTTTCTGTGGCATCGTGCCTGGTAGGCAAGCCGTGCCACTAGGGCAGATCGATCTACCCGTCACTTTCGGGGATCGATCCAATTACCAGGACTGAGACCCTCACCTTCGACGTAGTGGGGTTCCTAGGAACTTTCCATGCCATCCTGGGATGACCATGCTATGCGAAGTTCATGGCCGTCCCCAACTATACGTACCTTAAGCTGAAGATGCCGGGCCCCCGTGGGGTCATCACCATCGGCACGTCCTTCCAGCGTGCTTACAAGTGCAAAGTCGAATGCTGCGGTCACGCATCCATAGTCATCGCCTCCAAGGAACTTGCCACCCTTAGGGAGGAGGTTGCCGAAAAAACGCCCGACGCCAAGAAATCAACCGAGTCGTTCAAATCGATAGAAGGCTCCAAGGAGGTCCTCGTGGACCCCAGTAGCTCCGAGACTAAAAGGGTATGCATTGGTATTGCGCTCCTCTGAATAGGAAAGCATGCTCATCGACTTCCTCCGCGATAACAAAGACATCTTTGCGTGGAAACCCTTGGATATGCCAGGCATGCCAAGGGAGGTCACCGAGCATACCTTAAAAATCCACCCAGGCTCCAAGCCATTGAAGCAACGCCTGCATCGCTTCGACGAGGAGAAACACAGGGCCATCAGCGAGGAGATAGCAAAACTATTGGCTGCAGGGTTCATTAAGGAAGTATACCACCCAGAGTGGTTAGCAAATCCTGTTCTTGTACGAAAAAAGAGCGGGAAATGGAGAATGTGTGTAGATTACACATGCCTTAACAAGGCGTGTCCAAAGGATCTGTTTCCTTTGCCATGAATAGACCAAATAGTTGATTCCACCTTAGGGTGCGAAACCCTCTGCTTCCTTGACGCATACTCCGGCTACCACCAAATCACGATAAAAGAGTCCGACCAGCTCGTGACATCTTTTATCACCCCCTTCAGATCGTTCTGCTACATTTCAATGTCGTTCGGTCTGAAGAACGTTGGGGCAACTTACCAGCGCTGTATGCTCAATTGCTTCGGAGACCTCATCAGGTGGACCGTTGAGGCCTACGTTGATGACATCGTAGTCAAGTCCAAGCGAGCTGACCTCCTTGTCGCCGATCTTGAACAAACCTTTGTGAAACTCCGGGCAAACGACATCAAACTCAATCCCAAAAAATGTGTTTTCGGGGTTCTGAGGGGCATGCTGCTCGGCTTCATTGTCTCCGAGCATGGCATCAAAGCCAACCCAGAGAAGATATCAGCCATCGCAAAGATGGGCCCGATCCAAAACATAAAGGGGGTTCAGTGGATCACAGGGTGCCTTACCGCCCTCACCCGATTCATTTCGTGCCTCAGCGAACGAGGACTCCCCCTTTATCGACTCCTAAAGAAGTCCGACTGCTTCGAGTGGACAGCCGAGGCTCAGGAGGCGCTTGACATGGTTAAGCAATTTCTAACTAAACCCCCGGTTCTGGTCCCTCCAAGCAACGGAGAATCCCTCCTCCTATATATAGCGGCCACCACGCAAGTGGTTAGCGCCACCTTAGTAGTAGAGCGGGAAGAAGAGGGGCACGCCTTCAGCGTGCAGCGCCCTATATATTTCATCAGTGAGGTATTATCCGACTCCAAAACCCGCTACTCCCAAATCCAGAAACTCCTATACACCATCCTCATCACCAAGAGGAAGCTACGCCACTACTTCGAGTCACACCCTGTGACAGTCGTGACATCGTTCCCCCTCAGCAAGGTCGTCCGTAGCCAGGACGCTATAGGAAGAACTGCAAAGTGGGCACTCGAGCTGATGGATCAGGGCATTTCTTATGCCCCCCGAACAATGATCAAATCCCAGGTGCTGGCTGACTTCATCGCGGAGTGGACTGAGGTCCAGATGCCACTAGCAGTCGTCGATCAAGAACATTGGACGATGTACTTCGACGGATCGCTGATGAAGAAGGGCACCGGTGCAGGACTAGTCTTCATATCTCCCCTCGGGGTCCGCATGAGGAACATGGTTTGGCTCCATTTTCCCTCATCAAACAATACCACATAATACGAAGCGCTCATCAATGGCCTACGAATCGCCATCGAGCTGGGCATCCGACGCCTCGACGTCAGGGGCGATTCCCAGCTAGTTGTCAACCAGGTCATGAAGGAGTCAAGCTGCCATGACGCCAAGATGGAGGCATACTGCCAAGAAGTCCAACGGCTAGAGGATAGATTCGACGGTCTCGAACTCAATCACATCCCAAGGCGCCTTAATGAAGCAGCCGACACGCTCGCGAAAGCAGCATCCAGCCTCGAGCCAGTGTCGATGGGTGTTTTCGCCAGCAATCAACATAAGCCCTCGGTACGCTACGAAGGGTCGGAATGAGCCAACGATGGCCCGCCTGATCCTGTCCTGGGGATCGACCCACCGACTGCTCCACCCGACCCTGAGGTCATGGAGCTTGAAGAGGATCCAGCAGCAGGATCCGACCCTCCCAACGACTAGAGAGCGCTCTACCTTGACTACCTCCTCCATGACACACTACCAGCAGACAAGATAGAAGCCCAACGGCTCACGCGCCGCGCCAAGTCCTTCGTTCTTGTAGAGGGCGAACTCTACAAATGGAGTCACGTTGGGATCCTGCAGCTCTATATCCCTAGCAAACAGGGAAAACTTCTGCTGAGCGATATCCACAGTGGGGTCTGCGGTCATCATGCCACACTAGGGAGCTTGGTTGGAAATGCATTCCGACAAGGCTTCTACTGGCCCACCGCAGTAGCCGATGCTGAGCAAATTGTACGCACCTGCGAAGGGTGTCAGTACTACACTCGGTAGACTCACCTCCCGGCCCAGGCACTCCAGATGATCCCCATCACGTGGCCCTTCGCGGTCTAGGGGCTTGACTTGGTTGGGCCACTTAAAAAGGTGCCCGGAGGCTTCACCCACCTTCTTGTCACTATAGACAAGTTTACAAAATGGATTGAAGCTCGACCGATCTCCACGATCAAATCCGAGCAAGCTGTGCTATTCTTCCTCGACATCATCCATCACTTTGGAGTACCGAACTCCATCATCACAAACAACGGCACACAGTTCACCGGTAGGAAATTCATTCGATTCTATGATGAACAACACATCCAGATTGATTGGGCAGCCATCGTGCACCCCCGAATGAACGGGCAGGTCGAGCGCGCAAATGGCATGCTCCTGCAAGGCCTTAAGCCCAGAATTTTCAACCGGTTGAACAAGTTCGGTGCGCGCTGGCTCGTTGAGCTTCCAGCCATACTCTGGAGCCTAAGGACAACTCCCAGCCGGGCCACCGGCTACACACCCTTCTTCATGGTCTATGGTTCCGAGGCTATTCTCCCAACGGACCTTGACTATGGAGCACCAAGAATCAGAGCGTACGATGAACAGGACGCCATGGACCAGCTGGATGAAGCCCGCGACATCACCCTCCTACGTTCAGCTAAGTACCAGTAGGCGTTGCGACGGTACCACAACCGATGGGTGCGGGGTCGAGCCTTCAATGTCAGGGACCTCATCCTCCGCCTTGTGCAGAGCAACAAGGACCGCCACAAACTCTCCCCGCCCTGGGAGGGGCCCTACGTTGTCGTGGAAGTACTTCGCCCGGGCACCTATAGGTTGAAAATCATCAACAGCGAAGTCTTCACCAATGCCTGGAACATTGAGCAGCTACGTCGTTTTTACCCTTAAATAAACGCATGTTTCTTCTTATCAGTCTTTGTCTTTACAAAACCCCGATCTTTAGTGACATTCGACCCCTGTAAAATTGTGAGGGGCCAAACCTCACTCGGGGGCTGATATAAGTACAAGTACATTTATCTTGCAAACACTTCTTGTATTATCTTTCAAAACTTTATCTAAGTTTTCCGATCTTCTCGTAAACAAGTCCTAAGGACTAAGATTTCGGGAACAAATTCCAAGTACAACTGGTAGGACTACGAGAGACCCACGCCCCAGCGGCTACAACCTCTTTGCTCACCAGCATGATCAGAATTCATTCGCCCGCACTCCTAGTTTCTTACAACTCGGACCACGGGAAGCGTTAGAGGGCACCAAAACCTCTTCTACAAGAAGAGAGAACTGAAAAGTTGTTTGCCGTAACAAAAGATGAAAATTCGATCATTTTTGCATAAATTAGCCACTTACAAAATGATTTCATCATGCAAAAGACTAGCGTACTCCTAAAATCAAAAGGACTGTTCACTCGGAGGCTCCCCCAAACTTATTCAATTACATTCTCTGCTAAACTTTACTATGAGTACTTCTGCGACCTCTGTGCCAAGCTCTCCATCGGCAACGTCTGGGCATGTACACGGGCTAGTTCATCTACTGCGGCCGCCGTACCACGCTCTCCATCAGCAACATCCTGCCGCATCGAAGGACCTTCGAAGGCGCCGTCCATCTGCAACGTCGAGCACCGCGCCGGTGAATGCGGTGCCCCTCCGCCGAGATGTTCAGGAACTACATCATCATCAGCCCCAACCCCAACAATGGCGTTGGGGCAGAAAGCGCCTCCCGTTGAAGGAAGGCCGTGACCAACGGCTGCAAAATCAACAATGCTCGTCACTCTCCGGCGCCTCTTCTCCTCCAGCAATGGCAACCCCTTCTCAGCACAAGTGAACCATGCCATCTCATCTACGTTGGATAACCTCCAGCTCGACATCGCGCTCTGGAATCACGGGCGGACCTATGAGTTTCTCTCTTTCTAGCATTACCCTCTCTTACTTAGGAACTGATACATTCGGTGGAAAGGAAGGAGAAGAGGTGGTGGTTCAAAGGCTGGCGAGGAGGTGCAGCGAGAACTCTCCCCCCCTTCCTATTTAAAGAGGGGGCTTGGCAGCTAAGGAAAGGCGAAAGGTTCGGACGAAAAAATCTCTGCCTTCCTCTATTCAATACAAATGCGAAATCAATGCTGACAGGAATCTGAGGTGACGCACCCGAAATGATGGGATGCGCTCTGATCGACGGGACACCGCCTGGTAAGCCAGAACATCACCTGGGCATGGCCCACCACTAACGCGCCCCGAACGTAAGAGCCGGGGCACACTCACCTACAGGCGACTCTCCGCTTCCCCAGGCAGGACCAGGGATGACCCAACAATGGAACCTCCTTCCAGGGGAATCCCAGCGACCCCCTAGGTCGATCGGTCAGCCCAGGCAAAACAACGAACGAACGACCGACCTTTGCGCCGGCCTCGTCGGAAACATCGGACCTGAAACCTGTCTCGAACACATCTGGTAGGAGCTTCCCGTCACTCGTGCTACCAAGGTAATGTTACCGACCCCACCTTTATTTCGATTAAATTATACATTCAAATATTACATATGCAAAAACGTTGCATCCCAACGCTTCGTGTCACGTCAAGAAACGACCGTCGCCTCATTTGATATGGGTGGCAGCAGGCCGAGGTTCGAAGGCTGGCCCACGAAGGGCTCGAGGCCGCCTCGTGCCAAACAGAGCCAGGGAGAAATAACTAAGACGAGCCCAATGGCCCGGCCCGACCCCGCTCAGAAGCGGATAGGGACGTCTCAACCTTTTCTTGTTTGATTCTAACCCCGAGCCAAACCCACAGAATCTCCATCGAGGAGAGGCCATCGGGCCACCTGAGCCTATCGAACGGCTCGGGCATATGCTAGGAGGCGGGTTAAGAAGTTGTGGAATGCCACCAGAGGGCTCTTCCGACCCCATCAGCAAATGACGGACACGAATTCCACACGAACGTACCCGTTAGCAAGCTCATTGAGCACAACACTCAAGCCACCGAGGCAAGTGTTGTTTACTCAGCCCCTCCAATTACAAAAGTCAAGGATGGGGTAACACGCGAATTATGGCCGACCCCTATCAGACCCTAACAAGGCCCAGGGGCTCGAGCCGCTCGATACAGGGACACATGTTCGAAGCCCCCCCCTTGCCGAGCCCATAGAGTCCCCATTTGGGGAATTTTGTTGGAAGGCAGGGCGGGGAATAGTGCAACGCCATCCAAGGACTTCGCCGACCCTATCACAAAAACCATGAAATGGGATTCCATCTGAACGTTCTAGTCTCCAGTAACACCCGACCCCAGCAAATGCAGGGGGTTGGACCTTACTCGGGGGCTGGTTAAGATTCCCTCCTCGCGTCAAGGCCAGCGGCAAGACTCGGGGGAACAGATTGGTAAGACCGCAAAAAAAACCAAACGACCAGACGGTTACGGTATGTTTTGCTCAAGCAGCACAACCCAAATTTTTCCCTGAAAGCACCACCAGCCCTGCGGCCTTAGGCAAAGGGGAGGGTCGGATCAAATAAACACTCTTTTTTATTGCAAAAAGGAAGAAAGTGAAATCAAACAAAACGAAATTACAAAGCAAAATCATGAAACTGCGTCCAGACTCAAAAGTACCGACACTTGTTCACATATTACATATAAGTTTTGTTCAAAATTATTCAACTAACTACTTCCATGAAGGGAGAACCATTTCTTTTAGATTATCCACCAGGTTCTTCGCAAGAGGAGCCACCACCTTCTCAATCTTGTCCAGCTCTTCATCCTCATAAGTAGGCGGGAAACCTTCACTCATCACCACCAGGTTGATCTCCTTCTCGTAATGAGCATGGGCGATGGTGAAGGTCTAGGTAATCCTGGTGTGAAAAGCACTCTCCTCAAGTTGGCCCACCCGAGCCGTGATACTAGCGGCACGGGTCGCAAGCGAGCTGGTCCCCTCCTCTTATACCACCTGCAGGTTGTCGTAGACTGCCAGAACAGCAAGAGATAGGCGATCATACTCATCACTTTCAGCTTGAAGAAGCCCCCAAACCTCGGCAAGATCGATGCGTAGACTGGCAGAAACTTCCTCGGCCTCTAGCGGTCGGGCCACCTCGACTCCAAGATCCGCCTGGCGTGCCTTGGCCTCCTGACGCGCTTCGTCGCGCTCTTGGATGGTCCGATCGACCACCACAATGTCCTGGTTCACCTTCTCCTGCAACGTCGTGGACCTCTCCTCAGCCTTCAGCTTGAGGTCCCGCTCCATCTATAGCTCCGCCAGGAGCTCGCCGACCTTCTCACTAGCCGTAGCATTCCTCTGCAGTAGCTCATCTCGCTCCTTTTGGAGCCTAGCAATTTCCTCCTCATCTAGCCTTGTCCTCGCTGACAAGTCCTCAAACATCCCATGGGCCTCCTCCGTGTCCTGACGTGCCTGGGCCTCCCGCTGCTGGGCAGCAGCAAGCTGTGCGCCCACATCTCCTCACAGCCGGGCTTCCTCGACAAGGCGATCCCATTCCGCTTTCTGTTCACGAAGGAACTGAGATTTGCTCCGACTGCGAGCAATGATGACCTGAAAAGAAGACCGGTATAAAAAATACGAAAACACAAAAGTACTTGAAGGAGGAAAACAAGGAAGAACGAGCAGATACCTGGCTAGTAGGAACGACAATTTCACGCAGGGCCCCTCTGACCTGATCCAGGGCATTCATCATAGTTGAAAGACCGAAGTCAAGACTCTCCCGCTCCATGCTCTCAGAATGGTCGTCGAGTGTGAAAAGGGCCGATGTTGGGTCCTGAGCGTCCATCCATTGAAGTGGCAGCTCGCCCCGCGCAGGGGAAGCGGCTGCCTCCCGACAAAGGGGCCAGGGGTGACTCCCTCCTGGTCCTCTGCACCACCGCCACGATGCCCGAGGACCCTCTGACCGGATCCTCCTCCATCTAGGCCGCTTCGAGCGCCACAGGCGGATCCACCTGGGCCCCATGGTGGCACGGACTACGCTACGCCCTCGAGCACCACCGTGGCTGCACCCGGCAGATCCTAGCTTGGCACGGCCACGACCACCTCCACCGGCGATACATGACCCTCGACCGGCGATGCCGCACCCACTGCGGAAGATCCCGCCTGCTCAGCGGCCACCAAAGGCGCGGGTGCCGCCACGACCGCCGTTGAGTCGACCAACGCAGCCGCGGCATCGTCACCACTCCTTCCTGAAACAGGAGCAACGTCAAGCGACGCCGCCCATCCCGCCTAACGGGCAAGGCTCTTCTTGGGCGCCATCCCTAGAATGTGGCCCGTCCACAAAAGTCTACACGAAAGAAAAAGGCATAAAGTCAAAACAGAAAAACAAAATAAAAGAAAAATAGGGGGGGTCAGTGGCTTACCCCGACACCTTCGGCCGATGGGAATGCTTTGGGGACGAACCCCTAGACCCTAGCCCCAACTCATCAGGATAGGACCACTTCGAACCTGTCCCCTGCTCCTGGGTAGGGTAGCTTATCTCCCTCATTTCTGAGGGCGCGGCTGCAGAGGCACCCCTCTTGGACAACACCTTAGGCAGGGTGGCAGATCCACTCACCTCCGTCCTCTCATAAGACGTGGCAATAGGCCCCTGTCCTCCATCAGCACCTCAGGGGCCCCCTCAGATCCACCCACCCACCGATCCTCTGCCGGCACCCCACGCGAAACGGCAGACTCCTTAGCTCCAACCTCCTCCATCCTTGTAGACTCACTTCCCTCCACGCGGGATGAGGGGGTTCCTGCATAGATGAGGGGACATTGGTCAGCGTGCCCTCGTCCTCTAGGACACCCCAATCCACACCGGCAGTAACCTCATCAACCTCATCATCGCCATCATCATCACTGTCATCATCATCATCATCGCTGCTTACATCCCCTCCTCGGTCCCGTGCTTCCTGTTTCCACCGCTCCTCGGCTTTCTTTTGCTCCCTTGCCCTCTTTTCCCACTCGGCCATGACGTGATTCGCCACCGCCATGACCCGATCCTTCGGCAGCGGGACCGGGTAGTCCTTGAAGAATAGCCTCCTCGGCTGGTCCTACCATCCCAAGGTTTGAGGGCAGAGTCGAAGGTGTCCTTCGTAGGCTCCATCGCCTCCCTGATACGCTGTGCCACTTCAGAAGGAGCAAGCGCCTCATCAGCGAGCACCGTTCCTTTGAATGACTCTCCAGGAACCATCTGGTACAGGGGAAGCGTGCACGCCATTAGTGGCGCCACCCTCCTCGCATGGTAGGCACCAATGATCCCTGACCCCTTCACGCCCTGGACCTTCAGAGCATGAATGGCGGCGAGAAGGTCGGCAAGGTGTTTCTTCTCCAAACCTGGACAGCCCCACTACCACGACTCTAGAGCCTCGTTGATGAGGCGCCCAGAGTACTTTAGCAATGTGGCGCTCAGGTCATCCCTGATATAAAACCACTGCGAGTGCCATCCCTTATTTGAGGATGATAGACGCATCAGCGGGTAGTCCCTTGACCGGGTGTGGCGCAAATGAATGCTGGCACATCCCATCGGCGCGCTCACATCCTTCCCCCTAATCTTCCTCTTCGACAAACTAACGGTGAAAAAATGCCTCCACAAATCAAAGTGGGGATCGATCCCTAGGAAACCCTCACAGAGGGCAACAAACGCCGCCATGTGTTGGACACCATTGGGGGTAAGATGCTGTAGCTCTGCTTGGTAATAATCCAACAACCCCCAAAGAAATCTATGCATGGGTACGGCAAAACCCCGCTCATGAAAGATGGCAAAAGACACGACGTACCCTTCGGGCGGCGCAGGCTCACTCTCATCACCGGGCAGCAGCCACTCCTCGATGGCGGACAGTGGGCGTAGGAGGCCATGGCAGACGAGGCCCTCCAAACATCGAGGAGTAATGCTGGATCTACCCCATAGCTCCATTGAAACGTCGGGGGAAAGGTGGGTGCGAGCTCAAATGAGGGCGGCGACGCGGACGCGAGCTCGACGGCGACGAAAAACGCAGAAGCAACCCTAACGGCGGTGATGATTTTGGCATGGGAAGCTAGGGCGATTGGCGGCGAAAGCTACGGATGCGAAGGCGAGGAGGCGAAATACGAAACCTTGGGGGTGAACCCCGGGGTTTTATAGTAGCGACGGATGCGAGAAGGGCAACCGTCCACCTCGATTCCCAGGCTGGCCACGCGCACCATCACATCGTGTCGTGGGACACGCGCCCACGATCCCTATCCTCTCCTGCCAAAATCATGCCGGGTGGTTCGCCTTCCCGAAGCAACCGGACTCTTTTCCCACAGAGGGGACGTGGGCTAGAAAAATCTCTTCACTAAACTCATCTGGGCCCATAACGACCGGAGGTCGGCCCACCTAGGATCCCAGAGCCAAGGGGCCGTCCCAACGAGGGATAGGCCCACAAATCACCAGGGCCTCGATCCACAGTCGGGTCATAGCTGGGTCAACACTGGATAAAATTCCCGCGAAAGGAATACCACGATTCCCTTAAAAATATCCAGTTGACAAAAAACTGAGCCTTTCAGCATCACCCACGAAGGGCTCGATACTACCCCTGGGCGACTCTACTCAAATCCCTCGGGGGCTCGGGGGCTATACCCATCGGGTGCGCTCGCGCGCACCCTCTGGCAAAGTAACTCTAATGGAATCAAAAACACCCCCAGGCGATTCTATCCGAATCACCCAGAGGCTTGGGGGCTACTGTCGAGGACCTAATACCGGGGTACCCCAGAAGGTGGAACCAATAACCACCAAACGTTAAAAACTTCTGGATGGATAAGGGCGCCGTTACGTTCCTTGCTCAAATGACAGGAGTTTGGTTCCGCCTCGCCCGACGCCTTTGGGATGGCTCCGCCTCGCCTGAGGGCTAAGGGCTAGTCTCCGTCTCGTCCGACGCCTTTGGGGCGGGCTCGGTCTTGCCTAAGGGCTAAGGGCTAGTCTCTGCCTCGCCCGACGCCTTTTGGGCCAACCTCGCCTTGCCCGAAGGCTGAGGGATAGACTCCGCCTCGCCCAACCCTTGAGGGGCGGGCTCGGTCTCGCCCAAGAGATAAGGACTGGTCTCTGCCTCACCCGATGACCGAGGACAAACCTCACCCTACTCGATGTCTAAAGACTGGTTTCATCTTACCTGACAACTTCTCCCTGTTCCCTCATGATGATGGGTACAGGGCAAGACAAGACGTTCGGGTCAACCACGGCTTCAAGGACCATACCCTACGCCCCGGTAGGAAAGGTACTACCAGGGAACGACGGGATGGGTGCTTTAGACCCTTCTAGGCGTCGTAGAGCCTGAAAAGTATTGCAAGTATGTGCTCCATGCCCTGTAGAGTTGTAGGCGTCGCCTTCAGCTCTGGGACATGGAACCCGACGAAGATATACGACAACCACTATGCTCCAGAAAAGGATTTGCGATCTCCACGAACGATGGATATACCGTCACCACGTTATGAACCCAAGGGAGCGGTGCCCACTTCCCGACCCCTCGGGTCCACCAAATCAGAAGACCTCGCCCACGGTGCTACTCCAGACCCTGACCCCGCGCCCCTCCAACAAAGACTCATAGGAACCAGAAGGCGTGCGGAGCAAGGCTGGGCAAGGCTCATAAGTCAAAACCACTGTACTATAGCCCATACCCTGCGCAGGGCAGTATTCTGTAACCATCCTGACATTCTACAGAGGCGTCGATAGTATTGTAGGCGCTTATCATCCTTTCGCACCCATCGGAATAGGAAACCAGGCTGGGTAGATGTGAGCCACAAGGCTAGGTAGAGTACGCATCCTGAGCCCTCATCCTTGTAAAGCCATCCCCTTCATCTATAAAAGGGGATGCGCTTCCTCCAACAGAGAGACTGACTTTGGATAGCATAACACACAACACCCACACAGTCAAGCTGTGATCAAGCTCTTGGCCTCCTTTCAACCCTTCCATCAGAGACTTGGGACCAGTCCCTCTCTCGATCATTTGTACCCCCTACTACAAACTGTTTTCGGTGCTAATAACACGAGCAGCAACAAACTGGACGTAGGGATATTCAGCCTGAACTAGTATAAATCTTGTGTCCTTTAGCGCACCATCCGAGCATAACGCGCATTACTATAAATCTACTTGCCGGTGCTTGTATGAAACACCGACACTCCTCATCGGCCTCCTCGTCATCCTCGGCTAGGACATAGCCATCGCTAATGGCCTCGAGGTCGACGCCGGTGCAGTGTGAGGAGATGATGGCTAGGGCATGCTTGACGCCCATGTGCAGCGCCCCTCGGAGTTGCTCGCGCACTTGGCCGCTCAATGCGATCAAGCGGCTCCTAAGGGAGCTGCCTGACTCGACCCCCTCAACCTCCAGGACCTCGCAGATGGTACGGGCGGCGCTCTGTAGTGCGTTGTGCTCCCTGATCTCGGCCTCGAGCACCGCCTACACTGCGATAGAGGCCTCAGCTTCCTGGGAGACCTCCTTCTCCAACCCTACGCCAAAACAAGCAGGATGGGGTCAAGCGCAAAAGAAAATAAGCCAAACAGGGGCGAAGGCCTACAGGACTCACCCTCGGCTTTCTCTTTCCAGCGCTGGACCTCGACCTGAGAGGCCTCGGCTTTCTCCTTCTAGCACTGGACCTCGACCCGAGAAGCCTCGGCCGCCTTGGAAGCCTCTGTCTCCAGCTCTACATCACACCAGGGAGTTAGGGGTCGAACACAAGAAAAACAAATAAAACAAGTGGAACAGGACTCACCCTCGACCTTTCCCTTCTAGACAAAAGCCTCAGTCTAGGAGGCCTCAACCACTTTGAGGGCCTCTGCGAGGGCACCTTTCGTCAGCAGGTGCGCACCCTGCTCCACCCCCAGCTGCCCAGCAAGGGCCTTGGCAGAGGCCGTCGCTTCTTCAGCCCGGGACCTAAAGGTGTTCTGATCGCCGGCCACCCTGGTTAGCTCCTCCTCCAACTCCTTGATCCGCACCACCAAAGGGGCGGCCTGCTCCCAAGCCGTGGCCGCCTCAGCCATCATATCGGCACAGCGAAGGCGGAGGTCCTCCACCTCCATGGTCCGCGCCGACAGAAGCTCGTTGGCATTGGCGAGCAGGTCCTTCTGGTGCCGAAGCTGGTCCTAGATGTCCCTCTCCCGCCGGAGGAACAATGACTTCCCAAGGGACTGGGCCTCGAGCTCCTAATAGGCAAAATGGACGTCAAGCGCTGCGAGAAAACTCAGGAAAAAGACGACACCGCACGAGAAAAGAAGGCGCGTACTTGGGTGACCCCGGGCAGATCGTCGGCCACAACGAACAGCGCTGTCTGTAGCGACCGCTCCGCCAGACGGTGGTATTGCTCGAAGGTGTCCCAGCGCCCCCCCTCGGCCGCGTCCTTGAGGGCGAATAGAGGCTCCCCCTCAGGGTCGTCCTGGCTCCGCCACAAGACACCCGGGTGATCCCACCCATGGGGCTCGGGTTGTACCCACATGAGGGCCGAGCTTCCCTCACCAGAGGTCGAAGCCGGCTGCTCCACGGTGCTGGCCGCCTCAGCATCCGCCACCTCCTTCCCCCGGGAAGCATCGTCGGAGGAGATCGAATGAACCTCTACTTCCCGGGCGCTCTCCTGCAACGGTGGCGGGCCTTGGACCGGGGGCGGTATTGAAGCTTGCCCCGCCTCCGTCTCCGCTTCCTGGGCTGCCGGCTTCACCGCGCTCACGCCGGCCTCCGCCACTCTGGCCTCGATGGTCCTGGGGGCTTAGGTCCACGCCACCTTGGTCTCGGTGGTCCTAGGCGCCCCGACCTCCGCCGCCTCGGCCTCGGAAGTCCGGGGGGGCCTCGGCCTCGCCCTCGGCCCCATTTGGCTCGTGGGCCTCGGCCTCACGGGGCGTAGGCTCCTCCTCCTTCGCTTTCTTCGTGGCCGCCTCGGTAGCCTCTCCCTAGACGACCAGCTCCTTCGGGTCGGCCCTCACTGACGTCGTGCCGTGTTGTATGGCGGCTTGCACCTCTACCACCCATTGGGTGGTAGAGCTGGTACTCACCTTGAGCGCCTTACGTGGCGCCAGGGCGGGCACTTCCGCCTGACGCTTCCGGCTGAAGGCAAAACACCAACAAGGTCAGCATACGACCAAGGAACGAATGGGAGATGTTGCCTACTCCGCCGAAAAACACTCACCTCGAACTGGGACACAACCGCTTTGGCACTACGTCCCTCCTCTACAACGGCGGTGGCGGCAGCGGTGGCATGACCTCTGTGTCCGCCGGTGTCGGTCGGCCCTCGCCAGACTCCGGTGCCCCCTTGACCCTCTACGGGGGTAGTTGCGTCGCCCCCGCTGTCGCCTACTCCACCTTCGTTGTCGAGCCCACCGGGCTGACGGCGTGGTTCCCTAACGCCCGTGCCTCAGGCGTGTCGGCCTCGGCCTCGAGGTGGGCGATTGCTGGTCCCAAGGCACCCTCCCCTCCTCCTAGGAATGCTAGGCCACTCGCCGATGCCCCGAGCGCCGTCCCCCTGACGTCAGGGAGATGGTCCAGGGGACCCCGCCCCACCTCGCTCTCGTCATCTTCGCCCGAAGAGTCCGTCGACAGTGACGGCGACGGAGACGCCTGTAACACCCCGGTGTTATACCTGCATTTAAGCACTGCAAATCATACATATCATGCATCATCAAGCATCCTAATCATACATGCCTAATCATGTAAATAACAATTGAAACACTGCTTCGAAACATATGAAACATGTTGTGAAACCTGAATGTTGCATACCTTTGTTTGAATTGTTTTGCCCTGATTTTGCTTGCTAGGTTAGTAAAACATGATTGGCTACTATTGTAAATCATCTAGGATTATTTGGTTCAATTTTTGGAGCAAGGTTTGTATTCAAATTAAATCAAAATTTTGCTTCCAAAGTAATTTTCCAAAAATTAGGGTTTTGAGTTAAACATGGACTTTGATTTTACAATTCAAAATCTAGAAAGAATTTGGCTTTGGTCATAAAAGCAAAGTTGTAGAGAATTAAATTCTAATCAACTTTCATTTTTGGTACATTTTCAAAAGATGTCATTTTCTTGCTCAAAATAATATTTGAAAGCTGGCATTTAAAAATTTCTTGAAAATATAAATGAAAAAGGGCTTTTTCTCCTTCGCGGGCCACCGCCTCGCTTCAGGCCCACGACCGAAGCCGGCCCAGCCAGCCTCCCGCCACGCCACGCGCCTGGCCTACCTCCGCGTCCGCCTGCTCGCTGACGCGCCGCGCCGCGCCCGACCGCAGCAGAGCTCGCCCGCCGCGTGGCGGCCATGCACCGTCGATGCCACCACACGTCGTAGCCGGCCTGCGCCCGCGCCCACGTGCCCGCCTACTCCTACCGAAGCCGGTGCGCTCGCTCTCTCACTCCCGTGCTGCCTCTCCTCTCCGCCAGCGCCGAGCGCCCCCACTCTTCCCCTCGCCGCGCCACCACACCCGCCGGCAAAATCCGCCATGGCTCCTCCACCTCGGCCAGCGTTCGTGCGCCCACAGCTCCGCCTCGCTCTCCGACACGTCGTGCTCGCGCCTATGTCGACTGATTGAGCCTAGGTAGAGCCATCTCGAGCTTCACCACCGTCGGCCATGGCGCCGCCGTGCTCGGCCGCCGTGGAAGTCGCCCTTCCCACTCTTCTCCACCCTGCCTAGCTACCTTCCCGCCTTCGCCATCTTCTCGCGAACCACATGCGCCCGCTATCTCGCCCTGTCATGGCCGGGAATGGTCGCCGGCCTCATGGCCGAGCCGCGCCGCCGCGACGTCGCAGCGCCGGCGTGGCCTCTGCCTCAGCCGAGCCAGGTCGAAAGGCCGTGGGTCGACGCCCTGCCGGGCTGTCTCCCCCTTCCCATTCGCTCGGGCCGCGCAGGCCAAAAGCGGCCATGGGCCAGCTGATTCCAGTGGGCTGGCCCAGTAGCAGTAGGATAAATTGTTTTCAATTTATTTTTTATTATTTGAAAATAGAAATGGTTTGAAAAATGTTTGGATACTCAAAGTTGCTCCAAATCTATTGAAATAAATTTGTCTAGGTTCCTTATCATCAGATCTACTTGGGAAAATTATTGCATGTCATTTTTGAGATACTTTGCTGTAGAATTTTATTTAATCATGTATATTGCTGATAACTTGAAAAATATGTAGAAAAATCTATAGGCTTCAGAAAAATATGATTTCTAAGTTTGTTAATCTTCTTATGTAATGTACTTTCTAGGAAAAATATGTGTCATGCTTGTGCTGTAGAAAAATTTTGAGGTGTAGTTCAAGTGCCTTTAATGGCTGATTTTTGTTATTTTAGCTAGAGAGCAAACTTTGTATAAAACATGCATGTGATAATTTTTGTACAGTAGTTGTATGCTATGAAGAACATAGGAAAAATACTAACTCTGTTGTTTGACATTTTTCACAGTACAAAGTATTTTCATGTTCATAATCATGCCATAGCTTGTTATTTTTGTGTAGGCTAATCACTCATTCAAATACCATGAAAATCTGATAGTAGACTACTTAGGGTAGTACTATGCTGTAGTAATTTTCTAAGATTTTTCTAAGCAAGAAAATAGAGGTTGCTATTCAAACCTATTATTAATTAGGGTTTAATTAAGTGTTGCTTTTTATGGGATTAAGAAATTAGTAAAGCTTTGGTGTATCTTTGAAGCATTTAATAAAATGTGTTGAATTAACATATTAGTAGTAGAAGAGAATACAGTAGATGACCTGTGCTTGTAGTATATTTTCTTGGATGATGTTGACTACCTTGCATTCAAACATATCCATTGTATTCATCTCATCCGATGCACCGATTGCATAAGCACTTACGCACATTGCATCATATAGGATCGCAAACCAAGAACCCAGTCGTCATACCCGAGGAGCCCGAGGAGCAGTTCGAGGTGCAGTCGCAAGAAGTGCCCGAAGCCAACGAGGAGGACGTTGACGAACTTCCGGAGTGCCCCGATCACCGTCCGAGCTCCTTCAAGAGAGGCAAGCCCTGGAGCATTTCTCCCGGTTTGCAATTATTAATTCAAGGCTTTACTTTAATTGATGCATTACGTTCAGGAGTTGTTTGCAACCGTTGCTGCATTATACCTTGTCTACCTTTGTTATACTATATCCTTGTTACCCGGGTATCCGCAGTCGAGTCAATGCTTAGCTGGCTTAGACCGATAAAAGTCGGGTGATTTCCTGTCACCTGCGAGCTATAGGTGGTTACCTGGATCTGCTTGGATGACTATGAAGTCATGGTATAACTAAGTGTTAAATGAAATTGAGACCGGATGGAGACTTGCAGAGTTTTGGACTGTAGTGTTTCCGTCTGTGTCGATTAAGGACCGACCATTGTTGGGTCTCGAGTCATGTTGAACGCATGCCTTACATTTAGCTGGCCGGATAAAGTACCTTCCGACCGCGAAGTTGGGAGATTATTCGGGCCGAGTAGATTGCCTGCAGCGCATTGTGCCGGAGCAGGTGTGGTAGGACATGGGGCGAGATGATAAGACCAAAGTGCAGTCGGTCGGCCCCTGGGTACATGTGGTTCCTGGCAAACTCGAGATTCCTAGATAGTTGACTCGGTGATCAATATCTCACTTTAGCGGGTGAGTGAGGTTTATGTAAGGAATAAATCACCAGCTGGTTAGGAATCGATTCGAATCGCCATCGCTCCTTGATAGTGAGCACTTGACTTGAGTGACTTCATCGTAGTAAATGTTTATGGAACACTTGGACAGTTATAATGAATATGACAGTATGGAAGTTGTTTAATGATCATTGGTTATCATTATCTGCGTAATCATGTGTTTGCTCTAGTATAGGTGCAAATCTAGTCGACAGGTTAATAACAATTAACTTGGCAATAATGCTTTTAAAAAGGGTCTTGAAATGCTAAAAATGCTTCTTTTTGCAAAAGAGTCAGCTACCCTACTATAAAGCCCTTCATAATCCTTGGTGTCTATTATTTTCGGTTATGTCGGGTAAGACTAGCTGAGTACCTTCTCATACTCAGGGTTTTATTCCCACTTGTTGCAGATGGGCAGATGTATTACGGCTACTGTATCAACTGCCTTTATCCTACGATGGGTGATGCTTAGGACCATGGGCATTGTCATTCCTTACGTCTCGTCTGATGCTTTTGTTGGAGATGATCATTCGCTGGCACTATATTTGAACTCCGCGCGTGTGTGTGTGGTTTGAACAAATGGCTTCCGCTACTTTTATTCGAACTGGTTTTGTAATAACTATGTTGAAACTCTGATGTATCTGAGATTGCGAACTTTTATGTAATATGTGATGGTGACCGCTAAACTTATTACGATCTTGGCTGGAATGGAAGTTGGTTTGAAATCCTTCATGATTTCACAGACTACCGGGTTATACGGGCTTAAGTTTGCTAAATCGTCTGCTCTGGCGGATGATTTTCTTACTTAATTTTGTATAATTGGTCGGTTCTGTTACAGCTAGCAGCAGGGCATGGTTTAGCGTGTTACTGTTCACAAGTGTATTTAAAACAAAAAGGCATTTGGAAAACATGATTTTCAAAATATAAAGTGTGCCAGTGATCATATCCTTTATGCCCAGTTAAGGACTCTAGGTGGCTTAATTAAGTACTGACTGGGGTTCTTGCATCATATTTCTCTTTCGTTGCTCATACGGTGTGCTATTGTATGAGTGCCACTTGTTTGAGTGGTAATGTATGGATCATTTGCCTCTACGCCTCGGTAAGTGTGAGTTGTGAGAACATGATCGGATACACCGCCGATCTAGGGTGAATGCTTATATGATGCTGGAGTAATTACATGTTCTACGCATGTTTTACAAAGGTATCTCATGTATGGGTCTTCCGTCTGTTGAGGCGATGCCATCAATAGGTCGATGGTTCGGGTAGTTACTACCGTTGTACACATATCTGGGGATTCGGGTAGAGCGTGTAGATAAAAAAATTTACTGCTTTTATGCATTCATTGGGAATTGGGCTGAAATGAATCTTCTACAGGTACATAACAACGCTATCGTGTAGAACGTATTAGCTATGTAATTGAGAGATCGTTTGTATGCCACCGAATTCGTCGTTAGAAATTATTTATTTCCTAAGTTTGTGAGAACGTACGGCACGTACATACATCATGTTACTTGTGCATTTCATTCAGGTCATGCATTCCTCCCCTTATAAATTGATTATCTCATTTTGATAAAAGTTGTATCACCTAAAATATGTTTCCCCGAGGTAATGAAAGAACTTTTGCTACAGATGGCCCGCACAAAGCAGACCGCCCATAAGTCCACTGGAGGAAGAGCACCTTGACGTCCGTTGGCCCTGAGGGAGCACCGTACCACGGACACCTTCTTGAGTGAGTTTGGCATGGCAACTTTGCTTTGGAGAGTGCTCCATGATGTGGGGTACCCAGAGGGTCAAGAGCCGGTGTACTCCTGGAATGAGAGCCAGTTGGCAGAGGATGGACTTGCAGTGGTAGAAATCACGGTTCTTGCTCTCGGTGATGCTCCAGATTGGGATGGTTGGCACTTGGAGTTTGAGGGTCGCACTCCTGCTGAGGGTGCAGAGGGAGCAGCCTTTCGTGTCATCAGGGATATTATGAGCAGATTTCCCAGTGAGCTTGCAGCAGCTCTAGCTGGCACTTTTCCTAGGGATGATCCTCGTGATGCCATTTGGGTTTAGCCTCAGGGAAGTGCATTGGTCAGAGGTCTAGCTAAAGGATAGGCTAGCGACAACCAGGCAATGAGTGCTATGTTCACCGCCATCAGAGCGTATGAGGGTCTCGAGAGTACCTACTGGACTTTGACTGGCTTGCGTGGTGAGGATAAGCTCAAGGGGAGAAAGCAGAAGAAGAGACAGGCATGTGCTATAGCTAGCTTGCAGGAGCAGTTGGTTGATATGAACTTACAGCGAGATAAGGCGGTTGAGAGAGGTGATAGAGCTATGCAGCGAGTGCATACGTTGACTCAAGCCAACAATAATGCAGACCACATGATAGGACAGTTGGTTCAGGAAAGGAATGAAGCCTGGGACGAGAGGGACCTTCTGCTGCAGAGGGTCGATGAGCTAGAGGAATACAACGGCAACCTGCACGAGGAGTTTCACGCGCTCTACAATGAGGTTGGCCCATATGCTCCGCCGGACGCCGCTGGCATGGATATCGATGACGACAACGAGGACGAGCCTGTAGTTTCACCTAGGGGCGATGGTGACGTCTCCAATCCCGACGATGGCCCCGAGGAGTAGGCTAGTTGCCTTGCGCTAGTATCTAGGTCCTGTCGCGATGACCTTTCTTTTGTTGGCATGTAACCTATTGTATGTTGCTTCAAACGTATGAGACTTGGCATGTGGTTGGAACTGGATTTTGAATGCGATATCTAAACGCATAAAAAGTCCAGTGTATGTATGCTGGCAATTTGATTGTATGGACACGATGTTTGCCATTGAAGTAATTTGATTAAGTGTTGTTGTTTTAATTGGGATGCGATTGTTGTGCCTCTATTTTATCGTATGAATTTATTCTCTCCAGTAAATTCAGTACGGCATAATTTTTCCTTCACTCGCAATTATTATAGCTTCACTCAATCATTACTTGTTGCTGAAATATGCAGATGACAAACACTCGCCGAACCACGTAAGAGGCCGCTGAGACCAGTGCTAACGGTGCGGGGACCGGTGGTGGTGGTGGTGGTGGTGGAAACCACGGCAACAACAATGAACCTCCCCATGAACCGCATTTGCCACCTCCTCCCCCGTTTACCCCCGAGATGTTCCTCGCACAGCTGCTCGGGAGTCAGCGCAACGCGGAACAATCCCAGAAGAACATGGAGGATTTTCTGCGCACCATCGCCAACAACGTTCAATGTGGTAACCATCAAGGCGGTGGCATGGGAGTGAACCAATATAGCAGCTTCAAAGATTTCATGGACACCAGGCCGCTAGTATTCAAGGAAGCAACAGAGCCACTCGATGCTGAGGAATGGATCAACATGATGGAAGATAAATTCCGTGTGTTGAGGATGACTGAGGTGTTGAAAATGGAGTATGCTGCACTTCAGTTGCAAGGACCAGCGGGAATGTGGTGGAAGCACCATCACACCACCTTCCCTCCAAATGCTCAGATTTCTTGGAGAGAGTTTGCTGAGGCCTTTCGTGGAGTCTATATTCCACCCGGGCTGACCGAGATGAAGTTGGCAGAGTTTCTGGCGTTGAACCAGGGCACCAAGACCGTGATGCAATATCTGCATGCCTTCAACAACTTGTGTCGCTATGCTCCCAACATGGTTGACACAGATGCTAAAAGAATAGCCAGTTTCAAGAGGGGACTCAATCCAAAAATGATGAAGCATGTTGGTACCAACAACCGCGTCAGATTCAATGACTTCATCATTGACTGTCTGAAGCAGGAGAAGAATAACAATGCCAGCACCGTAGCCAAGACATGCAAGAGAGCCCTTGAAGGTGGTCCGTCCCAAGCTAGAGCACCTATGGGAGGTCGTCCTCCTTATCGCCCATCGGCACCTGGCGCTAGGTTTAGGCCACCTCAGCAAAGAAGTCAGAATTTCCGTGGACCCCAGAAGCCTTACAAGATGGCAGTACAGCCCAACAAAGCAGCCGCAACTATGGTACAAGGTAGTTCCAAGGGAGCTGTGGGATCTACCAGGACAGTGAGAGGACCCTGCTATAACTGTGATCAACCCGGCCATTTCTCGAGGTTTTGTCCGTATCCACCCAAGAAGAAGCAACAGACTTATAATGCTAGAGTGCATAGTACGATAGTGGATGAAATTCCTGAGGGAGAGCCCGTCACTGCTGGTAAGTTTCCTATCAACAAAAACCCTGCAGTTGTTCTATTTGATTCTGGATCATCGTATTCTTTTATGAGTCAAGCATTTGCACAGAAACATGGACAACTATGCACAGAATTGGGCTATGGGTACTGTATAAGTTCAGCAGGGGCTGATGTTTTGACCAACCAGATGGTTCGAGGGGCAACCCTTGAATTAGGTAGTAGGAAGTTCCGAGTGAACTTAATAGTTATGCCTGGATTAGTTTTGGATGTCATTATAGGGATGAATTGGATGAAGGATTGGGGAGCAGTCATAGATACTGGAAGTCGAGTACTTACCCTTAAGGATCCCCTGGGTGAGGGTACTTTCCAAGTACCATTGCCTCGAAGAACAGACCTTATAAGTGTTACATGTGCTACGACAGTCATTCCTATTCATCAGATTCTGGTAGTGTGTGAATTTCCGGATGTATTCCTGGATGAGCTACCTGGTCTTCTGCCGGATAGGGAGATTGAGTTTGGAATTGAGTTAGTCCCCGGAACAGCTCTGATTTCAAGGAGACCCTATCGGATGCCTCCAGATGAACTAGCTAAGCTGAAGAAGCAATTAGAAGATTTATCAAAAAGGGGGTTTATACGGCCAAGCAAGTCCGAATGGGGATGTCCCGCCTTGTTTGTGAAGAAGAAGAAAGAGGGCACGTTGAGAATGTGCGTAGATTACAGGCCACTCAACGCTATGACCATAAAGAATAAGTATCCCTTGCCTCATATTGATGTTCTGTTTGACTAATTATCCAAGGCCAAGGTGTTCTCAAAAATAGATTTGAGATCCGGTTATCATCAGATCAAGATTAGGCCACAGGATATACCAAAAACTGCATTTTCCACCAGATATGGGTTGTATGAGTATCTTGTCATGTCCTTTGGCTTGACAAATGCTCCTGCATACTTTATGTTTTTGATGAATACAGTTTTCATGCCAGAATTGGATAAGTTTGTGGTAGTGTTCATCGATGACATTCTGGTGTACTTCGAGAACGAGAAAGATCATGAAGAGCATCTGAGAACTGTCTTAACCAGACTTAGGGATCATCAACTGTATGCTAAGTTTAGCAAATGCGAATTCTGGTTGAAGGAAGTTCCTTTCCTTGGTCACATTCTATCAGAAAATGGAGTTTCAGTCGATCCAAGTAAGGTGCAAGAAGTTATGAATTGGAAAGCACCGACCACATATCCTGAGATTAGAAGTTTCTTAGGACTAGCGGGTTATTACCGTTGCTTTATACCAGACTTTTCGAAGATTGCCAAACCGATGACAAGTCTCCTACAGAAGGATCACAAGTTTGTGTGCACAGAGGAGTGTGAAGCAGCTTTCCACACTTTGCGGAAACTGTTGACCACTGCTCCTGTTCTAGCACAACCAGATATCGAGAAACCATTTGATGTGTTTTGCGATGCATTGAAGACTGGATTGGGCTGTGTTCTTATGCAAGAAAGGAGAGTCATTGCTTATGCATCACATCAATTGAGGAAGCACGAGGTCAACTATCCAACACATGATCTTGAACTTGCTGCAGTTGTGCACGCCCTAAAAATTTGGAGACATTATCTACTTGGTAAGGTGTGCAACATTTTCATAGATCACAAGAGTCTTAAGTATATCTTTACCCAACCAGAGTTAAACATGAGACAGCGCAGATGGTTGGAATTGATCAAGGATTACAACTTGAATGCGCAATATCATCCTGGAAAAGCCAATGTAGTGGCAGATGCTTTGAGCAGAAAGTCACATTACTTGAATGTGCAGCCATTACTTGAAGATGGGTTCGATCTAATGCATCCTGCTATGTTACATAGTATTCAGATTAGTTGCTCTTTGGAGAGTAAGATAATAGAAGGCCAGAAAACCGACAAGGGGATATTCCACATCAAAGAGAAAATAAAAGAAAAGTCGTCTCAACACTTTAAAGTGGATGAACAGGGCGTGTTGTGGTTTGACGACCGTCTTGTGGTTCCCAAGGATCGAGAGCTTAGGAATAAACTCATGGATGAAGCTCACCTTTCTAAGCTATCTATCCATCCCGGAAGTAGTAAGATGTATCAAGAACTAAGATCTCGTTATTGGTGGACCAAAACGAAGAAAGAAATTACAGCATATGTTGCCAGATGTGACACATGTTGTCGAGTGAAAGCTATTCATATGAAACCTACCGGTATGTTGCAACCCTTATCAGTCCCTAGTTGGAAGTGGGACGATATCAGCATGGATTTTATCACAGGTTTGCCCACTACTCAAAAAGGACATGATTCGATTTGGGTAATTGTGGATCGTCTTACCAAGACCGCTCATTTCCTACCTATCAAAACAACATATCGACCACCTCAATATGCCGAGAAGTATATCGTAGAAATTGTGAGGTCGCATGGTATACCAAAGACCATAGTATCTGATAGAGGCTCATAGTTCACGGCTCACTTTTGGGAACATTTACACAAAGGCTTAGGAACTAGTTTGATTCGCAGTACCGCTTATCATCCTCAGACAGATGGTCAGACTGAACGAGTGAATGCTATTTTGGAGGATATGTTAAGAGCCTATGTATTGTCTTCTAAGGGATCATGGGAGTCATGGTTACCGTTAGCTGAGTTTTCTTATAATAATAGTTATCAAGAAAGCATCAAGATGGCCCCATTCGAAGCTTTATATGGCAGAAAATGTAGAACACCATTGAATTGGGTCGAGCCTGGTGATAGAAGGTATTATGGCATTGACTTTGTAGAAGAAGCCAAGAAGAAAGTTCATATTATTCAGCAGAATATGAAAGCGGCCCAATCACATCAGAAAAGCTATGCAGATAGAAGAAGGAGACCCCTTGTGTTTGAAGTTGGTGACTATGTTTATCAGAAAGTCACGCCAATGAAGAAGAAAAGGTTTGGAGTCCGAAGAAAGCTTGCCACGAGATTCGTAGGACCATACAAGATTCTGGAACAAAGAGGTCCGGTAGCCTACAAGTTAGAGTTACCTGAGACAATGAGTACCGTTTTCCTAGTTTTCCATGTATCACATCTCAAGAAATGTTTACGTGTTCCGGAGGAAAGAATAGAACCTCGAGGTATCCAACTCAAATCAGATTTGGTGTATCGTGAGCAACCAGTCCGGGTGTTAGACACTAAGGAACGTGCTACTCGGAATAGTGTGGTGAAAACATACAAGATACAGTGGGATCATTATGATGAGGGAGATGCAACTTGGGAAACAGGAGAGTATCTACAAAAAGCTTATGAAGATTTTTATAACAAATGGTTCGTAACCCAAATCTCGGGATGAGATTTTTATAAGGGGGAGGGCTGTAACACCCCGGTGTTATACCTGCATTTAGGCACTGCAGATCATACATATCATGCATCATCAAGCATCCTAATCATACATGCCTAATCATGTAAATAACAATTGAAACACTGCTTCGAAACATATGAAACATGTTGTGAAACATGAATGTTGCATACCTTTGTTTGAATTGTTTTGCCTTGATTTTGCTTGCTAGGTTAGTAAAACATGATTGGCTACTATTGTAAATCATCTAGGATTATTTAGTTCAATTTTTGGAGCAAGGTTTGTATTCAAATTAAATAAAAATTTTGTTTCCAAAGTAATTTCCCAAAAATTAGGGTTTTGAGTTAAACATGGACTTTGATTTTACAATTCAAAATCTAGAAAGAATTTGGCTTTGGTCATAAAAGCAAAGTTGTAGAGAATTAAATTCTAATCAACTTTCATTTTTGGTACATTTTCAAAAGATGTCATTTTCTTGCTCAAAATAATATTTGAAAGCTGGCATTTAAAAATTTCTTGAAAATATAAATGAAAAAGGGCTTTTTCTCCTTCGCGGGCCGCCGCCTCGCTTCAGGCCCACGACCGAAGCCGGCCCAGCCAGCCTCCCGCCGCGCCACGCGCCTCGCCTCGGCCCAGCCCAGCCCAGCGCCGTGCCTGGCCTGCCTCCGCGTCCGCCTGCTCGCTGACGCGCCGCGCGTCGCAGCCGGCCTGCGCCCGCGCCCACGTGCCCGCCTACTCCTGCCGAAGCCGGTGCGCTCGCTCACTCACTCCCGTGCTGCCTCTCCTCTCCGCCAGCACCGAGCGCCCCCACTCTGCCCCACGCCGTGCCACCACACCCGCCGGCAAAATCCACCGCGGCTCCTCCACCTCGGCCAACGTTCGTGCGCCCGCAGCTCCGCCTCGCTCTCCGACACGTCGTGCTCGCGCCTATGTCGACTGATTGAGCCCAGGTAGAGCCATCTCGAGCTTCGCCACCGTCGGCCATGGCGCCGCCGTGCTCGGCCGCCGTGGAAGTCGCCCTTCCCACTCTTCTCCACCCTGCCTAGCTACCTTCCCGCCTTCGCCATCTTCTCGCGAACCACATGCGCCCGCTATCTCGCCCTGTCACGGCCGGGAATGGTCGCCGGCCTCATGGCCGAGCCGCGCCGCCGCGACGTCGCAGCGCCGGCGTGGCCTCTGCCTCAGCCGAGCCAGGTCGAAAGGCCGTGGGCCGACGCCCTGCCGGGCCGTCTCCCCCTTCCCATTCGCTCGGGCCGCGCAGGCCAAAAGCGGCCGTGGGCTAGCTGATTCCAGCGGGCTGGCCCAGTAGCAGTAGGATAAATTGTTTTCAATTTATTTTTTATTATTTGAAAATAGAAATGGTTTGAAAAATGTTTGGATACTCAAAGTTGCTCCAAATCTGTTGAAATAAATTTGTCTCGGTTCCTTATCATCAGATCTACTTAGGAAAATTATTGCATGTCATTTTTGAGATACTTTGCTGTAGAATTTTATTTAATAGTGTATATTGCTAATAACTTGAAAAATATGTAGAAAAATCTATAGGCTTCAGAAAAATATGATTTCTAAGTTTGTTAATCTTCTTATGTAATGTACTTTCTAGGAAAAATATGTGTCATGCTTGTGCTGTAGAAAAATTTTGAGGTGTAGTTCAAGTGCCTTTAATGGCTGATTTTTGTTATTTTAGCTAGAGAGCAAACTTTGTATAAAACATGCATGTGATAATTTTTGTACAGTAGTTATATGCTATGAAGAACATAGGAAAAATACTAACTCTGTTGTTTGACATTTTTCACAGTACAAAGTATTTTCATGTTCATAATCATGCCATAGCTTGTTATTTTTGTGTAGGCTAATCACTCATTCAAATACCATGAAAATCTGATAGTAGACTACTTAGGGTAGTACTATGCTGTAGTAATTTTCTAAGATTTTTCTAAGCAAGAAAAATAGAGGTTGCTATTCAAACCTATTATTAATTAGGGTTTAATTAAGTGTTGCTTTTTATGGGATTAAGAAATTAGTAAAGCTTTGGTGTATCTTTGAAGCATTTAATAAAATGTGTTGAATTAACATATTAGTAGTAGAAGAGAATGTAGTAGATGACATGTGCTTGTAGTATATTTTCTTGGATGATGTTGACTACCTTGCATTCAAACATATCCATTGTATTCATCTCATCCGATGCACCGATTGCATAAGCACTTACGCACATTGCATCATACAGGATCGCAAACCGAGAACCCAGTCGTCATACCCGAGGAGCCCGAGGAGCAGTTCGAGGTGCAGCCGCAGGAAGTGCCCGAAGCCGACGAGGAGGACGTTGAGTAACTTCCGGAGTGCCCCGATCACCGTCCGAGCTCCTTCGAGAGAGGCAAGCCCCGGAGCATTTCTCCTAGTTTGCAATTATTAATTCAAGGCTTTACTTTAATTGATGCATTATGTTCAGGAGTTGTTTGCAACCATTGCTGCATTATACCTTGTCTACCTTTGTTATACTATATCCTTGTTACCTGGGTATCCGCAGCCGAGTCAATGCTTAGCTGGCTTAGACCGATAGAAGTCAGGTGATTTCCTATCACCTGCGAGCTATAGGTGGTTACCTGGATCTGCTTGGATGACTATGAAGTCATGGTATAACTAAGTGTTAAATGAAATTGAGACCGGACGAAGACTTGCAGAGTTTTGGACTGTAGTGTTTCCGTCTGTGTCGATTAAGGACCGACCGTTGTTGGGTCTCGAGTCATGTTGAACGCATGCCTTACATTTAGCTGGCCGGATAAAGTACCTTCCGACCACGAAGCTGGGAGATTATTTGGGCCGAGTAGATTGCCTGTAGCGCACTGTGCCGGAGCAGGTGTGGTAGGACACGGGGGCGAGATGATAAGACCAAAGTGCAGTCGGTCGGCCCCCGGGTACATGTGGTTCCTGGCAAACTCGAGATTCCTGGATAGTTGACTCGGTGATCAATATCTCACTTTAGCGGGTGAGTGAGGTTTGTGTAAGGAATAAATCACCAGCTGGTTAGGAATCGATTCGAATCGCCATCGCTCCTGGATAGTGAGCACTTGACTTGAGTGACTTCATCGTAGTAAATGTTTATGGAACACTTGGACGGTTATAATGAATATGACAGTATGGAAGTTGTTTAATGATCATTGGTTATCATTATCTGCGTAACCATGTGTTTGCTCTAGTATAGGTGCAAATCTAGTCGACAGGTTAATAACAATTAACTTGGCAATAATGCTTTTAAAAAGGGTCTTGAAATGCTAAAAATGCTTCTTTTTGCAAAAGAGTCAGCTACCCTACTATAAAGCCCTTCATAATCCTTGGTGTCTATTATTTTTGGTTATGTCGGGTAAGACTAGCTGAGTACCTTCTCGTACTCAGGGTTTTATTCCCACTTGTTGCAGATGGGCAGATGTATTACGACTACTGTATCAACTGCCTTTATCCTGCGATGGGTGATGCTTAGGACCATGGGCATGGTCATTCCTTACGTCTCGTCTGATGCTTTTGTTGGAGATGATCATTCGCTGGCACTATATTTGAACTCCGCGCGTGTGTGTGTGGTTTGAACAAATGGCTTCCACTACTTTTATTCGAACTGGTTTTGTAATAACTATGTTGAAACTCTGATGTATCTGAGATTGCGAACTTTTATGTAATATGTGATGGTGACCGCTAAACTTATTACGATCTTGGCTGGAATGGAAGTTGGTTTGAAATCCTTCATGATTTCACGGACTACCGGGTTATACGGGCTTAAGTTTGCTAAATCGTCTGCTCTGGCGGATGATTTTCTTACTTAATTTCGTATAATTGGTTGGTTCTGTTACAACGCCTCCACCGGGAGACCATCCTGTCTCTACTGCCGGCGGCGTTTCTCCAGCTCCTCACGCTCAAGGATCTTCCTCTTGTGCTTTGCCGCCTCGGCGTCCTTCCGCTTCTTCTGCGCCTCGGCGTGCGCCCGGTTCACCGCCCGCCGCTCTGTGTCCTCGGGAACGGGCGGCAGGGAGGCTCGCATGTCCCTCATCCCCTGCGGGGACGACAAACACAAATAAGGGAACAGGAAAACGCAAGGAGCGAGGAGGTCTCGGGGGCCGTAGCGGCGCATGACTTACCAGGGAGAGGTACCCCCGTGATGGGCGCATCGCGAACGGGGTCATACCACCAATCCTCAGATGCCCCTCCACCGTCTCTCTCACCCGACGTAGAATCTCCTCGTCGGAGAGGGCGACGACGGACATCTGGATGCCCTCTATCGGCTTATCCGGTGACATGTCGAACAGGCGCCGTCGCTGAGCCATCAGTGGCAGCACCCTCCTGCGGTGGAAGGCCGCCACAACCACAGCCGCCGTAAGGCCGCGGCTGCACAGACTCTCCAGCTCCTCTAGGAGCAGCTGCAGCTTGGGCTGGTCGACCAGCGGGACGCCGTACCTCCACTTCTTCGGCTGGCTCTCCACGACCCACCCGGTGTAGGGGGGAAGTCCGCCGTCATCATTACAGAGGTAGAACCAGCTGTTGTACCAGCAGCGATTGGACGACACGAGCTGGGCTAGGATGTAAAGGTGCTGCCGGTCTTGGCGCACTTGGAGAGTGCAGCCACCGGCCCTCATCGCCTTCCGCATGCCCGCCGTGCCCATCGGCTTGGTGGTGAACCCCGCTCGAAAGAGGTGGAGCCACAGCTCCCAGTGGGGGGCAATGCCCAAATACCCCTCGCAGACGGCGATGAAGATGGCCACCTGCGCGATGGAGTTGGGGTTGAAGTTGTGGAGCTCCACGCCGTAGTAGTGCGGGAGCGCCCGCATGAACTGGTCCACCGACAGGCCAAGACCGCGCTCATGGAAGGACACGAAGCTCATGATGTAACCATCGCGTGGCCTCGGCTCCGGCTCGCCTCCCAGAGCAATCCACTCCGGTCTGTTGGGGTCGGTAATCGGGCGGAGGAGGCCGTCGTCGACAAGCGACTGCAGCGTCTCCACGGACACGTCGGACAAACCCCAGGGGTCCGCCTGAATGACAGTAGCGCCGCTGGCCATGAGTGCCGTGGAGAATGCGGCCACAGTGGTAAGGCGAGCTCTCTCTCTCTCTCTCTCTCTCTCTCTCTCTCTCTCTCTCCCTTCTCCCTTCTTCTCCTCGGCGCTCTCTGTTCTTAGCAACGGCTCGAGGACAGAAAGGGTGAATGCAGGCAAGGTAAGGAGGAAAGGGGTGAGGCTCATCACGTATTTATGAGGGAAGGGGGCAAAACGGATGGGCGACAAAATTAGGGAAGTTCCCCTCAAATCTGGCACAGTTAATCCAGATCCGATTTAACTGCCCATGCACCCACCTTTTCCTTATTAATCGCACGCACAGTTATGTCCCATCCGCTGACACCGCGTCGCATCCGACCGCAGCAACGACAGGTGCCATTTCGTCTCCCCAAGAAACCGCCTCAAAAGGCACACCTACCGTTGTCAGCCGATGGGAGGGGAATATCCCCCACCCGATTCCTTTCAGAAGAAGGAACTGGGCACCGAGCCCGTTACGGTCTAGGGGTTCGAAGGCTAGGCCCCCGAGGGTCTTGATAGCCACCCCAGGACAACAGAGTCAGGGACAACTATGGGTGAGCCCATACATGGCCGAGGCTCGAGCAAGCGATCGCTCGGGATGCCCTAAGTCATGTCCGAGACCGGCAGGGAGGTCTCCGAATGGGATCCCACCGTAGGGAGGCATCGAGCCCCCGGGGCCAATCGAACGGCCCTGGGGCCCACTAGAGAAGCCCTCTGGTACTTTTGGAGTGCATCTCTGGACCGCTAGCTGACCCCTATCGAATGGGGCACAGGCCTCCACTCGGACTTACCCGATAATAGCTCACCGGAAGTGTCATCGCTCACGCCCACTGAGGGTAGCCTGGCATATTCCATCCCTCCTTCCGAACGAAAAGGATGCACGAGGGTCACACAAAAAGACAGGGAAACTCCTGATCGCCCTCTCGCTCCGTGCAGAGGCTCGGGGGCTCTCCCTGCAACCTAGCCGAGACCCAGCGACCTAGGCTCACACTCGAGGGCTCGGCAAACAAACCCTTCTTCCGAACAAAAAGGATGCGCGAGGGTCGCATAAAAAGACAGGGAAACTCCTGATCGCCCTCCCGCTCCGTGCGGAGGCTAGGGGGCTCTTCCTGCAACCAAGTCAAATACCAGCGACCCAAGCTCACACTCGGAGGTTCGGCAAAATGCGATAAAGGGCATCAAGCCCGTTACGGTCTAGGAGTTCAAAGGCTGGGCCCCCGAGGGTCTCGACAACCGCCCCAGGACAATAGAGTCAGGGACAACTATGGGCGAGTCTGTACATGGCCGAGGCCCGAGCAAGCGACCGCTCGGGATGCCCTAAGTCGTGTCCAAGACCGGCAGGGAGGTCTCTGAATGGGATCCCACCGTAGGGAGGCATCGAGCCCCCAAGGCCAATCGAACGGCCCTGGGACCCACTAGAGAAGCCCTCTGGTACTTTTGGAGTGTGTCTCTGGACCACCAACCGACCCCTATCGGATGGGGCACGGGCCTCCACTCAGACTTACCCGATAACAGCTCACTGGAGGTGTCACTGCTCGTGCCCACCGAGGGTAGCCTGGCATACTCCACCCCTCCGTCTAAACAAAAAGGATGCGTGAGGGCCGCACAAAAAAGACAGGGAAACTCCTGATCACCCTCTTGCTCTGCGCAGAGGCTCGGGGGCTCTTCCTGCAACCAAGCCAAGACCCAACGACCCGAACTCGCCCTCATGGGCTCGGCAAACGCAATAAAACCCCTCGCACGACATGAGAAAAGTCCCTAGAGGAATAAATCCACTCCTCCATGGCCTCGGGGGCTACACCCGGCGGGTGCGCTCGCGCGCACCCACCGAGGCCTCGAGTATGAAACGCCATCTCGCCAGGAGTTGCCATGAGCCAAGTCTCGTCAAAACCTCAGGGAGAGCGCTCACACCCTCTCTGAGGCTCGGAGGCTACTGTCGGGTACCATAAAAAGGGGTCCCCTAAGCAAAAACCGAAAAAATCGCTTAGACCCTGTCAAAAATCAAAGCCAAGAGACAACTACTGGCTAACCCCCACCTTGTCTGAGGCAACCGATTCTCCGCCTTGCTCGAGGCCTCGCACGAAAGGCCTCAGACGGGGTACCGATTCTCCGTCTCGCTCGAGGCCTCGCACGTAAGGCCTCGGACGAGTAACCGATTCTCTGCCTCGCTCGAGGCCTCACACGAAAGGCCTCGGACGGGGTACCGGTTCTCCGCCTCGCTCGAGGCCTCGCACGTAAGGCCTCGGACGAGTAACTGATTCTCCATCTCGCTCGAGGCCCCGCAGGTAAGGCCTCGGACGGGAAACTGATTCTCCATCTCGCTCAAGGCCGGCTCGGCGATAGCCCCGTCGCCTCCGCCTCGACCGATCTCCCTAACAGAACGTCATGTCCAATTAAACATGACCAACCACTCCCGCGACGTCAGCCAGACGACGGCTCGACACAACGGAGTGGTCGACGAGATAGGAAGTCGCATCAACACCATGCCATCCGGGATGGGACGGGGCAGGGGTTACCGGCCGCTGTACTCGGTACTGTGCCCACGACTGACGCCCGCACTGCACTGTGTTACCTAACCCCTGCTCCAGGAACAACGCGGCGTGGGGAGTCAAGTCCGGGTACCTGTAGCCTCAGAATCAGTGTGTAGGACCAACTGCTCCCTCCGGGCCTCGGCAATCCACTTCAGGGTCTCGGCAGCCTTGGGATTCACGCCAGCCGAGCCCCCCACGATGGCTCGGCCTTGGCACCAACTGAGCCTCGGCTTTTTACACTGTCAACACACAGCGACCGACACGTTGTCCGCCATACCCCGCGTCAAGCTATCACTGGAGCTCCCACGTCGCACAGGCTCGGGTGTGACCGGCGCGTTGCACCAGTGCATCAAGGACAGGACCGCTCCGTCGACCATGCCGCCACAGTGACAAGCTACAGGGCTCAGAAACGCCACCTCCGCTCACAGGACGCCGCGTAGCGAACACATGTATTACCCCTGTCCCCCTTCAACTATAAAAGGGAGAGATCGGAGCCGTTTCTAAGGAGGCAGGCACGCACAGACAGACGAGGACATACGAGATAGACGAACACGCACACACACATTCACTTCCTCACCGCGAGAGATCAACATCTCAAGCAACCCACGCCGTTCCGCGTAGAGACCTGGGGCTAGTTCCCTCTCTCGCCTTGCTTGTAAACCCCTATTACAAGCATCTCGGTGCAAGGAATACAAGATCGGTCTCTCAGACTGGACGTAGGGCACCTATTGCCTGAACCAGTATAAATCTTGTGTCTCTTTGCATCACCATCCAGGATTAGAGGCACACAATACATTTTCACTAGTTGGTTGAGGGCCCGCCGGTCTAAAACACCGACACCCTCCACTCAAAAAAATGACAACACATTATAAGAGAAATTAAACGTCAAAATATATTTTATATGACTCTATTTTTGTCATTGAAATAAAAAATAGTACTATATTATGTATTATAAGAGAAATTAAGAGTCAAAATCTATGATTTTTTTTCGTAATTAAAATAAGCTTATATTCCGAAACGAAGGTACACGGCAAACACTAGTGGAGCTAGCTATCAGCGGCACCGTACACGGGCGATTCTAGCGAAGGGCCTCCGTTTTTCTATTCGTATATGGTAATGTTCAACTGAAACACAAATGGTATAAATAAATGAAGACTAGAGAATGCTAACGGTTTAGTTACTATTTGTGGTTCAAGGAACGAATAGATATATCCCAACTTGTTTATATAGTGTTATAGTACAAAACGGAACTTTGTTTTTTGTTTTGATTGTGTAACAAAAAAAAATGGAAATACAGATAGTGGGCCGCCATGCCCACGCGGACACGCCGGGATCGATCAAACAAGTCAAATACGGCCCAGCCCTCAACATGCAAAGCTCCCAACTCGGCAAATGAGCTGATGAACTCCGTAAAAAAAAAGACTAAGAACAATCCCCAGATCGAGCATTGTACCTGCTGCTGTTCTAGAAATTGCTTGCGCCGAGTCCTCAACGGCTTGCTTAGTTGGATGGATCGACAAGCTTGCAAGTGTGAGACCCAACTAATCTCAACGAAGTCACGAGCATTAGCATAACCGCCAAGTCCATACATTTTCCTGGCTGCCTAAAAACTAAAGCTTACCGGAAGCCATATACACTGCTGAGGAAATGATCTAAGAGTTCAACGAAAAAGGAGGAAATAAAACTAGTCTTTGCTGCCACAGCACATTTTGCATTGGCAACTTCACTTAGTATATCAGCCCCATACACCGTCCTTGATCTCGCCGTCCGCAGCGCCTCCTTGATCTCATCATTCGCAGGGTCAAGTTTCAGCGCTTCCTCGAACGCAGCAACCGCTGCTCCATACTTCTGTAAACCGAGATTATCCCCGTCAGATCATTTCATCATTACAAGTGCAGCTAGAGATGACCAGACTAAGTTTGATGTAATGTGAGCTATATGTGTATATATATATACACCTGGAGCAAGCTGAGACCTGCGCCCTCGCGGTACCATGCCTTGGCCCAACAAGGACGCAGCTTTTGGCATTGCTGAGCGGCGAGCACAGCTCGCTCTCCTTCTCTCAGCTCCAGCAAGCATAGGCTCAGGTTGGCGAATGAGGTGGCGTCACGCGGGTCAATCACCGTTGCCTGCATGATGAACAAGTGGTGAGAATTTGGTAATCTCATGGTTCGTTTCAGTTACAGTGACTTGAATTCGATTCAGCAGCTGGTTCTGTTCAGCCATCTCATGTTAAGGCAAAATGGAGGCCCCATCATTATTCATGTCTCTTTAGCATTATGATATTCAGAACTAAATAAATAGCTATTGTTGTGCAGCATTTTGTATCACCCCAACAGGTACGCGACATATTTTGGTTCAAGGATATACCCGCGTATAGGAGTCGACGGCATTACCGTAGTCGCCATTTGCAAATGCTTCCTTTCCTTGTGACTTTGCATTAGCTATTGGTTCTAGTACCATCTCCTGCACCGTCTCATAATATAAACACGGCAGCACATGTTCAGTTCCATGCATGACACTACTAATACAGATTCTGACAGCAAGATAAGTGAAACACTGCAGTTTGCAAATTTTTGTTCCTATATTCAAATCATGGAATCATAATCATGCATCTTTCCTCTATTATCTTGGAAAAGTGTGCTAATTAACATACCCGAGGTAGATTCTTCATGGTGTTAACAATCCCATCAACGGTCCAGTCTGGCATGGATGGAATTGGATTTGTTTGAGGGAGTAAAATTTCAACAAGCTTACGGCGCTCATGAGCAGCTGCTAGTATGATTGGGAACTTCCCGTACTGCATTGTATTTGCAAAAATCGAAGTGAATATTTATGAAAGCTGAAATGATATCAACAGTTCAGATTCTTTTTTTTTCCTCTTAACAACAAAGATTTTTTTTTTGAAAAATAAGACATTCATGAATTCACACCAATGAAATCCAGAGTCCAATATATTGTTAAATAACTACATAGAGCACAATTTTAAGGAAAACTAGCAAAAGTGCTCCCTCTAAAATCCAGTCAGTGATCAAGTGCTGGAAACTATATATATATGCATGCCTAGACTAGTGTTTTTAATAAGTAGAATAATTTCAGCAATATGCTCTGGACCTACAGGCACCACTTAAGCTTTCATGACCACTCAGCAAAAGCTACGACTTGCTAAATATATGTAGAAACAGCATGAATGATTTTTTATGGGGAGTGAAACTAGCTCAGAATCTCAGAGAGTTTCAGTGCTTGACCCTACTGTACCACGCAGCCATTGGATATGCAACACGCGGTGAGAATGTGGACATCAGATTAAAGCATCAAGTAAATAAACAGCAGAGACAATGAAAGAGCCCTTATTACCCCATCATGAACATTAGGGTCAGCTCCAATCTCTAGCAAGAAATTGACAACGTCTGCTGAGCCAGCGCCAACTGCAGCTCATAACATAGTTGGTCCAGGTGAACTATGGAAGTTCACATCAGCACCAGCCTACAGAATTGATAATACAAGTAGCTTTAGCGAACATGTATGGCCTACAAACATCAGCATGCCATGATCAAGAAGTTTAAGTCAATAAGTAACTGGACCTCAAGCAATAGCTTAATGCATTTCAAGGAGGCACCAGCGCATGCCATCAGGAGCAGAGTAACACGACGGATAAGTTCATTGGGCTGCAAAGGGACGGAAGTGAATAACAGTTACAATATGTCCAGATCAATTCTTAACCCAATCTATCATCAAGACTAAGGAAAACAATCTTTTTAGCTGATGTCCTTTTAATTGCTTACATCAGCACCATGCTCAAGCAGGATCTTCAGAGCCTGGTCATGGCCGTTCCCTGCAGCCAAGTGCAACGGCGTCCCATGATGGTAGAAAGGATCCACAGGAACACCCTTGGACAGCAGCAGTCTTATAGCATCGCTGTGCCCTGGAGGTACAAAGAGATACACAGAATGCAGAAACTCCAAAAAGAAACTCCAAAGACCTTGTACATACGCCCGCTTAGGACAATTTCTGTAACGTCCTATTTTTTTAATGAGAAATTTATATTACAAAAGTAATTTCTTCAGTGATATATGAATCCATTACTGTTAGCGTCAACTGCATGCTGCTAATCCATGAAACTTCACATATATCGGAGGTGGTTCAAACTAAAAGAGCTTGGCTGACTGTAATCATGAAACAAATTGCTTTGAATTGGAGGGACTATATATAGAGTATGTCCTTTGTACATGGGAAAATATATGGTGGAAACCACATCTTCGGTGGATAAACTATGAAACTTGGCATATAGATATGCATCCACGTGTGTACTCACATGTAAATGTTGGGATGCAAACTCAATCTGTTCGCATGAACTACATGCCGGCAATCCATGTAACTGCTGGGTCAAATTAAAAGTTCAATCTCTATTGACTCTATCAGCAGTGGCGGCGCCAGGGGTATGCCCCTGTATGCCAAGGCATACCCAAGATTTGAGAGAATAAATTAATAAGTATATACATCTTTATACATATCTTCATACATTCACGTTTCTGGCTCATAGGCCCAATAGAACATCTGTTTCTGGCAATCTGGCAGCCAACGAAAGCAACAAAGCCCAGAATACACACTGTCGCTTGCGTTACCCCTGCCCAGCGCCCCTTTCCCTGTTCGCGCTCGCTGCTCCACGCCGCAGCACGCAGCCACGCACGGCAGCACGACGCCCGCCACGCGCCACCTCCGGACCTCCCCCACTCCGGTCTCCAGCGACCGGCGCCGGCGGGCGGCACCTCGCGTCCTTCCGTCCTCGCCATCTCCCCCACTCCGGCCGACTCGCCCCTTTCCCCTTCCCCTCCCCCTAGCCGCTTGCCCCCAGAGTCCCAGCACGAAGGAGCCGGCCACCGGCGGCGGCCGGGCGGCACCTCCCCATCTGCAGCACCGAGCACCCTCTGGGCTCCGGCGACCGGCCCTCCTCCTCTGCTCGGCAGCTTCAAGCAAGGTGAACATAGCAGATGCAGAGCACCCTAGATTCACTCCTCAGTGAACTATTGAAAAATTGTTTTTCTAACTCTTTTGATTGTATTCTTCATTCTTATAATGTAGATGAAGAAGAAGGGTGTTAGCATATTTGCATTGTGGGAGAAAGCTGCAAAGGAAAAAAAAACCCTCAACATCTGCATCAAATGCTCGTTCTGTTGAGATTGAGAGTATATTTCTTAATTATTTATGTTTCGAACTTGTACTTTGGTTATTACTATGGATTTGTTTAAATGTTATGACTATTATAACTTATCGTCAATCATATTGCATATTTGCTTCGAAATTTTGTACATTTGGCATACCCAGCCGTAAATTCCCGGCTCCGCCAATCAGTGAAACAAGTTACCTATGGAATTGGTGGGATTATGCAAGTAATAGTGAATAAGATATGTGAAAAAAACATTTGTATAACTAAATACACCTAGCTAATTAATCCCAAGAAATCGCAGAGATTGAAGGGGGCGAGAAATAAACGCACCGTACTGCGCGGCATTGTGCAGGGGCGTGCAACCCTTGGCGTCGGGCGCAGCCGGGTCGCCGCCGCGGCCGAGGAAGTAGGTCAGAAGAGGGACGACGCCGTTCTCGGCCCCGTTCAGTAATCTGGAATCGGTGTCGGTGGCGACGAAGATGGGCGTCTCGCCTGCAGGTGGCCGGAGAGTAGCGTCTCAGTCTCAGACCGTGGCTCCGGCCGGCGGCCGTGCTCGTCCCTGACCGAAAACAAACGAGCAGAGCTGGGGATTTACCTTCCGTAGAGGTGGAGTTGGCGTCGAAGCCCTTCTCCTCGACCAGGAACCTGCAGACGTCCAGCCGCCCCGTGACGCAAGATCCCTCCACGGCGAGGTGGAGCAGGTTCCGGCCCTTGAAGCCTCTCAAACGACGCAAGTCCACAGTGCTCGCCATTTCTGCCAAAAGCAATGGAGAGTATAGTACAGAGGAGAGGATCAGATAGCACTTTCCGACGAGGAGAAAGAAAGTGAGGGAGGGAGAGATGGGTGTGCGTACTACCCTTGAGCAGGGGGAGGTTGCCAGCGACGACGGCGGCATTGACGGCGTCCATGGGGTTGGTCATCCGTATGTGACGGGGGTTTCGAGAGGTTGATGATGGATGGATTCACGAGGGTTTTAGAGCATGTTCAAGAAATTAGCAAAAAAAAAAAAAAAAAAAAAAGAGAGAGAGAGACTAGCCAGATTTACTGATCTACGTGCTTTCTAAAATAGATTTAATAAAAAAATATTAGAGTACTCTAACAGACTCTATAAAGAATGGCTAGTGAGATGGACAATTCAAAAGTAGAGAGCAAATGAAGTAGAATGGAGAGCTACTAAATTTAGAGAGTCATTTACATTGGAGACGTTTTTCCTTTAATAATAATCATATTTATCTTTAGAAGGCTAATTTTTTAGAGATGCTCTTACAGAGAAGAGAGGAGAGTCAGGAAAAGGGATGGATGGAAGAACTGCCATAGATCCGGGGATGTCAAAGGTCTCTAAGCAAGATTTTTTTTTCTTTCTATTTTCATGTTTTTCCTAAACAATTGAACTGCTCGTGTTAAATTTCATGATTTTGAAATTTAAAATTTAAAATTAAATTTTGGGACACTAAATGACTTCAAACAAAAAAAACTTTTCAACTATAAAGTTGTAGATCGTATTGAGAACTATAACTTTTATATAGACCATCAGTCTTGTCGGGTACCTTATAATGGGGTACCCCAAGCAAAACATCAAATAGGTCGCTAAAGTCCCATCTAAAAAATAAAAGCTAGAAGGTAAGTCGTGGGCCCCTCACCCACCACGACCAAAGCCCACTGGGTCCTCCCCCTCCTCGCCTCGAGCCCCGAGAAGGAGGTCTCGGCATCCTGGCGCCAACTCCGCTTCGCGCGAGGCTCCCCAGGGAAGGCCTCGGCAGGGAGCGCCGTCTCCGCCTCGCCCGAGGCTCTCCACGGAAGGCCTCGGCAGGAGGCGCGTTCTCCGTATCGCGCGAGGCCTCTCGCGCGAGGCCTCGGCAAGGAGCCTGATCTCCGTCTCGCGCGAGGCCTCATTCTCCGTGTCGCTCGAGGCCGGCTCGTCCGCGGTCCGTTGCCCCCCGCCTCGGCCGACCCTCCCGACAGCGCGTCACGTCTCATTAATACTTTCAACCACTCCTGCAATCTCAGCCGAACAGCGGCTCAACGTCACAGAATGGCCGACGCGACCCGAAGTCGCATCAGCGCCATACCGGCCGGGACAGGGCACATCGGGGATCACCGGCCACTGTGTCCCAACACTGTGTCCACGATCAGCGCCTGGGACAGGGCATGACGGGGGTTACCGGCCACTGTGTCCTAACGCTGCACCCACGACCCGCCGCCCGCTCAAGGCCTTGGCACTGTACACCGGGGCCTCGGCAATCTCGGGGTTCATGCCTGCCGAGACCCCCCCACCGCAGCACAAGCCTCGGCACCGACCAGGCCTCAGCCTCGCGCACAATCTGTCCCCCGTGGCTTGCACGTTCGCCGCCACGTCCGCTCCGAGACATTCCCGGGGCTCCCACGACGCACAGGATCTGATGGGACAACCACGCCGCCCAAGTATTCCAAGGACGGATCACTCCTACGACCACGCCGCCACAGGGACAGGCCACAGGGTTCGGACGTGCCACTCCTATTGGCACGACGCCACATAGTGATACATGTACTGTCCTTGTCCTCCCTTCAACTATAAAAGGAGAGGACTTGGGCCATTTAGAGGGGGGGAACACCGGATAACACACACACACGCACACATTCCAGCCGCTTGAGAGGAACGTCTCAGACGGCCCACACGACACCCTGCCGAGACCTGGGACTAGTTCCCTCTCTCCCTTAGCTTGTAACCCCCTACTACGAGCACTTCGGTGCAAGGAATACAAGTTCTATCCCTCAGACTGGACGTAGGGCGCTGATTGCCTGAACCAGTATAAACCTTGTGTCTCTTTGCATCACTATCCGGAATCGGGAGCACGCAGAACAAATTCACTAGTCGGTTGAGGACCCCCCGGTCTAAAACACCGACAGTTGGCGCGCCAGGTAGGGGGCGCTGCATGTCGGTTTCGTCATCCCAGCAGGTTCCGGATGGCAGACCCCGTACGACCATTGCGTCTCGGCACCGTAGTTTGGTTCGGGAGCCTAGAGTTCATGTCTCTAGGGCACGAGTACGACATGGTACTCCTCACCCCTCGAGCCCCACCGTCCGACGATGAAGTTACGCACCGGCAGCCCAGGCGTAGGCGGCGCCCGGGCGGCCGCTCTCGCCGCGCTCGCCAGGCACGACGCGAGCAAGGCCACCCCGACGCTATGCGAACCTAGGGCGGCACGCCACTCCCCGCCGATATCCTACGACCAGCTGTTGGTATGAGGTCCCTGGCTGGGGACCTGTCTGGCCTGAGCTTGGACAAAGGGAAATCGCCGGTGGCTCGCGATGATGCCTAGTCGTCAAGCTCCGCTCCACCACTCCCTGAAGAACCGACCCTGGCGGAGCAGAATCTGGCGATGACACCATCCCCATACCCCTTTGGGTTGAGAAATGCCACCGCTTCTTACACCTACGCATACGCTGCCGCTCATGAGGGTCCCTCAGAGCGCTGCCAGCGCTTTGGTCTCGACCTAAGCACCCACGCCGACTCCTCGGATGAGGACGAGGCATGGCCCGGAGTGGATTTCTTCGGGCTCCACGACCCTGGGACTTTGCGCTAGTTCTTGGCCGCAAGCGACTACTACTTCGGTTACTCCGACTCCGACGACGAAGGCACTTACGACCCCACTCGCGAGTGTTTTCACGTCGGCTCGGGATGCCGAGGGCAGGCGAAGAGGATGAGGGGGTAGGTAGCCGCTCCCCACTTCGTCCAGGGGCAGGCGCCGTCACGCCCCCACGCAATGTCCTACCGGCCGCGCGAAATGAGAACGTCGCTCTTGCGTGACCTCAGCGCCCAGACCTAGAGCAGCTCCGTGAGCTCTAGGCCAAGGTCGAACAAGACCAACTCCTTCTGCAGTAGCTTCAAGACTCTCTCGAATAGGAACAGCGAGGCCGCGGCGAAGGCGGGGGAGCCCGACGAAGAGCCCGCGATGTGCATCACCGCATCCATGATGACGAAGGGAGCGAGCAACCCCCAGTCTTCAATCGCGCCAGCCAGAACGTTGCGGCTGTGGCAATGCTGGTCCGCGCAATGCCCGAGCCTTCTACCATGGAGGGGCAGTGGGTCCGCGGTGAGCTCCGCGATCTCCTAGAGACCGCTGCGGTTCAGCAGGCCGAGAGTTCCGCCTCCCGACGGCACAGGGGCGCCTCGAACCTTCTCACGGCACCGCCTCGGCAGGACAGGGAAGCCCCGGCTTGTCCCGAGCCCGACCGAGCGCCAATAGCCCACAGGGTCCTTGTGCTTCTGGACCGCCTCGGCAATCGACGCGAGGTGCAGGGAGACCATGAAGTGGTCAGCAGGCGACGATGCCACGACAACGAGGGGCCCGCTCGGGGCTACCACCCACACCGAGGCGGTCGCTATGATAGCGGTGAGGACCGCAGTCCTTCCCCTGAGCCGCCAGGCCCTCAGGTCTTCAGCAGGGCCATCCGCGCTGCTCCTTTCCCCGCCCGGTTCTGCCAGCCGGCCAATCTCACGAAGTACAGCGGCGAGGCCAACCTGGAACTCTAGCTCGCCGATTACCGCCTAGCCTGCCAGCTAGGTGGCGCGGACGATGACCTGCTCATCATCCGCAATCTCCCTTTGCTCTTGTCGGACTCGGCACGAGCCTGGCTCGAGCATCTCCCTCCCTCGCAAATCCACGACTGGCGCGATTTGGTTAGGATCTTCGTCGGGAACTTCCAGGGCACATACGTGTGCCCTGGGAATTCCTAGGATCTTAAGAGCTGTCACCAGAAGCCGGACGAGTCTCTCCGAGACTTCATCCGACGCTTCTCCAAATAGTTGACCGAGCTACCTAGCGTCGACGACTCGAAGATCGTTCAGGCTTTCCTCTCTGGCACCACTTGTCGGGACTTGGTCCGAGAGTTAGGTCACAACGTCCCACGCTCTGCTGCCGTGCTCCTTGACATCGCCACCAGCTTCGCCTCAGGTGAAGAGGCTGTCAGAGCCATCTTCCCCGACACCGACACCAAGGGTAAGCGGAGGGAAGAGGCCCCCGAGGCCTCAGCCTCCCACCTCCCTAAGAAAAAGAAAAAGGGGCGCCTGGGGAAGCAGGAGGTCCTGGAGGCTGATCTGGTCACGGCCACAGAGCGCAAGAATCCCCAAGGCTCCAAAGGCCCTAGGCCCTTCGACGACATGCTCAAGAAACCCTGCCCTTACCACCTAGAGCCCGGTCAGGCACGCTCTCGAGGATTGCACCATGCTGCGACGCTACTACGCTAGGCTCGGGCTTCCTGACGACGACGCCAAGCAGAAGGGCACCGGCGACCGGGACGAAGACAAGGACGATGGGTTCCCCGAGGTACGCAACGCCTTCATGATCTTCGGTGGGCCCTCGGCATGCCTTATGGCGCGGCAGCGCAAGAGGGAACATCGAGAAGTCTTCTCGGTCAAGGTGGCCACCCCCCAGTACCTCGACTGGTCTCGAGAGGCGATCACCTTCGATCGGGATGACCACCCTGATCATGTTCCGAATCCCAGGCAGTACCCACTAGTTGTCGACCCGATCATCGGCAACACTCGACTCTCCAAGGTGTTGATGGATGGAGGCAGCGGCCTCAACATCCTCTACGTCAATACCCTGGACCTCTTGGAGATCGATCGGTTGAGGCTCCAAGGCGACGTCGCCCCCTTCCACGGCATCGTGCCGGGGAAGCGCACACGACCCATCGGGCGCATCGACCTCCCTGTCTGCTTCGGCACCCCCTCCAACTACCGCAAGGAAGTCCTCACCTTCGAGGTCGTTGGGTACGGGGGAGCCTACCACGCCATTCTAGGGCGGCCATGCTACGCCAAGTTCATGGCAGTGCCCAACTATACCTACCTCAAGCTCAAGATGCCAGGCCCTAATGGTGTCATCACGATCGAGTCCACATACGAACATGCATACGACTGCGATGTCGAGTGCATCGAGTACGTCGAGGCTCTTGCAGAGGCCGAGACCCTCATCGCCCACCTCGACCAACTCAGTGGCGAGGTGCCTGACTCCAAGCGTCGCGCGGGGGCGTTCGAGCCCGCGGAAACCATCAAACTCATCCCGGTCGACCCCGCCTGCCCCGACGACCGAGCGCTGAGGATCAGCGCCACCCTCGACAGCAAATAGGAAGCCGTGCTCATCGACTTTCTCCGTGCGAACGCCGACATATTCGCATGGAGTCCCTCGGACATGCCGAGCATACCAAGGGAGGTTGCCGAGCACGCCCTGGACATCCGGGCCGGATCTAGACCGGCGAGGCAACGCCTGCGCCGCTTCGACGAAGAAAAGCGCAGGGCCATCGGAGAGGAGGTGCAGAAACTCTTGGCGGCCGGGTTCATCAAGGAAGTGTCCCACCCAGAGTGGTTGGCTAACCCCGTGTTAGTCAAGAAGAAAAATGGGAAATGGAGGATGTGTGTAGACTACACCAGTCTGAACAAAGCCTGTCCAAAGGTCCCCTTCCCATTACCTCGAATCGATCAAATCGTTGATTCCACCGCAGGGTGCGAGACCCTGTCTTTCCTTGATGCGTACTCTGGTTACCATCAGATCAAGATGAAAGAGTCCGACTAGCTCGCGACTTCTTTCATCACACCGTTCAGCATGTACTGCTACGTGACGATGCCCTTCGGCCTCAGAAATGCAGGTGCCACGTACCAGCGGTGCATGACCCAGGTCTTTGGCGACAACATCGGGCAGACCATCGAGGCCTACATAGACGACATCATGGTCAAAACCAGGAAGGCTAAGAATCTCGTAAATGACTTGAGGGTAACCTTCAAATGCCTTAGAGAGAAGGGCATCAAGCTCAATCCTGAGAAGTGTGTGTTCGGGGTCCCCCGAGGCATGCTCTTGGGATTCATAGTCTCGGAACACGGCATTGAGGCCAACCCAGAAAAGGTCTCGGCTATAACCAGCATGGGACCAATCAGAGACCTCAAGGGAGTGCAGAGGGTCATGGGATGCCTTGCGGCCTTGAGCCGCTTCATCTTGCGCCTCGGCAAAAAAAGGTTTGCCTCTGTACCGACTCTTGAGAAAGTCCGAGCATTTTTCTTGGACCCCCGAGGCCGAGGAAGCCCTCGACAGACTCAAGAGGCTGCTCACCAATCCTCCCATTCTGATACCCCCGGCCATGGATGAGGCCCTCTTACTCTACGTCGCCGCAACAACCCAAGTGGTCAGCGCCGCCATAGTAGTAGAGAGGCAGGAAGAAGGGCATACTCTGCCTACCCAGTGACCTATCTATTTCATCAGCGAGGTGCTCTCCGAGACCAAAGCGCGCTACCCCCACATCCAGAAGCTAGTCTACGCCGTGGTCCTGGCCCGGCGCAAACTGCGCCACTACTTCGAGTCACACCCAGTGACTGTGGTATCATCCTTCCCCCTGGGTGAGATAGTTCATAACCGGGAGGCCTCGGGCAGGATAGCCAAGTGGGCTGTCGAGCTTATGGGGGAAACCTTGACCTTTGCGCCACGAAAAGCGATCAAGTCTCAAGTCTTGGCCGATTTCGTGGCTGAATGGATAGATACCCAACTGCCACCTGCTCAAATTCAGACAAAGTGCTGGACCCTGTACTTCGACGGATCCCTGATGAAGACCGGGGCAGGCGCGGGTCTGCTCTTCATTTCGCCCCTCGGAGTACACATGCGCTACATGGTGCGGCTCCACTTCGCCGCCTCTAACAACGTGGCCGAATACGAGGCCCTCGTCAATGGCTTACAAGTCGCCATCGAGCTTGGGGCATGGCGCCTCGACGTCCGAGGCGACTCGCGGCTCATCATAGATCAGGTGATGAAGGAGTCAAACTGCCTCGACCCTAAAATGGAGGCTTACTACAAGATGGTACGACGCCTAGAAGACAAGTTCGACGGTCTCGAACTAAATCACGTCACGCGAAAGTACAACGAGGCCGCCGATGAGCTGGCAAAGATGGCCTCGGCACGGGCCCTGGTCCCCCTTAACGTCTTCGCCAGAGACCTCCACAAACCTTCCATCGGCTACACCTCGACAGCAGAGGAGGGCCTACCTAGGGAACCCATGGCAAAGCCCAACGCCCCCTCTGCTGCCAAGACCCCCTCGACCGAGCCCGAGGTCATGGAAGTCAACGCCGAGCCTCCGTAGACTGATCAGGACGCGGATTGGCGAGTCCCGTTCCTCAATTGGCTTGATCGGGGGAGCTTCCCGACGACCGAACTGAAGCACGACGGCTTGCGCGCCGAGCCAAGACCTACGCCCTCTACAATGGTGAATTATACAGGCGAAGCCCCTCAGGTGTCCTTCAACGATGCATCAGTTCCGAGGCGGGCCAAGCCCTGCTTTGGGACTTACACGCAGGCGCCTGCGGGCACCATGCGGCGCCTCGGACGCTCGTAGGGAACGCTTTCCGCCAAGGGTTCTACTGGCCAACGGTGGTCGCCGACGCTACCAAGCTAGTACGCTCTTGCGAAGGATGCCAGTACTATGCTCGGTAGACACATCTCCCGGCCCTGGCCCTACAAACCATCCCCATCACATGGCCGTTCGCCGTGTGGGGGCTCGACATGGTCGGGCCTCTGCAAAAGGCCCCCGGGGGCTACACCCATCTACTGGTATCAATCGACAAGTTCTCCAAATGGATCGAGGCCCGTCCGATCAATCGAATCAAATCCGAGCAGGCAGTGCTGTTCTTCACTGACATTATCCATAGGTTTGGGGTCCCCAACACCATCATCACCGACAATGGGACGCAGTTCACCGGCAAAAAGTTCCTGACATTTTGCGACGACCACCACATCCGTGTGGCCTGGTCGGCCATAGGACACCCAAGGACCAACGGCCAAGTAGAGCGTGCCAACGGCATGATCCTACAAGGCCTCAAGCCAAGAATTCACAACCGGTTGAAAAAGTTTGGCAAGAAATGGCTCGCCGAACTCCCGTCGGTCATCTGGAGCCTGAGGAACACTCCAAGCCGAGCCACGGGGTTCACGCCTTTCTTCCTAGTCTATGGGGCCGAGGCCATCCTCCCCACCGACCTGGAATATGGTTCTCCGAGGCTACAAGCCTATAATGAACAAAGCAACCGCACCACCCGAGAGAACACCCTCGATCAGCTAGAGGAAGCCCGAGACATCGCGCTACTACACTTGGCCAAGTACCAGCAGAGCCTGCGGTGCTACCAGGCCCGACGCGTCCGAGGCAGAGACTTGAAGGTAGGCGACCTGGTGTTGAGGCTAGCACAGAGCAACAAGGGTCGCCACAAGCTGACCCCACCATGGGAAGGACCGTACATCATCGCCCAAGTACTGAAGCCCGGGACCTACAAGCTGGCCAACGAGAAGGGCGAAATCTTCACCAACGCTTGGAACATAGAACAGCTACATCGCTTTTATCCCTAAATTTCCAAGCATTGTATATGTCGTTTCTCGAAATACAATTACTAAGCGTTCTTTAATTGGTCTTATTTTTCGAGAAACCCCTCGGGCCCATCGTAGGTCTCGGCAGTACAATAAACACGACAAGGGAGACTCGGCTATGCCTCGGCAGAACTAAGCCTCCCTCGGGGGCTAAATGGGGGACTCCCCCTAGGTCCCACGCACCACTCCTTAGTGTTTTTTCACAAAAATTCCTACGCCAAGACTCTAGCAGGCTCTGACGAATCATTTGTAGAGACTCCTCGGACCAAGGTCTGTTTCCTAAGCAAGAGGCCAGTAGAGTCGCGAGACGGCCTACGCCCCTGGGCTACGGCACTCCCTCACTACCTCTCGCTCAAGGGACGGCTTAGGCCCTAAAGGGGTGTTTTGCAAACGAAATCTGATCAGGAGCAACAGAGGGCAAAGGCTCGGAAACATGAGAAAAACAACTAAGAAACACAAATACGTCAGAAATAAAGGCCTCGACGGCCACAAACGTTATGATACAAAAATAACCCCTATTCTATCTTTACATAGCCCCTGGGGCCCAGATTAAGGCTCAGGGCCTCCAGCACCGGTAGATGGTAGGGGAGGAACCACCTCATCTTCAAAGAGCATCGCCAGCGCCGTGCCAGGGCCTTCCGCCGCCTCCAGCAGCTTCGCGACCGCCGCGTGGGCCTCCTCGTCATCATCAGGCAGAACGTAGCCATCACTGATGGCCGGGAGGTCGACGCCAAGGTAGTGAGAGGAGATGACGGCCATCGCCCGCTTGACACCCGTGTGCAGCACCCCTCGGAGCCACTCGCGCATCTGGCTGCTCAGCGTAATCAAGCGGCTCCCAAGGGAGCTGCCCGACTGAACCCCCTCGACCTCCAGGGCCTCGCAGGCAGAAAGGGCAGCACACTTTAGCGCCTCGTGCTCCCCAATCTCGGTCTCGAGCACCGTCTGCACCGCGCTGGAAGCCTCGGCAGCCCAAATGATCTCCGCCTCTGACTCTGCACCACGGAAAATGGAATGAGGTCGAGCCAGAGAAAAAACAACCTAAGTTAGGCACGGAAGCCCACGGAGCTCACCCTTGGCCTTCAGCTCCCAGCGTCGGGTCTCGGCCTGACAGGCCTTGGCTTTCTCCTTCAACCGCTGGGCCTCGACCCAAGAGGCCTCGGCCGCTCTGGAAGCTTCACTCCCCAGCTCTGCGTCATACAAGGAAGTTAGGGAGCGAACATAAGGGGAAGAAAACAAAAAAAGGTAACTCAAACTCACCCTCGACCGTCCCCCTCAAAACCATAGCCTCGATTTGCGAGGCCTCAACCGCAGCAAGGGCCTCGTTCAGAGCGCCTTTGGTCAGCCGATGCGCACTCTCCTCTACCCCCAGCTGCCCGGCGAGGGCCTTGCCCGAGGCCGTCGCTTCTTCAACCCGGGACCTGAAGGCATCCTAATTGCTGACGGCGTGGGTAAGCTCCTCCTCCAGCTCCTTGATCCGCGCCGCCAAGGGGGCGAGTTGTGTCTGGGTTGTGGCCGCCTCGACCTTCGCATCGGCATAGCGAAGGCGGAGGTCCTCCACCTCCGCGCTTCGTGCTGACAGAAGCTCGTTAGCATCGGCAAGAAGGCCCCTCTGCCTCTGAAGCTGGTCCCAGATTCCCCTCTCCCACCGGAGGAAGACCGACTTCCCGAGGGACCGAGTCTCGAGCTCCTGAGGAGGCAGAGCAGAGGTCGTCGATTGCGACAAAACCAAGGAAAGAACAACGTCGTGCGAGAAAGGAAAACACGAACCTGGGCGACTCCGGGCAGTTCGTCGGCCACCACGGACAGCGCCGTCTATAGTGACCGCTCCGCCAGCTCGCGGTACTGCTCGAAGGTACTCTAGCGCCCGCCCTCGGCCGTGTCCTTGAGGGTGAACAGAGGCTCCCCCTCAGGGTCGTCCCGGCTCCACCACAGTACCCACGGGTGATCCCACCCGCGGGGCTCGGGTCGCACCCGCACGAGGGCCGAGTTTCCCTCATCTAAGATCGGCGCCGGCTGCTCCATGGCATCGGTCTCCTCGGCGCCGACCACCTCCCGCGCCCAGGAAGTATCATCGGAGGAGATCGGATAGACCTCCGCCTCCCGAGCACTCTCCCGCAACAACGGCGGGCCCTGAGCCAAGGGCACGGCCGAGGCCTCCGCCGCCTGCATCTCCGCCTCCTGCACAGACGGCCTCGCCGCCATCACGACGGCCATGGTGACCTCGGGGGCTCTGGCCTCTACAATCATGGCCTCGGCGGTCTCAGGGGCTCCGGCCTCCGTCATTGTGGCCTCGGCAGACGCAGAAACGCCGACCGTGGACACTGCGGTCTCGGCGGTCATGGGCGCTGGGGCCTCCATCGCCTCAGCCCCAGAGGCCCCGGGAGCCTCGGCAACAAAGGGCACGATGGCCCCATCCGACCGTGTAGGGGCCACCTCGGCAACCCCTCCTTGGGCAGCCGGTTCCTTTGGGTCGACCCTCACCGACGCCGCGCTGCGTTGGATGGCGGCTTGTGCCTCCGCCACCCAGTGGGCAGAGGAGCCGGGGCTCGCCTTAAGCGCCTTAAGGGGCACCAAGGGGAGGTCGTCCGCAGGCCACTTCCGACTAAAGAAAATTAACCTACAGGGTCAGCACGAGACCAAAAAAGCGAACGGAAGACACCATAACCCCGCCAAAAATACACTTACTTTGAACGGGGCAGCCCCAGCTTCGCCACAGCAAACCTCATCCGCGACGGCGGAGGCGGCGGTAGTGGCGTCGCATCCGTATCCATCGGCGCTGGTCGGTCCTCAGCGGACCCTGACGCCCCTTCGGTCCTCTGCCGGGCCGGTGGCGTCGCCTCCACCGCCACCGACTCCACCGCGACCGCCGAGCTTATCGGGCTGATGGCGCGTTTGCCTAACGCCCGCGCCTCGGTCCCGGAGAGGGCCACCGCCGGCCCCACGTCCGCTTCTACTCCCCTTCCTGGGGGTGTCGGGCTGCTTGCCGACGCCCCGGGCGCCACCTCCATGATGTCAGGAAGGTGGTCTAGGGGGCCTCGCCCTACCTCGCCCTTGTCATTCCCGTCCGAGGCCTCCGTCGACAACGACGTCGACGGGGATTCCTCCAACGGGAGACCATCCTTCCGTTGTTGACGGCGGCGCTTATCCAACGCCTCGCGCGCAAGGATGTGCTTCGTGCGCTTCGCCGCCTTAGCATCCTTCCGCTTCTTCTGCGCGTCGACATGAGCGCGGTTGATCGCCCGCTGCCCCGCGTCCTCGGGAACGGGTGGCGGGGAGGAGCGCACGTCCCTCATCCCCTGAAGAAACGACAAACGCGCATAAGGAAACAAGGGATAAAGGGAGATTGAGGAGGTTCAGAGGCTACCGCGGCACTCGACTTACCAGCGAAAGGAACCCCCACGACGGTCGCATCGCGAAGGGGGTCAGGTTGCCGCCCCTCAACTTCGCATCTACCGTCTCCCCCACCCGACGGTGAATTTCCTCGTCGGAGAGGGCGGAGGAAGACATCCGGGTGCCTTCGACGGGCTCACCCGGCCTCATCTCGAACAGCCGCCGCCGCTGAGCCATCAGCGGCAGCACCCTCCGGCGGTGGAAGGCGGCCACGACCACAGCGACGGTGAGGCCATGGCTCCGCAGCCTCACCAGCCCCTCCAGGAGTGGCTCCAGCTTGGGCTGGTCGACCTTCGGGACACCCCACTTCTATTTCTCCGGGCAACTCCCCACAATCCGCCCAGTATAAGGGGGAAGTCCTCCGTCGTCGTTGCGGAGGTAGAACCAACTCATGTACCATCGGCGGTTGGAGGACGCGAGTTGGGTCGGGATGTAGAGGTGCAGGCGGTCCAGATGCACTTGGAGAGTGCAGCCTCTGGCCCTCGATGCCTTCCTCTTGCCCGACGTGCCCGTCGGCTTGGTAGTATGCCCCGCCCGGAACAAGTGGAGCCACAAATCCCAATGGGGAGCGATCCCCAAATACCCCTCGTAGACGGCAACGAAGATAGCCGCCTGAGCGATGGAGTTGGGATTAAAATTATGGACCTCCATGCCATAGTAGTGCGGGAGCGCCCGCATGAACCGGTCTGCCGAAACGCCGAGGCCGCGCTCGTGGAAGGAGACGAAGCTCACGATGTAGCTGTCGCGGGGCCTCGGCTCCAGCTCGCCGTACGGAGCAATCCACTCCGGCCTACTAGGGTCTGTCACCAGGCGGAGGAGTCCACCGTCGACAAGCGACTGAAGCATCTCCTCGGTGACGTCCGACGGATCCCAAGGGTCCGCCTCGACAACGACGACGTTGTCGGCCATGAGTGCGATGGAGGAATCGGGCGCGGCGGTGAGTTTTTTCCCTCTCCCTCCCATGCTCTCGCTTTTTTCCTCGCTTTCTCCCTAGGCTCGCTCTTCTCTCCTCTTCTTCCCGGCACCCGCTGCTTTGGCGACGGCTCGACGGAGGTGGTGCTAATGCAGGCAAGGTAAGACAAGGAGGGGCAAGATTCCTCGGGTATTTATGCAGGGAGAAGGTGAAACGAACGGGCAAAGAAATCGGGGAGGTTTTCCCCCGTCCGGCGCGGTTAACCATGAGCCGATTTCGGCGGCCCACGCGCCCATGTCTCCTGCATTAAATGCGAGGACAGTTACATCCCGTCCATCACGTCGTGCTCGGCCACTATGGCAGCAGGCGTCGTTTCGCCTCCCCATGAAACTGCCTCAAAAGGCACGCCACCCGCGGCCGAGCCAATAGGGAAGATATTTCCCACGGCCTGTTCCTTTCATAGGAAGGAACCGGGCTCTGAGCCTATTACGATCCAGGGGTTCGAAGGCTGGACCCTAAAGGGTTTCGACAGCTGCCCCAGGATAACAGAGCCAGGGGCGACTGCGGGCGAGCCTATACGGGCCGAGAGCCAAGCGAGCGAAACGCTTGGGACGCCCAAAGTTGTGTCCGAGACCGGCAGGAAAGTATCCGAATGGGATCCCACCGTAGGGAGGCACCGAGCCACCGAGGCCCAATGAATGGCCTCGGCACCCACTAGAGAAATCCTCTGGTACTCTTGGAGTGTGTCTCTGGACCGCTAGCCGTCCCCTAACGAACGGGGTTCGGACCTCTGCTTGGACTACCCGATAACAGCTCACCGGAAGTGCCACCGCTCGTGCCCATCGAGGGTAGCGAGGCACATTCCACCCCTCCTTCCGAGCGAAAAGGAAGCGCGAGGGTCACATAAAAAGTCAGGGGAACCCCTGACGGCCTTCTCGCCCTATGTAGAGGCTAGGGGGCTCCTCCTGCAAATATGCCAAGACCCCACGACCTAGGCTCGCACCCAAAGGGGCCTCGACAAACAAACCCTCACGCACGAGGGGCGTATAAAAAGTCAGGAGAACTCCCGATGGCCCTCTCACGCAGAGGCTAGGGGCTCTTCCTGCAACCTTGCCGAGACCAGAATGGGCTCGGCAAACTAACCCTCCGTCCGAACGAAAAGGACACGTGAAGATCAGATGAAAGGGCCAGAACACCCAAGACAAAGACAAATAGTCCAAAACCGCGCTAGAGGTTTCGCTACAAACACGATAAAAGGGCGCTGAGCCCGTTACGGTCCAGGGGTTCGAAGGCTGGGCCTCCAAAAGGTTTTGATAGCCGCCCTAGGGCAACAGAGTCAGGGACGACATTGGGGCGAGCCTACGAATGGCCTAGACCCGAGCGAACGGTCGCTCGGGGCGTCCTAAGTCGTGTTCGAGACCGGTGGGGAAGTATCCGAATGGGATCCCACCGTAGGGAGGCACCGAGCCACCGAGGCCCGCGAACGGCCTCTGCACCCACTAGAGAAACCCCCTGGTACTCTTGGAGTGCGTCCCTAGACCACTAGCCGTCCCCCAGTGAACGGGGCTCGAGCCTCCACTCGGACTACCCGCTAACAGCTCACCGGAAGTGTCCACGCTCATGCCCATCGAGGGTAGCCGAGCACATTCCACCCCTCCTTCCGAGCGAAAGGAAGCGTGAGGATCATACCCGAAGTCAGGGGACCCCTAACGAACCTCTCGCTCCGCGCAGAGGCTAGAGGGCTTTTTTCCTGCAGCCTCGCCGAGACCCCCGCAACCCGAACTTGCGCTTGGGGGCTCAGCAAATGCAATAAGAACTACTCGTTCAGACATGGAAATGAAGAAAGCCCCTGGAGGAGTAACTCCACTCCCCCAGGGGCTCGGGGGCTACACCCGGTGGGTGCGCTCGCGCGCACCCACCAGAACCTCAAAAAACAAACCCCAATTCCTACGGGGCAGGTATGAACCAAGCCTCGGCAAACCCTCAGGGGGAGTGCACGCACTCCCCCCGAGGCTCGGGGGCTACTGTCGGGTACCTTAGAATGGGGTACCCCAAGCAAAACATCAAATAGGTCGCTAAAGTCCCATCTAAAAAATAAAAGCTAGAAGGTAAGTCGTGGGCCCCTCACCCGCCACGACCAAATCCCACTGGGTCCTCCCCCTCCTCGCCTCGAGCCCCGAGAAGGAGGTCTCGGCATCCTGGCGCCAACTTCGCTTCGCGCGAGGCTCCCCAGGGAAGGCCTCGGCAGGGAGCACCGTCTCCGCCTCGCCCGAGGCTCTCCACGGAAGGCCTCGGCAGGAGGCGCGTTCTCCGTATCGCGCGAGGCCTCTCGCGCGAGGCCTCGGCAAGGAGCCTGATCTCCGTCTCGCGCGAGGCCTCATTCTCCATCTCGGCAAGGAGCCTGATCTCTGTCTCGCGCGAGGCCTCATTCTCTGTCTTGCGCGAGGCCTCATTCTCCGTATCGCGCGAGGCCTCTCGCGCGAGGCCTCGGCAAGGAGCCTGATCTCCGTCTCGCGTGAGGCCTCATTCTCCGTGTCGCTCGAGGCCGGCTCGTCCACGGTCCATCGCCCCCGCCTCGGCCGACCCTCCCGACAGCGCATCACGTCTCATTAATACTTTCAACCACTCCCGCAATCTCAGCTGAACAGCGGCTCAACGTCACAGAATGGCCGACACGACCCGAAGTCGCATCAGCGCCATACCGGCCGGGACAGGGCACGGCGGGGATCACCGGCCACTGTGTCCCAACACTGTGTCCACGATCAGCGCCTGGGACAGGGCATGACGGGGGTTATCGGCCACTATGTCCTAACGCTGCACCCACGATCCGCCGTCCGCTCAAGGCCTCAGCACTGTACACCGGGGCCTCGGCAATCTCGGGGTTCGTGCCTGCCGAGACCCCCCACCGTAGTACAAGCCTCGGCACCGACCAGGCCTTAGCCTCGCGCACAATCTGTCCCCCGTGGCTTGCACGTTCGCCGCCACGTCCGCTCCAAGACATTCCCAGGGCTCCCACGACGCACAGGATCTGATGGGACAACCACGTCGCCCCAGTATTCCAAGGACGGATCACTCCTACGACCACGCCGCCATAGGGACAGGCCACAGGGTTCGAACGTGCCACTCCTATTGGCACGACGCCGCATAGTGATACATGTACTGTCCTCGTCCTCCCTTCAACTATAAAAGGAGAGGATTTGTGCCACTTAGAGGGGGGGAACACCGGATAACACACACACACGCACACATTCCAGCCGCTTGAGAGCAACGTCTCAGACGGCTCACACGACACCCTGCCGAGACCTGGGACTAGTTCCCTCTCTCCCTTAGCTTGTAACCCCCTACTACGAGTACTTTGGTGCAAGGAATACAAGTTCTATCCCTCAGACTGGACGTAGGGCGCCGATTGCCTGAACCAGTATAAACCTTGTGTCTCTTTGCATCACCATCCGGAATCGGGAGCACGCAGAACAAATTCACTAGTCGGTTGAGGACCCCCCGGTCCGAAACACCGACAAGTCTGTTCGGTTGGCTGGTTCATATCATTACTGGTTTGTGAAGAAGTACTGCTGGTTGGTTTGTGTGAGAGAAAAATATTGTTCTGACTGGAAATTTACGACCGTTTACGACAAGCCACAGCCAAACGAACAGGCTGCATATCAATATCCAAGATTGTTTGATAATTTTAAATTCCAAATTTCAAAATTCCAAATTTCAAAATTCCAAATTTCAAAATCTTGGATATTGAAATTTGAAATTTAAAATTATCAAACAATCTTGGATATTGATATAGTCTATATGAAAGTTATAGTTCTCAATACGATCTACAATTTTGTAGTTGAAAAGCTTTTTGTTTGAAGTCATTTAGTGTCCCAAACTTTAATTTTAAATTTCAATTTTTAAAATTTATAAACATACAATAATATTTTGGGACCCTAAACAATTTTAATTCAAAAACTTTTCAACTACAAAGTCGTAGATCGCGTCGAGGGCTTCAATTTTGATATAAAGTTTGTCTCCATTCGAGTTCATATGAAAAAGTTATGAATTATTTTTTGATATAAAGTTTTTAGATCACCCAGTTTTGACCCAGATGAGACTCAAAACCAAGTTTAGGGACCGGGATGACACAACTAAACAAGTTTGAGGACCTAAACAGGTGATTTGCAAGTTTAGGGACCGGGATGACACAGTCGAACAAGTTTAGGGACCGAGATGACACAGATGAACAAGTCTGAGGATCTAAACGGTTGATTTATGAGTTTAGAGATCGGGATGACACAACGGTACAAGTTTAGGGACCGTTGGTGCACTTTACTCTTTTTTTTTAGTTCAAATCCACCCTATACGGCGACCTAGGGGAATTAATTTTACCATACCTCTTGGAGATTCTCGGCTAAGTAAGACTTTATTTGGCATAGCTTCATCACCTTATCCCATTTTATTCATACGTGAGAGCAGGATTCTCGGCTAAGTAAGACTTTATTTGGCATAGCTTCATCACCAGTTTGGATGTCACATCGGATGTTTTGAGGATGTCAGAAGGGGTTTTCGGATACTAATAAAAAAACTAATTACATAGCTCGTCTGGAAACTGCGAGACGACTTTATTAAGCCTAATTAATCCATCATTAGCGCATGTTAGTTACTGTAGCACTTATGGCTAATCATGGACTAATTAGTCTTAAAACATTCGCCTCGCGATTTCCAATCAAACTGTGCAATTAGTTTTTTTCGTCTATATTTAATACTCCATGCATATGTCGCAAGATTCGATGTGATGGTTTAAGGTGAAAATTTTTGGGAACTAAACCAAGCCTTAGCATGCGCGAGCCACCAACTAGATAAGGCCGTGCATGCCAGAGTGAAGGGAGTGCGTGCTCACCCGTCGTGCGTCGTGGGGAGAGACGCGGCATAGTCATGGCCGGTAAAAGCCCTCCTTGCGCCTTCCTTTCAGTTGGGGTGACGCTCTCTACCGAGCGTTCGGCCGATCGAACACGCGCTTTTGCTAGCTTGCGGATCAGGTCTGACCGGTCCATTTTTTTAAAAAAAATTCTAGACATTTCCATCGAGACAGAACCGTCTCGTGCCGCGCGCCTCGCGCCCCAACACCTCACGGCAGACCCGCCTCGTGCCGCACACCCCGCTCGTGCCTCGCGCCACCCGCGCCTCACGCTGCGCACCCCCATGCCTGCGTCAATGAGTTATCATTGGACGACAACAAGTAGATGCGCAAATGTTGTAGCCGAATGTTTGATACATTTCAGATATATATTGCATATTTTTCATTTGGATTTCACAAAAGTAGATCTGGTATTGCGTATGTTGCGATGGCTATACACGTGTGTTGCAAGTGTATGTTTCAAATGTTTTAGCTTTTTCAAACATATGTTGCAAGCGTTTCATCAAATGTTGCATACGTTATAGTGGCTATACCCGTATGTTACATGTGTGTTTTCCAAATGTTTTAGCTGTCTAATTTGGATGTTGCATATGTTGCAGTGACTATACACGCATGTTGCATGTGTATGTTCTAAATGTTTCAACTATTTTAGATGTATGTTGCATATGTTGCAGTGGTTATAGACATGTTGCAAACGTATGTTTCAATTATTTCACCTGATTTTAGTATGTTGCAGGAGGTGCTGCTCCCCACACGCTCTGACTCGCAGGCATGCAAGCGCGGCTCGCACCCATCCAGCGCTGTCTATCTCTGTCATGCGCGCTAGCTCCAATAGTCGGACATGCACGCAATGGGCGGTCAGTGCCCAAATAATCGAGCACTCCCTAGTCAAAGTGCATGTACGCATGTAGAGCGCCAGAGCGGACCAGCACCCAACGAACGCAGAACTAGACGCCCCTACACCACCAGGCTTGGCCCCCCACCGTGGAGCATGCAGTTGGGGTCAATAATGGTACGCTCGCTGTGCTCCCATCCTCTCTCTAGCATGCAGCTAGGCGGGCCCTATGTACATGCTCTCCCGTGCAGGCGGGGCAATAGCAGCACGCGCGAACCCAGCAGCAGCAGCACGCACGGGGCCGACAGCAGCAGGCGTGGGGCGCGAAGCACACGGGCAGACGTAGCAGCACATGGGTGCGCGGGCGCTTCGAACGTGAGGACGCTAGTATTGATGTAATAATAGTTGAATATATATAAAAGGATGATAGAACGAGAAAATGCAGCGGCTGTTTGGGCAGCACCAAACTCAAAATTGTTTCGGAGACAGGAACGGGCGGGAGGATCCGTACCGTGGTGCTGCTTATTTGTGCCGGTTGGCGGGAACCCGAGTTGGACTGTCTGGTCCACGTGGATTTGCTTGGCTCGGCCCAGTCCTCGAATACAGCCTAGCCCAACACGACATGGGCCCTCAGGTCACTGTGCTTCCCACAAGAAATGGAAATTCCGAATAGCAGACAAGAACAATCCCCAGATTATGTTGTTCGCAAGGGAAAATAAAAGGAATATGCAGTGTGCATACTCCACAATTTGCTTACTGTAAACAAAAGACCACACCAGAGGCTTGTATGTTGAAATAAGTCCATATTCCTGGAACACATCTACAGTCTACAATATGTGAAATATATAGAGTGCAAGATCAACGATCCAGTCCATCAATATGCATTCTTTCCTGGCTAATAAAGCTTACGTACTGAAAGCCACAAAATGATCTTGCAAAAGAGCAAATAATACTAAACTAGTTGGTCCATGCCGCAGCACATTTTGGCAACATTTAGCATCAGCCGCACAGTGTTAGGAATGCAAGACGATATGTGAAGGGAATTGAAGTAGCCGCTCAGGGGTCCTCTCCATTGAACAAGGAGTTCAAGTGTGCCTCCACGGCCTCTCTGCAGGTTTTAACAATCAAAAAACCTAATAAGAGTGCCATTCAAATCACACACCACGAAAGCCGTACCCAAGGCCTGGGGTTCAAATGTCCCTGCCCCAATGGATGCCGACTCTTGCTTAGGGTAACCACTGGGGCTGGAAAAAACATGTAACAGATGGTGCCAAATGAGAGCACCACTACCTACCTTAATGCTTCCTTGATCTCGTTGTGTCATGTGGGGACGCTCCTATACTCGACGTAGGAGGGCCCGCGACATCCGCCGCGCAGCAGAACGCGCTGGGCGCGCGGCAGGAGCGGCCAGGGAGGCGCCAACCACCAGTGGCTAGGAAGGAAAGATAGGATAGTTTCCCTCTTTTCAGTTCCACAATTTTAGGAATAATTAGCTCTAGTTGGTTTGGGCCTTAGGCCATATATATCTTTGTAATCGGGCACTAATGGAAAAAACGAGAAGTTATTCCCTAATTCCTCTCTCTTTTCTCCAACCAACTAAGCCAACGGCTGAGGGGTAAAACCTCGCCGGCGACGACGGAACGAGGCTACGAACTCCGTAGCCGCGGTCCAGCTACCTTGGGCGCCGACGCCCTTGACAACATGGTATCGCCGGCGACGACGGAACGAGGCTACGAACTCCGTAGCCGCGGTCCAGCTACCTTGGGCGCCGACGCCCTTGACACGTTGCTTGCAGGGTCAAGTTTCAGCGCTTCATGGAGCGCATTGACCGCTCTATTGTAGTCCTGTGGATCGAGATTGACAATACAGTGAGACCATTACGGGTGCAGAGACTAGATAGGTTCATTGGAAGGCTGATTCAATGTAATGTGAGCTACCTCGAGGAAGCTGAGAGCCATGTCCTCACGGTACCATGCCTTGGACCAATCAGGACGCAACGCTTTGCATTGCCGAGCGTATGCCAAAGCTTGTTCCCCTTCTCTCAGCCGCAACAAGCAAAGGCTCAGGTTGGAGAATACGGTGGCGTCATGCGGATCAATCTCTTTTGCCTGCATGAACAAATCGTTGAGGACTCAAGTTATCCCAGGGTTCGGTTGAATCACAGTAAATGGATTCAGCAGCTTCTGTCAGCACTAGTTTGATTGCTCTGCCATTTCATTTCAAGGCAAAATGAAAAGTGAGTCCATGTTTCCTGAGCATTGTGATATTTCAGAACTACATATCTACAGTGCAATGTATTATATTATCCCAACAAGCAAACAATGCATTATTTTTGGTTCAAGGATATACCTGCATATAGTAGTAGGCGGCAGCCACATAGCGCCCATCTGCAAACGCTTCCTTTCCTTGTGACTTGGCATCAGCTAATCGTTTTTCCACCAACTCCTAAACATGATGCCACATGTTCAGTTACATACAAGAGGTTCCAACAGCATGATAAATAGTACAGTCAGCAAAATTTTGCTCCTATATTCAAATCATGAATTCATAATCATGCATGTGTTTGTCTGTTAACTAAGAAAGCTTTCGATAAGTGTGCTAACATACCCGAGGCTCGGACGACTGTATCAATTTCATAGCTCTGATAATCCCATCAACAGTCCAGTCTGGCACAGATGGAATTGGCTTTGTCTGAGGAAGTAGAATCTCGACAAGCTCACGTTTTTCACGAGTAGCTGCTAGCATGATTGGGAGTCTGCCATTCTGCATTAAAATGACAAAAATGGAAGTGGTAACATAGTCCAGCATGAAAGGTGATAAAAAGGATATCAACAGTACAGCTTCTTTTTCCCTCGTAACTTCTTTTGGAAAAAAATAAGACATTCATGAATTCATAGCAATGTCATTGATAGTCCTATATATCGTTAAATACATAGAGTAGAATTTGAAGGAAAACTAAAAAATACTCCATCTTAAGATCCAGTCAGTGATCAAGTGCTGGAAATTATAGGGTCTGATTAGTTACTCGCATTAGCTTGCATAGCACATAGATCCTACGCTGCATACCCTTATTCTGCATTAGGCAATGCAACTTGAAGTTGTTTGGTTGGACTGGATATGTAGGTGTATACTGTTGCGCACGTGATTGGTTTCCATGCGTAGGCACAGGGGAGTACAAACGTGTGTGTTTGGTTGACTGCACAAGTGTTGTCCGGGTTACCTCAGGTGTATCTCACCCCCTTCTTAATCTGTCTCTAGCTTGACTTCACAAGTGTTCCTAGGCTTTTTATTATTACTGCAACTGAGGAAATGGCAAAAAAAAAAGTGTTTTTATTACCGCAAGCTGCCAGCAACAGCCATGTCCTACCCATACACTTCACAAGAGTTGTCTTCAGACATGCAAACAGCGGAATTAGCACATGTACAGCTAACTCAATTTACCAAAAGGTCTTAAAATAGAATGCACATATACAGCCGAATTAGCACATGCAAACAGCTAACTCCATATTCGAAATAGACATGCAGAGTGCATACGCGGGGGGCAGAGGAGGGAGACGCGGGGGCTAATCCTATCTCACGGGAGCCGCTGCAGAGCGGGTGCATGTGGGCTGCACTGCGGGTGCAAAGGCCGCTGCACAGCGGGTGCTGTCCAGTTTTGCAGAGTGGATACGCTTGAATTCGGGTGAATAGTGGGATGCAGATCAGCACTGCTTTGAGGATAGTGCTACGCTGCATAAGGCTCTGTACAGGTAACCAATCAAGTCTATTTTGCATTATCGGAGACCGGACAAAGGGTTGTGCAGTCAACCAATCAGACCCATAGTACATGTGCCTAGACAAGCATTTCAAATAGCAGAATAATTCCCGATATGCTCTGGACCTACATACTGGCACCACTTATGTTGTCACGATCAGAAAACAAAAGCTAATGACTGATTGTTGAAAATACATACAAACAGCATGAAAGATTTTTAAAGGGGAGTGAAACTAGCTCGGAATCTGACAGACCTTGGTTTTATTCTACTGCCCAGCTATCAGATATGCAAAGGGAATTGAGATTGTACACCTCATATTAATAGTATCAGACCTTGGTTTTATTAATAATTATTTGTTTATCAGGGAGATTAGGCAAGATCACTCATCATTAGATTAGAGATTGGTTCATAGTTTGCCAAGATTAATAGTAGAAGACATATCACACAAAAGTCCGATGATTGTCTCTTTTATGCCTATATTTCAAACTGTCAATATTGCATTTGAACTATTTATATTGTAATTTGCTAAATTTAAGATTTATTATGTTATTTAATGCCAGCATAATAAATTATGTTGTAACTTTTACAATTGTTCACCGAATTGGCAAACGGTTTTTACCGAATTGCGTGTGAAAAATTTTGCGTGGCATACCCTATGCAAAAATCCTAGGTCTGCCACTGGGCACAGCACAGATTAACGAAATAGTACACGCATGCAGAAATTTCAACGCAACTGGAGCACGAGATAATTCCGAGAAGTTGCAGAAAAAGTATGTATCAAGGGCGAGGAATTGATCGACGCACCGAACTCCGCGGCATTGTGCATCAGCGTGCACCCCTTGGCGTCGGGCTTCGCCGGGTCGCCACCGCGCTCGATAAGGTACCTCACGACAGGGACGATTGCAGCGCCGCCGTCGTCCACGTCAGCCTCGGTGGCGGTGAGGATGGGCGTCTCGCCTGCAAGTGGATGGAGAGGCACCAAGCGTTGGTCATCACTCGTCTGACGTCACGGAGCAGGATTCTAGGTAATTATTACTCCGCTGCGTGCCTAAGATCCGGCGAGGAGGCGGAGAGAGAGCATGGGGAATGGGGTTACCTTCCGCCGAGACGGAGTTGGGATCGAAGCCCGCCTCCTCGACGAGGAAACTGCAGAGGTCCAGAACCCCCGAGGTCGCCGAGAAGTGGAGCATGTTCCGGCCGTTTCTGCCCCTGCCTCGCCGCAGGTCCATAGTGGTCGCCATTTCTACACCAATGAACATGGGAGAGGAGAGGAATAGAGGATCAAATTGCACGCGAGAGAGCGAGCGAGCGAGAGCGAGAGAGAGAGAGGTTACCCTTGATGAGGCGGAGGTCGCCAGCGACGGCGGCCCGGACGGCGACCTCGAGCGGGCTAAGGGTGGGGGGCATGGCGGCGGCCGTGTGCGACGGGGGTTTTCCGGTGGTTGTAGCGCTGTGTAGGAGGGTTTTGTGTGGGGAGAGCCGGAGAGGTGAAAGGGGATGGGAAAAATGGAATGGATGCGTACCGGAGAAGACGATGCGGCGGGGCGGGCCACGGGTTGAACGAAGCGCAGCCTCTTCGTCTTCTGCGGTCAACGACAACGAGTCAAACGCTCTGTTCGCTGATTGGTTTCTGGGCTAGTTTAGACTGGCTGGTACTGATTTGTTGTGAGAGAAAAACACTGTTGGTTGGCTGGTTTGGACTGACTAAAACCAATAAGCGAACAGGCTGAAAGAGTTCACAGAGCTCACCTCGTGCCAGTCTCAATGAAAGAAACTGATGCGGTTTCCATAGCACAAGAAATTATTTATAGAAACTATCTTCTACAGTGGAGGTGTCTTTGTGCAATAATTATTTTCTTTTTCTTTCTCCCAACTCTATCTTCTTCCTCCAATGGAAGTGTGGCACGAGTCTCTTAAAAACTGGTGGTTTCTCCCCAATGGCGATATCATGGTTTCTTGGTGCATTAGGTCAAGAGAAGACCCTGAGGAAACCATTTCTAGGTTTTTTTTTTGCTCTCTTTCTTCATTAATTACGTTGCCATATCAGCATTTAATGAGGATAAAAACCATCATCAATACAGCATTAGGACTGCCCTCAGTGCTCCAGTCCCTAAGTGTCACCGCGAGAATCGCGCCAGTATAACTTTTTCGAGTTTAGTTAAGTTTACAAAAAAAAAGTATTAGCAATATTTATATCTTTAAATAAATTTATTATAAAAATAGATTAAACAATTTATTTAATGATACCAGTACTATAAAATCAATATTTATTTTATATATTTAATATAATGAGAACGACATATTAAAAAAATAATAGGGAGTAGGCTAAAGCTCACAGAACGTGAGTTAAGACAATAGGAGAAATTCCAATGTTTGACGTCTAATGCGCGTATCTTACTGTGACATTAAATATATGCCTTTCAAAATTTGACATCCGATAATAAAAAAAATCTCATGCAATATAAAAAATTCTGTTTAGGGGTGACTCTAAAAAGGAAAAAAATAAATCTTATGGCGTACTCCCTCCGTCCCTAAATAACTATTATTATTTTCGTTTCTCGAGAAATAACTTTAAATAAATATATATTAAAAATATTAATATTTATGGTACAAAATTAATATCATTAGATCATTGAATCTATTTTTATAATAAATTTATTTGGAGATAAAAATGTTGCACGTTTTTTCTATAAATCTAGTCAAACTTACGGCACAGGAAAAAAAACGATAGTTATTTAAGGACGAGTGGAGTATCGTGAAAGGAACTTTACAATCGTTGAGGCATCTTCTTCTGGGGAATGAAAAGACTATATCGTCCAAGACCACATAGGACCTGATGATTTGCCTTAGTTTCAAGTGCTTGATTTGACTGAGTAATTTGATTGTTGGGTTGGTATTTTTTCTCACTGCAGCTAGGTTGCATATTTGATTCTTAGGCTTTAATTTGTTTGGCTGAGGTTCACTTCACTAGTGAAGCTATTTTTTAGCTTCAGCTTCACGAGCAGCTCAACCAGTGGAACTGGAGCTGTTTTGTGAACTGTTTGGCAATTTTAAAACACTCTCACAAATTCCCACATAGGGCCCACTAGAGTGAGCCGGAGCTCGGTGAAGCCACTACTTTCAGTTTCACCCTATACCAATCATTTGTCTCAGCATGTTTTAAGAAGCTCCATAGGTAGAGGTGTTCGGTTTTACCTCGTTAGGCACAAAATGACTCCAAATAACTCGAGAAACAGATGATGGAGTCGTGTCAAATGGGGCCTTAATTGTGAGTACTAAAGATCTTTTGCTTTATTCGGATCAAGAAAGGACAATCCATGGCAAACAAATGGTCAAATGGACTACCGCAGTGTGCATACTCTAGAAATTGCTTACGGCAACGAAACAACTTCAAAACTAAAGGCTCCTTTGGAACAGAGTAATTTCATAGAAATTGTATAGGAATTTCATGAGTTTATTGTTCACAGAGAAAAACGCAGTAACAGGAAAAGAACTATGTTCCAAAAGAGGGCCTAAAGCTTGAATAGTTGCATGGATCTACGTAGCTTGCAAGTGTGATACGCGCAACCAGCTCATTTCAACAAACGAAAACACGAGAATTAACATAACCACCAACGCCAAGTCCATATCTTTTCGTTCTTACATTAACATAGATCTAAAGAGTTCCTGCCTGATAAGCTTACTGGAAGCCACAAAATGATCAAAACAGTTCAAGGAGCAAATAAAGCTAGTCTTTAATGTGCTGCCAAGCACACTGTGACAACTTTATTTAGCATAACGATCAGCCCCACAGTGCTGAGGATCGGAGAAGGATTACGAATGCGCGATAATATGTGAAGGAAAGCAGCTAGCTGCTCAATGTGAAGGAAACCAGTTAGCTAGCTCTCAGTAAGAGTGACGTACACACACCACAAAACAAAGCTGTATGCAAGAGCTAGCAGGGCAACCACTGAAACTGAAAGTAGGCATGATCAACAGCCGGAGCTGGAGCCAAACTAAGGGGGGTGTTTGGTTCAACTAGCACTCCTAAATTTAGTAGATTTTAGTCTTTTTTAATAACTTTTTTACCAAACACCTTTACTAAAAGAGACTAAACAGCCTTTAGTCAGCTAGTCACCCAAACCTTACTAGCAGCTCCTAAAACCACGTCTGGACAAGGCTTGCCCTTCATCAATGCGCCCTGTCCGAGCGCACCGGTACCCCATCACTCACAGCTCACTCTCTCAGCTCGCTCACCCTCTCCCTCTCGTGCTCGCTCTCCTCTGCTTTCCCCGCCACCGCCATCACTTTGCTCCACGCCGCTGCCGCTCCTCCCAACCCCTCCGCCGGCGTAGCAGCTCCTCCGCTCACCGCTTCCGCCATGGACAGCCACGGGTCCGAGTATCCGGACTATTACTCGCAGTCCTCTTCTCCGATGGATCTGAATGGCTTCGGTCCATCGTCCCCCCCATTGTCGACGACTTCGGCGTCTTCTCCCAAGCGCCATCGTATGGTGTGGGCTCCTCCGCTCGACGCGGCATAGAGGGGCTGGATCTGAACACCGACGTCGCCGGCTTCCCCTACATGGGCTCTTACCAGGGGCTCCTCCAAGGTGACTTCGCTCCCGGCGGTAGAGGGCTTCTTCCACTTCGCATTGGCGCCAGATCCGGTGCTGGAGGGTTCGTTCCTCCTCGGCCGACCACAGGAGCGACCGGATCTGGGAAACGCCTGGCTTCTCGCGCTACTGTGTGCCGCTCCAGGGTGGGAACTGGCAGTAGCCGTGCCTGCGCGCCGGCAGCTAGGATGTGTGGAACAGTTGCTTCGGGCAGCTCATATTCTCCAACTGAAGGAATGGAGCTAGAAGATGACGACGACATCCTGCCCCGAGGTGAGCTTGTTCTCTGATCAGATTCGTACTTTGCTCTGCTTATTATTTATGTTATGCATGTCTTGTTTATGGTTCTGCATGTCTGTTTTTTACTATATTCTCATACTTTTCATTGATATGATGTGTTAGATTTTATCTGTTCGATGTACAAGTGTTTATTTGTCTAATCTGTTTGATCTACAGGTGTGTGTTAGGTTGTATTTATTTGATCTACAAGTTTGTATGAACTACTACTGTTTAGTTGTTTGTTATTGAAGTGTGTACATGTTTCATGTAGTACTGTGTATTTGTTTGATCTATATCTATCTATTTCAATTTTTGTCTCTTGTTCTCTGATCTGCTTCTCTACTAGTTTGACAAGGCAAATTGGTCCGATGCAAATATATTTGTGTTCTCTTGTCTTGCTGTTGATGAAATAAGAAAGGGCAATTCAAGTAAGAGGACAATGACAAGGAGAGGTTATGATAATTTGAGAGATTTCTATGAGCAACAGACTGGCCTAAAGCATGATCTTAGATGTATGAAGAATAGATTCAGTCAGCTCAAGACCATGTACAGTTTCTATAAGTGGGCACAACTACAAACAGGTGTTGGCCGCCAAGAAAATGGAGGGATAGATGCATCTCTATCTTGGTGGGATAGGCATACCAGGGTAATCTTTGTGCCTAATAATTTGTTTGCTTGTTCTACTTTCATGTTGGTTTTTGCTAACAGTGGATTCTTGTGATTTTTCAGAAGAAGCCAGAGTGTAGGAAATTCATGTATGGGTTGCCTAGATTCTTTCCTCAGATGGTTGAGCTCTTTCTAGAACACTGTTGTTGATGGCTCAACTGCCACCATCCCTGGGCTGTCATGCCATGACCAAGACACAAGGATAGATGAGGATGATGAAGATGGTGCTGCTACTCTAGACGACTGGGGCTTACAAACCAATTCACCAAGTATCACAAATAGCCACAAGAGGGCAAGCAGCACAACTGACACAGCCTCAAGTCCTAGCAAGAACAAAAAAGTTCCAGTGAATGTTATCATGCAGGGACTGGTCACTCAATTGGAGATTGCTGTTGAGAAAGAAGTCAATGCATTGGAGCAAATAGCACAGAGCAAGAGAGGGGAAGCTACAAAAGCAAAGCAAGCCAGAGTTGATGATGTTTCTAGGTGCCTCAATTTGGCTGTGGAGGCTAGGGTAGACAAAGTTTCAAATGAGTACTATGTGGCTACCATGATGTTTAGAAGTAGCTACAACAGGTTGGTCTTTAGTGGCCTTGATACAAATGAGCAAAGGATGGCATTGCTGAGGAGGGCTGCCCACAATGCTTGAGGAGGATAGGATAGAATGGCAGAAGACTTGGCAGATGGAGTCTCTAGTTTGGCAGCCTTAATTTTATTTTGCTTAGGACCTTAAATTTATGACGTAATCGTAATGAACCATGGTTTATGTTTGGATCTTGTAATGCTTATTGAATAATGTAATGGGTGTTGCTGCCATTGTTGTTGATGTTGTTGTAATGCTGCCCAAGTATTTTTGTTCATGTCAACATTCAATGCTCTTTTAACATCTATTTCTTATGATGACCAGGGAGCATATGAAGTGGGATTTGCTGCTGGAGTGGATCATGCTGGACTTTCTGATGTTGGTGTAGGGGCTACTGCTGGTGTAGGATCTGATGATGATTGGTGGAGTACTACTGATGATGGTGCCCCTACTAAAGACTCAGATGACAAGTGTAGTACTGATGATGATTTGTCAGATGTTGATGATGAAGGAGACTGCACTGATGATGAGGAAGCAGGTTTGATGATGCATGCTACTAGGTGTTAGTAGAATAGGAGAAGGATTGCTACTGTTGTGTTATTGCTAGGTATGTACCAATGTGACAAGTTCATGAACAAGGCTGGTTATAGAGTCCTACTTGAAACTGGATATCAGTGTACTATGAGAACCCTAGGACATAGGACACAATGTTATAACATGTTTAGGATGCACAATGATGTTTTTTATAGCCTTCACACTTTGCTAGTTGAGAGATATGGTCTGTAGTCCACTACAAAAATGACTTCTATAGAGGCTCTAGCAATGTTTTTGTGGATGTGTGGTGCCCCTCAGTCCATGAGACAAGCTGATAATAGATTTGAGAGGTCACTAGGGACATGTAGCAACAAGTTTGATAAGGTACTGTCTAGTGTGATGAAGCTAGCAATTGATATCATTAGGTCAAATGATCCACAATTTTCAACTATTCATAGAAGGTTACAATCTCCTTGGTTTGCTCCGTACTTTGATAAATGCATTGGAGCTATAGATGGGACACATGTACCTATCACTGTGCCAATTGAGAAGGTAGTCTAGTATATAGAAAGGAAAGGAATCACCATGTAGAATGTGTTAGCCGTATGCGACTTTGATATGAGATTTACTTTTGTTCTAGCTGGATGGACAAGATCAGTTCATGATATGAGGGTGTTCAATGACGCACTTGAGAAATTTGGTGACAAGTTTCCACATCCACCTATAGGTATGTATGGGCTTTTACATTTCTTCATTGTCTTGGTCATAGTATTTGTCATGTTACTTACACAAGTATTGTGTTATGTAGACAAATTTTATCTTATTGATTCGGGGTACCCAAATCGACCAGGTTTTCTTGCACCGTACAGAGGTACAAAATACCATGTCCCCAAATGGAGAGAAGGGCCTGCACCTAGAGGTAAAAAAGAGCTGTTCAATTACACACATTCTTCACTTAGAAATGTTATAGAGAGGTCTTTTGAAGTCCTAAAGATGAAGTGAAGAATTTTGTTGAATTTGCCTAGTTTTCCCATGGCAAAGCAAAGCAAAATAATAATGGCATGCATGGCACTGCACAATTTTATTAGACAGAGTGGTATGATGGATGACCTCTTTGACTTGTGTGATCAAGATGAAAACTATATACCAATAGAGGAAGGAACTTCAACTCAAGCAACTAGAGGCACCACGCGTTTTTGAGATGAAGATGAAAACATGAATCAATTTCATGATTGGATAGCGAATGGTTTGTTTGCAAGGTCATAGCAGCACCATGGTTTGTAATAATGAATTTTTTGTAAACCATTTGAACATTATTTGTGAGAATGTACATTGCAGCAAACAACTACCATAGCAGTCAAGCAGAGCTACAAGGAATGGTGCTAGCGTGCAGCCAAGCAGAGCAGCCAAGCATCTAGCAGAGCAGCCAAGCAGAGCAGCAAGCCAAGCGTGCATTTGGTGTCAAGGCCGCACGCGGGAGGCAGCGGCGCTAGCGGGAGCCAGCAGCGCGGCACCATTGGCGCTAAATGCCAGAGACACCAAGTTAGCATTAATGAGGGGTGTTTTCGTCTTTATAAATATGTACATGTCAGGTTTAGTTACCTAACCAAACATGGTCTTACTAAAATTTAAGAGATAGTTTAGCTGCCTAGATTTAAGAGCTGGGAACCAAATAGGGCCTAATAACATCAAGCTCACATCATCATCGTTGTGCTGTGTTTCTGCTAGCCTAGGGGAGCATCTGGTCGGACCAGATAATAGGTCTTCAGGAAGTGAGGTATGATTCGATTTTCATTTAGGAGTTCGTGTAGAAGAACCTTAGATAGCTTCTATTTGTAATTGCTTGAAGATGGCTTGCTTCTGGCGTTGGATGGGTCTCACATGGGATGTGGTGGCAGGCACAGACACGCCACCAGCATCAGCACGTGAAGAAGGTGGATCCTGAGTTTCAGTTGCAGTGGTGTTCCCAGAACTTGTCGTGCCACCATTTTGAACAGGGTGTCGCGGGATTTGAATCACTAGTACATAAACCATTTTTAGGGGCGGCTCATAACCCTTTGTAGGGGCGGTTTGGCCAGGCGCCCCTACCGAACCATCTCTACAAATCATGTATTTGTAGGGGCAGTTCTTAGGCCGCCCCTACAAATCGATTTGTAGGGGCAGCTCGTATTACCAGCCGCCCCTACAAAAGGGGCGGCTGTAGTACCAGCCGCCCCTACAAATCGATTTGTAGGGGCAGCTATAGTACTAGCCGCCTCTATAATACCTATTTGTAGGGGCGGTTCAATCTAGAACCATCCCTACAGTATGTTTTCCTGCAAAAAAAAAATTCAAATTTACAATTCAAATTCGACTAGAATACTGTTTGTTTCCGCGTATTCCATCCAGCGTTCGCGTTGCCAAATGCCCCGCGACCAGCGTTCCGAACCACGTTCGCGTTGTCGAACGCCCTACGACCAACGTTCCGAACCGCTTAGACTACAAGCACAAGAGTATTATATAAACTACAATTACAAGTCCAATTCATAAGAATATATACAATCCATCATTAAATATACAAATTCCATACACATTGTTATCAACGTCCTAGAGCTAGCCTTTTAGTCTCACGAAGGTGTTGATACTGTGGATTTCTACCTAAGTCAGACTCTCGGTCATGGTAGACGCCTTTGACATGTACAATCTGGTCTAATATGAAGTTGCAAAGGTCGCCGACGAGCTCTAAGAGTTGGTCATCCTTGTATGGGTCTCTTTTCATTCCTTTGTCTTCTTTCCACTACAAGAGAACAAGTTTCGGTTTAGTATTTCATACCATGTACGAAGTTTTTATACTACGGGTGAAGCGGTTCAAACTTACCCTTAAGGGGTGTCTCCTGTAGGCATCGGTGTTACTCATCATAGAACATATATAGTATCCACAATGTTCACTCTCAGGCTTCTGCTTAGGGCACTGTGTGTTTTGCATATAAAAATGTTAAGTAATACTTTTGACAGCCATATAATGGAGTACTGAAGAAGTAAGTTACACTTACCGCGCATAGTATTTTTATAGCCAGCTTTTCCTTCCTTGCTGGATCATGCTTTCCATGATGATTAGTGACATAGAACCTAAATGCCCTGTTCGAATTATTTTAGCAAATACAACTTGTTAGTATCCAAAAGTGAATGTTACAAGTATGTATACAAACATATAAGCTAATGAGGATTATCGATATGTATACGTCTTGAGAATCGATATGAAGTCTTTGTATATCACCGGGTCCCTATCTATTGAATCAAAGACCCTTGCCATGCTCCTCCCGACATCGACGGCTATACAAATCCAGTGATTGCTGTATGGATTTAATCATAGAACTAGATAAGCTCTTTTGCATCGAATAAAATATATCGAACAAACCTTTAAGTATAGAGTTGAACTTACTCGAAGTTGTATGATAGCCATATAGTAGAGTGTTGTTGGAGAGTTTTGAAAGCCAGGGCAATGTATGCCGCAACCTTAAGGGACTCTTCCCTTAGTTTCGCTGTATGGATGTGCTCTTTCTCCCGAAGAGTCTTTGCAGTAGCTAGCTCTTTGGCATCCAGTTTCCACTATTTAGGGTAATTAAAATTTGTTTGGGCTATAGCTTGAGGGTCTAGATACCCGGCTTTCACACTTGGCATTTGTTTGATAATGTGCACTTGCATTCTACAAATCACGGTGTGGGTTAGTTACAACAAAATTCAAAGATTACATTCATATCATATCGGGAGGACAAGGACTTACAGGCACCACATGCGAATTAGATTCATCTCCATTTCTCCTAGGTGAAAGCATGTGTGCATGTCATTGAAGTCAAAGACAATTTTCCCGACTAGGCTTCAAAATATGCCGGTGGGGAAGCATGCTTGTATGAGGTCTATGCTCGTTGGGAGAACACACAAGTACCAATCATGGACTTGGGCTTCACGGTATGCACCTCGGCCCTAGTGTAGTCCACCGGTATCTTATTATTATGGTGTAAGCCACCAGGAGGATGTGCCACACCTGTTGCCACCTCCATCATAGTGTTCTGCCGACCGCTGAGAAACACCAAGGTGCAACTAGATGGTTCCCGTATGCGATCGACGGGGGTTGTGGCTATAGTGGAACCTTGGCTGCTAGGAATTTTTGGAGGGCTGCCAACTAATGCCAGTTCTCTCGCGTGGCATCACTAATATCTGTGGCTCCATAGACAGTCCTTGCTCCTCCAGCGTCTTCGCAACTAGAGCCTTTACTTGGAGCTCAAGATTAGTCTCCCGGTCTCTGCCATGTTTCTTGTACATGTGCCTGTCCTATTCGAATCCTTGCTTCTAGGTCGTTCTTTTCCCTAGCCTCCTGGTGTGGCCTGTGTGCTCCTTATTTCCTAAGCTAAGGCTAAACTCGTCCCTTTCTCTGGAAGGATTGAATGAGCCCTTCTTCTTGTCTTCAGCATATTTCAGTATCCTTGATACTAGCTCTTGGGTCTTCGGCTTATCAAACTTAAGATTACCATCAGATGATTTTGTACTCCTCGCATATATCCAATTCCTTGAGCGTACCTTCAAATTCATCACATCGATATTCCTAGCAGTTGCGGCCTCTTTGTCCACCTTCCTAAACTGTTCTTCCTTGGCATAGTAGCCACTGGGGCCTAGATGATGGTGGTGTTTGTTCCTCTTTGCTAGCTCGGTGTTACGGGCACTGAGCTCCAATGCCTCCGGTGAAGTTTTTTGAGCCACGAGCTCCTCCCATTGACTAGGAGTTATTTTGCCGAACTCGTTGAAGGGAGTTAACCCCTTTTGGATATACTTCGTGTTGAGCTCCGACCTCCAACGTCGGAATGACTCTCCCATCATCCTGAAAGTATTTTTTACTAGTTCGTGCTTACCCTCTAGAAATCTAAAATTGAGCTTCAGCTGCCTATCCCATAGTTCATTCTTTTTGTTCTCTGGTACCTCTTTCTAGTTAAGGATTGCTGGGTTCAATTTATCTCTTACTAGGGCCCCGGTCGCATTATAAAATCATCCTCTTAATTCCTTCGGCTCAAGGATCTCCCCTGCTGGCCCAACCTCCGTTATCACATAGCATGCCTTATCTGGATATAGATTTCCTTTTCTATCCCCTCGTTTACTCTTAGGCTTGGTAGTCGTGGTTGTGTCTTGAGGTTGTGGAGCAGAGGCATCATGATCCATCTCTATGGTTGTTGCCTCTGCTCTCCTTTCCTCTACTCCGTCTTGTCCAGCGAGATGTCGCGGACGTCGACATCATCTTTTCTGAGTTTTAGGAGGGACTTGTATATACGATAGGTCAAAGTGTTAGCAGAGGTAACACAGCCAAAGCATTAGCAAAATTTACAAGCTAAGGCTTTTTCCTACCTCCTCGTTCGGGTCAAAATCCTTGTCCAAATCTTCCTCCGTTGGCCTTCTTCTGGCTTCATGTGAGAAAGGATCCTCAGGACTTACATATCCCTCTTCTAAGTCCTCCTCATCATCATCATTAACTTATTCACCTTCAGCAGCCTCTCCTACTCTTCCTTCTGCTCCCCCTTCCTCCGCGTCACATTGCTCCTGAGTAAGCATCACTTCTAGATCCTTTTCTAACTCATTATCGAACTGCTCCTGAGTAAGCTGGTCCTCTAGTGCTTGCTCCTCATAGGTTGGGTGCTCATCATGCTCAGGGCATCGGGCTGCACTATCTGGTGTCCGCGACATTATTTCGTGCTTTGTTCTAATAGATGCAAGAAAGTGTGCTTTAGGTACGCGAGAAGGTATAAGAAATAAAAAAGGTCTATAAACCAAAGTAGTCCTATAAAATAACAATATATAAAAAAAATGAGTAGTAGCAGTGGTAGAGGCCTCAGAAACATGTCAATCATCATCTGATCTTGAACTTGGAGCATCAAGGCATCATAACAGAGAAGAGAGGAGAAGGTAATGTAGGGGCGGCTGCTAATGATGCTAAGTTCCTCACAAGTTCTTGATCATCAGCTCATATTCCATATAATGTATGGACTTGGACAATTTCATCATCGGCAAAACAAAGGAGAGGAGAGGAGAGGGGAGATTTAGCAAAAAAACCAACAGCTGCTTAGCAAACATAGAGCAGCAGCTGATGGCAAAAGACAGGACTACAAATCCTGGGCGAGTCCTAGGAGATTTGGCAAAAAAGCAACAGCAGCCAACAGTTAGTAGCTAGAAGTAGCAAGTAGTAGTAGTAAGTAGAAAGTAGTAGAGTAGAGTAAGTGTAGTCATAGAGTGGAAGTAGTAGAGTAAGAGCAGCAACCACTTAGGAGTAGCAAGTAGTAAGAGGAGTAGTAAGAGGAGGAGTAGTAGGAGTAGTAAGAGGAGTAGTAGTAGTAGTAGGAGTAGTAGTAGTGGTAGGAGTAGTAGTAGTAGTAGCAGCAGAAGAAGCAGCCACTACACACCAGTAGTATATAAGCAAAAAAACAGAGAAGGAGTGGTAGTAGTAGAGTAAGAGTAGCAGCCACTTAGGAGTAGTAAGTAGTAGTAGTAAGTAGAAAGTAGTAGAGTAGAGTAAGTGTAGCAGTAGAGTGGTAGTAGTAGAGTAAGAGCAGTAGCCACTTAGGAGTAGTAGTAGGAGCATCACTGAAAGAAGAGCAGCAGTAGGAGTAGCAAGTACAGGGAGGAGTAATAGGAGTAGTAAGAGGAGGAGTAGGAGTAGTGAGAGGAGGAGTAGTGGTAGGAGGAGTAGTAGCAGCAGCAGCAGTAGCCACTACACACCAGTAGTATATAAGCAAAAAAAATATAGAAGGAGTAGTAGGAGCAGGAGGAGTACTAGTAGGAGTAGTGGTAGGAGGAGTAGTAGTAGTAGTTAAGTAGTAGTAGTAGTAGCAACATCCACTACACACTAGCATTATATAAGCAAAACAATATAGTAGTAGTAGTAGGAGTAGTGGTAGGAGGAGGAGTAGTCCAAGAAAATATCACAAATATAGTTAACAGTAGAAACCGACCAATGTGAAAACATAGGAAATCACTTACTGCTATAAGCAAAAGGAAGAAATTAGTAGTAGTAGGACAGTAGTAGAAGTAGTAGTAGGAGCAGTAGCAGTAGAAGTAGTAGTAGTAGTAGAAGTACTAGTAGTAGTAGTAATAGAAGTAGGAGTATGAGTAAGAGGCCTTAGAAATATGTTAATAATCATTTGATCATGATCTTGGAGCATCAAGGCATCGTAACAAAGAAGTGCATGAAGGTAAGGTAGATGATGCCCAGTTCCTCATAAGAATTTGATCATCAGCTCACTTCATATAATATATGGAGATGATAATTTCATCATAGGCAAAAAGGAGAGGAGAGGAGAGAAGAGGAGAGGAGGCAAAAAAAGCAGTTGCTGCTTGCCAAAACAAATAGAGCAGCACCAGCTTGCCAAACAAATAGAGCAGCAGCTGCTGCCAAACATAGAGGAGAGGATAAGAAACAGAGTGGAGACGATAGGATCATGTCAGCCATACAGTAGCCGATAGGAGCCATGCAGGAAGCCGATAGGCAAGTACTATCGGTAAGCCTATAGGAAGCAAAAACAAATCGGCATGTAGGAAGCCGACAAGTGTTAGTAGCCGATAGAAGCCATGCTGGAGGCCAATAGGCAAGCAAAATGATTGGAAAATTTGCTAAATGCCATCACAGGGAGGCATCTAGTGTGACCTATGGAGAAAAAGAGAGATCTTCTACTTCTACCATACAACAGTAAGCTGGTAGATTGTTAACCCAATACCAAGCTGTAAAATTCACAAAAGAAAGACTGGAGTATAACAACTCGATAGGCTACTACATCCTTGAGCATAAATGATTGTATTAGTATCAAAATGACTAAGCATGTAATGACTTCTGACAAACAGGTAGCAGTGCTTAGGAGCCTAGAGTATTTGGCATGTTATTACATAATAGGCAGCTACATTACACCAGACTATGGCTACTGCACAAGAGTTAAACACTTTAGAGACCTCGCTTATGTAGTATCCTTCCTGCCTTATTACTGGAGAGCCATGCAGGTATATAACCCCTCAGTACCACTCACCATGAAAGAATAATGTTATTTTGGACATTGACATGCTCTCCAAAAATTTATATTCAAATAAATAATTTAATTGTAGTGTAACAATAGAACCGAATGATATATAATATTATTACAGTACTTCTGGAGATACATCTTCTACTTATATGATTCTCATGTTTTAAACATGAAAATTTAGAAACATATCAATAGTCATGGTTTCAAACTGTACTTATTTAAAAAACAACACCTTTTTCCATCTGGAGGAAGTAAGATTGAACATGACGACATGACAGTGCACTGACCTTTGAGACGGATGGCGACGACGGACGACGAGAGAGGCGGCGGCGGTGGAGGAGCGCCCAAGAGCGACCCTCACATCGACATCGGTGAGTTCAGTGGTCGAGGTCGGAGAGGGAGCGTCGGTGGCGGGGACACCAGCTAGAGCACGCGGCCGAGCCAGCGCAACTCAAACCCTAGCCCCGACGGCCTATGAAAAGGCGACTGTTGGGGAACGGAGACGACGGCGGTGGATGAGCGCCCGAGAGCAACCCCCGCATCGACGTCGGTGAGTTCGGTGGTCGAGGTCAGAGAGGGAGCGTCAGAAACCCTAGCGCCACCGGCCGGGTGCGGGGAGGGGGCGCGCGGATGCGGGCGTCGGGAGAGGTCCGGGGGTGCGGAGAGGGGGCACGGACGTCGAGAGAGGTCCGAGAGGCGGCGTCGGCGGGGCGTCGGGGAAGGAGTAGATAGCCTGACGGCGTCGTTGGAAGAAGAGAGCGCCCTATAGGTTTTCACCCGTGCGCCCTTTATTTATACTCAGGCCGATTTCTAGGGGCGGTTTCTGATCCAGCCACCCCTACAAATATTTTCTATTTTTTTAAATTATTAATTCTGTATTTTTTATATCACAAAAAACACAAAGTAATATAAAAACAATTGCATATATGCACAAATATAATGTTTTGTATTATTCTATATATGCAGAAATATATATAAAAATAATTGTAGTCAAAACAATATAGAAAACAAAAAAATAAAAAAATAAAAATCTGAATTTTAAAACTTCGACTACAATTTTATGACATTAAATGAAATAAAATGAAAATATTATAAACATAAAAGTTGTATAACTCATCAACATGTACAACTTTTATTTTGGTCATTTTGTCATGTGACTTTGTTTGAATGATTCAAAATTTGAAATTTAAATAATTTCAACTTGAAACAATATTTTGAGAGAGTAAATGATTTCAGATGAAAAACTCATGAATACCAAAGTTGTAGAACTAATCAATATGTACAACTTTTATGTTGATCATATTTTCATTTTACCAAATTTGAATAGTTGAAATTTTAAATTTTAATAAATGACAACTTCAAACAAGATTTTGAAACCTTAAATGATTTCAATAATAAAAGTTGTAAACATAAAAGTTGTTGAACTTATTACTATCTACAACTTTTATTTTGGTTACTTCTTCATATGACAAAGTATTAGTAAACATTGTTCACAAATTCACATATGACTCATAGTTTCATGAACTATACGAAAAACATGTTAATTTTTGTGAACAATGTTTACTATCACTTTAACAGATGAAGAAATGATCAAAATAAAAGTTGTAGATCTTGATGAGTTATACAACTTTTATATTCATCACTTTTTCAACTAAAATCATTTAATGGTTGAAAATCTTATTCGAACTGGTCATTTTTTAAATTTGAAAATTTAAAGTGTTCAAACTTTGTCAAATGAAAAGGATGACCAAATCAACACACTAACTTGATAGGGCACGATTTTAGAAAATTTTAGGAAAAAAACCCATCACATTTAGAGTTAGTTTGAGGGAGAAAGACTAGTTATAAATTTTACCCAGAGATTAAAAAGAAAAATCATAATTGTTCATGATGATCAATGATGAACAAGTGTGATTTCTCTTTTTAATCTGTGGCCAAAACTTGTAGCTAGTTTTTCTCCCTCATACTAACTCCAAATGTGATGGTTTTTTTCCTAAAATTTTCTAAAATCATTCTCTATCATTTTAGTCTAGTCATCTATCTTTGTCACTAATTTTGAACAATTCAAATTTTGATTTTCAGAAAATAACAGCTTCAAACCTGATTTTCAAACACTAAATGATTTCAGCTGTAAAGGTGATGAATATAAAAGTTGTATAACTCATCAAGACCTCCTACTTTTATTTGGTCATTTCTTCATTTTATAAAGTGTTAAGTGATTTCATAAAGTTTTAGTAGTAATAGAGTGGATGTTTAAATAGATTCATCTGAATGTTGCAAAAGGGTAGTCTCACACACATGCATAAATGTAGTCTCACACACATACAAATATATAGTCTTACACATATATATAAATATATAGTCTCACACGCATGCATAAATGAAGTCTTACAAACATATACTTACACAAACACTGCACGTTCAACAACTAGCTAGCCCGCTGTAACGACTTTCTTCTGGACACCTTTTCGTTCCCATGGCAATATGTCTTTAGGTAGGTTCTTTTCCACAACACTAATCTTCTTAGGAAAGTCTATGAATAGCGACATCTCATCGTAGTTATTGTAAGCTTCAACATCGTCCATGCCATTAACTCCAATAATGTGCTATTTCCCGGAGGCAACCACGTGCTTTGTCTTTTTCTTCTTCTTCTTCAGAGGGAGGTTACTTTGTGCGTCAGACATATAGAAAACTTATGGGACACATGAAGCGAGCACCCAAGGGTCATCTTGGTAGCCTAGATTCTCGAGGTCTAGGACTCTCAATCCGATCTCGTTCAGTTGGTGTTGTTTGATCCAGCGGCATCGAAACATGGCCACCATTATATCCCTTCCATAGTCAAGTTCCCATATCTCTTCAATGATGCCAAAGTATTGGATCTTTTGTCCCAATCCATCGAGAGCCTCTATTCGACCGTCGTTGTTTTGGTTCACATGTTTACTATCCTTTGCATGGGTATAGTACGTATACCCTTTGATGTCATGAGCATTCCAAGATATCACTTGTCTCGATGGCCCCTCCGCCAACCTACTGATGGTAATAGAGTCTATGGTTTCTCTAGGCGGTATGTTTTGGTCCTTTAACCATATAGTTAGTCGTTGCTTGTGTTGTTTCATGACCCAATCATTCGAACGGCCATTTCTCTCCGCCATAATGATAGCCAAGTGTTCATTAATGTACGGTTGCATCAGTTGTGTACTCTACAAGATACTGTAATGCACCTGACTCACCTCTTTGTAATCATGGTTAATAAACACTTTTCTACCACTGGTGCCCTTCCCAGCCAGCTTACCCTTGTGATGAGAATCAGGTTTACCAATCCCTTTCTGTACTTTTAGGTACTCTTGACAACACTCGATGACTTTTTCAGTACTGTAACCCTCTATCATAGAGCCCTCTGGGTATGCTCGATTATGCACGTATCAACTTAGAACCGACATGAACCGCTCGTAGGACCATATTTCACTCAAGTAGCAAGGGTCCAGCACCTGTATCTGATGAACCATGTGAATCATGAGATATGACATTATATCAAAAAAAACAGGAGGTAAACACATCTTCAGTTGGTTTTGTGTCTCCACCACAAATTTATGTAGGTCACTCAGCTCTTACTTGCCAATCGTCTTCTGTGAGATCTTCGAAAAGACGTAGCACATGCGGGTGATGGCCATTTTCAAGAACTCTGGCTTTATAGTTCTGATTGCAATAGATAGAAACACTGTCAGCATCACATGGCAATCATGAGCCTTGCAGTGTGTTATTGACAAGTCCTTCATCGACACTAGCTTCTTCACATTTGCTGAAAACCCAGTCGGGACTTTGATCCCCCTCAGGAAAGTGCATATAGCTCTCTTCTCGTCTGGTGTTAGGTTGAAGCACGCCGCGGGCAGAGTATATTTTCCATTAGCCTCAGGTACCGGGTGAGAGTCATTGTGATTTAAATTACAAAAAAATGAGGGAAAAACTGCCGTTGTTTTGTAAGGATGAAAGTCAACAAATAAAAGTATGACGCGCACAGGGAAATGCTTTGATTAAAAAAAGCAGTGATAAAAACAAGTTGGTAATAAAAAAAACTACAAAAATCATGAGAAACTGATTGAAGCATAGCAGCATGTTTTTGGAACTAGCGAACGTGCAGGATTAGTTTAATTCATGAATCAAACGGAGTAACCTGTAATTAAAAAATGGATGGCAACTGGGGATTATCGCCGTTTGAGGATTTTTTAATCTGTAATTAAAAAATGGAAGTGGGCACTGTTGGGTCGATTCCAGTAGCTGCCTCTTCGAGACGATGCGCAGTGAATGTTGGGGAGATTTCTATACGGTAGCACGTGAATCAAATCACGGAATCTGTAATAAAAAAAAGAAAGGCTTTGGGGATTCTAGCATATTGGTGATTTTACTAAGCCAGGGGTGGTCACTGTTGGGTATGGTTCTCGGCACATACCGGTGAGGTACGTGTGGGCGGACCGCGTCGATTGGAGAAGCTTTGCCGTCTTCGATTCGGAGGGCGGCTAATGGCCCCGTTCGCTGGTCTGAAACTTGGTTGAAACTGACTGAAAAATACGGTTCCGACTGAATTGTTGTGAGAGAAAACACTGTTTCGGCTGAAAAAAAAGTCACAAACAGACTATGGGGTAAGCCAAACAGGGCCATGGGACGAGATCCGGCTACCACGACCTCCGCGAAACAAACCGGAGGCGAGGCCAGCCGCCGCGAACCTCCGCGCAGCCATCGCGGGCGTCAGTGCCAGCGTTCAGCGGCTGGGAGCTGGGCTGTGCAGCGGTGACAGAGTACACCCTCTACCAAAATAGCATAGGGGGAAGACGTCAACCAAATTTCCTTCTTATTCTTATTGAAAACAACTATTATAGGACGAGTTGTACTGGGAAGCATACCTCATTGATAGTCGTGAAAAAGGAATCATTATCCACAAAATGAATATCAGGGTCCTCACCATTGATCATACACAACTCCTTGTACCTTAGATAGGCGCTATCTTCATCGAGTGATTTAACCTCAGGTGGGATAGGCGAATCATCCTTGCAAAACATTTCGTTGCACATGTTAGTGAAAAACTTACGGGATTCTCCACGGAGGTGTGACATGTTTATTGAAAACAACTATTATAGGACGAGTTGTACTGGGAAGCATACCTCGTCGATAGTCACGAAGAAGGAATCATTATCCACAAAATAAATATCAGGGTCCTCACTATTGATCTTGATCATACACAACTCCTTGTACCTTAGATAGGCGCTATATTCATCGAGTGATTTAACCTCAGGTGGGATAGGCGGATCATCCTTTCAAAACATTTTGTTGCACATGTCAGTGAAAAACTTACGGGATTCTCCACGGAGTGACTTGCATATCACCTCCGTGGAGAATCCCGTAAGTTTTTCACTGACATGTGCAACGAAATGTTTTGAAAGGATGATCCGCCTATCCCACCTGAGGTTAAATCACTCGATGAATATAGCGCCTATCTAAGGTACAAGGAGTTGTGTATGATCAATAGTGAGGACCCCGATATTCATTTTGTGGATAATGATTCCTTCTTCGCGACTATCAATGAGGTATGCTTCCCAGTACAATCCGTCCTATAATAGTTATTATCAATAAGAAGGAAATTTGGTTGACGTCATCCCCCTATGCTATTTTGGCAGGAAGTGTTTGATGAAGAAGACGACGACGACGAGGTTTGTAGCAATGCTGCGCTCCGACGTAGTCCACACAAGCGATGAAGAACCTGTTGACAACTGCGACTATCTCGACATTCAGTAACATGAACCTTGATGCCAACACAGAAGAATGGTGATTAGAGTCCATCCAATCGATGGACAGATCTTTCTAAATTTTGTGAGAATTTTAAACATTTTTTTCTAGCACATTTGGTGAGAATTAACGTAGTAATATAAGATACGAAGAAACAAAAAGGCATGAAAAAAATAGAATGATCTAACTCTTAATTATAAAAGAGTATCTCTAAGATACTCTTTATATCCTTTCTAATTTAGAGTAATAGAGGTTTTTGGTAAAAAAACCCTCCAATGGACTGTTTAGTTGGATCTCAAAATAAAAAATACATACTCTACTATTAACTAATTATTTGTATTTGTCGCTAGCCAAAGATGGAGAGCGAGGATATTTATCTAAAGTGCACACAGTATATAAAAAAGTTGTTGATAGGTACCAAGATATAGAAAATGATTTTTCCTAAAATATATGACTCTTCAAGTAATCATTTAGAGAGTTAAATTCAGATAGAAATTAATACGTATGAAAAAGGACATGATCACTATACACTGATCGACAAAATGATTCATTATTCATCGTTCGAAAGTACGTAAAATTGCAGTGCGAGAAATGAATCAACAACGCACCGGACGCCTCGGCATTGTGCAGCGGCGTGCAACCCTTGGCGTCGGGCGCAGCCGGGTCGACGCCGCGGCCGAGAAAGTAGGTCAGAAGAGGGACGACACCGGCGGCAGCGGACCCGTCCACCGCCCAAGGGGTATCGGTGGCGACGAAGACTGTCATCTCGCCTGCAAGTGGAGATAGAGGGAGCAAGCAACCTCGATCAGTGAGGAGGGCGGGAGCGTGAGTTCACAGGGACGTACCTTCCACGGAGGTGGAGTTGACATGGAAGCCCTTCTCCTCCACTCGGTACCTGCAGACGTCCAGCCGCCCCGTCATGCAGGATCCCACCACCTAGAATCAATTCTTATTTATATCATTTACTTCACACAATATGAGCCCCCTCATACATTAATCATACCCGGGACTAACACATGCAAAATCTCATGAATTTTGCTAGTCCTTTAATTGTGTTGTCATTCAATCTATCAAAACGCACTTAGTGTCTAGATGCACTTTCAGCGCCACATATTAATGACAATCTATTAGTAGTAGTAGTCAGCAGGAGCTCATGCAACCTAACCATCTTGGGCTCCCTTGCCAGTAGACTTGGCATTTTGCAGGCCGAGCCGAAAAAAAGCACGGCTGTTTCAGCCTGAAATAACCTCGCCATGACTGTCCCACTGGACGAGTCGACCTTATTTTTTAGCCGAGCCTGGGCCTAGGCAGGTCGCTCGCGCAGTTTATAGTGTAAAATAGCTAAAATAAATATTTCGAGTCTAGGCTCAGGCCGAGATTTTTTTTTTGTGCAACGAGATCAATGTAAGGACCTTGTCCACTAAGGGTCTGTTTGGTTGTCTGCATAACTCCTTCTCCGGGCCCCATATTGCAACTTGCCTCTATTTGGTTACTTGCATAAGTTAATATGCAGAATAGCACTCTCCTCAAAGCAGGTTCGGCCTGCATCCCACTATCCAACCAATTTTCCCATATCCACCTGTGCAGCTCCCGCATCCACACTGCAATCTTTGCATCCGCTCTGCAACATCTCAGGTTTATGCTCACCGCTTCGTCCCCATCCTCTCACTACCCATTGCCTTGGTGTCAAAGAAGGAGGCCAAGAACTTGACGACGAAGGAGTAGGCGCTAGAGCGCGCGCTGGTGGAGGCTAGCAGATTGCAAGGAGGCGGTCGAGCCAAAGCGGTGGGAGAGGCGGAATCGTGTGTCATGGGCGATGCCGAGCTGTGGGTGGCCACGGTGTGCCATGATATGATGCCTAGGTGGAGGAGCTCCGTCGGGAGCACCATGGCAATGGCGTTCGGTGAGCCAGGGAGGAAACAGAGCCGAGGAGGAGCACGTCGCGCCGCGTGGGAGCACTACAACGCGCCTCACGGTCATGAGAGCACGCGCTAGTGGGATAAATCTCGGAGAGGAGATCCCCAAGGAGATCTCATCTAGCAGTGGCAGTGAGGTGGCCTGGAAGGGAGGGAGAGGTCCACGACGGGGATGAAGGCGTCGGGCGGGGTGAGCGGGATTGGAGGAATAGGGGTTTGGGCCGGGTCATGGAAGGGCTCTGGCGGCACATGCTTGTTTGCGGGAGTCATCGAAGGCCTTGAGGAGCTCGGTGCGTCCGGACTCTAGCCACGAGCATCGAGAGGGAGGAGCTTCCGGATCTTCTGGGAGGGTTACTTCCACAACAATGGAAGCTGGCGAGAGAGATAAGAGGGATAGAGATCACACGAGAGACGGAGAGATGGCGGTGAGCGAGATTGCGAGAGGGAGAGTGCGCATGTGAGAGAAAGGCAGTACGATCAAGAATTGGTGAGCATTACCGAATGTGTGAGAACTGGTGACCATATACACCCTTATGCAACCAACCAAACACAAGCAATTATGCATTGCAAATTTGCAATACCTAGTATAGGTAGCCAAACATAGTCTTAAGCTATGCAAAGTCGAAACATAGGACAACCAAACACTACTTGAAAGCATAAGGCTATGCCGGATTAGATATCCAATACTAAATCTTTGTGCATACTATCACAATGCAAGCAACCAATCAGACCCTAAGGCTCATGGGTGGGCCAAAACTCGGTAGCTCAGACCGAGCCCACAGTCCATGCTCTATTTGATCAGGTCTACTTGAGAGCCGTTACACCTCAATTTGTTAGGTGGGTTGCAAACATTATTCATTCGGAACATGCAAGCACCACAAGGGATGCAAGCACGTGGGTAAGCAAGGCATGTTTGGTTTGGAGCTGTCAAGAGCTTCCTAGGTCAGCAACCATCTGAGGCGTTGGATTTTGGAAGCCTAGAGTGACGATGGATGCCTGGCCAAGTTGCTTGTCATCAGGGCCAAACAGCCCTTACTCTGGATGAGCCAAGGTTGCATGCTTGCAGTCCTGCCAACCTCGATGATGGCAACATCACACTAGGTTGGACGCGAGAAATAGTGGCAAAAGCACCTTGGGGACATGTTTGGATTTGGAGATAGCCTTGCCTAACCTCGCTCAAAAAAGACGAGTCTAACTTTCCTGTTTACGACAACGGATTTGGTAGTAAGGACACTCCCAACTCAGAAACCAGATGGGTTCTATAGCTATTAATTAGTGTGCCATCTAAGCAAAATACTGATGTGTCACTATAGTTACTGAAGAGAGAGAAGGAAATGATTTTTTATATAGGAAACCATGTCTACACGAGAATCAAGACACAAAGATATGTGAATGGTAGATGCTATAAGAAACTACTATGTCTACACATAAACCAAGAAAGGAGAGGTAGATGATTGGATGAAAATTTAATTTGAAGAAATTATCCATTGAGAATATAATTTGCATATGTAGTTTATATATTAATCAGCAAGTATAGCTCACAGTTTCATGGTTAAGACTACCCTAAGGTTTGTACCTTATTGAAATTGACATCAAATATGTGTTTTTTTAAATTTGACATCCTATATGTCGGGTTCATAAACCCAGGGTCCCAGATGGGCCCGCTTCCCAGCAAAAGCTCGGCCCAGCAGACGGCATTACAACAAACGCACAACTCCTGGGCCGGCCCAGATACCTAACAACAGGCCGAAAGAGCGATCCAGTCTTCGACCGGAAGGCCTGACCAAGGAGGGGACAACACTCGCTTCTGACTCCGACCCACTTTTCCGACTGGGAATACACCGAACCTCTGCTTACAAAGCTTCTCCGACTGGCGCGGTCGGAGCCGACTGGGAACGACCGACCGGGGATGCCCGCTCGGTGAGGACCCAAGAATTAGGCGGAGCAGATAAGGCAATGCGCTCAAGTCAACCGCAATATCAAGGACCGTACCCTGCACACCTGTAGGAGAGTACCGCCAGACCATGCCAGAAGGGTGCTTTGCAACCTTCCAGGCATGTCAGAACTTGAATAGTGTTGTAGACGCCAGCATTTGTCTTACAGTGTTGTGGGCGCCGTCATTTGCCATACCAGGCGAACACGGTAAAGCCTGCCACACACGTCTGACATAAACAGTATTGTGGGTGTCGAAGATCGTCCCCGCAATAAGACTTAGAAAAACACGAGCACACACACTCTCTCTCACTTGTAAGGCCATCTCCTTCACCTATAAAAGGGGATGCACTCTCTCTCAATGGAGGACGGTCATTCTGACTCTCTCTCTAGTAAGCTTTAGATATTCTGAGCACTCGAACAACTCCACGGCTCTAGAACTCTAAAGCTACACAGAGCATACGTTCCAATACTTAGCGCATATAGGAGCTCCCGTCACTCTTGGCCCTTCGGTCCAGAGCCCGACCAGACCTTTAACACCCTCTTCTTATTCACACTCGTTTGTAACCCCGCAGCAAACTTCGAGCACCTGGGCTTAGGAATAAAGTCATCGACCGACTAGAACTGGACGTAGGGCACGTTGCCTGAACCAGTATAAACCCTGTGTCATTGATTGCTAGGCCACGTCTGATCACAACGCACGACAAAACTACAAATATTTATTTGTTGGTCACTTTTCGCACTAACAGTTGGTGCCATCCGTGGGGAGGACGCCGTACATTCACGCTTTTGGTCATCGGATGGCCCACCTTTCCGCCATCTTCGGCATGACGGGCTCAAGCGATACGATTCGCTTCGGCTCGCTAGAGTTTCCCACGCTCCCGCCTGTTGGGATGTGGGTTCCTCCCATCTTCGAGCCATTCCAGACCTTCCTCTTCGAAAGCCTGGACTTCATCGTCGACCAGCTCAGCGTGCTTCGGCTCCGGGCCACCCGGCGACCTCAACGACGAGACACCTGCGTTTCGCTCCGAGCCCACGCTGGGCTCAAACCCCACTGTGAGTAACGTACATATTGTTCTTTACTCGCTATTTAATATCTTCTGCCGACTCTCCGGAGGGACCACGTTGTCCCCATCGCAACCGCCGTGCGGCCAGTTCCCCTACTGCCTCGTGACCCCATGGACACGTACGCGTGGGGGCTCCTAAAGATATTGACGCCGCCCCCTCTCACATCTAAATTCGTGGGGATAGCGGGCTACGCTCTTGCCTCTTTCCACGACCTCGTGGATGACGAGGTTAAAAGCGATGGCTCCAGCATCGATGACGTCGTGACACCTAGCCACCCTATGTCCTGGGAGTGCGTTATGGCGGACGCTTTGGGACAGTCGCCGATGGTAGCGGAGTCTCTACAGACTCACACCCCTCTGGACTCTCGTGCGGAGGCCCTCACGCGTGCACAGGAGCACGGCGAGGAGTTACGACAAAGGCGGCAGAGCTAGCCGCCACCTGCGCCGGCGCGCTCGGCGCAGCACGCTGCACCACGCGCGCATAACCTGACAAATGGTGCCTAGGGACACGCCTATCAGGTCTAGCGCAGCATCCTAGACAAAGGAAATGATCCCCCATAGTTCGCTCGGGCTGGCCAGATCATTACCGCTGCAGCGATGCTTCTGCACGGCCTTACCGAACCTGTCGACCCCTAGGAGTAGGCGATCCACCGGAACTTCTGGACGCTGGTGGAAACCGCCACCGTTCAACAAGCGGAGAGCTCCGCGTCGCGACACCGGCTCGTGGCCTCTTTCCCCACTGAGGGAATGGGGGTGCACCAGTCGAATCGCTCCATCTGCTCACCACTACAGTTGCCGGGCGTGGAACAGGAGGCCACAGCTGCATCACGGCCTGACCCGGCACCCGCTCCACACCGACCACCTATGCGTGAACGGCTTGGACCGAATCGTGACGCTCGCAGCGTCACCAACAATTGGCGTCAAGCCTGGCATGATAATGACGTCCATCAAGGGGCGGTGAGAGGAGGCAACATGGGCCCTGCCTGAACCATCAAGGGGAGCGGGGACGTGCACCCTAGGCATAGTCACCGACTAGATGACCGAAGTCCTAGCCCGAACGGCCCAGGACCAAGGGCCTTTGGCCGTCGCATCTAGAAAGCATCGTTCCCACAATGCTTCCGACCACCCACCGACATCGCAAAATACACCAGGGAAATGAATCCCGATATATGGCTCAAAGACTTTTGGCTCGCCTGCCGAGCTAGAGGAGTGGATGATGACCACTTCATCATTCAATACCTCCCCATCTGTGTGGGGAGCATGTTCGAGCATGGCTCAAATTCCTCCCACCTGACAGCATTCGCGATTGGGCGGATCTCAAAAGGATCTTCATCAGGAATTTCCAAGGGACGTATGTCTGTCCTGGGAATTCCTGGGACCTCAAGAGCTGCCAGCAGGAGCCCAATGAGTCCCTGCAGGATTATATCCATAGGTTCTCAAAACGATACAACTCCCTTCCTGATGTGGTTGACGAGGACGTCATCAGCGCATTCCTCTCTGGGACAACTTGTGAGTCCTTGATCCACAAGCTCGGCTATCTGAAGCTCCGTACCACCCGCGACCTGCTCGACATCGCCACAAACCACGCAAGGCGCTCAAGTCAACCGCAATGAATTTGTGGCCAAGCCATCTATAAGTATGTATATCCTCTGTTGACATTCAACTCTGCCTTGAGCAACTTAGTAATGGATTTAATTTGCATTCACACTTCTGTAGTTGAGGCTGGCCATTGATGACAATGATGAAGCAACAAAAGAAGCATGCACGAGTGTATTCTAGTCTATGATACGACAGACATGGTACATGTTCAAGAGATCCTACTTCAACGGCATCCCCGCTGATCAAATCAGGAAGACCTCTCCTGTGTCTTGCATGAATGATGCACAGTGGTGTGCACTTGTCCACAAGTGGTTAAGCTCCAAGAACAAGGTGTGTGTGAACTCATTTATTTCTTGTCTAGTCGTTATGTAGTCTACTTGTGCTGTAGTCTAACACAATTGTGGTTATAGGCAGTCTCGGAGCAGAACAAGCTAAACCGTGCAAAAGTCAAGTACCACTAGGTTACCGGATCTCGCTCCTATGTTGCCCACCTGAAAGCATATGTAAATGATGGTTGTGTTACTCTTTTTATATCAAATACGCAATGCCTTTTGTATTAACAGAAAGACATGTGCAATTTTAACATAAGGACAAAAATAGGAAGGACGCAGGACACGATCAAGAAGTGCTCGTTGAAGAACATGATCGACCTCATGAAGATGTTGATGCAGTGGGAATCTTCAACAACTTCCATACCAGTAGCAACATAGGACTAAGAGATGCTGCAAGAGAAGCAGTGGTAAGTACCTACATTTGTTTTCCTTGAAATTTGCTGAAGTCATTGGCATAAAAGAAGGAAAAGTAGGAGAAACCTGAAGTGGCACCATCATTTTGAAGTTGTAATATTACAACAGTTAATGTGTTACCTATGCATTGTGCTTATGAATCTCTGTCGGCAGTAGGCTGAGGAAGACCTATGCATTACTTGTAATGAAATAATCTCTTGGTTTTGCAATTTAAGTCATCTTCCTAATGTTTACTTATTGGTTTTCGTAGGAAGGTATGGAAACTATACGGACATAACCTGTTGCTAATGTTGTTTTCAAGGTCATCTCCCAGGCCAGCTGCAACACCTTTTCTTTGAAGAATGCTGGCATTAGGATAAGCCGCTCTAGACTTTGGGAACGGCTTGCTGCTCAACAGGAAAGTTTAGTTGTCCTCACCGAACAAGTGGATCAACTGAAGAGGAAGATAGAAAACACTCATAGGGAGTTTGAGGAGTTCAAGAAACAACAACAGGAGGAGTACAATAAGCTCCGTAAGCATATCATGCTCTTAAGCGCTGGTAACTCTCAGTCTTGTTGATGCAGTGAATATGTGGTTTGTTTGCTGTTTTGATGTGAACTTTTGGTGGCTTGATATGTGAACTATGTCAGTGGTTTGTTGCTAAGCTGAACTGCTGTTATTTGATTCAGGTTCAATATAATTATGCATGTAGTCATTTTGTGCAGCAGTGTAGATCTGAAAATCATTTTTTCTGATGTAATAATTGGTGTGCACGTGGTAGATCCGACACAGGCACGTTGTTAAATAAGATTCTAAAACGTGGATGAACCAGTGAATGACACGTGTAAGAGCTAAGACAGGACATGTGTGAAAGCTCTAGTTTAGTTTTGGTGAATTGATGAAACCCTAAGTGCTAACCTAGTTTATCAAGTGATCATGAGATAGGTAGCACATTCCAAGTGGTGAAGCAAATGAAGATCATGATATGATGATGGTGATGCCATGGTGATGATCAAGTGCTTGGACTTGAAAAGAAGAAAGAGAAAAACAAAAGGCTCAATGCAAAGATATAAATGGTAGGAGCCATTTTGTTTTGGTGATCGAGACACTTAGTCAGTGTGATCACATTTAGGATCGATAGATGTACTATTAAGAGGGGTGAAACTCGTATCGAAATGCGGTTATCAAAGTGCCACTAGATGCTCTAACTCATTGCATGTGCATTTAGGATCTAGTGGAGTGTTAACACCCTTGAAAATGTTTGTGAAAATATGCTAACACATGTGCACAGGGTGATACACTTGGTGGTTGACACATTTGAGCAAGGGTTAGGAACTTCACCGGCGGAGTGTCCGCCCGTAGAGTGCGGATAGTCCGACGGTGCCACTGGTGCCCTAGACAGAAAAGATGGATGTCACTGTAAGTGACCGGACGCTGGTCTCTAAAGGACCAGCGCGTCCGATCAGTAGAAGCAGAAAAAGCGTTGCATCGGTCATCGACCGAACGCTGGCATTGAAATGATCGAACGCTGGCTAGCTGCGTCCGGTTACACTGACATGGTCGTGCACAGACGAGTCACCAAGTGACCGAACGCTGGGTGTGTCCGATCGAGCATGACCGGACGCGTCCGGTCGAGAAAATTCATCTCCGGATGCTTAGTAGAAACGACCGGATGTTGGAGTTTAGCGTCCGGTCTCTTTTAGCTGCAGTGTCTGGTCGTCATATGACTGTTGAGATTGGGTGTTCAGTAATTGAAGAGAGGGACATGTGGCACGCATCACATGACCGAACGTTGAGGTCTAGCATCCGGTCGATATGACTGGAGCGTCCGGTCACCCCATGTTGTGCCCAGGGAAGGGGTACAACGGCTCTATTTCATGGGGGCTTCTATTTAAGCCCCATGGCCAGCTCAAGCTCACTCTCTTGGCCATTTGCTTTGACATAGCAACCTTGTGAGCTTAGCCAAAGCTCTTCCACTCATCTCCATCATTGATTCATCATCTTTGTGAGATTGGAAGAGAATCCAAGTGCACTGCTTGATTGTTTGCATTTAGAGGCACTTGGTGTTCGTGTTTCGCTGCGGGATTCGCTTGTTACTCTTGGTGGTTGCCACCACCTAGATGGCATGGAGCAGCGAGGATCGTTGAGCAGAGGTTGGTGATTGTCTCCGGCTCTGATCGTGATGATTGTGAGGGGTTCTTGACCTTTCCCCGGTGGAGAGCCAAAAGTTACTCTAGTGGATTGCTCGTGGCTTGTGTGATCCTTATCTTGTGTGGGTTGTGCATCACCCTATTGAGGGTTTGGCGTGTGATGTCAATTAGCGCGTGAACCTTCAAGTGAGTGAATCACCACAACGAGGAGTAGTTTGCCGGCAAGCAAGTGAACCTTGGTAAAAAATCATTGTGTTCATCATTTGATTCCGAGGTGATTGGTCTTCATTGGTATTCATTCTTGTAATTGATTGGCTCCTTCTTCGACACGGCGGTATAAACAAATTGCTCACTCTCTTTACATTACCACAAACTAGTTGTCAAGCTCTTTAGTGTAGCTAGTTGTGAGAGCTTGTTAGTTCGGTTAGTGTGTCTCTTTAGTTAGCCTTTTGAGAGCACACTAACTTAGTGTAGTGACATAGCTATTGTGTGGATAGAAACTACATAAACTAGAATTATGGTAGGTGGCTTGCATTTTTAGTAGGCTAGCACAACACTCGCTTAGCCTCATAATTGTCTAACCGGTTTGTTAAGTGTTGTTGTAGAAATTTTTAATAGGCTATTCACCCTCTCTAGCCATTAGGACCTTTCAAGGTGTATCAGAGCCGAGGTCACCGTGATTTGAGGCTTAACAACCCTTGGTGTAAAAATGGCTCAAATCAACAACGCCAAGAAGCCACCCCAATTTGATGGCACAAATTATCTATATTGGAAATCAAAGATGACCACACATATCAAGTCAATCAATAGAAGAGTGTGGAAGGTGGTAAAAACCAAAATTGAGATTGAAGATCTGGAGAATCCCACTACAACCGAAGAAGTGCTGCTCCAAAATAATGATATTGCTCTAAGTGCCATTCATGATGCAATTGATGAAAGAACATTTGAGCAAATCAAGAATATTGAGATGACTCATGAGGCTTGGAAGAAGTTGAAAGAATCATTTGATGGCACTCAAGCTATGAAAGATGCAAAGGCATACATTCTCAAAGAGAAGTTTGCAAGCTTCAAGATGAAGGAGGATGAGAGTGTGCCGGAGATGTTCCATAGGCTTCAAGTGCTTATCAATGATCTCAAAGCACTTGGAGAAGAGGTGAAGGACAAGGACTTCTCCCACAAGTTCTTGAGATGTTTGCCTTCAAGATTTGGCACATTGGTCACTATTCTAGTGAGGAGCGGTTTGGACACCATGACACCAAACCAAGTGTTAGGAGATATAATGACAGATGATACATATAGAGATGATGATAAGGAAGAAAAGAAGGAGACGAAAGATGAGAAGAAGGATGAGAAGAAGAGCATGTCATTCAAGGCCACATCATCTAAGGGCAAGGCTAAGCAAGAAACATCAAGTGAAGATGATGGCTCATGGGATGATGATGATGAGAAGACAGCTCTCTCTGTCAATAAATTTGGCAAGTTCATGATGAAGAAAGGGTATCGTGCTAGAAGAAAGAAATCTTCATCTAAGAACAAGGAAGAGTCAAGAAGGTGCTTCAAATGTAGAAGCAAAGATCATCTTGTTGCTTAATGTCCATACAATAGCGACAATGATGATGACAACAAGAAGAACAAGAAGGACAAGAAGAAAAAGAAAGAGAAGAAGGACAAGATAACCTTCAAGAAGAAGAAGGGTGATTCATATGTGGTCACTTGGGATAGTAATGCTTCCTCAAGTGATGATGACAAGATCACCAAGAAGAAGACACTTGCAAGCATTGCAATCAATGAGAAGCCTTCTCTCTTTGACACTCCATCATACTTCATGGCTAAGGCCACCAAGGTACAAATTTGTGATGATGAAAGTGATGAGAAACATTATAATGAAAAAGAAAAAGAAAGTGATAGTGATGATGATGAACCTACTAGCAGCGAGGATCGTTGAGCGGAGGTTGGTGATTGTCTCCGGCTCTGATCGTGGTGATTGTGAGGGTTCTTGACCTTTCCCCGGTGGAGAGCCAAAAGGTACTCTAGTGGATTGCTCGTGGCTTGTGTGGGTTGTGCGGCACCCTATTGAGGGTTTGGCGTGTGATGCCAATTAGTGCATGAACCTCCAAGTGAGTGAATCGCCACAATGAGGAGTAGCTTGTCGGCAAGCAAGTGAACCTCGATAAAAAATCATTGTGTTCATCATTTGATTCCGAGGTGATTGGTCTTCATTGGTATTCATTCTTGTAATTGATTGGCTCCTTCTTCGACACGGCGGTATAAACAAATTGCTCACTCTCTTTACATTACCGTAAACTAGTTGTCAAGCTCTTTAGTGTAGCTAGTTGTGAGAGCTTGTTAGTTTGGTTAGTGTGTCTCTTTAGTTAGCCTTTTGAGAGCACACTAACTTAGTGTAGTGACATAGTTATTGTGTGGATAGAAACAATATAAACTAGAATTGTGGTAGGTGGCTTGCATTTTTAGTAGACTAGCGCAACACTCGCTTCGCTTCATAATTGTCTAACCGATTTGTTAAGGGTTGTTGTAGAAATTTTTAATAGGCTATTCACCCCCTCTAGCCATTAGGACCTTTCAATGTGGGCCAATACAAACCAAATACGTGGTACAAATCCATCCTGCCACATGGTCGAATCAGAAAAAGACACGTGGGTAGCTCAAGGCATGACACGTGGCCTAATAAAATATTAACATGCGGACGTACAACATCAAGACACGTGGCCGAGTTAAAGAAAGACACGCGGGGTATTGTGGTCACGCCACGTGAACCAATAAAAATACGACACATGGTCTAATGAAGAAGTGACACGTGACCCAACCGCAACACGACACGTATACCAATAGAAAACAGACATGTGGAACAATAGGGGCCCGACACGTGTTCCAGTAAGAACCTGAAACATGCAAGAACCAGAGATGTCCACGTTGTGCAATAAGGTGACACGTACCCGAACCATCTCCAATGCAACCGGCTATAGCATGTACATGTGGAAAAGCATCTCCAACAGAAGCACCTGCTAGCGTGGCTGCCCCCCGCCACGCATGCCAAAGCAGTTCTATGACGATCTGTTTTCGTCATAGATCTATCCACTTCTATGACGATTTTCTAGATTCGTCATAGAAGTTCAAGTATGACACGACTTCTATGACGAACCGGTTTTTGTCATAGATTCATCATAAAACTAAAATTATGACAAGTTTGGCTCATTCTGTGACAAAAGCTAGTCGTCATAGAAGTGGATATCCCTAGTAGTATATGCAAGAGGCCATTGGATTCTAACCCTCAAAGTATGAACTAAATAGACAGTAGTAGCAAAGAGATGGTAATAATCACCTCGTCAGGAATGTTAGGGTCAGCTCCAGACTCTAACAAGAAATTGACAATCTCAATTAAGCCATAATTAATAGCCTCCATTAAAATGATTGGACCACCGGGACTTATAAAGCTCACATTAGCACTAGCCTATAGAATTGGCAATACAAAGCTTAGGCAGTTGTTGGGGGTAGAGGCGGCTGTGTCTACCCCCTCCTTGTAAAATGGCCTAGTACCTATTGCCTAATAGATATGAGGACATGTATGTAAATTTGTGAACCAAAGGGGTAGAGAGGAAGATTGCCCCCTCCCACCTCTCTTATAAATAGAACCCAAGGGGCAAGGGCAAAGGGGCTCTCTCCTGATTTTCCTCTAACCCTAATCTTTTGGCACTTACTCCCTTTCCTGCCCCTCACCCCGATGAAGGAACCATGGTCCTGGTTGGTGAGGGTGGCTACAACCCCACAGTAGCTCTAGAGAGAATAGTCAAATGAAATCATGATGACAAATTCAGTGGAAATAGCAAGGCTATTTAGTTAGCACGTAGCCACACCTTGTTTAGTCCGATTTGGTTTCTTGGCGTCTGCCTGTCTATTAATTGTTTAGTAACAACCATCCTTCTAGTGTGTGGATCCGGGTGCCGACAAAGACCGGGTTTTAGAATTCGTCATCCTTCATTTAGCAACAGTAGTAAAATTCATATCGAGATGGTGAGGCGAGAACTCTTGAGTTGACACTTATGCTAATTGAGTACCGGTTTTTTTTGTGCTGCACCTTCATCTTCTCTTCCCCTTCACCGTTCAATTCTTCACAAATTGACCTGGTGAAGACTTTCAATCGAGCCTGGATGCTGACAATAGAAACAAAATTAATTAGGAAAGACTGGTGACAAACTTTTCTCTGAAAGTTTAAGTATGGTTACACAATTAGTTATTAGATATTATATAAATGAAAGAAAGTATTACATAGATATCATATAAATGAAAGAAAGTATTACAATGGATTGTTGTCCAACTTGTGCTCCAGCAGGATCTCACAAATAGAATCAACAATAAATTCATCAAACACTTCTCCAACCAATAAATCAAATTCCTCGGGGCATGGCAGTGGCTGAGTCCGGAGGATACTTATGGCACCATTTGTTTTAGTTTTGCGATTTGTCGAAACCCATTTATATTTAGTCCCAGAAGCAGATGCTGAAGAAAAGACTTAGTCTTGCTAATATTTGGATTTGAGAGGTTGTTTACACATTGGACAGAACATTTGATATTTTTCTCTGCCAGTCTTTATCACAAAAGGAACCAGTCAAGGAATTATTGTTCCTAGGCCGCTTTTACCAGTTATTTCCAATCCTGCCGTACAACTTAATAAGTACAGAGATGGGACTAAACTAACAGTAAGTGACACCAAAGATGTACAACAATATAACATGAAAAGATAAAACTGAATAAAAAGTTATCCTTGGGATAGTTGACCAAATCACTGCACTGTGAAACAAATACAAAACAATAAACTTGAATATAGACCTAGACCTACAGTACCAAACTTGTTTGACATAAGAACAATCTAAATCCACAAAATAGGCTCAGGATTTGTATTAACACCTAGTCATCTGATATGCAAGAGGCCATGAGATTCTAATCCTCAAAGTATGAACTAAATAGACAGCAGGAGCAAAGTGATAGCAATAATTACCTCGTCAAGAATGTTAGGGTCAACTCCAGCCTCTAATATTTGACCAAGGGGAGGGACGTCCCCCTGATTTTCATCTTAAGAAGTTGGTGCCGTGACTCGAACCCGGGCTGGCTCAACCAACCGCTTCTTTGGCGTGTTGTGCTGACCAGTTGCACCATGAGAGTGTTGGCAACTCCAGCCTCTAATAAGAACTTGACAATGTCAGTTACGCCATGATTAACAGTGCACATTAAAATGATTGGACCACCAAAGTTCACATCAACACCAGCCTATAGAATTGTCTATATAAAGCTTAGGTAGCTCTAGAGAGAATAGTCAAATGAAATCATGACGGTTCTGGGATTCGGCCCGAGAGGCCCGAATTTCACCCATTTCGGTCCGGTTCGAGATAAAACTATACCGCCCAAAATATTTTGGCCCGATTCAAATTTTCAACCCGTTCTATGGACCAACAAAGAGTCCATAGACATTCCTTAACCAATATGACCCTGAAAACCTTACTCACGGTCCCTAGCCAACGCCGCGTGCTTGCAAGCCGCCGCCAGAGGCGCCGTCTTCGCTCCCCGCAGCCTGCGCCAATGCTCCTGCAGCCACCGAGAGAGCTATGGTCGCTTCCCCCAACATCCGAGCTTGCCCATGGATGCTCCTCAACGCCGCCCCCGTGCCATGGCTGCTCCTCGACACCCACCGTTGCACCGTCACAGCCCCTGACAGGTCGTCGACACCATCTGCACCTCTTGCTGCCACCACCGCACCGTCGCCGTCTTTCCCGCCACCTACGAGTTCCACGCTGGCCCTGCATGCATCCTCTCCATGCCCACTGCCACTTCTGACCGTTTGGAGAAATTTTGTTCAAATTTGATCAAATTTCATTCGAATTTTGAGTGGGAACCAGTCCGAATTCTCTGAATTTTCCGAATTTCATCAAGTTCGTTGGGTTCCGAATTTTTTTCAAAAAAGAATCCCAGAACCTTTCATGATGAAAAATTCAATGGAAATAGCAAGGCTATTTAGTTAGCCTAGATTCTTCTCTATACAGATTTCTTTGAACAGTAAGGACAAATTGAGTTAAGTCAAGAAATAACTAGACCTCAATCAGTAGCTTCATGCATATTAAGGAACGCCCACGGCATGACATGAGGAGTGGTGGAAAGTACTGAAGGACAACTTTGTTGGGCTACAAGGCAAATAAAGAGTTTTGATAGCTAGTCAGATCATGGGAAATGATCTAGAAAAGTGATACCATCAAGTACTGTGCTGCACCTCATAAACACAAGCAATTTCACATCCAAGCGAGACAGAATTTGGCACGGATGCAATTCTAATTCATAAGCACAGGTGTAATGAGAAACTGATGAAACTAACAACTTACATCAGCACAATGCTCCAGCAGGATCTTCAGAGTCTGATCCTGGTCCCTGGAGGCAGCCATGTGCAGAGGTGTCCCACAAGAACTGATTGCATCCACATCAACACCCTTGGACAGCAGAAGTCTTACCTCACAATGCCCTGGAGGCACAACGAAATAACCAAACACTCCAAATTAAACACAACATCAGGACGAACAAGTGATCTTCTCTAAGCCCTCGAGGGTTGAGGAACAGCACCTTCGTCTGGTGTATCATGCAGAGGCGTTGAGTCCATGGAGTCGGGCATCACTGGGTCGCCACCATGATCGAGAAGGCCATGAACTGCTGCCCATATGATTGGGATTCTCCCATCCTGTATTGTATAGAAAAACACAGCAGGAATAAAATAAATAGGGCACATGACACTATTCTTTTGTGAAATTATGCAGGGACAGCACTAGAATTAATAGATTAGGGGTGCCAGGAAAGTTAACTTATGTTGTTCTCCATGATAATAGAGAGCAAATATACTAGACCTTCACTTAATCCATCCCATTGGTAGTAATAGGTTTAAATATTAATAGATCGGTAAAGCAGATTTTGAAGTGAAGCTAGGAAAACTACTCCTGGTTAGTGATCAATCGCGAGAAATCATAGGTGTCTCTAGACTAATATGTCACCAGTGGAATTTCAATGGTCTGCCCAAGACAATCTGGTACTGTGGGATGCAGAACCTGATCTAAATGAATTACGGAAATATTCATTATTGCAGATGCATACAACTTATCACTAGAGCAACAAATCATGGGATAGTTGACCAAATCACTGCACTGTGAAGCAAATACAAACCTACAGTACCAAACTTGTTTGACATACGAACAATCTAAATCCATAAAATAGGCTCAGAATTTGTATTAACACCTAGTCATCTGATATGCAAGAGGCCATGAGATTCTAACCCTCAAAGTATGAACTAAATAGATAGTAGGAGCAAAGAGATGGTAATAATCACCTCGTCAGGAATGTTAGGGTCAGCTCCAGCTTCTAACAAGAACTTGACAATGTCAATTAAGCCATAATTAACAGCCTCCATTAAAATGATTGGACCACCGGGACTTATAAAGTTCACATCAGCACCAGCCTATAGAATTGGCAATACAAAGCTTAGGTAGCTCTAGAGAGAACAGTCAAGTGAAATCATGATGACAAATTCAATGGAAATAGCAAGGCTATTTAGTTAGCCAGATTCTACTTTATACAGATTTCTTCAAATAATAAGGAGAAATCGAGTAAGTAAAGAAATAGCTGGTGCATTTTAAGGAATGCGCACCACAGGATGCCACGAGCAGTGGTGTAAAGAACTGATTGAAAACTTTGTTGGGCTGCAAATGCAGGTGAACAATTATGAGAGCTGATCAGATCATGGGAAATAATTTAGGAAAGTGGTACCATTAAGTATTCTGCTGCACCTCCTATACACAAGCAATTTCACATCCAAGTGAAACAAAATTTGCCACAGATGCAATTCTAGTCCATAAGCACCGGTGTAATAAGGAACTGATGAAAGCAACAACCTACATCAGCACCATGGTCCAGCAGGATCTTCAGAGCCCGATCCTTGTCCTTGGAGGCAGCCAAGTACAGTGGTGTCCCAAGAGAACTGATTGCATCCACATTAACACCCTTGGACAGCAGAAGTCTTACAGCCTCTCAATGCCCTGGAGGCACAACCAAATGACCGAACACTCCACATCAAACACAACCTCTGAACCTCGGGACACACAGATGATCTCCTCTTCCATAAAGTTGAGGAACAGCACCTTCCTCTGCTGGATCATGCAGAGGCGTTGAGCCCTTGGAGTCGGGCATCACTTGGTCACCGCCACGGTCGAGAAGGTACCTCAGGACGCTCTCGCTTCCCCCGGCAGCAGCCCCATCCCCCATGGACCGGCCGCCGGCCTACAAGGATTAAATCTCACTGCTAGGTGCTAGCACTCTGCAGAGACGGAGTCAACATCGAACCCAGATTCCTCCACCAGGAACCTGCAGACCTCTAGGTGACCCTTCTCTGTGGGCAAGTGAAGCGTGTTCCTCCCCATGTCGTCCTTGGCTTCCCGCAGGTTCACCTTGCTCGCCATCGCTAGCTAGGAGAAATTGCAGAAAACAACAATCAAAACCCCTTTGTTTGCAACCGGAAAACAACAATCGGAATAAAAAAGCACTATCGATAATCGTGCAATTAAAACCATGACAAACCGCAGCAGGCCGATTGGTCTCGAAATGAACAAATCGAAGGAAAACAAAATACGTGCAAGAGCATGGTCGCGAGAGAAAAATCGCAGGAGAATGGCAACGGATTTTCGTGTGAAAACTTGGCGGTTGGCGCCCGCTAAACAATGCTAATTGGAGACGCGGCAGTGGATCATTTAAAACGAGAGCGAGAGAGGGGGTGTTACTCTTGAGGAGGCCGAGGTTGCCGTCCATGGCGGGCTAGAGCGCGATGTCGGAGGTTGAAGCCATCGCGACGGTGGCGTCGGACACAACGCAAGGAGGTTCAAGGGGCTGTGGAAGATTGCGCGTTGGTTGGGCTTTTGCCTTGCTTTGGAAGGGGAAGAAGGGATCAGATGGACTGGTTCAGAGACGGCTGGTAACACTCTCTACAAATGGATCTGCAGAGCCGTCTCTAGTTTTTCTATAATTAATATCGTCTGGCCTCGCTCAATCCATCTCCTCCACTCCGCCTCCTCCTCCAAACCCTTGCATCCTCCTCTCCCCTCGGGTGTGCGGCCATGACCGGCCGCTACGAGTGGAACACGAAGATCCAGATGCGCAACGCTCAAGGGCAGTTCTCCCCATCGAGCGACAGCGGTAGTCTAGACTGGATCCCGGTAGAAGGGAAGGTTATGTACCTCCTCGACTTCAACAACGAGGAGGTAAGCCTTCTATGACGCGCCTCCACCCTAAAGGGCGTAGCGTCAAGGGCCCTGTGTGGATACTCTAGCACAGCTAGAGGTTAGAGTTAGTTTCTAGCTCAGGACTAGCCCTGAACTAACTCTAGTCTAAGAGATGTTTGGATACAAGAGTTAAAATGATAATAAATGTGCTTTTCAAATCATTGGTGCGGGTGAAAGTAGAGAGAAAACAGTGGACCCCACCTCAAATAGCCCCAACTAGCCCAAATAATCACCTCTTTGGGGGATAGTTTTTTAGGGTGGGCTAGTTGCAAATAACCCACTCTAGCCCTCCTGTTTGGCTACTTTAGGGCTAGTTGAGCTCCAACTAACCCAAACTAGCTCTAACCCATGGATCCAAACAGGGCCAAGGACTCGTACCGCTAGACGGGGCAATGGATCTGTGGTGCCGGTGACCCCGGCCACCGGGCGGGGCAAAGGAGCGGCGTCAGCGACCAAAGTAGGGCCGGATATCGAGCTCAACTCGGTCCAGCTCGAACGGGCTCGTTAGGCTTATTAATATTATGAGCCAGAGGGGCAGCTCGGATGGGTTCGTTATCGAGCTCGAGGTGGCTTGTTTAGCTCGCGAGCTACTAAAAAAAATAGGACACACATGTTTATAATATTTATGCTACATTAATTTCAGAAGGTGACGTCCACCATTATGCAACCATACATGATTAATACATATCAGGTTCATCAAAAGTATCAAACATGCAACATAGCTGGTCCATCCATGATCATACAGTTTCAGCATACTAACTAGTTGCTTTCCACCACAAACTTAGAAAAGTCCACAGATTCAATGACAGCATCATCATCTTCTCCCTGAAAAACAATCCATAAAATCAACATTTAAATACCACAATAATTATAAAATTAAAATTCATATGAAACAACTGAAAATAAGAATTACATACCAATAGAATAGGTATACACTTCTAGGTCAGCATCATCATTTTCTAGATTCATGGTCGTTGGCTAATAGGCCTTAGCTCATTTCAGCTCGTGAGCAGCTCGCGAGCTGGCTCGTTAAAATAGCGAGCTAGACTTCCAGCTCAACTCGTGAAAAAGTTAAAACGAGCCGAGTCGAGCCGAGCTGAGCCGGCCACGAGTCAAGTGAGTTGGCGAGCCATGAGTATTTTGTCCAGCCCTAGACCTAAGCCGCTGGGTGGAGCAAAGGAGCAGCGACAATGACCCCTGCTGCCACGTGGGTAGAGGAGCGGTGCCATGGACCCCCACCGGATAGGGCAAAGGCTTGGCGACGAAGTAGCTACTGCCATCGCTCAAGAAGATGACTCCTTTGACCGCCAGAGTCAAAAGGCCGACGAGGGCGACAAAAGCCAAATGCAAGAAGAAGGTATAGCCTATTTCAATTGTTAAGTTTGGAATAGCATTTTCTTCCTTTCTACAACCTCCTCCACCAAAGGAATTGAAATCAAAACATTCCCCCTTAAAAGAGTAATTTTTGGAGGTAGCCCAAGGACCCCTTCCTTTTTTCTCGGGTAACAGTAAGTTACCCGTGAAGGAAGAAGGGGGGCTAGGCTACTTATACCTGGAGCACTAATAGGGGCGACTGATCTAGTGGGACCCTACCGGTGGCTCTGTAGGGGCGGGCGAGCGCCTGATGAGTGAGCCACCCCTACTGAAAAAATAAGACGTTGCTACAAATCATCTCTATAGTAGTGAAACACTCCCAAACCACATACTATTCATAGCTAAAGCGTTCGATGCATATGTTAGAGAAATGCTCCCTTCAATGACAGATTCATTATCCTTTATCCATGCACCAATCTGAAACCATTCTTCTCCCTCTTTCCAGCAAACTCGTTGGTGGCATCTTCAGGAGCCTGAAATAAAAAAAAAAACAGGTACAAAGATAATCAACTGCTAATCTTTTCAATAATAAGTAATAAGCAAATTGAGAAATCGTTAGTTCACATACTCGTCTAATAAAAAGCTTCACCTACAACATTTACTTTCTCTCACAGCTTTAGCGCGCACTTTCTCTCACAACTTTAGCACTTGTCTTTCCGGGAGGATGAGAGTAGTACTTAGACTAGTGTGCACCATCAAAGACATGCATAATCCACGGAATTTAGCGATAGGCGACAGGTCGTGACATCCCTGTCCGTCCTTGTGTTCATGTAATATGATGTGTTAATTATTTGAAAGAATGCAAGAGAGGAGATATTTTCCATGGAAGATTGTAGAATTGTCTTCATAGAAAAGTACAAATATAGTAACCATGCTTCATGGTGATGTGGAGAAGCTTCTAAAGGTATATATTTTTGCATGGTAGAAAAATATCTAGGTTTTGAACACAATGGGAATTCTAGAGATAGAATATTTTATGTGCGGAGATTTGGATAATTGCCACTTTGCACCTATCCAACGGTTGTGTAACACTGTATTTAGCATATCTGTGACTTCACATTCATATCCATTCGAATTTTTTGCTTTCATTACATTTTTTAAGTACTCACAAATAAAAGCACAAGGCAAAGACACCAAAACATATATGATACTACTTGGCATAGTCACATATCAAAGCTAACATAAGCTGCCCTAGAACCTCACCTACTGTGTAAAGATGCGGTTATGGCCTAAACAAAGGATGTTGTCCTAGACTCCTAGGGCATGACATATTTGCAGAGCTAAACAAAGGATTGCAGTAGCATAGCTGCATGATTACTGATTAGTAATTACTACATTTCCTCTAGTCTTATACATTAATTAGTAATTACTACATTTCCTCTAGTCTTATACGTATTGGACATCTCCTTAACTTGTGCAGCAAGATTTACAAAAGAGGTGCAAGGGCTATGGATGAATGCTAGATAGGTATTTGATATTCATCTATAACCATCCCTGTTTTGTATTCTCTACTGAACGTAGTGATCTTATCAAAGGAATTGGCATGACACTCAAATGCTCTTCAATGGATGATATCACTGATATAGTGGCATGTATGTCTAGAGTGTCGAATTATTTTGGTCTTAGTAAAGACTAGAGGAAAAAAGTGCATGATATTTCGGTGCTCAAAGATGTTTTTTTCGAAAGTGTGAACAAGAAAAATCTCTCTTAGACACACTTTCAAGCATCATCCCAAAATAACTTTTTATTTTATTAACACTCATTGGAACATGGAGCAGAGAGGACATTGGTAAAAGTGGCTGACCATGCAAAATTGTCTATTCTAGTTTTATCTTCTTTGATGTCACTTGCTGTTAGTTCGGTCCCATCTCATCTACCTTCTTGTCAGTTCTATTTTTAGTCAGACTACATAATACAAAATGTAACCGGCCCATGGAGAACTAGTGCCATGCACCGTCCTAACTTTGGCACCAAGCATTAGCTAAGTAATGGATATCAGTATTTAAAACAGAAAAATGACTAAAATGTTTGGTGCTATTTCACCTTGGTTGCATTTTCTTGTCATCCTTGTAATTTGGTTGTTTTCCTCAAATTTAGTTGCTCCTGCAATAAATGTAATGTTGTTCCCCCTTTGAAATTTGATTAATTCCTATATTTATTGTAAGAGATTTATTTGGCAAACCTTATAGTAGAATGATTTCCAAGTGAAGATATTGAAGGTTAAATTTTGAACTAGTTTCTATAAATCCCATTAGATGGTAGATTTTGTAGTTAGCTACATACTGAAGAGTTTATCTTACAAACTTCTTGCTCTTTTTTTTGGTTTTCCATGGATAGGCAGATGCAAAGGGCCGGGTCCATAGGCCAGGGTGGATCTAGGAGTTGGGGGGAGCCCCCCACGAAATTTTAGGCATACATGTATGAGTTAGGGGGCTGAGGTCCAATTAGAGGTAGACGACGACCCATAGAGACAGGGGAGTTTCCAGCCAAGGCCAAGGCCCAACCGGCCAACTAGAGAATGAGAGAAGAAACCCTACCCCAATCCCCTATATTCCCCAATCCCCATCGCAAGACGGCTAGATACCCAAGCGCGGCTCCTACGCGGCTACGCGCGACTTCGCGAGGACACGGTGAGCTAGTGAGGGGCGCGACCAGCGAGCAGTGGCAAATCTTGGAAAAAATTTAGGAGGGGCTGAACAAAAGCGCTACATCGACATAACTCCACTATGATCCCCACCAAAAGACAAATATAATAGTTTGAAGTAGTCTTATATCAAAACATCGATGAACGATGAAAATCACAAAATACATCATGAAAAATAAAGGATGCAGTTTATCCATAGCGAAAGGCCAAAATTACGAAACTAATAGATAATGCATGATGGTGACACTCATTATTCATCTGGAGAAGCAATCTACACAAATAGACATAATTGATTAGTCAAACAAATATGGACCTCCAAATTATGAATTTAGAAGAGAATAGAGCATACCACTATTTTAGGCAATAATATAGGGGTGTTTTTTCATCTCATGAAACCGCTTTTTAATCTTTTCATTATCAATGTTTCCAAATATCTCCTTCTCATTATAGCATATCATCAAGTCATTGAGCCATTCATCGCCCATTTTACTATGCAAGTTTGTCTTTATAGTGGACATAGCTAAAAATATCCTCTCAATTGAAGCCGTTCCCACCGGAAGTATCAGTGTTAGCTCGATGAGACGATAAACCAATTGATAAGATGTGTCCATGTTAGTCTTGACCATAATTTCAGCAACTTTTCCAAGCTCAATACATCCAAGGAATTCTTGAGTTCTTCTAGCACGGTTGACAAAGGCTCTAAGTTGAGTTGGCAAAATAGTAAGGTTGCCAATATCAAAATCCTCGACATAAATTTCAGCAAGTCTCACAAGTTTATCAACATCAAAATTAGAGTTCCTTGGGTTAAAAGGAGTTCTCTCTCTTTTATTAATATTATGCTATGTCAACATATTTGCTAAGTTGATAGCTTATTTAATATATATAAATTAACTCTCATGGAACTCTTATTGAGACTACCTTCACTGGTAAAAAAAAAAATTTCAGATGCACACATTTTTTTATTTTTAGATGCGGGCAAACCGTCCACATCTAACCAATGGTCATTGGCTGGGATCTTATTAAGGTACCCGTCTCTGTTAATGGTTTACAGAGACCTACTGCTCAACAATAGCACATCCTTATCACTACACCACACACCCACCCATCAGTATTTTATACTTGATTATGTATTTTTTATAAATATATTACAGAATCTTGTATTCAATATTATATTTCGGCTACAAATAAATAAACTCAAATAAAAAAGTTTCAGCTACATAGTTTTAAATCTTATCAAGTACTATAACTTAGGTATCGTATGTGTCTCCATCCGAGATTGTTTGAAAAAATTAAAATTTGAATATCAAAATATGTTAATCTAAAATAAATTAATATTTGAGACACTAAAAAACTTACCAACAACAAACATTAAGATCAAGTCGGCCACTACAACTTTGATATAAACTATATGAACATTTAAGGTCCTTTTATAAATTCTTAATTTTAAATTCGAAAATCTATGAATTTAAAACACATAGTTGCGATTCTAAACGACTTGAAATTCAACTACAAAGTTATACAAATTGTGCTGAGAACTACAACTTTGATATAGACCACGTCAACATCCGAGGTTATTTGAAAATTTTAATTTTCAAAATCCATAAACTTAAAATAATATTTTGGGACTCTAAACACACTTTCAAATCAAAAACTTATCAACTACAAAGTTGTAGACCGCATAAAAGGTTAAAATTTTAATATAAAGTTTATCTTCATCCAAATTTATATGCAAAAGTTATGAATTATTATTGGATGCAACTATTTTTGGAGACTTGATACAAAATTTGCTAGGGGGCAATTTTTACGATTGCTAAACTATAGAAATATATGCTTATTAAAACTTCGAGCTGCACGGGGTAAAGAACATCCCTGCGGCATTGCATTAATTAAGAAGAAACATCTCGCACGCAGACTAAGAAATACACCCGGAAGGCTGGGTGCCCTGGAAGTGCCTAGCACCCAAGGCATATGTGCTTGCGGTGATGTGCATCTCACTAAAAGTAACTTAGGTGGTTACACGTATAACTCAAGAACATAGCTGACGAAAGATGTTTTTTTAATCCACGCTTGTTTAAATTTGCTCCAATGGGGAAGTTGAACCCTAGACAAGGGTGCTGCTAATAAGGCTCCTCTGTTCGTGAAATATATTCTTATTGCTCAAGCATGCATGCATTTTGGTCTGTATAATGGCACACAACATGCATGTCCATTTTGAGTTAGTCTTTTGTATATTAACATTGGTAAAAAAAACCAGAAATATATATAGCGTATGTGGGCAATTTACACATGACTTTGATGGGTTATTTTAGTTTGTTTTTCACAATAGCAGATGTAGGTAATTTAATGGGCAACATTTTATGGTATTTAGTTTACTTTAGGGGTAATTTATGTTATCTTTCACAGCTGCAAAGGTGGAAACAAAATTTAGATGTAAATTTAGATGCTTTAGATTATGTTTTTTTTGTAGAGGTAGCTAACGTAGATGCAAAGGTGGTTAATTTGAGTAGCAATTTAGATCCGATGGCTATAATTGTGGATGGAGTTTATACACGAAATCAATTGTCTCTTTGCCCAACTGGAGTGTTGGTGGGATATTGATACTCTGAGATCTACGTACTTCAAATCTATAGTATATATTTAATTGGTTTCTTGTTTCTTTCAGAGTAACTTGTATTACGGGGGCTTAAAGGATTTTTCATATTTTTGAACATGGATATTATGTTTAGGATAAAGAGCTTACCATAGCTGATGCAAAACCACGAGGAAACGAAGCATTTGCAAAAGGGGATTACCTTGCAGCAACCAACTTCTATGACAAGGTGAATACTCGAAGCAATCTTAAGTATATATTTGTTTGAAACAATGAAAATGTTGCATGATAGCTTATTATCTGGATACATCTATTTGATAAGGCAGGCTGGCCTATAGTGTATATGTTAACATCTTTGCGATCCCTTACATACGTTGCAGTGCAATTGAATATGCTCTCCATTCCATAAATATCATTGACTTTTAGTTTACCTAATTCGAGTGGTCTTATGTTTTGGTAAATTCAGATGAGCTTAATTCTCTGCGCTTTGCTCACTTACATTTAAATAATGTACACAAAACATGCTATATTGATTTGTTCTGTCTGCAAATCCTGATGAACTAAGGTCCCATACATTTCTGGTTATTAATGCAGGCAATACTCGAAGACCCCCTTGATGCTACATTGCTACCTTGTTTTCCAACAGAAGCTTATGCTGGTTGCGGCTGGGAGATGGAGAGCTTGCTCTGTTAGATGCTCAGCAATGCAAAACCATGTGGCCTCGTTGGTCGAAAGGCATGGTGCAGCTCTCAGCTTGCTGAAGGTACAGAAGCTGTGTGAAACTTTTTTCTCGAACACGCAGGAGAGCTGCGTATCTTTGTATTACAGGGAAAGAAAGTTGTGTGAAACTTAGTGTTGCAGTTTGTCTAATATCTCCAAATGTATCTCACCGCTTTGTGGTACTGTGTAAGACTACGAAGGGGCACTCAATGCGTTCATGGAAGCATTGAAACTTGAGCCTGCGAGTTATGATATCAAGAAAGCCTTACGGGCAATGCTCTTGTTTCCGTCGACTGCTGTTTTTCAATTATTTCCCTAACTGAAGCTATTATCGAACACCACCATGCTATTTTTTATTTTTAATTATCCACCGGAGTGGAGAATGAGCATCTAAATTCCCAACTATTTTCATACAAGTTACTATCTATGAACATATTCTTAGACATTTGATTCTTGAAATTTTGTAGGGAGGCCACTGATTCCCTGACGAATAATGCTGGCTACTTCGGAGAACAGAACCCATGAGCTTTTGCATCCATGCGCTTTATCTCACGTTAAGAATTCTCTATATATAAGTATATAACACTGTGGCTGGGGCTTATCATAACCTCATACTATTGATATATATGTAGCCATAACGCACTGCTGGAAATACTAGTTTCGATCTGAGCTTGTTGTATCTTTTGCCCCCTTGGGACGAAGCCTAAGATACCTATGGAACCTATGACTTTGGGAAGGTAGCATATCAGTGAACGGTTTGAACTAGTAATAGATGTATTCAGACGCCTAAGTGCACTTGTTCCTGGGTACTAGTAAAGTTGAAGTGTTGATACTCCCTTTGTCAAATTCAATTGGGTGCACACTTGAGGCTTCCCGATTCATCTAAAGCTCTAATGTGATCGATCAGTGTCATCCATAATCATTTTCTCTGCTGTTTTACTTGTTCGGCAGTCGTGTACATTGTCATCTTAGAATTTGCCTCCCCAGTAAGCAGAGGTAAAGTATGGCAGTGGGGGCAATTGCCTGATGACCTAGCCAAGAATGTGCATCTCTGGGCGCTGATCAGACTATCTCCAATTAATAGATGACGCATAAAGATACCTAAACGCAAAATGCATGCTGCATGTTACTTTAGCGCAAAAAAAAAGCATCCAACAGGATAGGCATACGAAGGAGGCATTTTGCATGAGAGGCTAGATGCAACCCAAATACACGTCTGCTTGCAGCCCTGGCCAAAGCTGCATGATGCGCCTAGCTCCAGCCCCACACCGCTCAAACTGCTGCTGCCCGGTCGCGCGTGCATGCATGGGGTCTTCTTTTGCATCCCCTCTTAGAAAACACCAAAAATAGGTAGGTGACCTTTTTGCTACAGCACCACATATTTCAACTAATGGGTCTCCTATTTGGATCATATTTGTTCGAGATAGTCTTAGTATTCTGTATTCACATGGACGATCTCATTCTGTATTCAGATCGACGATCTCACGAGTCATGATCCTGATCTAGTGAAAAAGTAGCATGATCTTAACAAGCTTCTAATTAGACCTGAGCAAATTGAGCCTAGCCCGGCCCAAGCCTGCTGGGTTTTAGCCTGCCCATGAACCTTAGTGGACAGGGCCTGGGCACAGATCTCGTTGCCCGAAATATTTATTTTAGCTGTTTTACATAATAAATTACGCGAGCAGCCCGCACAGGCTTGGACCCAGCCTGAGCCTGACCCAAAAAAAAAAGTAGGCCCGACTCACCTAGTGGAACGGTCATGGACAGGATAACCGGACTTTTTTTTGGCCTAGCCCGAACTAGACTCGGCCCACAAAATGCCCAGCTTTGCTTGTAGCTGACTCCTCCCTACTAGCTATATTCTGCCATATTTTATTTTGGAGGAGGTCGTAATTTCTATGATTATATTGAAAGAAGTAAAGTTTACCGTTCTCAGACCGCTGGGGCTACCAGCAACAAGGCAAGCACAAACAACGTCAGAAAGTGAATAGCACTTGGACTGAAGTTATGTTGCAAGTGTTTTAGAGGCATATTGCAAGCGTCTGTTCAGAATATTTTATCTGTTTCAGACGTATGTTACAAGTATTTTTTATCTGGATGTTGCACATGTTTCACACATTTGTTGTGAGAGTATGTTTGAAATGTTTCAGCTATTTCAGTCTTATGTTGCAATAAGTGTTTTCATGTTGCAAGTGTTTTTATCTTTATGTTGCATATGTTTCACACACATGTTGTTGCATATGTTTCACACACATGTTGCAAGTGTATGCTTCAAATGTTTCATCTGCTTCAGACGTATGTTGCATTCAAGTGTCTCATGTTGCAAGTGTTTCGTGTTTCAGAGATATGTTCGGAGAGTCATGGGGGCACGGCTCGGGTGCTAGGGGAAGGGGCGTGGCGAGCCGAGTGCTGATGGATGGGGCACGCGACGCTCCTGGGTCCTGCAGACGGGGCGTGCTCGTCCTCATTACGGCTCCCGTGTCATGCCCGCACGGAGTCCGGCTCCCGTGTCCCACCCGCACGGAGAGAGAGGAGGGGATCAGGGGGAAGGAGCGGCGGGCGTGGGGCGAGGCGAGGTGGACGGGGTGGGGTACGCGTGTAGGGCGGAATGAGGCGGACAGGGACGGACGCGCGCGTGTAGCAGCAAACGGCGTAGCGGCAGGCGCGGGCGGGCTGGCGACCAAAGCCAGGGTCGTGCGATGGTGTTTTTCTGATGGGCCGTTCTTCTAAGCCGTTTTAGTGGGAGTGTGCCCAGGTTACCATCTGACGGAATCCTATCCCATTGCATGTCCGGGCGCCAGCAATTCTCTTGGGGTGCGGATGGGAGTGAGCGGATGGATAAAGTAGCCAGTGCGGAAGCCGCGTCCGTCCGTCCCAGATGCCCGCACGAGAGCATTACCATAATAGAAAGACAAACAATGTGGTGCCTTTCACTTGTCGAAGGACCAACTTACACCAAAAAAAAAAAAAACTGGACATGAAGTAGGGAAAGACTGCTAGATAACCAAAAATGTTACGGAGACAAACCCCCAACATGTAGCAGTGTAGCACCCAAAGACCAAAGTAGATATGTCCTATATACTTTTCTCCTTTCCACATAGCACACATTTGGAACGGCATCTCCAGCCTTTCGTCTTTAAAACTCTTTTTTTTTCCCTATTTTGAACCAATTGGCAGCGGAAATTTTGCAAGACCCCACGCAATTAGCTTATAAAGTAGTACTAGATCATTTTATTTGCTTCCGGTTGCGTGGATAAAAGAGAATTATTGTCTTATAGGAGTATATATATATAATCTAAGTACGTACAGATCCAATCCATCGCCGATCGAGCCACACAGTTTCAGTTCAGCTCAGCCCCTTCGTGTTCTTGTTCTGGTCTCAGTTCTTCACTTCAGCTACCCGGTAGCTTAGTAGTACTCATCTGATTCGCGTACATTATTCTTCAGCATTATACCGATTGAGGATTGGATCACAAGCATGGGTGCTGCCATCACCATCAACCGAGGTCTCGAACTATGCAACGAGGCACGCCCAAAAGCCACCACTCCCCCGACGGCGCCGTCGCCGCCAGTGGTGCGGAGCCATTTATCGCCGCTGGCGCCAAGGTCCTCGTGCTCGTGGAGAAGCAGCCGCTGCCGGCGCACGCTCTACTTGATCAGCCGCGCGCTGATGGTGTGGACACCCTGGGTAGACAGGAAGAAAAAAAGGTTCTAAAGCTCTGGCCAGCCCGGCTTTTATATTGGTAGGGTGTTGCTCAGGCTCATATGCCCTATATGTACTGCAGAGTTGGACACTGCACATCTGCTAAAACGTGGGGGCAAAATGACATTGTGGACACAAAGCATGTTCCCAAACATAAGAAATAAATGAAACAAGCATCAGCGCACAGCAAAGGCAATGGGTGGCTTGACACCAGTGACATGACAGTTTGAATGAACCAGTACGATCCTGCATGAAGTCTACAATTCCTGGAAGGCATCTAGATTATGTACAATGCCAGTTCAATCCAGTGCTACAAGTCATGACTAAGCTTACGGGCAGCCACAAAACATCCCACAGTTTATATCACAAAAGAACCAATAGTCCAGCTACATTCTCAGTTTAGTCTCTACAACAGTACGTTGTGGACACATTATATGAAGCCCTGCCTAGCTGCCCCCCATAGAGTTACGGAGAACTAATAACAGACGAAGCAGCTCCACAGGTTTCACGAGCGAGAAGTGTTCCTCATAGCATCTTTGGCCTCCCTGTAAGTTTTCAGGAATCAACAAAGACCATTCATGTATCATAACAATGTATGTAAAAGAATGAGATTTACTTGCTCATGTTCCCATGGATAATGGACATAATGGAAACAACTGCATGTAGCAAGTATTAGGGAACAATGAGAATTTACCCCAACGCATTCTTGACTTCATTACTTGCAGGGTCAAGTTTCAGTGCTTGCGTGAACGCATCGACTGCTCCTCTGTAGTGCTGTGCACATAGAGAAAAGCTACGGGAGTGAGATACATAGGGGAGGCATTAAATTTGGTTACAAGACTAATTTTGATGTAGCCATTAACTCACTAATGTACCTTCAGGAACATGAGAGCTGCGCCCTCACGATACCATGCCTTAGACCACCTAGGACGCATCATCCTGCATTTTTTAGCAAATGAAAGAGCTTGCTTCCCGTCTCTCACCCGCAACCAACATAAGCTTATGTTGGAAAACAAGGTGGCATCAAGTGGATCTCTGTCCACTGCCTGCATTAACAATCAGTGAGAACTCGGTTCTTTGGATTTTCTGGTGTCTAACAGGTTGTGTGGAGCATAAAACTGGCTCCTCGCATTGGTTTAAGTAAAAACAAAGAATAACTTTCTTTACTTCTTTACAAGAGTGAGGTGGTGGTGTTGGTTGGTTCTACACGGAGATTTTCTGTGAAATGAATTGCTTATGCATATGTGTGTATGGAGTATATCCTCTATGGAGATTGGAGAGTTGTACTCATTTGGTTTGTACATGCCTTACCAATTGTAAATTTGTGAACAATGGCTCTTGGTTCAAATTTATACTTGAATTTTCTTTTATTGAAGGTCCGTTGGAATGCAGGCACGTGGCTAGTACATATACTATCAAGTTCATGAGTTTACCCAGACTTCAAAACCTTATATTTCAGTATCAGTTCAAATCTGGTCTAGAACCATCGTGAGGTTGGTCTTAATCGACATGGCATGGAGTTATGGCAGCTTAATACTTTCAAAATTTAGAAGCATTCCATATGTTTTCATACTTTTTAAACGTTGTTTGCTATTTTTAATAATATAAAAGTGAATTCAGCACTTCCCAAAAATATTAAGCTGGAGTAAATCCATTCTACATTGCCCACCTTATGTGAACCAGTGTGGAGTATGAGAAGTTAAGGCTCCAAATAACTGCTTTTACACTACAGGAAGTAAATCAGACCAAATCAAAAGTGCAGGTACCAAAATGTGAACTGTTCCCTTAGTTTGACACTGGTGTGTGAGCAAACCATAAATAGCTAGCATCTGATGTATGAAAACAGACTTAATCCAAGATAACATATTTGTCAATTATATCAATTATAATTTATAAAGAATGCAGTGTAATTGCTCCACCATCTGATGTGAGAGACTATAGATATGTCAACATAATCTTCTAGCCTCCGTTGTTCAGAAAACAACCTCAAGGCTGCTCATGTTACATTATTATATTATACCAACAAGTATAGGTTCAAGCATTTACCAGACCATAGAAGTAAACTGCTGCGAAGTACTCCCCCTTTGCAAAAGCTTCCTTTCCTTTTGACTTTGCATCAGCTATATGTTCTTTCAAAACTGCACCCTATATGCAACAGCATGTGCAATTACACAAATGGCAAGCACATAATTGCTGTTCAAGGGGGTTCCCCAACATGATAAATGTTACAGTCAACTAGATCGAGCTACTGCAGTCTTGTCTGAGAGGGTGGTGCCCATAGGGAGCCACTTACATACATACCTGAGCCTCAAAACGCAGATATTTCATGCCTCTAATTATCCCATCAACACTCCATTCCGGCATAGATGGAATTGGTTTTGTCCAAGGAAATAGAATTTCAACAAGCTCACGTTTCCCATGAGCTCCTGCGCACATAATTGGGACTCTCCCATCCTGCATTGTAAAGAACACAGCAGTAATACAACCCGTCAGAGTCTGAGAGATGGAGCTAGAAACAGCAAAGTAAATTCATGTAGTTCTTCATGATAATTGGGACCAAATACCAGAATTTGCAACAAAATTCAACTCAATTTCAAGGGATTTATAACAGACAAAAATTGGAACATTAGGGGGAGGGGGTGGCCCCCTGCCAGTCCACCAACTAGCTCTGTTACTGCCAACATGAAACATGAAAAAGGAGATCGACGATAGAAGTTTTCACCCTTTAATTCCAATGGCAGTAATAGTGCTAGATATTATCAAATAAATAAAACAGAATTTGAAGGAAACCTAGGGAAATAACTCCTAGACTACTAGCTAGCAATTAATTTGACATAAATCTTAGGTTTATCTAGAATCTAGACTAATATGTCAACAGCGGAATGTCAGTAGTCTGCCCTAGACGATCTGGTACCATGATTCTGAGATGCAGAACCTGATCCAAATGAATTTTCAAAATATTCATAATTTTAGACACAGGCTACTTATCCCTAGAGCCAAAATTCATGATATATTTGACCAAATCACTTCAGTCTGAAGGAAATTTGTAACAATAAACTTAAACAAGGATCTGCAGTACCAAGCTTGTTGGTATTTAAATGATCCAAATTCCATAAAATGCCAACAAACCTTAAATTTGTATTAACGCCTAGTCATCTGATATGCAAGAGTCCATGAGATTCGAACCCTGAAATATGAACTAATTACCTCGTCTGCAATATTAGGGTCAGCTCCAGCATCTAGCAAGAACTTTACAATCTCAGTGAAGCCATCATCAACTGCCTCCATTAAAATGACTGGTCCAGAAGGACTTCTAAAGTTCACATCAGCACCAGCCTATAGATTTGGCAATACAAAGTTTTGATAGCTCTAGACAGAACAGTTAAGTCGAATCATGATGACAAATTGATTGGAAATAGCAAGGCTATTTAGTTAGCCAAGATTCTACCCTAAACAAATTTCTTTGAATAATAAGGACGAGTTAAGTAAAGAAATAACTGACCTCAACCAGTAGCTTTGCGCACTTTAAGGAAGGCCCATTGCAAGCCATCAAGAGTGGTGTAAAGACATAATTAACTACTCTTTTGGGCTGCATGGAAAACAATCCAGAAAAATAAGGCTAGTGTCAAGTATTCTGCCACACTTCCAAAACAGAAACCGTTTCACAATCAAGTGAACTAGTGAAGCAAAATTTTCCAGAGATGCAACTCGAATTCATAAGCACCAACATAATGTGGAACTGATGAAACTAACAACTTACATCAGCACCATGCTCCAGCAGGATCTTCATAACTTGATCTTGGTCCTGGGAGGCAGCCAAGTGCAACGGTGTCCCCATAAAATTGACTGGCTCCACATCAACACCCTTGGATAGCAGTAGTCTTACAGCCTCGCAATTCCCTGGAGGCACAATAAAATAATCAGCACTCCATATCAAAGTATCAAACACAACAAAGTAACTCAGGAATCAGGATGCACAAGTCATTTCTATAAGCCCAGAAGGCCAGAATGCACCTTCCTCCGCCGCAAAGTGCAGTGGCGTCGTGCCCCTTAAGTCTGGCCTCACTGGGTCGCCGCCACGGTCCAGAAGGTACTTCAGGACACTCTCGCTTCTCCCAGCAGCAGCGCTGTGGACCGGCAACTGGCCTACAGAGGGAAAGAATCGCACTGATAGGCCATGGCCCTCTAACTCTTCCAACAATGGGCGAATCATATCTCAGCTAGCCACACGCACCTGATTCGGAGTCGGAGTTGACATCAAACCCCGATTCCTCCACCAGGAACCTGCAGACCTCCAGGTGGCCGTTCACCGCGGCCCAGTGGAGCGCGTTCCGCCCCTTAGCGTCCTTGGTTTCACGAAGGTTCACCTTGTCCGCCATTTCTGACATGAGAAATTTCCAAAAACAAAAATTAAACATTTTTTTATTTGAACCGAAAAACAACAATCAAAACTGAAATCAAAACCGATAATTGGTGCGATTGTATAACCATGACAAACCCTGTTGGGCCGATGGTCTCGAAATGGACATCTCTGCCTCAATGAGCCAACAAATCAAGGAAAAATAACATCGAGCTTCCTAGAAAACTTGGCGCCGCGAACCAAAGCAAATGGAAGATGCAGAGGTGGATCATTAGAAAACGTGAGCGAGGGAGATGGAGGGTAGTTACCCTTGAGGAGGCAGAGGTCTCCGTCCATGGCGGCCACGAGCGCTTCGGGGAACGAGAAGGCCATGACCGCGGCGTAGGCGGCGCCGGGACACAGGGGGAGAAGGGTTTAGGCGCGTGAGAGGGTTAGGGTTTTGGCCTTTCGGGCTCCGGAGAGTCAGAGACTATCAGACGGACCGGAAAATTTTAACTTTTCGTGTCTCCAATTGCATTGAGCCAGACAACTCTATAAAGCAGGGTCCACCCAAATGTATATGGGGGCTGGGGCTAAAGCCTCCATTTTATCACATTTCACCTTATGTAAGTATAAAATTTTCGTGATTAAAAAAATGTAAGTACAAAATTTAGAGCCACACTTTACCATATCTAAGAGAATCTAGTCACATATTTTTTTTACTTTATTTATAACATATGGAGTCCAAAAGAATCTTGCCTAAATTAGTTACCAATCAAACACTTGTTAACTTCAATCAAGCACTTGTTAACTTGGTCAAACTTGAATAAGTTGGAGTGAAAATTGTGACAAGCAAATAAATGCCTCCAATCCGTTTCTTATCGTTTCCCAAGCAGCTTGTATAAATTTAAACCTCATATTTTCTATATAAGATCGATTGGACTAAGGAGTGACTCAAATTTGAGGTGGAAGAAGAATGATATCTTACTAAAATTAAATGTTGGGTAAGAGTAACATTGGAGGAGATTCTTTTTTGTGTGCATATAAACATTTCCTTTTATTATAGAATGCATGTTGAGTTAAAGTATTTTTGGACATACTCTTACACAATTGCGGGGAAGAACGCAGTGTGTGGGCCCTTCGCCCACCACCACACCTAGCTTCTGCCACACCTTCGACAACACTTTCCTTCTCATAAAGGGTGATGGCTTCTGCCACACCAGACACCCTCCCTTAACCTACCAGTGGCTCTCTCTAGAATGCGGCCATCACCCGTGGGTGGCTAATAGGCTAACAATGCTCCACCACCCTTCTCACCCCACCGCTATTACTACCGAGGATGGAAGATCACGGGAGAGAGCAACCCTAGGACCATTGTTCATCTACACGGTTGTTTAGCCCGTTTACGCACCGTGTAAACGCTACACAGTGGTTTGCCATGTCCATTTAATCAACCGTTTTATCATGTTTAATCACCGTTATGTTTGTTTAAATGATCGTTTAGCCCAAATAAATAGCTAAACGATAGTTGATCGTTTAGTCCGTTTAAGCGTTTAGGCTAATACTGCATAGGGCTCCAAACACCCCCTCACACTCCCTCCGTTGCAAAATAAAAGCACGTTTAGAATTCGGGTGACTAAACTAATATCGCTGGAAAATCAAAATGCTAACCCTATAAGGAGCATCTGATATGGGAGAGGTTTCGCAGTCCGGTCGGAGGGAGGTAGCCACCTCCGGTCCGTTTTTTTTACTTTCATTTTTTATAATGTTTTTATTCTGGTGGTCTCAACCTGTGGGTGTTAGGAGTACTCAATATTGTTGTACGTTGATTTGATAACCTATATGTGTATATTTTTGTGAGACAAAATTTGATTCATAGGCGGAGTGTTATTTTGGGACTGAGGGAGTAATACAACACATCCGCTGGGCCTCGTGAAAGAAAATTTCTTTACTTGTTGCAGTTTAGAATCATTTGGAGTTTGGACCCAGATTGGTTATGTGATGTTGCTATGCTAGCATGCTCACGTGGCATCAGATGTGAAACGACCGTCTTACTACCCTACTCCCTCTGTCTCAAAATAGAAGTTATGGGATGTGTGTAGATCAAAATTTTTCAACTTTGACTAGGTTTGTAGAAAATGCATACAACATTTATACCTCCAATTAAGTTTATTATGAAAGTACATTCAATGATCTACCTAATGATACTAATTATATATATATATATATATATATATATATATATATATATATATATATATATATATATATATATATATATATATATATATATATATATATATATATATATGTGTGTGTGTGTGTGTGTGTGTGTGTGTGATCAAAGTTAAAAGTGTTTGATTTCTCAGAAAGTGAGAATGACATCTATTTTGGGACGGAGGGAGTATGCTTTAGAGCAAAATGAAAATGTTATGTTTGGTTCAGTTTAAAATCTTACTCCAGTACTTTAAGTGTGGCCACACCATAGTTCTCGCATAGAAAAGGCTCACCAGTCTTTCGGTGAGTTATGCTGTTACAAAATGGAGCCAAAACAAAGTGCGGCACACAAAATATCCAGTAGCCAAACTTAGTCGCAGAAGATGTGACGAGCTCTAGTCATCAACCAAACACGACATACTTGAGGCATTAGGCACATCCCATTTGGATCCAGTAGCTCAGGGAATAACAAAACAAATCCAAATAGCATATGGACAACAGGATTACCCCATTTGGTTCCTAAACACAAAATGATCAGGGATGGATCAGCTATGCAAGCCTCTTGGTCAGAAGCTTTGCCAAAAATACAGGTTGGATCAGCCTGTTTGCAAGACGATCTACATCTGACAGAAACTTCATCGAATGAGTCCCACTTGGTCAGGTCATCAGTTGGTCCACAAGTGCGCTACCCAAATGGGTGGTAGTACTTTACAAGGAAAAACAACTCAATTTTCCTTGGAAGGGACCCAACAGCACCAGTTAACTCCAGGTAGCAAATGATATTTCACAAAAGATCAAGTCAATAACAGGTTAAAATAATCTTAGCAGTAGTGCGCTGATGCTAATCCCCATAGATATTATAGAGGATTGATTATTAGTCTGATCGAACACATGCAGCAACTTGAGGATCCTGTTCTCCAAGGCAAGCAGCATTCTTCGTAGACTCCATGGCCTCCCTGCAAGTTTCAGGAATCAGATACCTAAGAATGCCATTCACAGATCTAAGTAAAGGCGCTACAGGGAGGAAGCATGATTTGGATGTTCATGCTTCCATCCAATGCACAATAGACTCAGCTAGGGAAATAGCAGAAAGTAGCATAGAAGGAAACAAGAGCAGTGCCTCAATGCTTTCTTGATGTCATGGTTGGCGCGGTCGAGCTTTAGCGCCTCCTCAAAAGCATACACTGCTCCTTTGTGCTCCTATATTATAATAATGGAGAATACCAACCACGAGAGTGATGATTCAGGAGCAGAAACTAGCTAGATTCAAGGTTAAATTTGGTTGCATTGCTTCACCTTGAGGAAGCTGAGAGCCATGCCCTCACGGTACCATGCCTTCGCCCAGCGTGGGCGCAATGTTTTGCAATGCTGAGCATCTGACAGAGCCCTCTCCCCTTCTCTCAGCCGCGGCCAGCGTAGGCTCCGGTTGGCGAATAAGGTGGCAGCCTGCAGTAACATTCAGCAACATGGGGTCTCAGAGCCTCTTTGAGCAGTGGCTAGTGGCTACAAGAAAAAAAGTGAAGGCCCTCCATGTGTCCTGAGCTTGATGTTTCAGAACTAAGTACCTATCGTGCAACACTTTGTATTATTCCAACAAGTAAAGCATTGGTTCAAGCATTTACCAGCATATAGGAATAGGCTGCATCAACGTAGTCCCCCTTTGCAAACGCTTCTTTTCCTTTAGACTTCACAACAGAAATCTGTTCTTCCACCGACTCCTAAACATGGAAGCATGTTCAGTTACAAGTCCATAGCGTTCAAGGGGCTCCAACATATAAATTAAAATGGGAAAAAGTCTAGATCACCCCCTCACCTATAACAAGAAGTCTAGTTACCACCCTCAACTATAAAATCATCTATTTAACACACTAAAGTTTAACAAACCAGCTAACATACCCTCTATGGTGGTTTTACAGGCTGTTTTGGGTTACGTGGACAGCCAGTGTGGCTCACCTGGACACGATGGCCCTTGGGCCTCGCCAAATCGCTCTGTCCATCGCCGAACTCGTGCACCTCCGCCCCCTCGCCGAACTCCGCCTCGCGTGCGCCCTCGGTGGCCGCACGGCCCGGCCCTCTCAGGTCGCCGCCGGCGCGACGAAGCTGCGCGTGCCCTCCTCCGCCCTCGGACGCCGCGGCGCCGAACTACACAGGGCTTGCCCATATTGCGCTGCGACGCCGCCCTCCTATGCCCCTCGCTGGCCGCGCGGCCCGGGCCGTCAAGTCGCCGCCGGCCCGCGGCGCTGCTGAGGAGCAGCGCGTGCCCCCCTCCGCCCATCTCGGCCGCTGCGGCGTGGCCCTGCGTCACCGGAGCCTTTGGAGTTCTCTACTCCCATGGCGGAATCCTTTGTTACCGGAGCCTTCGGAGTCCTCTGCTGGAAGGGCCTCTTGCCTATGAGCCGGTGAGGATGGGATCAATGAGGATGCATGCGGGGTTGGATGCTGGAGCTGGTGAGCTAAAGCTACTCAATGAGAGAAGGTGCAGGAACTGAAGGCAAAGAATGTAGAACTACAATAGTTGGCTTGTTGAATGCAGGAACTTCAGTAGCTAATTCTTTGTGTTTGTAGTTGGCCTCCTGTTTGGTGTTCCATGTATCTAAGTTAGTGTGATGGTAGACAATGGAGTAGCTATGTGCAATCCAGATCGAGTTATCCTGGACATCTTTTGTAAAGTATGAATGTTTGATGAACTTAACAATGTCCCTGCTATTTGTCATTTGCAACTGAATGTATTTGTCCAGTCCACAAAAATTGGTCAATATATGTGTGTGGAATCCAGAGACAACTGCTCATATATTACACAGATTTGATTTCCAAACTGTCCAATCACAAACTGAACATCATGGGAATTGAGGCTACCATGATTTATATTACACATGTGTCCAAACTGTTGCAAACATGGTATATATTACACAGATTTGAAGCTAGCATTACATCACCAGGTAATTGGGTGAGTTACACACATGATCACCTAAAGTTCCATGATCATGTGAGCCCCAACACTAGGAAGCATGTGAACCCAAAAGTAGAGACACAAAAGACATGCTACCATTTGCAACTCAGTAGTTGTCCCATGGTCATGTGAGGCTTATATAACTAAGGCATATTTGCAACTCAGTAGTTGTCCCATGGTCATGTGAGGCTTATATAACAGCTGTAAGTATGTACATCCAAAAGAACCAACAAAAGACAGGCTGACTATGGCTTTCATCAGTATCTTAGTAGTTGTCACCAAACATGAGATGAGCAAGTTGATTGGGCCGTGTGGACCTCTGCCTTGGCTGTCGTGCTGTTGTGGACTGAGTGGGTTGTGTAGCCACTCTTGGTGCCTGACTGTGACTGGGTTGTGTAGCCACTCTTGGTGCCTGACTGTGACTTGCCTGACTGTGACTGGGTTGTGTAGCCACTCTTGGTGGCTGACTGTGACTCGCCTGACCGTGAGTTGGCGCACTATGAGTTACCTAATGTCCACTTGTTCCGACATCAGCCTACATGTGAATGTTTATAAGTTGATTATCGAGAACATTTTACTTGACGAATGTATAACACAAGTGAATAAGAAAAAAATGTTACCCTTTCAGTTGTTGTTGTCCTCTTTGCTCTTGTACTTCTGTTACCAGCTTGATCATTTGCTACAGCACTAGTTGATGCTGACTCTGTATCCTTCCTCTTCCTAGTTTTAGCTCTCTTGATGTGGGCATTTACCTTGTTACCAGCTTCAGGATTTTTGGGGCACCTTCTTGCATTGTGATCTATTTTTTTGCACAGTCTGCAGCTCATCTTGATGCCAACTCTGGTTAGCTTTGTTCCCTTAGGTTGCTCTCCTTCCTCCCTTCTTCTTTGGGTCTTGGGCCTTCCAGGCATCTTCACAAAAGCTGGGGGATGTGGTCTTGGCATGTCAGAGATTGGCCAATTTGCAGGACCTTCAACAGGTTGTAAAACATGCTGATAAGTCTTCAAGTACTCGACTATGATAAAACATGGTGCAATGTAATCCTCCAACTCTTTTGATGCCTTGTATATGCAACTAATTGCATGACAACAAGGGAGTCCTGAAAGTTGCCAGTACCTACAACTACAACTCCATTCTTGTAAATTTACTGTGTACCTTCTGTCCTCATTCTCTTGGACCTCAAACCCATGTTCTCCATTCCACAGAACAATACACTTGCCTGGCCTCTCTATATTCATCTTCAATTTCTTAAAAATGTTGGGGCAAATAGTCCCTGCCCACTTCTCTGCGTTTGCCCTATTTTCTTGAATTCTGACCATCACTTTCTTTCTTATGGCCTCATTCATGGAGATAACTGGATAGAACCTTGCGTCCATGATGCTATTATTGAAACTCTCACACATGTTGTTGTCCACTGAGTCACAATTCAAACCAAGTATGAAAAAGCCCTACTCCAATGTTTTGGTGACGTGCTTATCATGTCCTTGGCTCCTGCTGGTGTGTCCTGAGCAAGGTAGGCTTGGTTGAGGTTGAACAAAACCCTGCAAGATGACTTAGTGCACCTCCACCACTTCTTTTGTAGCTTTTTGTCAGTGTATTTTTTCCTCCAGTTAGCATAAATGTGTCTTGCACACATTCTGTGCTCTACATTAGGTACCAACTCCTTTACTGCCTTCAATAATCCCTGCATGTAACATTTAAATAGTGGTTACTAATCAGCTAACTATTTTTTTAGAAACAATAATCAGCTAACAACATTTTTCTTAAAAATAATATTCAGCTCAGAACAATTTTATACCTTTTGCTGGTCAGATATGAACACCCAGCCCTCACCTCCATTGTTGATGTTAAGGTCTTTTTGCAGCAAACCAATAAACCAGTACCAAGTTTCATAATTCTCTATTGGCACTGCTGCCCATGCCACTAGATACATTTGATTGTTGGCATCTCTTCCAATTGCACAGAGTAAGTTACCATTGTTAGCACCTTTGAACCAGCAACTATGGTGCTCGACATCTGGATCAAGACAAACAACTATGGTGCTACCAGGGTTGCTTCTAAGAAGTTCCAATTGGTAATCATACACCCTGCTGTATTCTCCCTTCATAGAATCCAGTGCTTGTTGAAGTACTATTGCTTTGGCTCTCTTACACTTTGAAATAGATACATCAGCAAGGAAGTCCCTTTGGACTGCATTCTTGATCAAACCAACCTTCCAGGTGGGGTTATCCTTGATCTCCTGGTAATAGTGCTTAGCTATTAATGTGGAGGTTACAAGATTGTTATCCCTCCTTGGTGGGCAGCAGTGGACATCATCAAACCTTACGACCTTGCACCATTCAGATCTGCTTGTGATGGACCCATATATCAACCACTTACAACCTGGCCAAGTACAAACTGCTCTGACCCTGTCCTTTTCATCTTTCAAAAATCTGAGGTGTCTATGTGTCTTTAAACCATACTTGACTAGAGCCTTTTTGAACTGCCTAGTGCATCTAAAAACCATGCCAAGAGAGAAGACAGGAATAGGTGCTTTACTGTCATATTTATTTTCCATGCTCTTCCACCTTTCAGTTTCCCCTTCACTATTTTCCTCATATGAGTAATCATCACTAGAATCAAGATAAGGACTACCTGGATCATCCAAGTTAGGAACTTCATCAACCAAATCCTCAGCTCTAATTTTCATAGGTTGACTACCATGCATGCCTAGTTTCTTTGCTCTGATGTTCTTCTTAATCTCCTTTGCATACTCCCTCAATTCAATTGTTTCCTCATCCTCTGCAGAACTATCTTCATCTATAGGTTGCTTATATTCTTCATCTGATGTATCATCAGATAAATTGGCTACTTCTTCACCTTCTCCAATGTTGTCTTCTTGTTGACCCTCATCTTGTGCAATAGAAACCTTTTCCTCTGTTGACTTTGAAGGAGATCTGTAGAATTCCATGAAGGATTTGTAGTCCTTGTCTTCCTGCTCTCGAGTTCCCATTATCCCTGCATCATCTGTGTCATAAATAGCTTGATGGTTTGCCTCTGATTCATCATCTCCTAAATTATCAACACCAGCCCAGATGTCTTCACCATATGCAGTCAGCTCCATAGCAACCTCCTCGACATACATGTCTATAATGCTACCATCTCTATGATAACTAGCCATGATATGACATGAAGCATCATCTACCAGCAAGACGAGCCCATTCCCCAATTCCATTCCAGGCTTCAACCAATACATCCGTATGGTACTTGGTGATCTAAAATGATCTGCTAGGTGCCCCTTGATCTCAAAAAATGATAGCTTGTCCAGTTCAATCCGTGACTCAGCAGTTCCTCCATCCGCATACAACAAAAGCCCATCGACATTGACAAAAGCCCCACCAAAGTGAAATCTAATTGCAATCCAATCCATCCTGAAAGCAAAAAAGAAATCTTTTGAATATTATTTTAAAAAAAGCATTGAACAATCCTGCTTAAACAGAACCATAATAACTTCTAAACCTAAACCTGCATAAATCAGTTCAATGCAATTGCACAAAAACCTAACACCAAGTAATCCTTAATCCCCAGCGTTACACCAACTAACACTTCTAGAACAGCTAAAACCGCAACTTCATTTAATGTTGCCCTAATGAACAAGAATAGAAAACCCCAGTTTCCCCAAAGTCATCCGAATCCAATCTGCCATCGTGTAAACCAAATCATCAACAGGGCCAACGACTAAGACACACCTGATCGGACTGCAGGAAGCGCGCGGTCACTAGAAGCTTCAGCCGATCATCTGCCCATCCTCCGCGGTGCGCGAGTGAGAGAAGGGGCAGGCGCGGAGAGAGCGAGGAGGAGCGGCAGCGATTCGGTCGAGGGGCTGCACGGGACATATGGTTCCGTTCCTTTTCTTATGCGTCACAAGCACCTGACAACCAGGCCCAAAGGCCACCGTGTCCGACTGAGCCAGGCTGGCTGTGCACGTAAGCCAAACCACTCTGTAAAACTAGCCCAAGGTGTACTTTAACCGGTTTTCAAAACTTTAAGGTGTTAAACAGATGGTTTTATAGTTCAGGGCGTTAACTAGACACTTTGTCATAGGTGAAGGGGTTATCTAGACTTTTTCCAATTAAAATGTAGCAGTCAGCAAATTTTTGCTCCTGAATGAGTTCATTGATAATCGTTTTCTCACTCTATTAACTTTGAAAGCCTGACAGCTAAAGTGTCCAGTAAGAAACCACTAACAAACCTGAGGCTCGAAGCTTAGGTATTTCATAGCTCTAATAATCCCATCAACACTCCAATCTGGAAAAAGTGGAATTGGCTTGGTCTGAAGAAATAGAATTTCAACTAGCTCACGATGTTCATGACCTGCTGCTAACATGATTGGGAAATTCCCACGCTGCGATGCAAAGACAAAAGTGGAAGGTGACATAGTCTAGCATGAAAGGAGAAAAGACCAACAACAAAGAATTCTAAGAATATATAACATAACAATCATATTGATGATCCTATATAATGTTAAATACAGAGAAAAATTTAGAGGAAACCATGCAAAATCAGTCCCTCTTAAATTCTGGTTAGTCATCAAGTGCAGGAAATCATAGCACCTGTACCTGACTAACATTTTCGACAGTGGGATTTCAATCCTGTGCTTTGGACCTCCCAGGCATCACAATTCCGAGAAGCAATTTTGATATATAATACACTTTACAAAATCATTCAAGACGTCTTTGCAGTATTTATAACTAAAGCTGCAAACATCAGAAGATCTGATCATATCACGCAGACCAAAACAAAGTAACCCAAAAATCTGCATAGAATACACACACTGTACTAAACTACATCCCTGCTTGGCCCAAACCAGACCGGTCCCTGGTGTATTATATACACAGGGGGAAAAGGAAACCATTATCGCTGATTACTTCAACAACATTATAGGGCAGGAGACCAGGAGCAACTCTTTCAATTGGGACTTATTGAACCTGACATGCTTAACAAATGCCATGGTGGAGCGTATGGATAGGCCCCTTCTCCGAGCTGGAAGTGCGGCAGGCCATACAACAATAACCTTCTGAAAAGGTTCCAGGACCGGACAGTTTCACTGGTGTTTTCTATCGCTGCTGCTGGAGTATCATTAAGGGTGAAGTGTTGAATGCTTCCTCCAGTTTCCACCATCTACACACGAACGCATTGCCTCAGACTAATGGAGCTAACATCACCCTCATCCCAAAAACGGAGACGACTTATGAACCCAAGGATTTTAGACCAATAAGCTTAGTACACTCCTTTGCAAAACTGGTCGCAAAGTCCTGTCCATCAGACTCTGCAAACATATCAATAACTTGGTATCCATCTCCCAAAGCGCTTTCATCAAGAAGAGGAGTATCCAAGATTACTTCCTACATGTAAGGAACTTAGAGCAAGCATACCATAGGAAGCAGATACCAGCCTGTCGTCTCCTTAAATTGGATATCTCAAAAGCTTTTGACACAGTTTCTTGGGATTATCTGCCAGAATTGTTACAACACCGAGGTTTTAGTAACCGTTGGCGAACTGGCTTGCTGCTCTACTCACAACTTCATCCTCCTCAGTTTTAGTGAATGGTGCTCCAGGACAAAGGATTCATTACCAAAGGGGTCTCCGTCAAGGAGACTCTCTCTCCCCACACTTGTACATTTTGGCAATTGACACCTTTGCAGCGAGTATTTGGGCTTGCTGATTCGGTTGGGACGTTGCAACCACTAAGGGGACGCTGCACAACATTGCGCCTATCGCTATATACTGATGACGCGGTCGTGTTCACCAATCCGGACAAGCATGACATTTCCATGGTTATGGACACTATGAACCTTTTTAGTAAAGCTACTGGCCTGACTCTAAACCTTGCTAAGAGTGCGGTTGCCACTATCTGTTGTGCTGATCTGGACTTAGAAGAGATCCTGCAGACCTATCCTGGAAACAGGGTAAATTTTCTGCTAAACTATTTGGGCTTGCCTCTAATACTTGGCCGACTAAGGATGGTGCACCCAACCTACACAGAACAAAGCAAAGGCCAAGCTTGCTGGCTGGCAAGGAAAGCTGCTCAACCCAGCAGGACGGCGTGAGTTGGTACCATCAGTGTTGTCTTCACAACCCATTACCTGCTCACGGCCCTGCGAACACCTAAGCAGTTCATCAAGGACCTAAATGCGAGGTGCTTCCTTTGGGCCGAGTAACAGGATTTAACAGGCACTAAATGTAAAGTAAGCTGGCTCATCTGCACCAAACCTACACAATTTTGGGGACTTGGAATTCTGAATTTGGAGTGCTTCAGCAGGGCCCTTCGGCTAAGATGGCTGTGGTTTGACTGGATTTCCCCACAGAAGCCATGGGCTGGTATGGAGCTACCAGTTGATGAGATGGATATATCATTGTTCAATGTTTCAACTTGTGTCCTGGTTAAGAATAGCAGGAAGGCGTCTTTCTGGAATTCTAGCTGGATGAAAGACATAACTTTGTCCTCCCTATTCCCGCTGCTATACTCTCATAGCAAGAGCAAGAATCGAACAGTGGCTGCTGCAATGGAGGATGACCACTGGATTGCCGACATTGATCACAACCTGACAACCCCTGTTATCGATGATTTGTAAATTTGTTCACCATGCTGTGGGAGGCAGAGCTCAACTTGAGCACTGAAGACCTGGACTCCATAACTTGGAGATACACTGCAAACAGTGAATACTCCTCACGGTTGGCATACTTACTGCAGTTTGAAGGTGCAATGCGTTCGGATATGGGATGATATGTTTGGAACGTCAAAGTTGTCCCACGCTGTAAGTTTTTTATGTGGCTACTGCTTCAAGACAGACTGTGGACTGCCGCTCGACTGCAATGGCTGGCCAAACTCAGCGTTTTTGCAAGTTATGTTACAGGAATCTTGAAACTTCACAACACCTTTTCTGTGAATGCCCAATTGTTTTGAAGGTCTGGGAGGGCACAACAATTTGGGCAAAACAAGCAAGTCTACATCCTTGTAATTGGTCGGGTATGAGCAGTCTCTTGGACTGGTTCAAGGGCACCTTTGCAGGTGCAGCAGCTGCCGCTGCTCCTAGGACCCTTGTGCTTGCTATCCTGATAACCTGGACAGTTTGGAAGGAGAGGAATAGATGTGTTTTCCAGAGAAAGGAACTTCCCACAGATCATCTCAAAGATACAAGATGAGGCTCGTTTGTGGGTGCAGGCAGGGAACAAACACCTAGACATGCTCTTGTCTGGGCTGGAGTAGGGCCGAGTGGTTAGTCCTCTTTTTTTTTTTTCTTGTGATGACAATCCCCTTTTTGGAACGGATTTTCTGAATTATGAGTGACCTCACTAGCTAATCAAAACTCTGATCCATTTTCACTTTGCAGCCCAACAAAGTTGTCCATTATGACCATTCACCACTCACGATGGCATGCTGTGCCCGTTCCTTGAAATGTGTGAAGCTACTGACTCATAATTTATTTGGAACGGAAGGAGTAGTGGAATAACTGTGTTCTTTAGAGGAATAATCTTTTAGCTGATGTTTTTTCAATGGATCCTTTAGCTGATGTTTTTTCAGTGAGGCTAGATCTCGTTGTCAGTGGTGAGTGGCTTTCGCAGTCTTCAAAGCCTTGTTTTGGTGAGAGTGTTTGCAGGTGTCTCTTTTCTTTGCTGTCTTTTCTTTGCGATATTCAAACTCCGGTAAGTACTAGACGATCGAAGGGAGAAGTGGTTCGATTTGGTCTTTGATGCATTCTTATTCTAGAGGTGGTTTTGTATCTTGCTGTCCAATCTTTTATATTAGCATTTGTTTCTTAAGATATATCATATGTGAGGAGTGTCTTTATAAAAAAAAAGAAATTATTGTTATTATAGATACTCCTTTATATATTTGTAGTGTCACACGTAAACACTTAAATCCATCCAAAAGCGATGTTAGCAATCAATATCTACATATTGTTGTAAAGTTTATTCTAACATTTGTTGATGTGAAGCCGTCATTCGTTTAGCCTTTCTTAGGTCATCGTAGACATCAGTTATTTCTTGGATAACTTTAACAATGAAATTTGAAAAGCTTCTTTCGGCTAACGCTGTGAATATGAGGACGAACATATATAGGAGAAAATGGTCTGATTAGCATTAACAATAATAGATACTCTTAAGAACAAATTAAATAGATTGAAAATGAGAGCAGAGATACCAGAAGATCAATATAGGATTCCATACTAAGTAACACCATAAAGGTACCGACATTTAAGAACCCAATCAGCAATTAACAACAAGCACAAAGCAAAAATCTTACCCATCGTCAGGAATCACGTCATCGCAATGGCCAACGGAGGCGGCTAGCCGTCGGATAGGCGGTGAGGTGAGGTCTCGTCTCTCGGGTCTCAGCTTGGCAGTCGGTCGTCAACGTGGCTGCATGGAAGGCAGGAGAACGTTGCACGATCGAGTGGGCCGGTGCCATCTGCATATCCTTGAGTCCGGGCGGTAGCCGGTAATCAAAGTCAGGTTTAGGATTAGGCCATATTTTCAATGAAAAATTTTATAGCATTGTTTTGAAGAAACGTAGAATGCAATAAAACATAAATAAAACCGTCACTTCTGATTTGTAATTTTTTTTCATGGACACTTATATCTATGACTTATCTAAAGTTAGATATCAAACCGAAAGAGTCGTATCTTTTCTCTTCTTAAAAATGTTGTCATATTATTAAAATACTTACGTTGTGTTAACTTATTAAATGTATATGAAATTCTAATGAGATTGTCCTTAGGAACGTAGCATCGTGAGGCCTTCTAATGAGAAAAAATGGAGATCCAGAAGATAGAGAGCTCACGCACAGGCTAGCAGCACAGCCCAGCCTCCAACAAGAAATTAGTGAGTCAACAACGACCCCTTTCCTCTCCTAATATTTGTTAGATCAAGCCATGTATACACACAACTATACAATTGCTATGTTATAGAGAGTACATCCAGCGGCAGGCCCCTAGCGTTCAGGGCCTGGATCCGCCGCACTGTTTGCCCCCTAGGGTTGGGTCTTTACAACCCCTATTTGTATTGCACGAATTTTCATTTCATCTTGCAAAGTGTAATGTGAAAGTTCATCAAGAGTAACAACACCACCATGTCATCTAGGTGATGCTGATCATCAAGAGTAACAAACACATGCTCTCGCTTGACCCAACCAAGCCTAATGATAAGAGTATATGCACACTTACTATTATCTAAGCACTAATGGAGTCCTTAACCTCCACTCAAGATGTGCTAATCACTCCAATAGGCCAAATCACTCTCTTGGACCCAATTATGCGTAGTTAATTGCCCCTGGCTTTCAAAAGACCTCAAAACAAGAGGATATGGTATATATAGGCTAAGCACCCAAAACTAACCACTAGAAATCCACTCACCCGATTCCTCCAAGGGTGCTTTCTTCACAGTGCCGCACCGGAAAAATCCATTCACCTTGAATAAACTCGAGCCTCAACTAGTCGTTATATACAGATTTTATTCAATGATACACCAGAGGATTTCGGTGACCCTATTTCTTCTCGGCCACTTGCACTCGTCTCTGTAACGACTAATGGACATCTGGTGTATACTTCGGTGCTCACGCTGGAGAATTCAGGCGAATTCTTCACCTTGATAGCCAATTGTATTCATCTCTATTATGTAACTCTGCTGTGAACTTCAGTGCACACATCGAAAGTACACCTTTGAAAGGTCCTAATATGGCTAGAGGGGGGTGAATAGCCTATTTAAAAATCTATAAATCAACTAGAGCAATTTGATTAGTATGACAAATAGCGTAATGCAAACTTGCTCTAGCTCTACAAAGGTTGCAAGCCACCTATCCAACAATTCTAGTTGCAATGATTACTTAGACACACAAACTTGCTATGTAACTACTCATTAAGAGCTCTCAAACTTGCTACTCTAAAGAGCTCAACTAGATGAATGTAAATAATAAAGCAAGATCTCAATTCTAATTACACTAAAGAGCTTGTATCAACTAGTTTGCAAGAATGTAAATAAGTGAGTAGGGTGATTATACCACCGCGTAGGGGATGAACCAATCACAAGATGAAGATCAAACCAATCACCGGGAGAATGCAAATGACAAGAGACAACCGATTTTTCTCCCGAGGTTCACGTGCTTGCCAACACGCTAGTCCCTATTGTGTCGACCAACACTTGGTGGTTCGGTGGCTAAGAGGTGTTTCACAAACCTCGTCCACACGATTGGACACCGCAAGAACCTACCCACAAGTGAGGTAACTCAATGACATGAGCAATTTACTAGAGTTACCTTTCGGCACTCTACCGGGGAAGGTATAACTCCCCTCACAATCACCGGAGACGGCCATGAACAATCACCAACTCATGCTGATCCTCCACCACTGCACCAAGCCGTCTAGGTGGTGGCAACCACCAAGAGTAACAAGCGAAATCCACAGCGCAACACGAATACCAAGTGCCTCTAGATGCAATCACTCAAACAATGCACTTGGATTCTCTCCCAATCTCACAAAGATGATGAATCAATGATGGAGATGAGTGGGAGGGCTTTGGCTAAGCTCACAAGGTTGCTATGTCAATGAAAATGTGTAAGAGGGTGAGCTTGAGCCGGCCATGGGGCTTAAATAGAAGCCCCCACGAAATAAAGCCGTTGTACCCCTTCACTGGGCACAACGCGGGCTGACCGGACGCTCTGGTCCAGTTGACCGGACGCTGGATCCAGCGTCCGGTCGCCCGATGTAAGCCACGCGTCATTCTGAGTTAAACCTGAGCCGCCAGATCTCAATGGCTATTAACTGATTGGACACTCTAGCACAAGTGACCGGACGCTCAGACCCCAGTGTCCGGTCAATTCCAGTAAGCTTCCAAAACCGTCTTTTGCCGACCGGACGTGTTCGGTCATGCTTGACCGGACACAGACCAGCGTCCGGTGCTAACCCTAGTCAATGTGTCATCTGACAACATGACCGGATGTAGCCCTTCAGCGTCCGGTCGCTGGGTGATCCAGCGTCCGGTCAGTTGACCGACGCCAGCATCTTTGCGACCAACTCCATTTCACTTCAAACTTCTTCACCCTTGCTCATGTATGCCACCCACCAAGTGTATCACCTTGTGCACAAGTGTTAGCATATTTTCACAAATATTGTCAAGGGTGTTAGCACTCCACTAGATCCTAAATGCATATGCAATGAATTAGAGCATCTAGTGGCACTTTGATAACCGCATTTCGATATGAGTTTCACTCCTCTTGATAGTACGGCTATCTATCCCAAATGTGATCACACTCACTAAGTGTCTTGATCGCTGAAATAAAATGGCTCCTATATTTTATACCTTTGCCTTGAACCTTTTGTTTTTCTCTTTCTTCTTTTCCAAGTTCAAGCATTTGATCAATACCAATGTCATGATCTTCATCATTGCTTCATCACTTGGAGTAGTGCTACCTATCTCATGATCATCTTGATAAACTAGGTTAGCACTTAGGGTTTCATTAATTAACCAAAACCAAACTAGAGCTTTCAATCTCCCCCTTTTTTATAATTAATGACAACCCTTATACAAAGATATGAATTAAAGTTCATTTGAATCCATGTTGCTTGCCCAAGCATATTTACCATGTGTAAAGGGTATGAACAAGTTTCATGAACTCCATATGATAGCAATTGCTCCCCCTACATATGTGCTAAGAGTTTAGATTGAAGCTTTGCACATATGATTAGATAAGAAATATAGGAGACAATTTCTACCAAATGATGCTAAGGTATAAGAGATGGACCTTTGAAGCGTGATACCAATCGGAGCGCACCAATATACCATCCTTAGCACCATTAGTAACTAGACATACACAAAAACTAGAATACCCCATGAGATCAATATTACAAATAAGGGTCTAGTTTCCATAGGTCTAGTTATTTTAGCCTATGCATGCTAGTTTTTTATTTCAACATTCAAACCTACAACTAGCATACACCACACAAGCATAGATATTGAAATTAAAAAATTATGCCATGCAAGCAAACATATGTAATGCACATTCAAATTTACCATACAAGTTTATGAGCTTGCTCCCCCTATTTGTATGCTCAAAATTTTAATTGACCCCCTTCCTTTGTCATATATTATCTCTCCCCCTTTGTTTCTTTGTTGTCTTTTCACTATCTTTGTACACTATTTCTCCCCCTTTGTCATCAATGACCACAAAGGCTTAAAGTATAGATAGGGTAGGATTATCAATGTCAACAATTAGCACAAAAGGTGACCTCAAATTATAGATATGTTGGGGTGAAATCATGTGAAGTGAGGATCATTTTCCCAATTTGGTTCAATCTAGATTACTTGCAAAGGATATTTAACTCGGTTTGATCCAAGGACAAGCTTCTTCACACCTCCAATTAAGGGTTATCTTGTACCATGTTGAGTTAAACACTTATAGCTCATTTTCTAGATCAAACACTAGGCTTGCAAGCCCACAAACATGTCATATGCTACCACTAGATCATTTCAAACATACAAGCAATAGTGGTACCATACAAGCATCAAATTCATTTGATTTTCGTGAATAAGCCTATTCAAATGTGAAACATGTCTAGATGCACTAATCATGTCCTTAGCAAGGATGTATGCCATGCCAATCAACTTTTACCTTGGATTGCTCGAAGGAGAGGCATGTCATATAATGGGGGTGCATCAACACATATTGGAGAAGTCAAGTATGTTCAATTCATTCCTTAGCTTGCAAAACATCTTCTCATCAAGTGGCTTGGTGAAGATATCGGCAAGCTGATCTTCGGTGTCCACACTCTCAATGCAAATGTCCCCTTTTTGTTGGTGATCTCTTATGAAATGATGGCGGACATCAATATGCTTTGTTCTTGAGTGTTGAATCGGGTTGTTGGTGAGCTTTACGGCACTTTCATTGTCACATAGCAATGGCACTTGCTTGAATTTGATCCCAAAGTCACTTAAGGTAGCCTTCATCCAAAGTAATTGAGCACAACAACTACCGGCTGAAATGTACTCCGCTTCGGCGGTTGAAAGTGCTACACTATTTTGCTTCTTTAATGACCAAAACACAAGTGATCTTCCTAATAGTTGACATGTGCCCGATGTGCTCTTTCTCTCAACTTTGCATCCCGCATAACCAGAGTCCAAATATCCAATCAACTCAAATCTTGCTCCTTTGGGATACCATAATCCAACATGTTGTGTATGCTTCAAGTACCTCAATATTATCTTAGTTGCCTTCAAATGACTTTCTCTTGGTGAGACTTGAAATCTAGCACACATGCATACACTAAACATCATATCTGGCCTTGATGCGGTCACATAGAGTAGACTTCCAATCATAAACTGATACATCTTTTGATCCACCATGTTGCCACTAGTATCACTATCCAAGCTTCCACTTATCCCTATTGGTGTACTAATAGCTTTACTCTCCTCTATTTCAAACTTCTTGAGCATATCCTTGATATACTTGCCTTGACTCACAAATGTGCCATTCTTTATTTGCTTGATTTGAAGACCAAGGAAGTAACTAAGCTCTCTAATCATAGACATCTCAAACTCACTTGCCATCATTTTGCCAAACTCCTCACAAAATTCTTGATTTGTTGATCCAAAGATGATATCATCAACATAGATTTGCATTACAAATAAGTTATTTCCAAGCTTCTTGGTGAAGAGAGTGGTGTCAACCTTTTCCATCTTGAATCCCCTAGAGAGTAGGAAGTCCCTCAATCTCTCATACCATGCTCTAGGTGCTTGCTTCAATCCATACAAAGCCTTTCTTAACTTGTACACATGGTTGGGTTTCTTTTCATCCTCAAAACCCAGAGGTTGCTCAACATACACAAGCTTATTGATGTACCCATTTAGAAATACACTTTTCACATCCATTTGGTACAACTTGATGTTGTGGGCACAAGCATAAGCTAGCAAGATCCTAATTGCTTCCAATCTTGCAACCGGGGCATATGTTTCCCCAAAGTCAAGACCTTTAATTTGAGCGTAACCTTGAGCCACTAATCTTGCTTTGTTCCTTATTACTAATCCATCTTGATCTTGCTTGTTCCGAAAGACCCACTTAGTTCCAATCACATTATGATCCTTAGGCCTCTCAACTAAATCCCATACTTGGTTTCTTGTAAAGTTGTTTAGCTCTTCATGCATAGCATTGACCCAATCAACATCATTCAAAGCTTCATTTATCTTCTTAGGCTCAATGGATGACACAAATGAGAAGTGCTCACAAAATGATGCCAATCTTGATCTAGTTTGCACTCCCCTTGAAATATCACCAATGATAGTATCCAATGGATGATCTCTTGCAACATTGGTTGGTTGGAGCACTTGCACTTGATTGCTTGCATTTGATTTATCACTTGGTTGAGATGATGAACTCGCCATTTGTTGATCTTGCATATTGCCATCGCTAGTGCTTGCTTGGATTTGATCATGAGAACAACTAGCTTGCACATTTGAGTTGGAGAGTACTTGATTCTTGTCATCTTCAATATCAATCACCTCTCTAGGCTTTATCTCACCAATGTCCATGTTTCTCATTGCCTTGATCAATTGAGTGCCCTTTACATCATCTAGGTTCTCATCTTCCTCTTGGGAACCATTTGTTTCATTAAACTCCACATCATGAACCTCCTCAAGAGTACCACTAGCCAAATTCCAAACTCTATAAGCCTTACTAGTAGTGGAGTAACCAAGCAAGAAACCTTCATCACATTTCTTTTCAAACTTGCTCAATCTAGTGTCTTTCTTCAATATGTAGCATTTACAACCAAATACCCGAAAGTATGTTGTGTTTGGCTTTCTTCTATTCAAAATCTCATAAGGTGTCTTCTCCATCATGGGGTGACAATAGAGTCGGTTGCTATAATAGCAAGCCGTGTTGATTGCTTTGGCCCAAAATAAATGACTCACATTGTACTCACTCAACATTGATCTTGCCATATCAATCAAGGTTCTATTCTTTCTTTCAACTAGCCCATTTGATTGAGGAGTATACTTGGCCAAGAATTGATGTCTAATTCTAAATTCATCACATAACTCATCAATTCTAGTGTTCTTGAACTCACTTTCATTGTCACTTCTAACTTTCTTGATGGTTGTTTCAGACTCATTGTGAATGCACTTGACAAAAGATTTGAATGTTGCAAATACATCACTCTTGTCAACAAGAAAGAACACCCATGTGTATCTATTAAAATCATCCACAATCACAAATCCATATTTGTTTCCACCAATGCTAGTGTATGTGGTTGGTCCAAACAAGTCCATGTGCATCAACTCAAATGCCTTGGATGTGCTCATCATGCTCTTCTTAGGATGTGTGTTACCAACTTACTTTCCGGCTTGACATGCACTACATAGCTTATCCTTCTCAAATGTAACATCTTTCAAGTCTCTAACTAAGTCATGCTTAATCAATTTGTTTAATTGTTTCATTCCAACATGACCAAGCCTTCTATGGCATAACCAACCCATGCTAGACTTAGTGATCAAACATGTTGATAATTGAGCTTCTCTAGCATTGAAATCAACTAAGTATAGATTCTCATATCTAAATCCCTTGAATATCAAGTTAGAGCCATCTACACTTATGATCTCTACATCATCCACACCAAATATGCACTTGAAACCAAGATCTCACAATTGGGCTACCGACAATAGGTTGAAGTTTAAGCTCTCTACTAGTAGCACATTGGAAATGCTCAAATCATTGGATATTGCAATCTTACCAAGCCCTTTGACCTTGCCTTTGCCATTGTCACCAAATGTGATACTATCAATCCCATTGCTCTTGTTTTCATTGATTGAATTGAACATTCTTGGATCACCGGTCATATGTTGTGTGCACCCACTATCAAGCACCCAATGCCTTCCTCCGGCTTTATAATTTACCTACAAAAGAAGATCAATTCTTTTTAGGTACCCAAACTTGCTTAGGTCCTTGTAGGTTAGTCACCAAGGTCTTTGGTACCCAAATGGCATTCTTCTTTGGGCCCACAATTGGTGTACCAATGAACTTAGCCTTCACACCATTGGCACCCTTATAAAGCATGTAATAAGAATCAAATTTGATTGAGAATACATTAGGTAGCTTGTTCTTGTTAGTCTTGCAATTTTGCTCTATATGCCTAACTTGCTTGCATCTATTGCAAAACTGACCATTGCCCTTCACAAAGCTAGCTTTGGGAGTGACAAAAGTCGCCTTGCCTTTCTTGCGGGTATAGCCTAATCCCTCTTTGTTGAAAGAAAATCTTTGGCTACCCAAACACTTTAGCAAGTGGGCTTCTCCACCATAGGCATTGCCTAAGGCACAAGTGAGCTCATTCACCTCCTTCTTGAGGTTCTCTTTTTCCACCATAAGTGAGGCATCACAAGTGAGACCATCACTCAAAGGTGAAGTGGAAGTAGTAGTGCTACAAGAAGTGTTAGTGGAAGCAACTAAAATGGACTCATGAAAAGATTCATCAATAAGATCACATGTTAGTCCCACATCACATGTTATGATCACTTGCTCCTTCTTAGCTTCCTCCACTTTGACTTGCTCAATAAGAGAGGAGTGAGCCTTTTCAAGCTTAGAGTGAGCTTTGCCAAGCTTCTCATAGGCTTCCATTAGCCTCTCATGAGTGGCATTGAGCTCATCAAGGGATTGCTCAAAAAATTTGACTTTCTTGTTCAATTCCTTGCACTCCTTTCTTTTCATCTCAAAGCACGTATGCACTTGCTCACACATGTCCATGAGCTCCTCCTTGGAGTACTCCTCAACATCATCATCACTCCTACAAGCATCACTTTCACATTCATCATCATCACTCACATTATATTTTACCTTGGTAGGTTTTACCATGAGGCATGTTGATGGAGTGTCGAAGATGGAGGGCTTGTTGTTGATGGCGATGCTTGCTAGTGCTCGATAGATTTCTTGTCACCGTCACTAGAGCTATCACTATCCGAAGAACCATCACTATCCCAAGTGACAACATAGCCTCCACCCTTCTTCTTCTTTTGGAAGGTCATTCTCTTCTCCTTCTTCTCCTTCTTTTCTTTCTTATCCTCCTTATGCTTCTTCTTCTTCTCATCCTCATCATTGTCACTATTATATGGACAATTTGCTACTACATGACCAGGGCTCTTGCAATTATAGCATCTTCTCACATACTCTTTCTTCTTGGTGTGATCTCTTCTCTTTCTTGCACCATAGCCCTTCTTCTTCATGATTTTCCTATCTTGCGCACAAAGAGAGCCATAGCTTCATCATCAATATCACTAAGATCATCATCATCACTTGATTCTTTCTTGGACTTGCCCTTGTTCTTTGATGATGATGAGCTAGCCTTGAATGCTATGCTTTTCTTCTTCTTGTCTTCTTCTTCCTTCTTGTCATCCTTGTCATCCCCCTCTCTTTCCACACGGTATGTCTCTTGTGTCATGACATCACCTAGTACTTGGTTGGGGGTAATATCCTTTAATCCTCCTCTTATGATAAACAATCTCAACATGTCAAACCTAGGAGGTAGGCACATCAAGAATCGATGAGAGACATCATCATCCTTGATCTTCTCTCCCAAAGCCTTCAAGTCATTGACAATCACTTGTAATCGATGGAACATCTCTGGAATGCTCTCATCTTCCTTCATCTTGAAGCTTGTCAACTTATCCTTGAGAATATACAACTTGGCACTCTTCACCACCGGTGTGCCCTCATATGTTTCCTCCAATCTCCTCCACACTTTATTTGCTCTTTCACAATCCTTGATTTGCTCAAACACCTTTGGATCAATGGCATTGTATAAGGTGTTGAGAGCCATTGTATTGCATTGCTTGTTGGACTTATCTTGGTTGGTGGGATTATCGGGATCAATGATAGCATAATTATTCTCGGTTACATCCCATACTTGATTATTGATTGAACCAAGATACACCCTTATCTTTCTCTTCCAATAACTATAGCTTGTGCCATCAAAGAAAGGTGGTTTGCCCCCCACATGGTTGAACACAACTTGAGCCATAATTTGACACCGAGGTTGTTAAGCCTTCAATTAAACGGTGACCACGGCTCTGATACCACTTGAAAGGTCCTAATATGGCTAGAGGGGATAGCCTATTTAAAAATCTACTCTTCAACTAGAGCAATTTGATTAGTATGACAAATAGCGTAATGCAAACTTGCTCTAGCTCTACAAAGGTTGCAAGCCACCTATCCAACAATTCTAGTTGCAATGATTACTTAGGCACATAAACTTGCTATGTAACTACTCATTAAGAGCTCTCAAACTTGCTACTCTAAAGAGCTCAACTAGATGAATGTAAATAATAAAGCAAGGTCTCAATTCTAATTACACTAAAGAGCTTGTATCAACTAGTTTACAAGAATGTAAATAAGTGAGTACGGTGATTATACCGCCGTGTAGGGGATGAACCAATCACAAGATGAAGATCAAACCAATCATCGGGAGAATGCAAATGACAAGAGATAGCCGATTTTTCTCCCGAGGTTCACGTGCTTGCCAACACGCTAGTCCCCGTTGTGTCGATCAACACTTGGTGGTTCGGCGGCTAAGAGGTGTTTCACAAACCTTGTCCACACGATTGGACACCACAAGAACCTACCCACAAGTGAGGTAACTCAATGACATGAGCAATTTACTAGAGTTACCTTTCGGCACTCCGCCGGGGAAGGTACAACTCTCCTCATAATCACCGGAGACGGCCACGAATAATCACCAACTCATGCTGATCCTCCACCACTGCACCAAGCCATCTAGGTGGTGGCAACCACCAAGAGTAACAAGCGAAATCCGCAGCGCAACACGAATACCAAGTGCCTCTAGATGCAATCACTCAAACAATGCACTTGGATTCTCTCCCAATCCCACAAAGATGATGAATCAATGATGGAGATGAGTGGGAGGGATTTGGCTAAGCTCACAAGGTTGCTATGTCAATGAAAATGTGCAAGAGGGTGAGCTTGAGCCGGCCATGGGGCTTAAATAGAAGCCCCCATGAAATAGAGTCATTGTACCCCTTCACTGGGCACAACACGGGCTGACCGGACGCTCTGGTCCAGTTGACCGAACGCTGGATCCAGCGTCCGGTCGCCCGATGTAAGCCACGTGTCATTCTGAGTTAAACCTGAGCCGCCAGATCTCAACGGCTATTAACTGATCGGACGCTCTGGCACAAGTGATAGGACGCTCAGACCCCAGTGTCCGGTCGATTCTAGTAAGCTTCCACAACCGTCTTTTGCCGACCGGACGCATCCGATCATGCTTGACCGGACACAAACCAGCGTTCGGTGCTTAACCCTAGTCAATGTGTCATCTGACAACACGACCGGACATAGCCCTTCAGCGTCCGGTCGCTGGGTGATCCAGCGTCCGGTCAGTTGACCGACGCCAGCATCTTTGCGACCAACTCCATTTCACTTCAAACTTCTTCACCCTTGCTCATGTGTGCCACCCACCAAGTGTATCACCTTGTGCACAAGTGTTAGCATATTTTCACAAATATTGTCAAGGTTGTTAGCACTCCACTAGATCCTAAATGCATATGCAATGAATTAGAGCATCTAGTGGCACTTTGATAACCACATTTCGATACGAGTTTCACTCCTCTTAATAGTACAGCTATCTATCCTAAATGTGATCACACTTACTAAGTGTCTTGATCACTGAAACAAAATGGCTCCTATATTTTATACCTTTGCCTTGAGCCTTTTGTTTTTCTCTTTCTTCTTTTCCAAGTTCAAGCATTTGATCAATACCAATGCCATGATCTTCGTCATTACTTCATCACTTGGAGTAGTGCTACCTATCTCATGATCATCTTGATAAACTAGGTTAGCACTTAGGGTTTTATTAATTAACCAAAACCAAACTAGAGCTTTCGACCTTGCACAGTTCAAGCAAACCCTAGCCAAGCATTGTTCCATAACTCTAGTGGTTTCTCCAATGGCTATAAAAGCAGTGCAAACTCTTCCAATCAACCCCTCTAAGTTTGGCTTTGGGTTTCATCTATCCTTGAGCTTCATTTGAGCTACCTAGTGCTAGTTTCACAAGTGTGCATCACATCCACTCACTAGACTCACTTAGTACAAGCTACTATTCATACCCCTCTTCATAGTATGACCAAAGAAGAAAATAAGAACCTATCCTAAGTGTCTCTCTTCATCAAATGACAGCTTGGATTAGCTCATCCTTAGCCTTCATGCATATCCTTTGAAAATGGATCGAAATCCATCATCGGGGGCATGAAAACAATAAAAAACCAATCAAAATGCATTATTGTGACCTCACAAAGTAATGCCGCTGTAAAACACACGTTAGTCATAGTGATTCTGTGTCATCATTAATCACAAAAACTAAATTAGTGGCCAGATGCTTTCATAACGCACACATGCCATGGTGACCTCCGACTCCTCCTGGTTGTCTATGATAGTCAAATCTAGAAACGCCAAGCACAATAATAAACAACCACATCTAAATGTCAAAGAAACCCACTGAGGACTAATTGAATCATCCGCCTCCCGCATAGCAAATGCACGACTACAGTTTTGATTTTTTTTTCATGTGCATACTTCTTAAATGGCAGCCTAGCTATCGAGTAGAAGCCACCAACATGAGATGTAGGATGTTCGTCTTAACTCCTATTCTACTAATGCATCCACACCTCAGTCCTCAACTCCTCTTGCATGGTTTGCCTCCTCGTCCTAGTTGACAACCTCCAATTTTATTGCATGTCGGCAATTCCTTTATCATCATCATGCATGGTTTGCCTCAAGCAATGCAACATATGAACTCATATACAACTTCGTTGATTGGAGCTTTGCCAAATGTGTCCAAGCAAATCGCCAATCTCCAATAGGCAGCGGCCCCAACCCATAAGCACACTTGCACATTGTAAGAAAAATGGCACCTAGCTAGGGCCATCTACAATTTTGGTGATTGAGTGCCAACATGATTAATAGGACTAACATTGTTTGCTAGTAACAAGGTATTTAGTTATAAGGATGCAAGGATGGACTTAGACAAAGGCAATGTGAAGATCAAGTGATCAACAGCTCAAGCAAGGACAAGGAGCTATTGTGAAGATCTTAGAAGACACGCAATAATTTCAAGACATCGAGAAGCAAAAGAAGCCCGGACGAGAAGATGCAAACAGACAAAGACAATGCACACAATGTCAGGTTTGTGAAACTTGTCCATGTCTTTCTCAAGTGGTTAAAAGGGACAGGCAACACAAATCCAAACCAAGTTAGCAATTTACACTTGTGTGAAGTGCTGGCATGGAATTATAAATTCAATTCCATATCCGGCGGTGCCCAACCTCAGATTCGACAGCGTCTCCTCTCCCTCGGGCGACGATGGACATGGCGGGTGTGCGGGCGCACACCATCTGGCGAGCCTGTGCCACCGCAGTTGCCCACCAAGTAGGTCATGGCCGCACGGCGATGCTATGCTTCAAGTGTTTCTGGATGCTTTTTCAGACATGTTGCAAGCCCATGTTTCAAGTGTTTCAGTTGTTTCAGATGTATGTTTCATTGGATTCATATGGATGTTGCAATAGTTGTATATGTTCCAAGCGTCTATCCCTAATGTTTCATCTATTTTTTTACACGTATGTTGCAAGTGTTTCAAACGCATGTCTCAAGTGTTTCATTTGTCTTCTTTTGTATGTTGCAAGTGTTGCATCTGGATGTTTTAAAAGTAGATCGGGATGTTGCACATGTTGCAATGGTGTTTCAACTGTATGTTCCAAATGTTTCATCTGTTTTAGACGTATGTTGCAAATGTTTTATCTGGATGCTGCAAAAGTAGATCGGGGTGTTGCACGACGCGGTCGGTGGCTGTCGCTGCTGCTGGGGAACAACCATGGGTCAACCCACGTGGGTTTCCTCGTGCGGGGCACTAGTGCCTACGACGGACGTAGACATGCGTGCTGGGGCGGGACGCGGGATGCAGGGCGTGGGGCGGGATACGGATGCCGTAGCGGCACAGGTGTCGAAGCCGCGTCCGGATGCTAGGCGTTCCGATAAAACAGAAAACTTTACTCCGGTCCAAACTAAAGGGGCCTAACTATTACTGAGGATTTAGGTATCTAGATTTTAGCTGCAGCTAGTGGGGCGGGGGGGGGGGGGGGGGGGGGGGGGGTGGAAGAGGTTTAGGGCTGTATGCAGCTACTAATTAGCACTACACGATCAAACAGCCTAACACATACGGTGAGAGTAGACTAGTTACTTGACTTGCTTGGTTGGAGCACTGCAGATTATTATTTGCATCATGGAGTTGAGCGACCGTTGAGAGAAACGCGAGTAGGAGTAGGTGCCTTTCTGATGGGAGTTGCCCCGACCACAACAGCCGGCCGTTGAGAAGAAGCACGACGGAACGGACAGAGAACGTGCGAGTGCGGCGGATCATCATGACCTGATCGGCCAGAGCCCGAAAACCATCACTCTCCAAGAACATCTGGACCCTGTGACTGTGAAACTATGCCTGTGCGCCTATGCCCGCGCTAGCTAGCTGTTACTGTTAGTACAACACCAAACCGGAGACGAGCACAGCGGCAATGGCGGCCGGGTCGTCCTCCTGCTCTCCGATCCTCCTCCTCCTCCTCTTCCTCGCCTCGGCCAGCGCCGGCACAGACGAGGCTTCGACGTTGTCGACGTCGGCGCCGGCGCCGGCCCCTGCCCCGGCGCAGGATCAGGTGTGCAGGAGGCTGGGCAGCTACTACGTGACGCCGTCCCTCTGCGCGTCCGCGCTCTGCGCCGTGCCGCGCCGCGCGGGACGCGCCCGCCGTGGCGGCGCTCGCGGCCAGGCTGGCGGCCGACAACGCCGCGGCGGCCAAGGACAGCATCGAGGCCGTCTTCGTCCTTCGCCTGCGGCGGCGGCGCCACCGCGGCCGCGTGGTCGTGCCTGCAGCTGTACGCAGGCGCGATGCCGGCGCTGCGGTGGGCGGCGTTGGCCGTGGCCGCGGGGCGGTACCGCGGCGCGCCGCAGGTGCTGCAGGCGGCGCAGTACGTCGCCGCGGGCTGCTTGAGGGCATCGCGGGCGACGCGGCCGCCGCGCTGCCCCGCGAGAACGGCGGCTTCGCCGACGTGGCCTTCGTCGCGCACGCCGTCGTCGCCTCCATGCATGTCCACCGGCTGATGATCCGCCCACCACCGCTCGGCTACGCGAGAATGGAGAAGCTCGTTGTACTGTACTGTAATAATCAATGCGCTGATCGTATCGTCTTGCCATGTCCGTCGATTAAGTGGAGAACTCGTGTGTTTCCCCTGTGTAAAGTTCAGTTTGCGTCTCATCGATCTGATCTCCTGAACCTAACTACAAGCAAGCCATGAGCAGGACCACCACGTTCCTCGCCGTGGGCGCCGACGCGCTCTGCTTCTCCTGCTTCTACGCTACGGCGGCGCGGCGGCGGCGGACACCGTGGCTGTCTCGCGCGACGCGATCCACGACTTCGTGGACGTGGCCTTCTGCGCGTCGTGGCTGGGGTCGGTGCCGGGCGCGGCCTCCCTGCCACTCGTGCCGCCGTCCCTGGGTGGGCGTGGCATGCGCGTTGCGGTGACGGTGATGCGGAAGCTGCTGCTTGTATTGTCGAATCTATGCAATAGACCACTGATTTCGTGTGTGTGTTTTGCTGCATCGTAGCTCTACATTGCCGTTGTTTGGGCTCGGCGGCTCTCATTGGCATGGCGCTGTGTACTGTGTAAGTGATGTTGGCATATATAGCTGTGAACTCAGTTGCTGCTTGCCGTTCAGCAGCTCTTCCCAATTCTTCTCAAAAACAAAAGATTTTCCACATGTCAGCTGGCTTGCCCAAAAACTTAACGATCGCCATTTTGGTGCCGAATGTCCATAAGCCTATATATAACCTCTGAGTTAAAAAAAGAAAAAAGAAAAAAAAAGGGAAACAAAATTTTTCTACAAGCCTATCTGCTCTGTTCCTCTTCTTCAGTTGCTCTGCACACTGAGAACTGTTCACAAGGACCAGCAATGAGATTTTTTTTAAAAAAATTACATACGAGGCAGCTGAGATTCGCACACGAAAATGCCATTGCTCGGTACACTGATTTGGTTGAACACATTCTATGTTTTTCCAGAGCCCAATCAACTTGATCAGGCAACGCAGAGGTTGGCAGACCACCTTTGGAGTTTGGACGACTGGAGTGTGAGGCACCCCAAATGTTAGATTTCATCTTCCATGGAAATAATCTGGATCTGAAGTATCTTGAGCTCAGCAAATCTTGAACCGATCCAGAAACTGAATCTTCCCACCACATCTCCATTTTAATTCACAACCGGCAAGCTTTAATAGATCACTACAGAATTCCATTTTCGTAGTCTTATGAGTGCGATCTTGCGATTCTAGATCAACACCAAATGAAACCAGATTTTCTTGGCCGGCTGGTAGCATCCATCCACCATGGCTGCCTCCACTCCCATGCTATCTGCTGTACTCCTCGTCTTCGCGCCTGTCATCACCGGCGGCCCCGGCTCTGGCTCCGTCGGGGCGAGCACGGCGCTAGACGACGTGTGCGGCGGTATGGGCGGCTGCTACTACGTGACACCGGAGCTCGTCGTGCTGTGCCCGGACCCGTCGTCGCGGTGCCACGACGCGCCCGCGGCCAGGCTCGCAGCGGCCAACGCCACCGCAGCCAGAGACAGCCTCGAGGCCGCGCGGTCGTGGGCGCAAGGGAGGTGCATGATGCAGGCGGCGCGGACGGCGGCATGGCGCTGCTTTCCTCCGAGAACGACGACTTTGGCACGATGGCCGCCGACGCGCACGCCGCCCTTGCCCTCCTTCCCAGGGGCGACCACGATGGACACTACGCATGTATAGGAATCTTCTACACACGACGCATGTTGGTTCAATTCAAATTTCGCCGGCTGTTCTCTACTCCGCACAATAAGTATGGAGCGCCCCAATTGAGCCTTCCCGCTCGTTTCATTCTCCGGCTCTCACCTTCTCCCCTGCATCTCGTCTCGAACCGCTCTCCTCTTGTCCTCCTCCTCTCCGTCTCGCCTCGAACCGAGCGCACGCTCTCGCCTCGTACTTCTCTCCGTCGCGTCTAGAACCGAGAGCGCTCGAGCTCGCCCCGCTCCGCTATGGAGGCGGACGATCGGCGAAGCCGCGACCGCAACCTCACACCGCGATCGCGACTCGCCTCCTCCAGCTCGTCCCCGTCCTCAGCTCTGACCGGGATCGCGGTCATGAGGCGGGCTCCTCATCGGAGTCGCAACGGTCCGAGGAGGAGTAGTCGATAATCAGCTTGCTTCTACAACAGAGCAGCGAGAGCTTCACCAGGGATCAGCGCAACTCCGTCGATCTCTCTGTCGCAGTGCTTCGCAAGGACATCGTACGGGCGAGGAGTAAGTAGCCTCTCCCTCCCCCCCTTCCTACTCCAATCGCTAGAGATGGTTATGATCTTAATTCGGTTCTACAAGCGATGTGAATTGCGATAAACTGGGGATGGAATTTGGTGCAGAGTTAGCAAAAAGGCTGGATGATATCGATGTGGACCAAGTGTGGGGAGAACTGGCAGAACTCGACGCATCCAAGAACCCCGAGGCCCAAAAGCTTGCCGGACCGCTTCACCACGCCGCTCAGAGCGGCTACAATGCTATGTGCAAGCTCATCATCACACAATGCAAATGTGACGCCGATGCTGCGACGATTGATGGTAATTGCCTATCAATTTGCATTGCGCATTTGTGCGCCTATTGTATTTTGATTTGATTTCGCCTACGATTGTTTTTTTCCCACGCGATTTGTGTATATATGTCGGAGGAGATTTTTTTTGAGAAGCTGAAAAAATATATTACATAAACTTCTTAATGTTTACACCAAACCTTACAATGACCCTCCCTGTTGACCTCGTCACCGGTGATCGGAGCAATCTGCAGCTCGAAGCCGACCCCCTTCCGAACGAAAGCTCTTCACAATTTTTTGATGCCTCCATGAGTCGCATATCGAGTGCATCGACATGCTGTAAGCTCGTTGAATGTCCTGGCTGAAGAATATGGCCGCCGGCCATCACATCGCCGGTAAAACAAGGAATTTGACGTCTCAAAGGCCACCAGCAGCCCTGACTCAACAAAGAAAGATATAACCCGAAGGGAAGCAAAACCACCGGAGAAAGTGGGATCCAAACCCAACCTGGTTTCTCTTCGAGTCGGTAGACATACCTTCCAAAATTTCTCCTTATATCCATTACCGTATTCTGGATTACAGTATCGTTGGCACCACGGGCACCAACGGAATATGATAGGAAACCAAACACCAACGCAGAAGATAAAATCGATGACACACCCATCGATGTTGAGATCCTCGCAAAAGATATCACCATCAATCACCACATGCACCTCAGACAGCAACAGGACTTGCTCACCACGAACACAGACAATAGTAGAGAAACTCTGGAAGGGACAAAAGCCTACCGACAACATCTCTACCGGTAAGAAATCTAACCTTATTCTAGGTAAAACTATGTACGTTACCCACCGGATCCGCCGTTCCCAAGCACATCGGCGCCAAAAAGACCACCGACGGCGAGGAGAAGCAGCGAATTCGGCGGGGAGTCGAGAAATCGCCGGCGCGTCGCCTCTCTCTACTGTTGGGGAACGGACGCTTCGAGAGTCTTGGATTTGAGGTCCGAGGCCATCTATTTAGTTTTGGGCTTGGGCTTGGGCTAAATTGGAGGGTGGTGTTGCTAAAAAAACGAGACAAAGGGGGGAGAGAGGTATTGCGGCGGCGCGTGGTGGGCGACTACCGAGTGGTCGGCGGCCAGACGCGATGCGCGGGGAAGGCGAGGGAAGGCGGCGTGGCAGCGGTCGTGGCCGCCCAGACTGCATGCGCGGGGAAGGCGAGGAAAGGCGGCGCGGCAGCGGTCGTGGCCGCGCGGCCCGCTCGCGTGGCGAGCAGCTAATTGGGGGCGAAGGTGGGTGGGGCTGAGGTTTGTTTAGAAAGGGGTAGAGCTGAGGTTTTTAGTGCCAATTAGGCTCGATTTATTTGGTCAGAGTGAGAAGTATCGATCATTCTTAATCAATATATACTGTTTTTATGCTTTTGCTAGGTACGACACCCCTAATGTTTGCATTAAATCGTGAGGGAAATGAAGCCATTGTCAAATATCTTATCAACAATCATGCTGATCCAAACAAAACAGACAATTCTGGAATTACTCCACTCCACATTGCCGCAACGCAAGGTTTTTTCTGCCCTTGTATATGTCTGTTATGTAATTTTTAGGTGTTCTTTGATTTTTTTTAGTTTTAACCCGGCTTATCTATGTTATTTTCTCTACAGATGCCCATGTGCTTAAACCAAACATTTTGTTTTTCGTTTGAATCAAATACATAAGCAGAGTTGAACAATACTCACACTTTGTCATGGCTAAAAAAAAGGCGTAATCCCATTTTGATTGGATCAACTATCATTACCTGAACGTAGACACTATGCTAGCTTTGGTAGAGAAACAAAGTCTGGATCCTGCATTGAAGCCCAGTGCTTGTGAGGTTGATTGGAATATGGCCAGTGAAATAACCCTGAGCTTGTTACTTAGTAAAAACTGATTATTCGGCCACCTTCTGATTAGTCACCTACCTGTATTATTTAGGCTGAATGTTGCAAAAAGGAGCCTGTGTAGAAGGTCAAATGGACACCTGATGTGTATTAACCATCCCAGGGCTTGTACTGCAATGCAAAATCGCCTCTGTGCTTCATATCATTTTAAATTTAGCTTATAGGCCTATGGAAATGCTAAAACGATCCATTGTTAAAATATTGAGCTCTTGGTGTTGACTACCCTTTCGTTATGAAACACATGTAATTAATAGGTCCTAAAAGTCAATTTGATGTGATTTTTTCCATATATTTTTTCCAGGCTACTATGAAATTGCAGAGTACTTGTTGTCAAAAGGAGCTAATGTTGACCCCTTATGTCAAGATGGTGAATCACCGCTATTCTGTGCTGCTATCCAGGGAAATGAAAGAATAGTGACACTCCTTTTGAAGCATAACGCAGATGTAATATCTTCTTGCTTTCCTGCTCTCCTTTGCTCTTTTCCGACAATATTATATGTGTTGCTCTCCTTTGCTCTATTTTGACAATATTATATGTGTTGAGTTCAATACACTACCTATGAGAACCGAGTAACCAATTGTTTATGGGTGAACTCAGATTGGTTGCCTTTGTTTTTGTTTCCTTTAGGCTCTTACCATAGTCCCAACACTGCACAGTTGCATACTAATTTTGTTTGCTTGACTGGACCGAGCTGGAACTTTTGTTTTATTGACCAGTTCTATCGAATGCCCTCTCACTTTTGTTCTATTTCTTCTATCATGCGGCATTTATTTGTTGTCTGGACTTTCATGGGGAACATTGTTGATGAAAGCTGGAATTTTCATCTTAAAAATGTTTAGGCTTAGTTTTATATTCAGTGGTACAGTAAAAAAAAGAGATGATGGGTCATTGTGGTTTCCCATTTGCATCTTTAGTTTTATTTTGTAGGTAAAGTTGAATAAACTGGTCAGGTGCTGCCATGTGTAACTTTTCTATCTTCTTCTGGTGACTTGCATATTACACTGCTTGAACCCTTGTTTTTTCGACAATATCGTTATTCTTCTCTTTTTTCCCCAGTATAACAGAGTGTCAAAGAAAATGTTAACACCGCTGCTCGTGTCCCTCCATGGTTCTTCATTGAGTTGCTTGGAGATACTAATTGAGGTGCAGTATTTTGTCACTTTAGAGATGCTGCTTGCCCCAAACTATTTCTTGCCAATGGGGTTCAACAAATTTGATTGTGTGATTCCTGAGATGAACACAATTGCAGGCTGGTGCTGATGTGAATGGGACTGGTTGTTCTGTACCTCCAATAGCGCTAGCTGCTTATAAAGGCTTAGATCGCTGCATCCAGTGTTTGTTGAGAAACGGTGCTAATCCCAATGTACCTGATGAAGTGAGTTCTACCTTGCTATTTCTCAATTTCAGTATTAGTTGTCAGCTTCTGGGCTTTATGCCTATTTTAATTGTACATAATCTTCCTGGACAATTGTTCCATACCACACTAGGATCTTTACAATTTTTAGAGTAGTTATTATGACTCTGTTTGATACTCCAACAAATTTAGGGTAATTAGCAAAGGTCCTTAAATGAGGCAATTTGTTGTTTGAGATTTAATGTTGTGATTTCAAAAATACATTTGTGCTTACTAGCCTGTTTAGGTCTTGATATCCAGATATTGATTGTTGGAACTTGAAAGAATTGTGATACCTGACACTAATGGAATTATTTCCTAACTAGAAGTTTAGGATAAAATACCCACATTAGGATTTTATTTCGACGAACTTATCTTGGGAATGTTCCATAGCTTGCTAGTACTGAAGTTAACATGATGACTCCCTGCCACCGCGCGCGCGCACGTGGGGGAGGGGGGGGGGGGGGTTCAGTTTTTTTTTAAATATACTTGTTCACTCTTTTCACATGCCCCAGTGAGCAACAGGAATTTGAATCCACTTGCACAGTCTATATTGTCGTTCTACCATACAGTATACATAAGTACAACTGTTAATTTGCGCTGCATAATTACATGTAGTTCTTGGGATTACAATGTCTTTGCCACATTCTTTGCAACTAATTTGCAGGGCCTAATTTTGTTATTCCTTAAGCTCTCATGTGTTTATTTCTAAAGTTCATTTTTGTGGCTTCTTATAACAGGATAATAACATCCCAGTCCAAATTGCTGCGGTCAAAGGATGGGAGAGATGCGTGGCGATTCTTCTCCCTCACGCACCCCATTTGCCACAATATGAAGGCCTGAGCATTTCTGAAATAGTCCAGTGGGAAAGAACCGTGAGTTCAGACCCACAATTTGGAACAAAATATTTCCATTTTTCCTTTGTAGCATGATGGTTGGTAGCTTTTATGAATACTTTTTTCAAAAACATGGCAGTAGCTTTTATGAATACTGCAATGCACTTTGCACCACTGATTTGGAATATGGTTTCTATTTGACTTTTGGGTTGTACATGTACTGTAGGAGCGCTTCTGCAGAAGCAGTAGGGCTATTGAACAGGGGGATGCTGCGTACTGGAGGAAAGAACGTGATATTGCATTGAGATTCTACACAGAAGTAAATTATTGCGTTCTCCAAATGATATTTAAGTTACATTTATAGATGCCAATATAGCTCTTCAGCCTCTGTATCATTGGATGATTGCAGGCAGCTCAGGTTGGTCACCAGGATCCAGCCTTGTATGCAAAGAGGAGTCTTTGTCATCTACATCTGCATGCTCCAGCAAAATTTATTGAGGAAGCAATTAACTACATGAATATGGTGCTGCCGAATTTATCGACACTTGACCCTGAATCTGATGCTAGGAAATTGGTGCTGGTGAGTTGGTACTAGCAATTAACGGCGACACAATGTGTCATATTCACTATTGATATGTTGACGGTTCCTTTTTTAGGATTTTGCTAGAACCTGGAAAGAACCGGGGCCTGCGTCGAGGCTGGGTTCTGGAAGTAGCCCGACTGACAAAACTGACAAAACATCAAGGTTTGTAGCCTCTGCTATATATACAGCCTATTCGCTTGGTCGTAAACGATCATGGATTATAAGCCAGAACAGTATTTTTCTCTCACACCAAACCAGCCAGCAGTAATAATCCACTATCGTTTCAGCCGAAACGAACAGGCTGATAATTGCTTTTGTTCTGATTTGGAGAATTTGTCAGATAATTTGAGGTTGGATGCCTTTTTCTTTGATCCAGTGGGGAGCATCAGTGAAGTGGTAACATGCCGGGCGTCCACGGAACCTGTGGTTGATAAGTGCTACCGTTAGGAGATCAGCACATATGTTAGGAGTAAAGGGTCCAGACTTGGCATCCTCTGTTTTTGGAGGTGAAACGTATTGAATTCAGTTCTCTTCATTTCACACTTTTCGGCTCTGTTTTTTGAGGTCGGCTTTGCATTCAAGTAGAAACAGGTGTAGCTCGATCGGCTGCTAGAGGATTCTGTAACCCTAGCGCATGCAAATATGTGTGGGTGTATGTCTGAGATTTTCTGGCATATGCCGGTTATAGGCCTTGTTTGTTTCTCTTATAATCCGTCTTTTTCAGTTTGTTTTTTAGCATAAATAGTGTTTTCCTCTCACAACAAATCAGCCAGAATAGTGTTTCGGCTTGTTTTTTCAGCGAAGCGAACGGGGCCTATGGTTTGGTACAACATAATGTGGATATTCCTCTGAGCTCTGATGCTATAGACAGAGTAACGACATTCGAGCTTGTGAGAACTCGCGAACTGAAATTGCTGTGCCGCTCCCATGACTCCTGGCGAGGCTGGTGTGCCACTTGTGCCCCTCCAATCCAATCTCTGTAATCCCAGCTTGATGTGCGCTACTTCAGCAGTACATTTTAGTGAATAAACAATGTTTTTTCTCATAATATTTCAGCATAAACATCAGCATAAATCAAATTTCAGCGAAATGACTCGGTTTTCAGTCACATCCTGTTTTAGCTCAAAAAACAGTTGTATAAAGTAATAAATGATATTTTTAAAACATGAAAAATATCTTTAAGCCTATTTTTTAGAAAAATCGTATAGATAAATTTTATAAGATACAACCAAATAAAACATTTGTAGTTCATGAAATTATCTTGGGACCCTTTCAAAATTAGATTCAGTTCTAGGAAAATGGGGAAAATATATAGAAAATTTAGAAAATTTGAATATCATTCAAATTAATGTCCAAACATATTTTGAAAACTTTTCACAACAAAAATATGAGATGAAACTGTCATGAATGCAACTAGAATCACTATGTTGCATTCATGCTAGTTGTATCTCATGTTTTTGTCATGAAAAGTTTTCAAAATGTGTTTAAACATCGATTATAATGTTTTGAGAATTTTCTAGATATTTTCCCATTTTATAGAGTTCAATCCAATTCTTTGAAGCTTCCATTGATAATTTCAGGAGCTTAAAAAATTTTATTTAGATGTCTCTTGTCCTAATATATATCTAGGATTTTTTTGGATTTTTTAAAGGCTTCGACATTTCTGTGGTTTATTTAAAAAATGTGTTTACTGGATTTGTTTTTTGTTTTTGAGAATTTAACGGATTGGTTTTTGGATGAACTAAAAAAGAACGATGAACTCAAAACCACTTTTAAGTTTTAACTGTCGTCAAAGATAATTGTCAAATAGGCTCCACTCTTTTTTCTTAATTTAATTAACAGACAAAATTGTATTGAAACAATAAAAGGAGTTTAACGATAAATGAATGCACGACAGAAAGTTCTGCCTCCCATTTTAGGTTCGGCGAAGCAACGATGCAAGCCTTTCAAAAAAAAAAAAAAGCAACAATGCAAGAAAAGTTGCAAAACTAGTCTTGAGAATAATCCAGCTTTGTTGCTTTCGGGTGACGGTGTGACATTCCAAGATCAATTGCGAAACTTTAGGTAAAGCCACACGTGGCAAAATCCCACATGAGGTCACGCACGTGGGTCCCAGTCCCAGCTGCGTCCTCTCCTCCCTGAGACACGTGGCAGCCGTCCCGTACTCTCCCGCGCAGCCGTCGCATTTCCCGCCAAAAACACCGCCCGCCCGGCTTCCTTCCACGGTACGGTTCCATAATTCCATTCCCCACTCCACTCAAAAACCTAGCGCCGCCTAACCCTTCTCGAACCTTCTGGAGACCTATCTGCCTGAGGGACAGCAGCCGCCATGGCCCCCAGCACCGCCGACCTCGCCATCCAGGGCGCCCGTGATGGCAACCTCTGCCTCCTCAAGCGTAAGCGCTGCCATCACCGCCAGCCCACCACTACTCTCTCTCTCTCTCGTGTAATTCACCCGCTTGATTTGATTCCTGCAATTCTCTTTGTTGATTAGAAATCTCGAGCGAGTTGAAATTGCGGGGAGTGGAGGGCTTCAACGGGCGGAGCTTGCTCCACTTCGCGGCCGGCGGTGGGCACCCCGAGGACTGCAAGTTCCTGGTGGAGAATTCGGGGTTCCATGTCAACTCCACCTCTGCGGAAGGTGAATTGAAACGCCTCGCTGAATCTCGACCTTCTGCCAGGTTCCCGGTGGCTGAATCACTGGATTATCACTTTTTCGTCAAAAATATCATTGATAGTGGCAGTGCTCCCTTCCCCCTCGCAGGCAAGACGCCAATTCTCCTCGCCACCGAGGGGAGCAGGAGCCTCCCCGTTCTGATGTACCTTCTTGATCGCGGCGGGGACCCGGCCATGCCGGATGCCAGAGGATCCACGCTGCTGCACAATGGGGTGCACAATGGTGTGTTCCTTTCCTTTCTCTTCCATAGCTCGATTTGCCCTCTGCAGTATTATGGAAGGGGCGCTTAGATTGAGAACCTTGCTTATGAATTGTTTACCGTACCTGTCCTCTCTGGAGGAGGAGGTCTGGTTGTGTTTGATCTGGAAATTTTAACATCTTTTCGCGTGCCTTCCAGGCCACTACGGCGCTGTGAGGCTGCTGTTGTCCAAGGGCGTTTCTGTTGATCATCTCAATCTGCATATGTGGCACGCCGTGCTGTGAAGATCCGCCTGGATCATGGTGCTGATGTAAGTTTCAGTATTGATGTCATGTTACTCCTGCTGTGTTGGCAATTCACATGCTAGAGAGAAGCACCGCAGCACACCGCACTGCCTAAAATTTTGTTTTTGCTTTACTTGATGATGAAATCGTTCCCTACTTCCCTGTCGGAGGTTTAGAGAACACAATGGTGGGTGAATTTTCTGAATCCTTTTCTTTTCCAGTGACCTCACTAGCTAATCAAAACCCCCATCCATTTTCCCTTTGCAGCCCAACAGAGTTGTCCATGATGACCTTTCACCACTCATGATGGCATGCTGTGCGCGTTCCTTGAAATGTATGAAGCTACTTACTCAGGTCCTGGTACTTACTGACTTCCTTGAAGTATTCTATTATGACATTTTTATGCCTTAATATGTAATGGATAGAATGTAGACCAACTAATTGATCTTACAACCATTGATCTTGTCTTCCTTATCACACATGGCAAATTCGCAATCCGCTCTAAATCTGACTTGTATTTCTCATTCTATAGGCTGGTGCTGATGTGAAATTCAAAAGTCTGCAGGAGCCACGTGTTTAAATAACAGCAGTTAATAAGGCCTTCACCGATATTGTCAAGTTCTTGCTGGAGGTTGGAGCTGACCCTAACATTCCTGACAGGATAATCTCATTTATGATTATCTTTTTTCCTGCTGTTTATTTACTTTGATGCTGCGTGGTTTATAATCTCCTGCTCATCTGCATATCCTATATTCCTATGACAGGTTAATATAATGAAACCAAGGTCTCAGAGGCTCTGGAGCTAGTGGAGCTAGTTCAGTTCCCTATTGAGACCTTTTATGTTGCTCATTTATATTGTCATAGTCATAACTTTTGCCTCTTGTTTTCTTGCTAACTGTTGCTTAGGCTGGGATTAAGTGTGTTCCCGTTTAGTAACCTCTTGCGTTCATGAACGGTAGAGCTCGTGATCAGGTTAACAAAAACTTGAAGAGCATAAGTGCGTGTATGAAATACCTGTTGCTCCTGTGGCAACCTAAAGATGGGCGTGGTTGGTCCATGGATCGAACCACATCCGAACCATCGATCCATTCATGACATTAAGGGGCACCGGTTCATCCATTATAAACTAAAGCTGCTTGGGTCTAATGCTCCAATGGGTATACGGGTCGACCCATGTCGTCGATCGTGCGATTCCAACCACAGCCTAGCTTCTCTCCTCTGTGTACGTTCCTCTCCTTTGCAGCTTCGCTGCCGCTTGATCCGAGGAGGCAGAGCAAGCAGATGAGCAGCAGCCGGAGGTTGAGCGGCACCAAGAGGTTCAACACCTGCATGAGTCCCTCGCCGCCACGAACGCCGCCAACAGGGGGAACCCCATCGCCAAAGCTGAATCTAGCACCGGTCGGCCGCCGCGGCGGCCCCCTCGCCGCCACGAACGGCAGCAGGTGGAACCCCATCGCTGAAGCTGAATCCAGCACTGGTCAGCCGCCGCTGCCGCCGCACAGGTTGCGGAGCTCGCCTTGGTGATGTGGTTGTCGTCTGTCAGCAGGGCAGCAGCCGGAAATATTTGCCGGGGGGAGGGGCGGCTGCCGCTACCGTGCCGGGATCGACGGGGTCGCGGCCTTCTCCAGTTGTGAGCGCCGGCGACGAGGTGGATCGAACCCCTGGATCTTTTGGTTCTTTGGTTTCTGATCCACTTACCCAAAGAAACTTTACGGGTTAGAGAAGGGGCCCTAATGGGTCGTTTCTATGGTGCGGTTCGACGAACCGCTGGGCCAAACCGAACCATCCCCATCTTTATGGCAACCAACTTTTGTACAGTGTGTGTATTCTATGTAGATTTTTTGGGTTAATTTATTTCGGTTTGTGGTGATCCAATCAAATATTATGAGGTTTGCAGCCCTAGTTATAAGTACCTGCTGAAAAAACATGAATGATTTGTGAAGTGTATTATAAATCAAAATTGCCTCTCGAAATTGTGATGCCTGGGAGGTCCAAAGCACAGAATTCAAATCCCACTGTTGAAAATGTTAGCCTAGGTATGATTTCTAGCACTTGATAACTAACTAGAATTTAAGATTATATAGGACCATCATACAATTGTTATGTTATATTCTTAGAATTCTTTGTTGTTGGTCTTTCCTCCTTTCATGCCAGATTATATTACCTTCCACTTTTGTGTTTGCATTGCAGCGTGGGAAATTCCCAATCATGTTAGCAGCTTGTGAACAACGTGAGCTAGTTGAAATTCTATTTCCTCAGACAACCAATTCCCATTTTTCCACATTGGAGTGTTGATGCGCTTTTTTTTGAAAGCAATGGCAGGAGCTTTGCCTTTCAATTAAGGTAGGAAAAAAGAGAAGTTTATGTACAAGAAAGGGAAGAGACCTGGCCCTCGGCTGTCACACAGCAGAAAAATCAAAGCCCCACATAAAGAAAGAAGAGCAGCCCCTATGAAAAGGCCCTCTTTCTAAGGTCTATGTCTTCCTTAATTCTCGCGGCCACTTGTAGTACCATTTCTGTGGCGTTGTTAAAAATTCTCCTATTCCTCTCTTTCCATAAATTCCAGAAGGTGTAAATCACCAAGCCATTGAACCTTCTCCGCTCCGCTCTAGGCACTTTGCTTGCAGCATTCTTCCACCAAGAAATGATCTAAGAGGGGGCCTGCTGTAGTTGGCTCAAGATGTCTTCGAAGTGCTCCCATGTTAAAATCTGGTTCCAGACCGCCATGGCAAAAGGGCAGTGTAAGCACAGGTGGAGGCCGGTTTGTAGGGGTCCATTGCAGAGTGCGCAGTGGTCTTGATGTGGCCACCCTCTTCTCTGCAAGTTGTCCGCTGTTAGTACTTTCCCATGTATAAGTATCCAGGTAAAGACCTTGCATTTATTCTCAGCATGTGCTTTCCAAATTTGGTCGCTCCAGAAAGTACTGAAGGATCCACAGAATTGCATCCTGTAAACCGAGCGGGTGGAGTAAGTGCCGTTCGGAGTCCATTTCCAAGTGATGGAGTCTGGGACGCCCTGGAGATGCACATCCTAGATCCTAATCCAATGGGAGACAAATTCTTCGACGTGGGTGGCTGAGGTGATGCGGCCTCTTAGTGAGCGTATCCAATTGTTGTTTCTGAGCTCTTGATTCACTGTTCTGTTCTTTCTGGTGGCAAGTCTGAAGAGGTTGGGTGCTAGGTATCTAGGGGCCTCCTCGTCAAGCCAGTTGTTGTGCCAGAAGCGGGCCTTTACGCCATCGCCCAAAGTGATTGTTGTTGATGAATTGAATAAAAGGTGGTCAATGTCATTGCAAGGGAGGTCCATTCCTAACCAAGGTTTGGAGTCTTCTGTCCATTCCTGCCATAGCCATTGGAGACGGAGGGCGCGGCCAAACCTCTCCAGGCTGGGGACTCTGTCGATGGGGAACCCTACGGGCCCCCCATAGACCGTACTACACGGAGCAAAGCAACGTGCAAGATCAAAACTCCAATTCGAACTATACAAGGAAAGGCGCCCGAAGCATAGTTTAGGACTCTGACCTTGTATCTGAGTAGAACACAAACAACTCCTCTCAGCACCTGGACTATAAAGGGCTGGTGAGGATATCCCTTGAAGAGAAGGCATACCCGATACTCAAAGCAATACAAACGCAAACAGGCTAACGCCAAAATTGGACGTAAGGTTATTACTCGACCAAGTCGAGGGCCTGAACCAGTATAAATCGTGAGTCTCTTTGCGTAACCGCTGAATTCCGCTATTCGCCGAAGCCCGAACAACTGTCCCGGGTACCCCCGTGGCAGGCTATCGGTGGTAAAACATCGACAGCTGGCGCGCCAGGTAGGGGCTTTCGACGAATTTTTTCTCGAGAGTTCGGCGGACCTCAACCTCAAGATGACCTTTTTGGCGGGAACAACCTTTGTCTTCGGATCCTGGATCTGCAAGGCTGACGACGACGGCAAGCTTCGTACCCGTCTCCGAGAAGAAAAAGAATTCGATGATGAAGTTCAATACAAACTCGCTGAGAAGATGATGAAACTCTCAACTTCGGATACAACTCGGAATAAGGAAAAAAGCGGATACGAAACCGACTCTGAAAAAGAGATACAACCTGATTCCAAGACAATCTTCACGGCACAAGAGCCAAGCCTAATTGGACTCGGAGACACAACAACGATCGCGAAGGGATACGACCCGTACAACTCAAAGAAGAACTTGGGAACTTACGGACTGCGCAACGCGGCATCAGTCTATCAGCACTTTACCCAAAACAAGATGAACTTAGCAAGAAGAATACTCCTGGAGGGAGCACAAGAAGGGATGATCATGACAGTTACCCCGCAAGATTGTGTGGTGCATTGGTCAGGTTCTTTCACCTCAAGCAAAGCCCAGACTGGCACGCCCGTTGAAGAACTACCTTATTAAGAAGGAAAAGAACTCGGATCCAGCTCAGAAGCTACAGACAGCTCAACCAAACGAAGGATGGAATACCGTACAAGAAATGCTCGGAAGAGGTATACTGTATACATGGCAGAGCAGTTAGAACAACCCTTGGAACCACCACAGATACCAGATATAAAATCTTCAGACGAATCAGAAGGCAACATCTCGCCAAATGAGAAAAGCGACAGCAACGAAAATGATGAGCAAAGACTAGCAAGGCTAAAGAAGAACAAATTGAAAGCTGGAAGGAGGAACCGAGCTAAACAAAGGAAGCAAGTCTGGAATAAATACAAAGCGGAGCTAACGGAATACAACAGAAAGAAGGCGAAAAAAGAAGCCACAAAAAATACAAAAAGGGAAAGAATTGAAGAATTAACAAAGGAGTTGTACACCCTCACGAATAACGGGAAAGCAAAGGAAGACCAGAAGAAAGAAGTCGGGGGATCAGAAAAACAACCCGGCGAAGAAGTTCCACAGGAGCCACAAAGGGAGTAGCCACCCAAAAAATCGAATTTTCAAAGGATAGGACCAGTAGAAAGTGTTGATATCAATGGAAGGAAGGAACACTACTCAAAGCAACAAGAAAGAGACAAACAAAAATTGAGCCAACGCTACCAAGAAATATCAAGAAGATTTGACAAAGAAGATGACTACGGAGAGTCTGAGTTAAAAGAAGACATGTCTTATTACAGAAGGGCAAGATCGCCAGATTATGGAAGAACGGAACCATACGACAAATTCCCTTGTTTCGCAAGAAGACTACAAACTTTAAAGCTACAACACAAGTTTAAACCAGCAAATCATTCCAAGTATGATGGCAAAGTCGAACCAAGACAATGGCTAAGGGTTTACTCCCAATCTATTGAATTAGCTGGAGGAGACGACGACATCAAGGCTCTATTCTTCCCAATGGCCCTCGAAGCAATGCCGCTACAATGGTTTGACAAATTGAGGCCAAGATCAATCAGGTATTAGGAAGACTTGCAAGAAGCTTTCTGCAACAACTTCGCAGGCATTATTACCCATCCAATGACTGCAGCCGAATTGAAAGGAGTAAAGCAAAGGAGAGAAGAAAGTCTAAGGGAATACTATAGAAGATTTGGAGAATTCAGGGCTCTAGTCCATGACATTACTGATAGGGAGGTGATAGAGGCCTTTGCAAAAGGAATCTGGGCAAACTGGCAATACAAGGACTATTTCAATGAGAACCCAAGAACAAATGAAGACTTCAAGAGGGTTGTTGAGAAGCTAATTTCGTCAGAAGAAAGAACTCAACACAGATTTGCTAGGGACAACCCAGAGAATAGAAGACCCGATTACAGACAGCAAGACAAAAGACCAAGGCAGGACAATATGGTGGCAACCACAAACAACAAAAGAAGATACAATGGCAACGACAATGATAGCAATGGTAGCAATCACAATGGCAACTACAACAATAGCAACAACCGTAACAACAGCGGTTACAACAGTAATAGCAACTATCAGAGTAACAACTACCGAGGAAGAGCACCGGAAAACATAGAAAACATGCCGTGTCACATACACCCAGGGGCCAGACACAAGTTAGTTGAATGCAGCACTTTTCAGCGGCAATTCATGAAGAGAGAAAACAGGAATCAAAACAACTCGGAGCCAAAGCAAGAAGAATCCAAGGAGGAAAAGAGAGCTGAAGGAGATTAAGAACCCCAACGCCAATTAGCGGTGATATTTTCAGGTGTTCCTAACACACGAAGCAAAAGACAAGAGAAACTAGCTCATAGAGCCATCATGGAAGCTGAACCAGCCATCCCAAGATATCTAGATTGGTCAGAGTACCCCATCCACTTCACAAGAGAAGACCAATGGACCAGTGCAGCAAACGTAGGATGCTACCTGCTGGTACTGGGTCCAACTATCGCAGGAGTAGCAGTAACTAAAGTACTCATCGATGGAGGAGTCGGGCTTAACATAATTTTCGTAGACACTCTCAAAAGGATGAATCTGGATTGTGAAGGTCTAATGACACCCACAAGCACACAATTCTACGGAATAGTACCCGGCAGAGCAGCTATGCCCCTCGGACAGATAACCCTACCTGTCACCTTTGGCACACCAGACAAATACTGGACGGAATTCATCAAATTCGAAGTTGCAGACTTTGAATCATGCTACCACGCAATACTTGGGAGACCAGCTTTAACAAAATACATGGCAGTACCACATTATCCATACCTACTACTCAAGATGCCAACAACAAAGGGCGTATTATCATTGAAAGGAGATATAAAGAAAGCACATGATTGTGACGTACAAGCAGTACAAATATTCGAAAGATTACAAGATATAAAGAAAGGAAAGGAGATTGCAATGTTGGTCAACGAAATGAACCCAGATGAGATTAAGATACCGGCTAAGAAGCCAAGCAACTTCGCACCACCAAAAGAAGCTGCTACCAAGACTATTGACCTACTGACTGGTGATCCGGAGAAGACGGCAATCATCAGTGCAAATCTCGACCCTAAATAGGAACTCGCGCTCACCAACTTTCTTCGGGACAACAAAGATATTTTCGCTTGGAAGCCAGCAGACATGCCAGGGGTTCCAAGGGAGTTGGCTGAGCACATAATTGATGTGAACAAAGGGTCCAAACCCGTTAAGCAGAAGTTACGAAGATTCGCTCTAGACAGAAAAGCAGCAAAAAAAAAAAGAGATCGCCAAGCTCATGGCAGCAGGATTCATCAGAGAAATAATCAACCCGGATTGGCTTGCCAACCCGGTCCTAGTAGAGAAGAAGAATTCAAAAGAATGGCACATGTGCATCGACTACATAGACCTCAACAAACATTGCTCAAAAGATCCATATATTCCACCAAGGATTGATCAAATCATCGACTCGACAGCAGGATCAGCTCTGTTATCCTTTCTAGATTGCTATTCAGGCTATCATCAAATATCCTTAAGAGAAGAAGACGAAAGCAAGACTTCGTTCATTACACCATTTGGGGCATATTGCTATAAATCAATGCCTTTTGGGCTAAAAAATGTAGGGGCAATATATCAAAGAGCAATTCAAACTTGCTTGGGGAGTCAAGTCGGAAGAAATGCAGAAGCATACATTGACGATGTAGTAATCAAGACAAAAGAACCCGGATCATTGATAGAAGACCTCGAGGAGACTTTCAAGAATCTAAAAGCATGGCAGTGGAAGCTAAACCCCACAAAGTGTGTTTTTGGGGTACCATCAGGACAACTACTCGGGTTTCTAGTCAGTAACCGAGGAATTGAAGCAAGTACAAACCAGGTTAAAGCCATCATGGATATGAAACCTCCAAAGAAAGTTAAAGACATACAGAAGCTTACAGGATGCATAGCAGCACTCAACAGATTCATCTCCCGACTAGAAGAAAAAGGGCTACATTTTTTTAAATTATTGAAAAAGGCAGGAAATTTTGAATGGACAGAAGAAGCAGAAGAAGCATTCCAAAAGTTAAAAGAATACTTGGCATCATCACCAGTAATGACACCACCAAAAGACAGAGGACACTACGCTATACATTACAGCAATCAAGAATGTTGTCAGCACAACAATTGTGGTTGAGAGAGAAGAACCCGGACACGCATACAAAATGCAAAGACCAGTCTATTACATAAGCGAAGTACTAACAGAATCAAAAGTGAGATACCCACACGTGTAAAAACTACTTTATGCAGTGTTGATATCATCAACAAAGCTGAGACATTATTTCCATGAACACAAGATTACAGTGGTAGCCAATTTTCCACTTCAAGATATTCTACGCAACAAAGATGCAACAGGTCGGATATCAAAATGGGCAGTAGAACTCGATGCTCTCAACCTAGACTTCAAACCAAGAACAGCACTCAAATCTCAAGCATTATCCGACTTCATTGCTGAATGGACAGAAATCAGTCAAAAAGAACCCGAACCAATACTTGATCATTGGAAAATGTATTTTGACGGTTCCCTAAAGCTAGGAGCTGGAGCAGGAGTACTATTCATATCACCAGAAGGGAGATAGTTAAAATATGTGTTACAAATACTTTGGCAGACAACTAACAATGAGCAGAATACGAAGCATTAATACACGGTCTAAGAGTTGCAAGCTCGCTTGGGATCAAAAGACTTACTTGTCTACGGTGATTCAGCTGTAGTAATCAATCAAGTCAACAAGGTTTGGGATTGTACAAAAGATAATATGGATGCATACTGTGCAGAAGTTAGAAAATTAGAGAAAAATTTCCAAGGGCTCGAAATCCATCATGTACTAAGAGATTCCAACGTTGCAGTAGATGTGCTAGCCAAATTAGGATCAGATAGAGCAAAAGTACCACCCGGTATATTTGTGGAAGAACTCACAGCCCCATCCATCAAACAACTCAGGAACACAGAAAAAGAGAAGGTGACAACAGATCCAATGGAAATAGATCAAGCAGAAGAACCAGACCAGTGACAAATCATGGTCATACAAAGTGATTGGAGACAAACATACATTAATTTTATCAAAGACAAGAAACTACCTAAAGACAAAGCAGAAGCAACCCGGGTTGTACGAAGAAGCAAAAACTACGTTCTGGTGGGGGATAAACTATACAAAAGAGCAGCATCATCAGGAGTACTGCTTAAATGTGTTCCGACAGATAAAGGAAAGGAAATCTTGGACGAAATCCACTCAGGATGCTGTGGAAATCATGCAACCTCTAGGACACTAGTCGGCAAAGCATTCAGAACCAGTTTCTATTGGCCAACAGCACTCAAAGATGTAGAAGAGCTCGTCAGAACAAGCAAGAATTGTCAAATGTTTGCTAGGCAATCACATGTGTCGGCTCACAACTTAATATGCATACCGCCGGCTTGGCCGTTCTCATGCTGGGGGCTAGATCAAGTCGGACCACTCAAAAAAGTAAAAGGAGGCTTCGAATACATATTTGTGGCAATCGACAAATTTACAAAGTTGATTGAATACAAACCTTTGGTCAAATACAGTGCAGAAAAGGCAGTGGAATTCATACAAGACATGCATAGGTTCGGCATGCCCAACAGAATAATCACAGATCTTGGTTCACCATTTACAGCAAGAGAATTCCAATACTGGGCAAGAGATTGTGGGATAGAAATCAACTTTGCATTAGTAGCACACCCGCAGGCCAATGGACAAGTTGAAAGAGCAAATGGACTCATATTACAAGGTTTAAAACCAAGATTATATGAATATTTGAAAGATTATGGTGGAAAATGGATCGATGAATTATCGAAAGTAGTATGGGGTCTAAGAACCCAGATCAGCAGAGCAACTGGATACTCATCGTTCTTTCTGGTCTACGGATCAGAGGCAGTACTACCAGCCGACTTAATATGGCCATCTCCAAGAATAGAACAATATGAAGAAGGCGAAGCAGAAGAAACGAGGCGGTTAGAAATTGATTGAATAGAAGAAATAAGAGAGTGCAATCATACAAAATGTAAGATATCAGCAAGGGTTACGAAGACATTATGACAAAAGTACTCAACCCCAATCATTAAAGCCAGGGGACTCAGTACTACGACTAATCCAGAAGAAAGATGGACGACACAAACTACTCAGTCCATGGGAAGGACCCTTCATCGTGAAGACAGCAACAAGACCCGGCACATACGAGTTGATGACTCCAGATGAAATACCTGCAAAGAACACTTGGCATATCAGCCAGCTCAAAAGATTCTACAATTAAGTACAACAGATTGTACTCAAGTTTCAAGAAAAATAAAACAGAGATTATTCAAGAAGAACAACTTCAAATATGAGCCCTGTCCAATGGACAGAACCAACCCGTAATCAGGTTGGGGAAAAAGGGGCTTCCCTGTTAATAGCCAACCCAGAAACGGTTGCGCTACACGGGCAATCTTGTCACTCAACCATATGGAGATGGTCTAACTGACGGCCAATGGCCAAATAGCTTCTTGGGTAAGGAGACCCAATCTAGCATTTGTCACTCTACCATACAGAGATGGTACGACTGACAGCCCTGTCCAACGGACAGAACCAACCCGTAATCAGGTTGGGGAAAAAGGGGCAGCCCTGTAAACAGCTCAACCCAGAAACGGTTGTTGCTATACGGGCGCAATCGCTTACCCCAAGAGCTGGTACGATTGCTTACTTTTCCTGCAAACAGCTAACCTGGAAACGGTTGTGCTATATGGGTCCGGTCGCCTACCCTAAGAGTGGTACGATCAAATACTTCGCCTAAGAAGCGGCACAAACACTCCAACAATCCGGTCGCCTACCCCAAGAGTGGTACGATCGAATACTTCGCCCAAGAAGCGGCACAAGCATTCCAACAACTCGGTCGTCTACCCCAAGAGTGGTACGATCGACTACTTCGCCCAAGGAGCGGCACAAGCACTCCAACAACTCGGTCGTCTACCACAAGAGCGGTACGATCGACTACTTCGCTCAAGAAGCGGCACAAGCACTCCAACAGCCCGGTCACCTACCCCAAGAGTGGTACGATCGACTACTTCGCCCAAGGAGCGGCACAAGCACTACAACAACCCGGTCGCCTACCCCAAGAGCGGTACGATCGACTACTTCGCCCAAGGAGCGGCACAAGCACTACAACAACCCGGTCGCCTACCCCAAGAGTGGTACGATTGGCTACTTCGCCCAAGGAGCGGCACAAGCACTACAACAACCCGGTCGCCTACCCCAAGAGCGGTACGATCGGCTACATGCCCAAGGAGCGGCACAAGCACTACAATAACCCAGTCGCCTACCCCAAGAGCGGTACGATCGACTACTTCGCCCAAGGAGCGGCACAAGCACTACAACAACCTGGTCGCCTACCCCAAGAGCGGTACGATCGACTACTTCGCCCAAGGAGCGGCACAAGCACTACAACAACCTGGTCGTCTACCCCAAGAGCGGTACGATCGACTACTTCGCCCAAGGAGCGGCATAAGCACTACAACAACCCGGTCACCTACCCCAAGAGCGGTACGATCGACTACTTTGCTCAAGGAGCGGCACAAGCACTACAACCCGGTCGCCTACCCCAAGAGCGGTACGATCGACTACTTCACCCAAGGAGCGGCACAAGCACTACAACAACCCAGTCGCCTACCCCAAGAGCAGTACGATCGACTACTTCGCCCAAGGAGCGGCACAAGCACTACAACCACCCGGTCACCTACCCCAAGAGCGGTACAGTCGACTACTTCGCCCAAAAAGCGGCACAAGCACTACAACCCGGTCATCTACCCCAAGAGCGGTACGATCGACTACTTCGCTCAAGGAGCGGCACAAGCACAAAAACAACTCGGTCGCCTACCCCAAGAGCAGTACGATTGACTACCTCGCCCAACAAGAAGGCATCTACAAATATACAACTCGGTCGCCTACACCAAGAGCGGTACGATCGACAACTTCACCCAACAAGCGGCACAATCAACAAAGAAAACTCGGTCGCCTACCCCAAGAGCGGTACAATCGACTGCTTCACCCAAAGAGCAGTACAATCACTCCAACAACTTGGTCGCCTATCCCAAGAGCGGTACAATCGACTACTCCACACAAAGAACAAGCGCAATCAACTCTACAACTCAGTCAAGCGATTACTACACCCCAAGAGCGGAACAATCAGCAAAAAACAACTCGGCCATTTACTCCAAGAGCAGTATGGTCGACCACTTCGCCCCAGAAGCAGGCACAAGTAACAAGTACAACTCAGGAGCTTACCCTCAGAACTACCCCGCCCCAAGAATGACGTAGATCTACAGTACAAATCGGTTGATTACCCTAAGAAAAGCAGATAGAGCAAGCATGGAAGCCACATCACAAGAACTCTTCTAACTACCAACGCGAAAGTTATCAAGTATACAAAAGCCTGGCGGCTGCTCAACCTCACACACCAGCATAGCTACGAATGAGGAAAGAATTGAAGAAATAATTTCCTACTCAAGGCGGAACCACAACCAACAAAGAAGGAAAGCTACATCTGTACCATGAGATCAAGAAAAACACGCTCCTGAGAGCTACTTTACTCAGATAAGTCAAGAAACAACCTAGTTTGGTAAAAAAAGAACCCCGATGAGGTACGGCAAGAACCAAGACAAGCTAGAAAAAACCCAGATTGATCAAAAAAGAATCCCGACAAGAACCAAAACAAGCTTAGAAAGAACCCGGATTGATCAAAAAAGAACCCCAACAAGGAGAGACAGAGATCAAGTCAAGATCAGAAAGAACCCATATTGAAGAAAAACAACTCAGACAAGTTGGGAACAGAAATCAAGACAAAAAAGAACCTGGAGTGATCAGAAAACAACCCGGATTAGGTACATACAAGTTCAGAAAGAACCTGGACAAAGTGCAAACAACCTGGAAGAGGTACATCAAGAACCAGAGAAGTCTAGAAATGACCTGGATGAATAAAAACAACTCAGAAGAACATCACGGCTTAGTCAAACACTAAGCTTGGGGGCTCGGCATTCGCTTCAACTACGCCTGGGGGCTCGGATTTAAAGACGAAGGACCAAGAATACAAGAATTCAAGACTACAACAAACGACAACACATCAAGACCCTTCATCCGATTTATTTTCGAAAGAAAAGAACTCGGAGAAGGCTCGGGGGCTGCGGGATACATAACCCCAGAAATTTTTGAAGACAAGAATCTAGACCCTCCAACTTTTGCAAGCAAAAGCAAGAGGCTCGGGGGCTACACTCGGTGAGTGCAATTTTTACGAAAAATTGCACCTACCGAAAAAGAACTCGGAGCAACCAAGAAGACAGAGAGACCCTCCAGTTTTTTGTACCAAAAAACAAGAGGCTCGGGGGCTACACTCAATGAGTGCACTTTTTTCAGCAAAAGTGCACATCAGTCAAAAGAAGAATCAAAGAAGACCATATCAAGATTTCACTTCAAGAAGAACCCGGATCAAGTCTACAACAACTCGGCCCTTGAAGCTCAATCATGAAATGCTCGGGGGCTTGTCGATAGGGAACCCTACGGGCCCCCCATAGACCGTACTACACGGAGCAAAGCAACGTGCAAGATCAAAACTCCAATTCGGACTATACAAGGAAAGGCGCCCGAAGCATAGTTTAAGACTCTGACCTTGTATCTGAGTAGAACACAAACAACTCCTCTCAGCACCTAGACTATAAAGGGCTGGTGAGGATATCCCTTGAAGAGAAGGCATACCCGATACTCAAAGAAATACAAACGCAAACAGGCTAACGCCAAAACTGGACGTAAGGTTATTACTCGACCAAGTCGAGGGCCTGAACTAGTATAAATCGTGAGTCTCTTTGCGTAACCGCCGAATTCCGCTATTCGCCGAAGCCCGAACAACTGTCCCGGGTACCCCCGTGGCAGGCTATCGGTGGTAAAACATCGACAGACTCCTAATCCTTCGGCCGCGTGACCGTTGGCCAATTTACCAAACAGTGACCGCCATTTGCGTCTTCCTCCCCTCTCCACAGGAACGATCTCCTGATTTTGTCATATTTTTTCCTTGCCCACGCTGCCAGGGGAAAAACGGTAAGGTGATAGGTTGGCATGGCCGAAAGAACTGAAGAGACGAGCGTAAGACGTCCGGCTCTATTCAACCATCTCCCTTTCTAGCCGGGCAACCACTGTCCAATTCGTTCAATGAGCGGTTGAATGTGAACCTTCTGTAGCGACCTTATGTGTAGCTGCAGCCCAAGGTATTTGTAAGGGAAAGTGCCCCTAGTACCTATAAACGGGGATAGCACCATGTCGAGGTCTACATCCTCACACCTGATCGGGTGAACTGAGCTCTTCTGTAGATTTATGTGGAGGCCTGATAAGTTGCCAAATACTTCCAGGATCGTCTTGATAGCATCCACGTCCTCTTTTATCGGATTAATGAAGATTGCCGCATCGTCTGCATACATGGAGGTTCTCCATTTGGCTGCCACTAGGGGTAAAGGGGTTATGATCCCTTGTCGGGTTGCCATGTCAAATAGACGCCGAAGTGGATCCATAGCAAGGATAAAAAGCATGGGAGAGAGAGGATCACCCTGGCGGACACCTCTGGCATGGTTGAAGCTAGTGCCCTGCTGTCCATTTAGGATGGCGGAGGAGGCCGTGCGGAAAAGGATAGAGACCCATTCCCGCCAGCGTGGCCCAAAACCCAGGGCCTGCAAAATTTCCAATAAATATCCCCAATTTACCGTATCAAAGGCTTTATGAATATCAAGCTTCATAAACAGAGTTGACAGCTTTAGCTTATGGAGTTTGCGTACTGCACCCTGGACATAAAAGAAGTTGTCGTGGATGCTTCTCTTTTTGATGAACGCGCTTTGGTAGCTTGAGACGAGGGAGTTCAAGTGGGGTGCTAATCTGTTGGCAAGCATCTTTGAGAAGATCTTTGCAATGCTGTGGATGAGACTGATGGGTCTGAAGTCAGTGACCCTTAAGGCGTCCGTTTTTTTGGGTAGAAGTATGATGTTAGCCGAGTTCATCAACTCAAACCCCTGGGCGTTCATGGAGAATAGGCTGTGCATTGCGTGCATAATGTCATCCTTTATGATATGCCAGCAAGCTTTGAAGAAGGCTCCAGTGAAGCCGTCTGGACCGGGGGCCTTGTCGGATGGCATGGATTTTATTGTGTATTCAATCTCATCCTGGGAGAAAGGTGCCTCAAGCTCCGTCAAGTCATGCGCAGAGTAACCCAGAGCTTGCCAATTGAAGGTTGTGTTTCTAGGAACTGTGGAGCCGATATGGTTTTTGAAATAGTCTCCTACCACTTTATGCTTCTCTTCATGAGCCATGACTATTCCCTCGTCGGTGTGGAGGCAATGAATGTAGTTCTTTCTGCGCCGTGTGTTCACTCTAATATGGAAGAACTTTGTGTTGGCATCACCACAGCGAATATAAGTGAGTCGTGATCTTTGCCTAATCCTTGATTTTTCGATAATTGATGCGATTATTAGAGCTATGAAATACCTATGCTTCGAGCCTCAGGTATGTTACTGGTTTCTTACTGGCACACTTTGCCTGCCAGGTTTTCAAAGTTATTAGAGTGAGAAAATGATTATGATTGAAGTCATTCAGGAACAAAAATTTGCTAACTGCTACAATATTAAATGTTGGAGCCCCTTGAAGGCTATGGCACTTGTAACTGAACATGCTTCCATGTTTAGGAGTCACTGGAAGAACAGATAGCTGATGCGAAGTCTAAAGGGAAAGAAGCGTTTGCAAAGGGGGACTACTTTGATGCAGCCTACTTCTATATGCTGGTAAATGCTTGAACCAATGCTATACGTGTTGGAATAATACAAAGTGTTGCAAGATAGGTACTTAGTTCTGAAATATCAAGCTCTGGACACAAGAAGGGCCTTCATTTTTTTTTCTTGTAGTCACTAGGCACTGCTCAAAAAGGCTCTATGACCCTGTATTGCTGATTGTTACTGCAGGCAATGACTAAAAACCCACAAGATGCCACCTTATTCGCCAATCGGAGCCTATATATGCTGGCTGCGGCTGAGAGAAGGTGAGGGCTCTGTCAGATGCTCGACGTTGGCCAACACTCTCACGGTGCAACTGGTCAGCACAACACGCCATAGAAGCGGTTGGCTGAGCCAGCCCAGGTTCGAGTCACGGCACCAACTTCTTAAGATGAAAATCAGGGGGACATCTCTCCCCCTGGTCAAATCAGATGCTCGACGTTGCAAAACATTGCGCCCACGTTGGGCAAAGGCATGGTACCGTGAGGGCATGGCTCTCAGCTTCCTCAAGGTATAGCGTACATCAAATAGCCTTGAATCTAGCTAGTTTCTGCTCCTGAATCATCACTCTCGTGGTTGGTATTCTCCATTATATAGGAGCAGTGGATGCTTTTGAGGAGGCGCCAAAGCTCGATCCCACCAACCATGACATCAAAAAAGCATTGAGGCACTGCTCTTGTTTCCTTCTATGCTACTTTCACCTATTGCCCTAACCGAGTCTGTTGTGCATTGGACCGGAGCATGAACATCCAAATCGTACTTCCTCCCTGTAGTGCCTTAGATCTGTGCATGACATTCTTATGTCTCTGATTCCTCAAACTTGCAGGGAGGCCATGGAGTCTATGAAGAATGATGCTTGCCCTAGAGAATAGAACCCTCAAGTTGCTGCATACGTTCGATCAGACTACTAATCAATCGTCTATAATATCTATGGGGATTAGCATCAGCCCACTGCTGCTAAGATTATTTTAAGCTATTCTTGACTCTTGATCTTTTGTGAAATATCATTTGCTGCCTGGAGCGAACTGGTGCTGTTGGGTCCCTTCTAAGGAAAATTGAGTTGTTTTTCTTTGTAAGTAGCACACTTGTGGACCAACCGATTACCTGGCCAAAGGGGATTCACTGGATGAATTTTCTGTCAGATGGAAATCATCTTGCGAACAAGCTGGCACAACCTGTATTTTGGCCAAGCTTCTGACCAAGAGGCATGCATAGCTGTTGGACCTCAATTGTTATTGTGCTCCCAGATCATTTTATGTTTAGGAACCAAATGGGATAATTCCTCTGTCCATATGCTATGTGGATTTGTTTTGTTATTCCCTGAGCTACTGGGTCCAAATGGGATGTGCCTAATGCCACAGGAATGTATGTCGTGTTTGGTTGATGACTAGAGCTCGTCACAGGTTCTGCGCCTAAGTTTGGCTACTGGTTATTTTGTGTGCCACACTTTGTTTTGGCTCCATTTTGTAACAGCACAACTCACCGCAAGACTGGTGAGCCTTTTCTATGCGAGAACTATGGTGTGTGGCCACACTTATAGTACTGGAGTAAGATTTAAAACTGAACCAAAAATAACATTTTCATTTTGCTCTAAAGCATAGAGTAGTAAGATGGTTGTTTCACATCTGATGCCACACGAGCATGCTAGCATGGCAACACCACATCACCATTATGGATCCAAACTCCAAATGATTCCAAACTGACTGCAACGAGTAAAGAAATTTTCCCTATCGCCTGCTCCTGCAGATGTGTTATAGGCCCCTTTCGCGTGTCCTTAAACCTGACTTATCCGTTTTTTTATCCGGAACAGTGTTTTTCTCTCACAAATTCCTCCAGATTCATCTAATTCCTCTAGATTCCTTCAAAATTTCTTCAAACGAACGGGGCCGTTGTACTCTCTCCTTCCAAAAATAACACACGTGTGTAGGGCTGGATATCGCGGCTCGGCTCGGTCTAGCTCGAGCTGGCTCGTTAGACGACTCATTAATATTATGAGCTAGAGGGGCAGCTCGGCTCAGCTCGTTACCGAGCTTGAGCTGGCTCGTTTAGCTCGTGAGCTACTAAAAAAATAGGAGACACACGTTTATAATGTTTATGCTACATTAATTTTAGAAGGTGATGTCAATTATTATGCAACCATACATGATTAATACATATCAGGTTCATCAAAAATATCAACCATGCAACATAGCTGGTCCATCCATGATCATGCAGTTTCAGCATACTAACTAGTTGTTTGCCACCATAAACTTAGGAAAGTCCACAGACTCAATGTCAGCATCATCATTTTCTTCCTGGAAAACAATCCATAAAATCAACATTTAAGTACCACAACAATTATAAAATTAAAATTCATATGAAACAGCTGAAAATAATGATTACATACTAATAGAATAGGTGTACACTTCTAGGTCGGCATTATCATCTTCTGGATTCATGCTCGTGTGCTGATAGGCCTCAGCTTAGACTTCCAGCTCAACTCGTGAAAAAGTTAAAACGAGTCGAGTCGAGCGAGTTGGCGAGCCACGAGTATTTTGTCCAGCCCTACATATGTGTCTCACAAAAATGTACACATAGGTTATTGTGGGGGGGGGGGTACAACCCCGGATACCCACGACAGACCACATGGGCTACGCCCCCAGGGCGCGGCCTAGCCCGTAAGATGAAGCCTTGCGGGGCACGGCGCTGCTCGGCGCGTTCCGCAAGACACCGGAAAGATATCCTGAAGATACTACGAGATCTGTTATGATACGTATGATCCCATGATTCCTATAATCTATTATTACTTTTCAGTTATCTCCTAGATCTAACTGACTTGTAATCCTACCCCTGGACTATATAAGGCGGGCAGGGACCCACTCCAAACACACGTAATATCATACGATAGCCAATACAATCCAACAGACCATAGGAGTAGGGTATTACATCACGCCGACGGCCTGAACCCATCTAACTCTTGTGTCTCTGTTGCCTTCTTGTTCTTGATTACACGTATCTCTGCCGATCAATCTACCTTCGTAGGATACCCCTCGGAGGACTGCCGACGATATTCTGTCGACAACTGACGCGCCAGGTAGGGGTGCGCGTGCTATTTCCATGTCGAACAAGATGGTATGTTTTGCAGGCTCTTCGTCCCTCCCACAGTCCGCCCAGATCTTCACGGTCGGATCGATCTCGTGGATCATCAATGCTAACGGAGTCAGAGAGCTCATCGAGCCGATGCAGGCCAATATTACACTGATCACCCCAACACCTACGACTGTAGATCCGATCTCAAAACCACCTCCGAGGTCACTTTCGCCGACAATTCGCCGCCCACTCCCCCGCTACCCAAGGAGGCAAATCAACAACGATGATCTGATCGCATCCATCGATCAGGTTGGCCAGAAGCTCGCCGATTGCCTCTCCATCGTAGAATCAGCTTTGACCACTCTAGTCCAGCGTCGACCACCCTCTGATTTAGATCTATCGGAGGCGGATCGGGAAACTCCAGGGGTTACGGCCCTACCCTTCGGGATCACCAGCGTCGTCGTCGCCTATCAAGATGCCCTAAGGGGTAAATTCACCGACCAGGTTGGAGATATCTATCCTCTGACCGACCAGCTCCCGTCGGCTATCAACATGCTACACGTCGGCCGATGCCCCGGAGTATCCCTCCAAACCATCCTAGAGGAGAATCCAGACTCCGAGTCCCAGGGCTCTACGGAGACTGTCGCCGAAACCACCGCCGAACAACCTCCCTTCCGTGGAGGCGCAATCTTCAACGTCAGCGTCGACAGCTGTAGCAGAACCGCCTAATCTAATACCTCCTAGGAGTGCTCGTCTTCCATTAGACACTAAGCACTCGAGGGAGAACACTAAATTACTCGGTCTTGTCGGACACACCCTAAGGGAGAACCCGAAAATCCACATTTTTCCATCAGGATCACAAATGAGAGAATAAAGCTTACATCATTCTTAACAATTTCTTACATCACTTTTATTACAACATCAGAGTATAATAGTTATTATTATAACAACGGAATGTAATCATATTATCAAAGTTATGAACAATTTAATGTAACAGCAGAATATAAACATGCGATCAGAATTACAGCGGAAATAATTATCTATTCATGGTATGATGAAGCATTGATAAATAAACTATGACAACAGATTATAAAACTTTTATTTATAAAAACATTTGGTGAGAGTTATAAATAAAAACTATGATCGCAGCGTAAGGAAATCCTCTCTGAGCCCACCAGGAGGAATCCACACACAAGAGTCGGCTCTAGCATCCACTTATCACCTGCAATAGGGGGAATAAAACCCTGAGTACTCAATTGTACTTAGCAAGACTTACCTGATAGGAGGAAAGAAAAGACTCCAAGGATATGCAAGGCTATCTGGCTGGTGGGTTTATTGCATCTGCAAGAGCATTACTAAAAGTGCGTCCTTATATTCGATTTTTATTAATAACCGCATTGGTTCATTAACTAACCATTCTATGTAAGCACCTATGCTACTTTCAAGTAGGTGGTAAGCAATCAGATTTCCTTTTTCCATCTTCCATCTTTCAGTTCTTACTACGGTGCTAGGCCTTCGACAAACCGTACTGGATCGCTTGGCGATTCGTGAATCAATGCCCCCAGCTGGGTATCCCGAAAACACATGCCTCGCTAATACCCAAGGCACAAGTAGGACCAACCCATCACCCTCCTATCCTAGGTGTTCAGGTCCCCATCCAAACTGGGACTCCAAGCCCCCGCCCCTGAGTCCCAGACTCAGTGCGGTGCAAGGACCTCCTAACCCAAAAACCACCAAGACAGTCAGTCCGGAAAGAGTCAGATCCACGACAAGAGAGCAGCAAGTCTTCCAAGCACCCATACCCAAGTATATGCTCGGGATAATAAGTCTGTGACTTGCCTAGAGTCTTATGCAATGACCGGTCCTTAACCGACATAGACAGGGGAAGCAGTGTAACCAAGCTATGCCCCGCGTCCGCGGTGACACAACCTCTTATACCCACCAATACTCAAACCATATCCCTGCTCGGTCACCATTTTCATTTCCACCATTTATATTTTCCAAGCGATAATAATACAGTAATATATTTCCTATATCTCGCGAGTAACAACAATCACTCGACTTCTACCGGAATCATGTAGTATAGCAATCTACACGATCCTGTCATACTAGTAAGACTCATAGGATAAAGATATATATATGCAAGTGGGTTTCATTCAACCCCTTTGCGCCGAGACCCCTGATCTTTCTATAAATTACACGTGATACTCTAGACACTATTCAACCCTATTAACCTGAGTCACGTATTTTGCAATAAGATCCATGCATTAATTTCTATTCGCATTAAGGTCCTTCTTCTACCTTCTCACGAGCAGAGCAGAGGAACGCACGTCGGGCCTCATCGACGGTCGGTCCAGCAGGGAAGGGCGCCACGGTGACGACAGAACGGTCGACTCTCAGCGTGGGTCCCTCCGTGACCCCAAGGCGACCGAGGCACAGTCAGAGGCGGTGCTAGGCATTGGGACCACACACCGTGATGGCCGTAGAGCAGAGGAGCATCGGGGCGAGATCAATTCGGCGGTGGCCACTGGCGGTGTCGGCCACACCTGTACCTGGCCCTAGCCCAGCAACGGTGTCTTGCAACGGCTCGGTACGGCGAGCGTGCAGGATAGGGGCGTGGGTGGCCGAATGCAGCATGGCAGCCCAACGGCGGTGGTCAAGGAGCAGGGAAGGGGAAAATGGCGCTGCAAGCTAGCGCGGGGTTGAGGACGTTGTGGGAGCTCGCCAAGGTGGGTGCTGAAGGACCAGCGTGGCCGAGGAGCTCACGCACGGGAGAGGCAGCGGGGCATAGGCGCGCCTGACCATGGCAGCGGACCGAGGCAGAGGGGGAAGGAGAGGGGATGCCGGTGCTCACGAAGGACGATAGAGGGCGAAACGGCTCAACAGCAGGGCGCTTCGGAGCACAGCACGGAGGTGGAGATGTGTGTGGGCGTCGTGGAGCTGCGGCGTGCGGAGGAGGTGCAAGGGCAGGCGTTGAAGCGGTCGTCGGGCGGCGCGGGACCGTGGGGCAGCAACCGGCAACGGCGGCCAGGTGCAGCGGCAGAGGTGGTGGCCGAGCAGGCGCATGAGAGGGACAACACTTAGGAGCCGTATGCCCAGCACGAACTCGAGGAATGCGGGCACGCTCATGCACGGTTAGCAGCAGGGCTCGGTGCTCACACGCGCTGTGGCCGGATGATGGTGGCCGGAAGGTAGGGGAAAAAGGGAGGGAAAGAGGGATACGTTTGGCATGGCTTAGCCTCATCGTTGGCGAGATGCGACTGTGGAAGGGACAACACAGCACAGGCACCGGCATGGCATGGCCACCTAGGCATCCTCGCCATAGTGGCCGGCACTAGAACGTACAGGGCCGAGTGACGACGGTTGCAGACCTGGCGTGCTGGCACGACAACGCAAGCAGAGGCAGACAACAGACAGAGGCAAGCAAGGAGACTCGTGTAGGTTCGCCACCAATTTCAAGCATGCCAAAGGAAACAAGATGGGATGGCACAATGTGGCCAGTAGCGGCGAGCGCAGGAAGGTGAGAGGACACAACGTGGGTAGGGGCAGAACCACGTGCTCTCATAAAATTTAGATACGACGCAAGCGAGGGAGAGAAGACAGGAGCGCAAGCAAACCGACAGCCGGGATGCAGAGCCACGATGGGAGACGAGACGGTGCATAATTGCAAAGCAAGGAGAGTACACTAAAGCCACGCCAGGAAAAGTAAATGAAGACTGCTAAGCTGCTATGCTATCTCACGTCTATAATGTGTTTCACACCGACCACGTAAATTTATGAAGTGGCCAGACGGGCAGCTGTCGCGGGTACATTACCAACTTATCATAGGGACTAAACGAGTCCATACTTAAACATGTCACTAGACCAAGGCTATGAATATATATATATATCATTCTATTTATTAATGGATTTTTATTTTATTTATAAATGTTGTTTTTTCATGCTTAATCTAATAGAGCAAACCGTTCGCTGTCTATTGGCTAGAATTATCGCTCGACATTCCTAAATATCTTTATGTACTGAGCAATTTAACTTGGTGTTGATTTGAGTCCACAAAACTAAGTCACACCCGATTCCCTCATCACGGCAAGTACGTTTTCAATAAAAAATCTAAGAAACTCGTTTCGAAAATTTTACTTAGGCCTAAATCGTGGTGCTAAACGAGCTCGTAACACCAGAGGTGTTACAACAGCCCCCCGCAGGAAGGGGAAACCGAGGAGGATCGTGCCGCCCGCGTCATCAGGAATGTCAACCGTGCGCAGCGCTGAGCAAACGTAGCTACCCTTGTGCTGGCCGAGGCTGCTCGCAACGATCAGCTCGACTCGCAAGGAAGGCCACGCCAACTCTAACGCTACCTCGATGACGAATTTGTTCGTGTTGACGGCCACGACGTCTACAAGACCCCAAGCACCAACGAGCTCGCCCTGCTCCCGCAAATACCGGAGGTTGCCAAGGTCACCGCCATGCTTAAAGCGGTGCACTGCCAGGTCAATGAGATCCGCCAGGATCAAAGACCTTCCTACTTGATGAGCTTGATTCGCCGATCAGCCGCGCCAAGATCTAATCGCCACCCTAGCCAAAGTCGTTTCACTGACCAGCACTGCGATGATGGACAACCTCTCCTGGGGGGAGCCAGGGGCAACCGCGTCGACCACCCTCGCCAAGATGACTAGGAAGTTGACTAGGACGTCCGAGCACATCTCAACTATCTCTGAGATGCGCGATGACATATCGACGAGTGCTGTTTTTCTCGCCAAGAAGTACGCCGCCGTCAAGAGTACGAGCAAGAGTTTAGTAATCCAGACTCAACCCTCCAGCCACTCAATGCCGGCAATGCCGCAGATCACGACGGCGACGATCCTGAAGGGCCCCGACCATTCACAAGGGCACTCCAAACAGTCTAGTGGCCCTAGGGTTTCAAAATCACCAGGGTCGAGCCCTACGAGGGACAGATGAACCCCACATAGTGGCTACAAGCTTATGCCACTGCTGTGCGCACCGCTGGGGGAGATACTAGTGTCATGGCAAACTATCTTGCCATCATGCTAGGAAGAGCAGGTGCGATGAACTGGTTCACAAGCCTCGCCCTGGCTCCATCGAATCCTGGGAAGAGCTAAAAAAGGTTGTCGACAGAATATCATCGGTAGTCCTCCGAGGGGTATCCCATGAAGGTAGATTGATTGGTAGAGAGGCGTGTAATCAAGAACAAGAAGGCAACAGAGACACAGGAGTTAGACAGGTTCAGGCCATCAGTATGACGTAATACCCTACTCCTGTGGTCTGTTGGTTTGTATTGGCTATCGTATGATATTGCATGAGTTTGGAGGGGGTCCCTGCTCGCCTTATATAGTCCGGGGGTAGGGTTACAAGTCGGTTAGATCTGAGAGATAACCAGAAAGTAATAATAGATTATAGGAATTATGGAATCATACGCATCCTAACAGATCTTGTAGTATCTTTAGGATATCTTCCCGGTGTCTTGTGGGAGACACCGAGCAGCGCCGTGCCCTGCAAGGCTTCGTCTTGTGGGCTGGGCTGCCCCTGGGGGCTTAACCGATGTGGTCTGCCATGGGTATCCAGGGTCGTACCCTCCACAGCTAGTCCCTGAGTGCCTTGTACCTATTGTGCAATGTCGTCTTGAGCTTGTCTGAGTAGGTGCGAACAAAGCCGAGTAGTCAAACTCATGGTCCGACCACCGTGATGAGTTGTCGAGCAGTTGTGAGCAGTTGCCGAATAGCGTGAACCATTGCCGAGCAGCGTGAACTATCGCTGAGCATCGTGAGCTGTCGCCGAGCAGCGCGAACCATCGCTGAGCAGTGTAACCCAAGTGCAGCTTGCCATAAGGGTGTAAGGAGCTCAAGTTCAGAAATGAAAATTTCTTCACAGTAGACCAAGTGTGCCCACTTAGAGTCCGACCATGAGAAAAGAAAATAGTCTTCTTCAGCTTCAAGAGGCGTGGAGTCTTCCAGAATAAAGCAAACACATTCACCGCGAGGTGAAGTGTGCCCACTTAGTCTCCGAGCCTAACAGTAGATGACGTAGTCATGTGGTGCCAGGGTTCAAAGTTGAAGAATAATAGAAGACCAGCCAAGCAGGCAGCTAGTCCCTGGGCGTAGCCCCAAAATGAGAAAAAGCACATTCACTGCAAGGAGAAGTGTGCCCACTTAGTTCCCGAGCCTGATAGTAGGTGACGTGGTCACGTGGTGCCAGGGTCAGAAACAATAGTCAACTAAAGAAAAATCCCAAATGCGGTGAGGAACCGAGACATAATGTTGACGCAGTCCCCGAGCCATGAGAGGGAATCTTGGAGAAAACATAATCGTGGAGAAAATACCAGAGTAATGGCTGTATAGTAGTAATTACTGAGCCATAACGGTTGGTAGAGAAGTCGGTGAATATTCAGTGAGGCATAACAAATTGCGGAGATAAATTGGCGACATGGGCCACGGTTGCGCAAAGGCCCAGGTAATGGCCCACCTTGTTGTTGCAGAGAATTCAGACAAGCGCAAATCATGGGAACGGTTTCCCAAAAACCCTCGAATGCGAAAAGGTGGGGGAGTGCTTTATAACTGCACCGCCGCACCCCGCGCTCCCACCTTTGCCACTTTGCCATTTCATCTTCCTCCTCAGCCCTCACATTTCTAGATTCACATCTACACTTGCTTCTACCGCCAAACCCTAACCAGATCTGAGAGATGGTGCCAAAGAAGGGAGCCACAAAACCAAAGAAGACGAGCCCCAAGAAGGCGAGCGCCGAAATCCGGCATGACGAAGAGTGGGTGCCGTCACGAACGAGAGATGCGGAGCTCAATAGATTGGTGGAGGCGGGCGTTCTTCTTGACCGCGTTACCGTTAGATGGCGGCTGGCCCTCGGTGAGCCCTTCCCAATGCCTCATACTGATGAAGTAGTGGTATTTGAGGATTATTTCTGGCGCGGGTTGGGATTTCCTGTTCATCTATTCCTGAGGGATCTGTTGGAGTTCTGGGTGGTTAGTCTGTGCAATATCTACCCAAATATATTTTGCACATCTTGATCTTCATCCATTTCTGTGAGGCGTATCTTAGAATCCTTCCCCACTTCAACATCTTCTGTCACCTGTTCTGGCTAAAGAAGAGAGGCGGCGGTGGTTCCAAAGTGGTCGGCGGAGTGTACCTTCGGCTACGTGATCGAATGATGGGCGAGTACCTTACTGTGCCGCTAAACACTTTGTTGAAGGGGTGGAACGCCAGGTGTTTCTACATGAAGCAGAACCACCCTGCCGTCCGCTACAACGCTGACCACATCCTAGAGAGCCAGAAGAGCTGGCCGGAGATGCCAAGCAGCGCTGATATGGAGCAAGTGAGGGAGCTCCTTGGCTTAATAAAGGGCGTGAAGACCAACGGTGGATTGGTGGCGGCGAGCTTTATAGTGCGCCGTGTTCATCCCTGCAAGGAGAGGGCTCACGCGGCCTTTGATTTCAAGGGGGAGACTGACGGTACCCAGGAGAGGATGGAGATGCTATCAAGGGATGCAGTGCAAGAGCGGGCTGTAGAGCTGTTCACTCTATTTTCCTCGTTCAACTTGCCAGGGCAAACAAGACCCTTTCACTGCAAAAATCTGCCTCCTCAGGTAAATACCTCAATTGTGTGTTCCTAATGCTTTTTTATCTTCTATCATTGCCGAGCAGTGGACTGATTCACTTATGCGAAGATCCATTCATAGGAAAGAGCGGTGTACTTCTCGGGCATGTCGAGGGGGATTGAGCACAGACGGTAGATGCCTGACCACCAACGCGGCCTGAGGAGGAAACCGTCAGCATCTTGTCGGAGAGTCCATCCCGGGTGTTAGAGAAAATCTGGGGGAAGAGGGCAACGGTAGACGAGCCAACCCAGAAGAAGAGAAAGATGATAGGTGCCGCTCCCCTCAAGCCGGGCGACATATCGCTTGGTGGTGACCAGACCACTCAGATGCGGAGGACCGCGATGTTGGAGTGGTCGGATGATAATGAAGTTCTAGTTGCTCCTCCACCGAGCACGAAGGCGCCTCCACGCAGCACGTGCGTGGAGGAACAATCAAGGGGAGGGGAGGAAGTTCCCCAACAGTGGGCGACGAGAACCCCCGAGCAGTAGGCGAAGGGAGTCCCCGAGCAGTAGGCGAGGGGAGTCCTGGAGCGGTAGGCGGAGGGAGTCCCCGAGCAGCAGGCTAGGGGATCCCCAGAGCGGTGGGTAGAGGAGAGGCCGATGGTGGAGACCACGTGACCTCCACCCCAAGAAGTAGATGTCGACCCCAAGGCCGTGGCTGGGGGCTCAGGTAGGCAGCGTCGATTCAAAAAAATCTTTCGAAAAGCTGCTACGTAAGTACCCTTGTCTTGGAATTATTTGGTTGTCATTTCCTTATCCTTTTTTGGCGATTGACGAGCTGATCTGATGTAGAGCGAGGCGCACGGAGGATCTAGCCCCGCCTGTCCAGACTGACGAGTAATCGAAGGCTGGCCTCGCGGCAGATGAGATGTCGACAGACCCCATCCTGGAGTCCCTGGGTGCTCGGCAGCCTGTGGAGGAGTCAATCGCCACTGCTAGCGGACTTGGCGGCAGCGAACAGTTGGCGTCGACGACGGATGTTTCGGTGACGATGCCTAGGGCAACAGTGGAAACCGCTGGGTCTTTAGCAGCGAATGCAGGAGATGCCGGTGCCGCGCCTAGGTCTAGGGCGGCGAAGCCGATGGTGCCTGAGGAGCAACCAGCGCCTCCCAAGGCATCATAGGGCATGGTCAGCCCGCTGTCCAGCCATGGAGCCCCCTCGGTGGTGTGTCTAGCCACAGCAGAGGAGAACGAGGTGGAAGAGATTGAACGTGAGGAATCTCAACCCTAGGCTGTCCGAATCCTCTATAGACGTGGCGACAAGGTGGTGGTCGTTGAAGAGGAGGACACCACCAGGGAGCTAAAGAGATTGGAGTGATGAGACAAATCAAGGTCTGTACTGCATCTGTAATGTTCATCTTTGATGTTGGAGATTGTTCTTCATGATCTTGGCATTTATGCAGGGGATAACTTGGACTATAGAGCAGTGGCGCCAGCTGATAAAGAGGATGGAGCCCCTCACCGAGGAGAATGAGAATCTCAAAGATGCGATGAACCTTGTGGAGAGAAACATCTAGAGGGCTCAGCATGAGCGAGACCTTGCGGAGACCAACGCGCGAGACCTGGAATACCAGAAGGGTGTCCTGTCCGAGCAGCTGGCGACCATGTCCGAGCAGCTACGCAGCAAGTCTGAGCAACTGTCGAGTGCTTCCAAGTAGCTGGAGCAGAAGTCCGAACAGAAAGCAGGTATGGCGTATCGGTGAATGTGCTTTGTATAGGTGAATAGCCATATTTTTTGTGATGACTGTTGCGCTTGTAGAGCAAGATGTGAAGCTCAGCCACCTGCGCCAAGCCATCGAGCAACTCTAAGAGGAGAAGGCGAAGGAGTCAGGGCGAGCAGACAAACTGGCCGAGGAGCTAAAAGGTGAGTACTTCCTAGTGGAAGTTACTGTTGAAGCAGTTTTCGTGCTTGATGGAACCTTGTAATGCTTGCAGACTACCATCAGAGGGTCAAGGCATAGTTTGACATGCTGGTGCAGGAGGCTAGGACCTAAAGGGACAAGTTCAACACCGTAGTCGCCGGAGTCAAACCGGTGCTCGACTGCGTCAACCTGGAGGCGGCTCGTCAACTCGACAGCAGGCCACTGCGTTCGGACACCATCATCTAGAAGTGCAAGGTGGCATGGGAGAATTTCAAGGGCTTCAACCACGACGCCATTGTTACCACCATTACTCATGCCCTTGCATTTGGTCCCACTATCCAGTCATTGACCTTCAGGCGATAGGGTCCGGATTCACCGAAGGGATGGGTGAGGTGGAGCACCAGCAGCTGGAGGATGAGGTGGAGGGCATGGCGAAGAAGCTAGCCGACGACATCGACCTATTTAGCGAGATGGACGACGATGGCGAGGCTCGGTGATCTGCTCAGAGAATATTATCTGTAACATCTAGAGAGGGTAGTTAGAGCGCGTGAGAGCGCAGAAAACATTTATGTATGTGTATAAATGTTATAAAGTGCATGTTTATGCAGTTTGCTGGTATTTGTGGTGAAGAATCATTATAGTAATAACCCTAATGCAATTATACGTAGTATAAGTAGCGTCTGAGTAGTTAGTTCGTTACTAAACTCTTTGGACTTAGCTAGCCCATAGTCCATTGCATCGAGCACGGAGCCCGTGCACGTGTAGGAGGAACATGCGTCCCCAAGGAACCATAGCCGACCACCCATAACGCAGAGCCCGAAGCCCGTAGCACGTGTAGGGAGAGATCAGAGACTAGATCTTCTCCATAGAGCGCAGAGTGGAATGTGTGCGGCTCGGCGGTTGGAGAAATAACTTGGAGATAAACATAGTATAAGTGGCGTCCGAGCAGTTAGTTCTTTACTGAGCTCTCTGCCTTAGCTAGCCCATAGACCATAACGTCAAACGCGGAGCCCGTGCACATGTAGGAGGAACAGGCGTCACCAAGGAACCGCAGCTGACCACCCATAACGTAGAGCTCGGAGCCCATAGCACGTCTAGGGAGAGATCGGAGACTGGGTCTTCTCCATAGAGCGCAGAGCGAAACGTGTGCTGCTCGGTGGTTGGCGAAACATTTCGGAGATATGGAGAAACGTGGTCGGCGATTTGGAGAAACCTGTTCAGCGAAATACGTTGGAGATTTGGAGAAACGTGGTCGGCGATTTGGAGAAACCTGTTCGGCGAAATACGTTGGAGATTTGGAGAAACATGGAGGAGTAGTTATGGCGATCTCGTACTAGAGTTCGTTAAGGAGTAGCTTAGAGCTCGGTGACCGTAAGTGGAGATTAAATCGTAATGGAGAAAAATGGAGACATATTATGGAGACCAAAACTTTATTCATCATGAAGTGGAGAGTACATATCTGGAGCGTTTCAAGGATAGAAACGTATAAGGTGCTTGATGTGCCATGAGTTGGGGACATCAATTTCATCTAAGTCACATAGGCGATAAGACCCTGGTCGGGTAACCTCTTTGACGACGTAAGGCCCTTCCCATGGGGAGGAGAGCTTGTGCAATTCGTCGGATTTTTTTGTTTTCTATAGAGAACGAGGTCGCCAATAGCAAATTAACAACATTTGATGTTGCGGTTGTAGTACCTCTGTAAACCTTCTAGATATTTGGCTGTGCAGACATAGGTGATCAGGCGTTCCTCCTTGGCCCTATCGACGTCCTCTGTCCGAACAGCTACGGCTTGCTCTTCATCATAATTTTCCACCCTAGGTGCTCGGAAGGCAATATCCGCTGGTAGTACGGCTTCTGAGCCGTAGACCAAGAAATATGGAGACACACCGGTGCTATGACTAGCTTGACTGTGCAGTCCCTAGACCACAGCTGGTAACTCTTTGAGCCATCTGCCCGGATGTTTTTCTTGTTTCTGATATAGCCTCTTTTTGAGGGCATCAAGGATCATGCCATTCGTCCATTCGACCTGGCCGTTGGCTCTAGGATGGGCAACAGAGACATATTTGACGAAGATGCATCGGTCTTCACAGAAGTTCCAAAAATGATGTCTAGTAAATGTAGTTCTGAGGTCGGTGATAATGTTGTTTGGGAGACCAAATCTATGGATGATATCTTCGAACAGCTCGACTACTTTCTTTGCAGTAACCGAGATGAGTGGTTTATACTCAATCCACTTGGAGAACTTGTCGATGGCGATGTATACGTACCGAAAACCACCTGGCACTGGATTGAAAGGTCCGATCATATCCAGTCCCCAACATGCGAAGGGCCAGGAAGCTGGGATGGTTTGTAGTTCTTGAGCCGGCACGTGTATTTGCTTGGCGAAAAATTGGCATCCTTCACAACGTCGGACGAGGTCTTCTGCATCGGAGATGGCCGTAGGCCAGTAAAAACTAGCTCAGAAAGCCTTGCTGCCTAGGTTTCTCGAGGCCGCATGGTTGCCGTAGGAACTAGAGTGAATTTCGAGAAGTAGCTTCACTCCCTCTTCTTGGGTGATGCATTTCTATAGTATCCCTTCCTTGGCACTTTTCCTCATCAAGTTGCTGTCCACCAGCACATAATGCTTGCTTCGACGAATTAGGCATTTGGTTTTAGTCTTTTCGGTGGGTACTTTGGCGCTAGTGAGGTACTTGATGAACTGTTCCCTCCAATCGGCGGCCGGCAAAGGTACCGTAAGTACCAGCTGCTCGGCGGGGGGAATTTCCTGAACTTCTTTCTCTTCCTTAATGGATGGCGCCAAAAGATCTTGAACAAAGACCCCTAGCGGAATCATAGCACGAGAGGAGCCTAACTTGGATAGGAGGTCGGCGAGCTGATTTTGATCTCGTACCACGTGGTGATACTCGATACCGTAGAACTTCCCTTCAAGCTTCCTGATTTCGACGCAGTATGCATCCATATTCTCACTAGAGCAGGACCAATCTTTATTGAGCTGGTTGATGACCAACGCGGAGTCTCCGTATACCATGATGCATTTAACACCAAGCTCAACGGCTATACGGAGTCCGTGGAGACATGCTTCATATTCGGCGGCGTTGTTGGAGGCCGGAAAATTTATCCGGAGAACTATCGAAGCTTATCCTTGGTCAGCATGATGAACAAAATGCCCGCACCAGCACTGTTGATGTTGAGAGCACCGTCAAAGTACATCACCCAGTGCTCAAGGCAAGTAGCGGCGATGGGCTCTTGAATCTCGGTCCACTCAGCGATGAAATTGTCAAGCGCTTGAGACTTGATGGTTGGCCTGCTTCTGAATTCGATGGAGTAAGTGCCGAGCTCAACAACCCACTTGATGATGCGGTCATTGGCCTCTTTGTTGCAGAGAATGTCCTCCAGAGGGAACTCGGTGACCACATCAATCTTGTAATACTCGAAATAGTGGCAGAGCTTGCACGATGTAATTAGGATGGCGTATAGCAGCTTTTGGACCTGAGGATGACGAGTCTTGGGCTCGCTAAGGACCTCACTAATGAAGTATACCGGACGTTGCACCTTATAGGCATGCCCGACCTCCTTGTGTTTGACCACAATGGCTATGCTGATGACGTGAGAAGTAGCGGCGATGTAGATCAGGAGAGTTTTGTCTAGCCGTGGCGCCGTCATGATCGGAGGCTTTGTTAGGTACAACTTGAGCTACTCGAAAGCTGTGTCTGCCTCCTCCAACTAGGAAAAGCGCTCGAAGGCCTTGAGGAGTTTGAAGAACGGTAACCCCTTTTCACCGAAGTGCGATATGAAGCGGCTTAAAGCAACCATGCAACCTGTAAGCTTCTGTATATCCTTAACACATGTTGGCCATTTCATGTTGGTGATGGTGGAGACGTTGTTGGGGTTGGGCTCGATGCCACGGGCGCTAACGATGTAGCCCAGCAGTATACCGGATGAAACTTCAAAGATGCACTTTGAAGGGTTCAGCTTCCATTGGTACCTTTTCAGGTTGGCGAACGTTTCCTTGAGGTCAGCGATAAGATTGTCGATAGTCTTAGACTTGACGACCACATCATCAATGTAAGCCTCGATGTTGCGGCCAATCTGTTGATCGAGGCACATCTGGATGGCCCTTTGATAGGTCACCCCAACGTTCTTGAGTTCGAAGAACATGGTGGTGTAGCAGTACACACCGAAGGGCGTGATGAACGATGTCTTGATCTGGTCTTTTTCTTTGAGGGAGATCTAGTGATAGTCGGAGTAACAGTCAAGGAAGGAGAGCAGTTCGTAGCCGGCGGTGGAGTCTACAACCTCATCTATCTGAGGCAGACCAAAGGGGTCTTTAGGGCAGTGTTTGTTAAGATCAGTGTAATCAATGCACATTCTCCATTCTTTATTCTTTTTTTGAACGAGAACAGAGTTTGCTAACCACTTAGGATGATACACTTCTTTTATGAATCCAATAGCTAGGAGCCATTTTATTTCTACCCTAATAGCCTCCTACTTGTCTGGCGCAAATCGGTGGAGTTTTGGATTGATCGGTTTGGCGGTCGGCGAGACATTCAATGAGTGCTCAATCTTCTCCCGTGGTACCCCCGGCATGTCTGCAGGTTTCCAAGCAAACACGTCGGCGTTGGCACATAGGAAGGAGATGAATGTGCTTTCCTATTTGGGGTCAAGGTGAGCCCCAATCTTCATGGTCTTGGAGGGGTCATCGAGGCCAAGGCTGACCTCCTTGGTTTCCTTGGACTTGGCGGAGGCACAAGGAGGCTCCAACGATGGGATCTCTAGGTCATCGACAGGCACCATCTTGGCGTCGGTGACCACACTGGCCATCTGGAAGGAGAGGTCAGTGGCTTCGGTGAGGGCGAGACTCTCAATCTCGCAGGTGTAGGCGATGGAGAGGATGGCCTGAAAGGTCATGACTCCTGTAGGCGAAGGCATCTTCAACACGAGATAAGCATAGTGCGGTACAACCATGAACTTGGCTAGAGCTGGCCAACCAAGTATGGCGTGGTAGGCAGTGTTGAAGTCGGCGATGCAGAAGTTGATGTGCTCGACGCGGTAGTTGGTTGCCATGCTGAACTGTAACAGAACCGACCAATTATACGAGATTAAGTAAGGAAATCTTCCGCCGAAGCAGATAATTTAGCAAACTTAAGCCCGTATAACCCGGTAGTCTGTGAAACCACGAAGGATTTCAAACCAATCGACAGACAAACCAAGATCATACAAGTTTAGCAATTACCGTCACATGTTACATAGAGTTCGCAATGACACTTGGATACATTAGAGTTTAGAATATAAAGTTATTACAACCAAAGTTCAAACTAAAATAGCGGAAGCAAATAGTTTTAAAGCCACACACACACTTTTAGTTCAGATACAGTGCTAGTAGGTAGTCATCTCCAACAAAAGCATCCAATGAGAGATACGGAGTGACCATTGCCCTTGGTCCTAGTTGTCACCCATCGCCGGGTATAGGCAGTTAATGCAATAACCATAGTACATTTGACCATCTGCAACAACAATGGGAACAACGCCCTGAGTACGAGAATGTACTCAGCTAGACTTACCCATCTTAAACCAAAATAAAGTGACACCAAGGATTATGCAAGGCTTTCTTTAGTGGGCTAGCTGACTCGTTTGCAAAAAACATAAGCTATCATGAAGAAACCATTTTAAGTACTTTGCATCATCTTTATTATGACCTATCCATCTAGGTAAGCACCTATACTATAGTAATCACTTGATTAACCAATAACATCCAGTTACCAACTTAGATTTAGCATATCCCGTACTATCCAGATAACCATCATTGTTCCATCATAATTACTATGATGCTGTAGCTCGAGTCAAGTGCTCACTATCCAGGAGCGATGGCAATTCGAATCGATTCCTAACCAGCTGGTGATTTATTCCTCACACAAACCACACTCACCGATCAAGTGAGCTATAGATCACCAATGACACTTTCCAAGTAGCCGCAGGATAACAGTTAGGGACCGCACTACCCAGGGACTGCTCGACGGCCAGGACGCACCTTGGGCTCACTCTTCGCGTAGCACCAGTTTGCCAATTCGAGTTTATCCCGGCTCGAATAGTGTCACTAGCTTCACGGTCGAAAGGTACTTTATTCGGCCAGCTAAATGCGAGACATGCGTTCAACATGACAAGAGAGACGAGCAACGATCGGTCCTTAATCGACACAGACAGAAACTAACAGCACCCTAGAACCCTATCTGGTTGCCTCCAACTTTTTCCGTCCGGTCTCCAATTATCTATCACATATGGTTAATTCTAGGATATCATTCTTTCCATAGCTAAATTCTTCTAGTAACCACCTATAAATGTAGGTGACCGGAAGTCACCGATCGCTACCAGTCTAAGCAAGGCTAAGCAGTTATTCGATCACGTCCTAACAGGGTAATAAGGTAGGCAAGGATAGTAATAAATGCATCAATGGTTTCAATCAACTCCTACAACTTAATGCAACAATATATAAACTCATATATATAGAAAGAATTGCTTTTATAAAGTAGGAGGCTTAGAATGCTCCAGGGCTTGCCTCATTCGAATGAACTAGTTTGATGATCCATGCACTCGGGCAGGTCCTCTCCTTGCTCCTCTTCCTCTGGCACCCCCTGTGCCTGGATTTCTTGTGGATCTATCCTGGTCTGCTCTTCCTGAACTGCTACTAACAACTCCTCCTGCGATCCTGTCTGATGCAGATGCATAAGTGCTCATGCATAGGTGCATCGGAGAGATGACATGTAATGATCATGATGCATGGAATGTCAATGAACATGTTTAACTTTATTGGATATAGTAGAAGTAAAGCTCTTCTACAAGGTAGCCAACATCATCCAAGAACATGTACTACTATACTACTACTACAACCACTGTACTAACATGCCAAGTCACCACAACAAGCTAAGATGCTTCAAAGATACACCAAAGCAAACATTATTAACTAAACATGCATTAAAGAAGATTATTTTATTTCATTTTAAACTAGGGATACAACAGCAACATATATTTTTGGTGCTCATAAAAATCTAAGAAAATTATAGTAGCATAATACTACTCTAAGTAGACTACCATAAAATTTTCATGGCATTTGGATAAGTAAAATATCCAACACAAAAATTACAAGCTATGGCATAATTATGAGCATGAAAATACTTTGTACTATGAAAAGTGTCAAACAACAGATTTGGTATTTTTCCTATGTTCTACATAGTAAACAATCACTGCACAAAAATTATCATACACATGTTTTATACAATTTTTTGCTCTCTATCAAAATAACAAAAATCATCAATTAAAGGCACTTGAACTACACATCAATATTGCTCTTCAGAACATGCAAGACTTCTATTTTTCCTATAAAGTACATCACTAAAGGAGATTAACAAAACTGGAACCATATTTTTTTGATGTATATTCTATTTATTAGACATTTTTTAAGAAATTAGCATTTATTCAATTTAAATAAAGCTACATAGAAAAGTACCACAAATTTGACATGCAATATTTTTAACAGATAGATCTAGTCACAAGAAACCTAACAAAATTTGTTTCAACAAATTTGGAGCTATTTTGAGCAAGTTATGAATTTCTAAAGCATTTAAACAAAATCTGTAAATCATTTCTTTTATTCTTTCTGAAAATCCCGGCTCAAAAATGCTAGATCCACCTGGATCCGAACACAGACACACACACCAAGCGACAGACAGGTGGGCTCTCGCATCAGGCAGGCCCCACCTGGCAGCCACACAGGACAGAGGAGGCGGCGGACCGCTGAGATCTCATCGATGGCGAGGTCTCCAGCCCGGTGAAGGTGACCAGCGTGCTCCCCACCCTCGTGCGAACCCAACGGTGCCCGTGGCATGGGCCAAGGAGCTTGGGAAGTCGGCAGGGGGGTTGGAGTGCGGTGCTAGGGTGTGGCTGGTCGGGGCCTTGAAGGCAGCGTGGCCGGTCGGACGGGGCAGGCCGGTGGTGCCGCGCGGCGAGCTCGCCGGCGCATGGCCGCCACGCGGCTTGCGTGCCCAGGCATGGTCGGAGCGCAGGTGTGGGCAAGCGGATGGTGGGTGCGGAGGCAGGCCGGGCCGGCCTGTGCTGCTGGGCCGAAAGGGAGGCAGCGACCCATTAAGGTGAAAAATGTGATTTTCCTTTTTATTTCTTCTCCAAATTCATTCAAATGAAATTTTGAACCTTTTCAAAGCAGTTTCGAACTTTGGCCTAAAAATAAAAGTTACTCTAAAATTTATTCTCTACAACTTTGTCAAAAGGAGCTAGGGCTAATTCCCACTAGATTTTGAATTACAAAATTAAGGTCAATTTAATTTCAAAACCGTATTTTGGAAGATTTTTTTCAAAAGCAAAATTTGAGAAAACTTTGAATATCAACCTTGCTCCAAAATGCATGTGAAACATTTCTAAGTCATTTGTACTCCCAAACAAACATGTTAAACATCATTACAAGTACAAACATGACCCAGGTTCATTTAAACAGTAATGCAACATACATGGTTCAATCCTATATTTCATGTCATGCTTATGAATGCATGATGGGGATTATGCTCATGATTTGCAAAATGTTAATGCATGCTTAACACCGAGGTGTTACAGTCCTCCCCCCTTATAAGAATCTCGTCCTGAGATTTTGAGTTACGAACCATTTGTTATAAAAATCCTTATAAGCGTTTTGCAGATATTCTCCTCTTTCCCACATCGCATCACCATCATCATGATGACTCCACTGTATCTTATATGTTCTCATCACTTTATTCTGAGTGACTCGGTCCTTAGTGTCCAAAACTCGAACTGGTTGCTCATGGTATTCCAAGTCTGATTTGAGCCGAATGCTCTGAGGTTCTATTCTCTCTTTCGGAACACGCAAGCACTTCTTCAACTGTGATACATGGAAGACTAGAAAGATCGAACCCATCGCTTCTGGTAACTGTAACTTATAAGCCATGGGACCCTTCTTCTCTATGATCTTGTACGGTCCTACAAACCTAGGAGCAAGTTTTCTCTTTACTCCAAACCGTTGTACTTTCTTCAATGGAGTAACCTTCAGATAAACGTAGTCACCTACCTCAAACTCAAGCGGTCTCCGTCTCTTATCGGCATAACTCTTCTGGCGTGACTGTGCCGCTTTCATGTTTTGTTGGATAATACGGACCTTTTTCTCAGCCTCGTCAACAAAATCGATTCCGTAAAACCTTCTCTCTCTGGGCTCAACCCAATTCAACGGTGTCCTACATTTCCTGCCATACAATGCTTCAAATGGAGCCATATTGATACTCTCTTGGTAACTGTTGTTGTAAGCGAACTCTGCCAAAGGTAACCATGATTCCCATGAACCCTTAGACGATAACACACAAGCTCTAAGCATATCTTCAAGAACAACATTAACTCGCTCTGTCTGCCCATCTATCTGTGGGTGGTAAGCTGTACTCCAAATCAAGCTAGTACCCAAACCTTTATGAAGATGCTCCCAAAAATGAGCGGTAAACTGTGACCCACGGTCAGACATGATAGTCTTTGGTATACCATGTAATCGGACAATCTCTGCAATGTACTTCTCAGCATACTGAAGTGGTCGAAAAGTGTTCTTGACTGGTAAAAAGTGAGCAAATTTGGTAAGGCGATCTACAATCACCCAAATCGAATCATTCCCCTTTGGTGTGGTGGGAAGACCGGTGATAAAATCTATACTTATATCATCCCATTTCCAATCTGGTACTGACAAAGGTTGCAACATTCCTGCGGGTCTCATGTGAAGAGCTTTCACTCTACAACACATGTCGCAACGAGCGACATAAGCTGCAATCTCCTTCTTCATCTTCGTCCACCAATAACAAGGTCTCAATTCTTGGTACATTTTGTTACTTCCAGGATGGATAGACAACTTAGAGTGATGAGCTTCATCCATCAATTTGTTCTTGAGCTCTCGATCTTTAGGTACAACCAGACGGTCCTTAAACCATAACACTCCTTGTTCATCCACTCTAAAGTGCTTGGTCGGTTCTTTCTTCATTTTCTCCTTGATATGGAATATTCCCTTATCTGTTTTCTGACCCTCAATGATCTTGCTCTCCAAGGTACAACTAACCTAGATATTATGCAACATAGCAGGATGCAACAAATTGAACCCATCTTCAAACAATGGTTGCATAGCAAGAGAATGTGACTTCCTACTTAAGGCATCTGCTACTACATTTGCCTTTCCCAGATGATAGTGCACATTTAGATTATAATCCTTTATTAGCTCTAACCATCTTCTCCGTCGCATATTCAACTCAAACTGAGTAAATATGTACTTGAGACTCTTATGATCTGTAAAGATATTGCACACATTCCCAAGCAAGTAGTGTCTCCAAATCTTTAGAGCATGCACAACGGCAGCAAGCTCTAAATCATGCGTAGGATAGTTAACCTCATGCTTCCTCAACTATCGTGAGGCATAAGCAATTACCCTTCCAACTTGCATCAGAACACATCCTAAACCATTCTTTGATGCATCGCAAAACACATCAAATGGCTTCTCTATATCCGGTTGCGCCAGAACAGGAGCAGTGGTTAGCAAATTCCTCAAGGTGCAGAAAGCTGCCTCACACTCCTCTGTCCAAATGAACTTATGATCCTTCTGTAGCAAACTTGTCATTGGCTTGGCAATCTTTGAGAAGTCTGGTATAAAACAACGATAGTAATCGGCTAATCCAAGAAAACTCTGAACCTCATGAATTGTGCTTGGTGCCTTCCAGTCCATAACCTCTTGTACCTTACTAGGATCCACTGAGATTCCATTCTCAGATAACACATGACCGAGAAAAGGAACTATCTTCAGCCATAACTCACATTTACTAAACTTAGCATACAGCTAGTGATCTCTGAGTCTGGTCAAGACAATTCTTAGATGCTCTTCATGATCATGTTCGTTCTTCGAGTATACTAGAATGTCATCAATGAACACAATCACGAACTTATCCAACTCTGGCATAAAGACCGAATTCATCAGATACATAAAGTATGCAGGAGCATTTGTCAAACCAAAGGACATGACAAGATACTCGTACAAACCATATCTGGTGAAGAACGTGGTTTTGGGTATATCTTGTGGTCTAATCTTGATCTGATGGTACCCTGATCTCAAATCTATCTTGGAGAACACCTTGGCTTTTGACAATTGATCAAACAAGATATCAATCCGAGGTAGAGGATACTTGTTTTTAATTGTCACCACATTCAGTGGCCGGTAGTCCACGCACATCCGTAAGGAGTTATCCTTCTTCTTCTACATGAACAGTGCGGGACATCCCCATTTTGATGAACTTGGATGAATTAAACCCTTAGTCAACAGATCTTGGAGTTGTTTCTTCAACTCTGCTAATTCATTTGGAGGCATCCGATAAGGCCTTCTTGAGATCGGTGGTGTTCTAGGGATTAACTCAATGGCAAACTCAACATCTCTGTCCGGTGGAAGACCGGGTAACTCATCTGGAAACATGTCCGGAAACTCGCACACTACTAGAATCTTGGCTAGAAGAGTAGTTTGGACTACACACATTGTACTGGCTAGATCTATTCTCCGAGGTAAGGTTACTTGAAATGTACCTTATCCAACAGGTTCCTTGAGAGAAATACTTCTTCCTCCAACATCAATTACTACTCCCATCTTATTCATCCAGTTCATTCCCATAATCACATCCAGAACTAGCCCTGGCGTAACTATCAAGTTAAGCTTATACTGCCTGTTTGCTATACTCAGGGTTACCCCCTGGATTATCTGATTAGTTAATAGATCAGCCCCAGCTGAACTTATCCGATAAGCACATTCCAAATCAACTATCTTTTGTTCATACTTTCTTGCAAATGCTTGACTTATAAATGAATGAGATGATCCAGAATCAAACAAAACGACTACAGGATGATTGTTGATAGAAAACATACCGGCTGTCATGGGCTCTCCTTCTAGGATGTCATCAATGGTGGTGTGGTGCACACGAGCTTGGTACTGATTCTGCTGCTTCTTGGGATATGGGCAAAACTTCGCAAAGTGCCTAGGTTGATTACAGTTGAAACACGGTCCTCTTACTTGAGTAGCAGCTCTAGATGAACTGCCTTGTCCAGTCTTGGCATGTGGCACCGCCATCTTGAATGGCTTCTAATTCCTCTGAGGTTGCTGGGCATTTTGATTCCTCCGCTGGGGTGGCCTGAACCTTGCACTAGGGGTAGGCGGACGATACGTAGAACGATTTGCCATCGGGGCCCTTGGCTGGGACAGACCGGACTCAAAAGCCCTCTTGCTAGTCTTGGATGTAGCATATACATTGTTGTTCTTTTCTTGCTTTAAGCAGTCACTAACAAAGTCATTGAAACCAGTTCTGGTGTTAGTACCCACGTGCTTCATCATCTTGGGATTCAGACCTCTCTTGAAACTAGCGATCTTTTTGGCATCGGTATTCACCATGTCAGCGGCATAGCGACTTAGATTGTTGAATGCATGTAGATACTGTGTCATAGTCTTGGTGCCTTGATTCAGTGCTAGGAATTCTCCAAACTTCATTTCTGTCAAACCAGGTGGAATGTAAACTCCACGAAAAGCCTCAGTGAATTCCCTCCAAGTAATGTGGGCATTGGGGGGAAAAGTGGTGCGGTGGTGCTTCCACCACATTCCTATAGGGCCTTGCAGCTAATGAGCTGCATACTTAGTCTTCAATACTTCTGTCATCCTTAGAACACGAAACTTATCTTCCATGGTGTTTATCCACTCTTCTGCATCCAATGGCTCTGCCACTTCTTTGAAAATTGGTGGTCTGGTGTCCATAAAGTCCTTGAAACTGCTATGATGATTCGCTTCATGTCCACCTGAGTTTAACCCACGGCGGGTGTTGTCAGTAATATTGCGCAATGCAGCTTCCATGTTCTGCTGCATGCCCTCCATGTTGAGTTGACTTCCAAGGAAATGTGCGAAGAACTGTTCTGCGGTGCACGGTGGAGGAGGAGGTGGTGGTGGTGGATCACGGTTGTCATTCCTAGCAGCACTACCACCTACCTCAGTAGCGTCATACATGGTACGATGAGTGTTCGGCATCTGCATATTTTAGCAACAGTAATTATCAGGCGATGTTATAGAAAATTGCAGGTGAATGAAAAATTATGCCGTACCGAATTCATTGGAGAGAATAAATTTATACAATAAAATAGGGGCACAATAAGTCATTCCAATTAACACAACATCACTAATTAGATTACTTAAGCGCACACATCGCGTCCATTACAACCAAATTGCCAGCATACATACACTGGAATTTTTGACGTTCAGATATCGCCACAAACACATCCAAGTTTTCCAACATTACATCAAGGTCTTAGTCTTTCTACTCATGATTACATGCCAGACATGTCAACCATGCAAAAGGTCATTGCAAATGAAACCCTAGTAGCTAGCGCAACAACTACTAGCCTACTCATTGTGGTCGCTATCTAAGTCAGAGATGTCGACATTGTCACTATCCACATCATCGTCGTCATCATCAACTGGTGCCTCAAGCTCTTCAGGATCCTCGTCCTCATCTAGATCCATCTCTGCTGCTCCAGGCGGAACGTAAGGGTGGAGCTGGTTATTTAGCTGATGAACCTCCTCATGTAGGTTGTCGTTGTACTCTTCTGCATTGGCCAGCTACTGCTCTAGCTCAACCTATCGAGCTCTCAGAACATCTTCTGTGGACCAGGCTTCATTCCTCTGGTGGAGCACATGGATCAACCTGCGTTCAGCATTCCTATTGGTGGTGGTTAGACGCTCAACCTGCTCTCTCAGTGCATGTATGTCTCCCTCATAGACTACAGTCCTCTGAGTCACCTGATCCCTCTAACAAGTCAACCGAGCCATCTCAGCATTGAGCCTCTCAATCTCTGTGTCGTGATCCCTCTAAAGCTGTCATCGGTCATCGTGGACATGACCAAGAGCACCAGATACACGTCTCAGGCTACCTTCTACTCCATCGAAAGCCTTCATCACTGCGAACATGGCGCTCATAGCAGGGTTATCACTACTCTGTCCTTCTGCTGATCCAATCTCCAGAGATCTTCTTCTTGCTTGTTGCCATGAGTTAGTGGAGGGGTTTCCCCTCGGAAAGACTCCAGCTAAAGCGGCTATCAACTCCTGAGGAAAATGATCCATGATATCCCTCAGTATCCCAAAGGCTGCCCTATCCGCTGTTTCTTCAGCGGTCCTGCCAGTTGACTCATAACGCCAACCAGACCACTCAGAACCGTCACCTCGGGGATGAACAATGGCCTCCACAGTAACCAAGAGACCTTTCCCCAACTGCTCATTTGTCCAGAAATAGCAGGGCTCCATTCCATCAGGATAGCCTACATAGCTGAGCACTCTCCACAAGAGTGTGGGCATCCGAAACTCTCCAAGAAACATGTGGCGCCAATAGGTACGTGGAGCAAGCTGATGGCGGGGAGCTCTGCCTCCGGTGGACTTGCGAGCGGTCTGCTTTGTGCGTGCCATCTGTAGCAAATTTTGTTTTATTACTCGCATGAGAACAAGGTTAAGTTGTCATTTTTATCAAAATGAGATAATCAACTTATAAGGGGAGGAATAATGCCATGAATGATATGTAACAACATGATGCATGCACGTTCTGTATGTTCTCACAAACTTAGGAAAAATAATAATTACTAGCGGCATAAACGGTGGCATACAACGGTCTCTCATAAACGTAGCTAATACGTACTACACGATAGCGTTGTTATGTACCTACAAAAGATCCACTTCAGCCCAAACCCTGACAGTATGAAAATATGCATAAAAGCAGTAAAGTAATCTACTCGCTCTACACGCATCCCCAGATACGCGTACAACGGTAGCAACTACCCAAACCATTGTCCTATCGATGGCATCGTCACCACAGGATGGAATTCCCCACACATTGGATACCTTCATACAAACACGCATATGGCATGTAAATAATCCGACATCATATAAGCACTTCCCTAGATCAGCAGTGTATCCGATCATGCTCTCACAACTCTCACTTACCGAGACGTAGAGGCAATGGATCCATACATTACCACTTAAGTGAATGGCACTCATACAATAGCACGTCGTATGAGCAACGAAATAGAAATATGATGCAAAGACCCCTAAGTCAGTACTTAAATAAGCCACCTAGAGTCCTTAATTGGGCATACAGGATATGACCACTGGCACGCTCTTAAGTTTTAAATTAGAGGTTGAAACACCTATATACTATAGTTTGCAATTAGTTTTGTAACACAAAACCCTTTTGTTTTAAATACACGCATGAACAGTAACCTGCTAAACCTTGCTCTGCTGCCAGCTGTAACAGAACCGACCAATTATACGAGATTAAGTAAGGAAATCTTCCGCCGAAGCAGATAATTTAGCAAACTTAAGCCCGTATAACCCGGTAGTCTGTGAAACCACGAAGGATTTCAAACCAATCGACTTACAAACCAAGATCGTACAAGTTTAGCAATTATCGTCACATGTTACATAAAGTTCGCAATGACACTTGGATACATCAGAGTTTAGAACATAAAGTTATTACAATCCAAGTTCAAACTAAAATAGCAGAAGCAAATAGTTTTAAAGCCACACACACACTTTTAGTTCAGATACAGTGCCAGTAGGTAGTCATCTCCAACAAAAGCATCAGATGAGAGATACAGAGTGACCATTGCCCTTGGTCCTAGTTGTCACCCATCGCCAGGTATAGGCAGTTAATGCAATAACCATAGTACATTTGACCATCTGCAATAACAATGGGAACAACACCCTGAGTATGAGAAGGTACTCAGCTAGACTTACCCGTCTTAAACCAAAATAAAGCGACACCAAGGATTATACAAGGCTTTCTTTAGTGGGCTAGCTGACTCATTTGCGAAAAGCATAAGCTATCACGAAGAAACCATTTTAAGTACTTTGCATCATCTTTATTATGACCTATCCATCTAGGTAAGCACCTGTACTATAGCAATCACTTGATTAACCAATAACATCCAGTTACCAACTTAGATTTAGCATATCCCATACCATCCAGATAACCATCATTGTTCCATCATAATTACTACGATGTTGTAGCTCGAGTCAAGTGCTCACTATCCAGGAGCGATGGCGATTCGAATCGATTCCTAACCAGCTGGTGATTTATTCCTCACACAAACCACACTCACCGATCAAGTGAGCTACAGATCACCAATGACACTTTCTAAGTAGCCGCGGGATAATAGTCAGGGACCGCACTACCCAGGGACCGCCCGACAGCCAGGACGCACCTTGGGCTCACTCTTCGCGTCCCCGTCATACCCCCTTCAGCACCAGTCTGCCAATCCGAGTTTATCCCGGCTCGAATAGTTTCACTAGCTTCGCGGTCGAAAGGTACTTTATTCGACCAGCTAAATGTGAGGCATGCGTTCAACATGACAAGAGGAACGAGCAATGATCGGTCCTTAATCGACACAGACGGAAACTAACAGCACCCTAGAACCCTGTCTGGTTGCCTCCAACTTTTTCCGTCCGGTCTCCAATTATCCATCACACATGGTTAATTCCAGGATATCATTCTTTCCATAGCTAAATTCTTTCAGTAACCACCTATAAATGTAGGTGACCAGAAATCACCGATCGCTACCAGTCTAAGCAAGGCTAAGCAGTTATTCAATCCCGTCCTAACAGGGTAATTAGGTAGGCAAGGATAGTAATAAATGCATCAACGGTTTCAATCAACTCCTACAACTTAATGCAGCAATATATAAACTCATATATATAGAAAGAATTGCTTTTATAAAGTAGGAGGCTTAGAATGCTCCGGGGCTTGCCTCGTTCGAACGAACTAGGTTGATGATCCACGCACTCGGGCAAGTCCACTCCTTGCTCCTCTTCCTCTGACACCCCCTGTGCCTGGATTTCTTGTGGATCTATTCTGGTCTGCTCTTCCTGAACTGCTACTAGCAACTCCTCCTACGATCCTGTATGATGCAGATGCATAAGTGCTCATGCATAGGTGCATCGGAGAGATGACATGTAATGATCATGATGCATGGAATGTCGATGAACATGTTTAACTTTATTGGACATAGTAGAAGTAAAGCTCTTATACAAGGTAGCCAACATCATCCAAGAACATGTACTACTATACTACTACTACAACCACTGTACTAACATGCCAAGTCACCACAACAAGCTAAGATGCTTCAAAGATACACCAAAACAAACATTATTAACTAAACATGCATTAAAGAGGATTATTTTATTTCATTTTAAACTAGGGATACAACAGCAACATATATTTCTAGTGCTCATAAAATCTAAGAAAATTACAGTAGCATAGTACTACTCTAAGTAGACTACCATAAAATTTTCATAGCATTTGGATAAGTAAAATAGCCTACACAAAAATGACAAGCTATGGCATAATTATGAGCATGAAAATACTTTGTACTATGAAAAGTGTCAAACAACAGATTTGGTATTTTTCCTATGTTCTACACAGTAAACAATCACTGCACAAAAATTATCATACACATGTTTTATACAATTTTTTGCTCTCTATCAAAATAACAAAAATCATCAATTAAAGGCACTTGAACTACACATCAATATTGCTCTTCAGAACATGCATGACTTCTATTTTTCCTACAAAGTACATCACTAAAGGAGATTAACAAAACTAGAACCATATTTTTCTAATGTATATTCTATTTATTAGACATTTTCTAAGAAATCAGCATTTATTCAATTTAAATAAAGCTACACAGAAAAGTACCATAAATTTGACATGCAATATTTTTAACAGATAGATCTAGTCACAAGAAACCTAGCAAAATTTGTTTCAACAAATTTGGAGCAATTTTGAGCAAGTTATAAATTTCCAAAGCATTTAAACAAAATTTGTAAATCATTTCTTTTATTCTTTCTGAAAATCCTGGCTCAAAAATGCTAGATCCACCTGGATCCGAACACAGACACACACACCGAGCGACAGACAGGTGGGCTCCCGCATCAGACAGGCCCCACCTGGTAGCCACACAGGACAGAGGAGGCGGCGGACCGCTGAGATCTCACCGACGGCGAGGTCTCCGGCCCGATGAAGGTGACCAGCGTGCTCCCCACCCTCGTGCAAACCCAACGGTGCCTGTGGCATGGGCCAAGGAGCTCGGGAAGCCGGCCGCTGCCGTGCATGGCAGAGCGGCGATGCGGGTCGTCGCCGGTGAGGCGTCCCCGGCCATGGCACGGTGAGAGGAGGTGCTCAGGAGACTCAATGACGCGGTGCGGTGCTCATGCGCGAGAAAGGGAGGAGGGAGAGGAAGCGAAGCGGGGCTGTCCGCGCAGAGCCAAGCTTCGATGAGGAGGAGCTCACTCCAGCGAGGGATTCCTAGTCGGTGAAGGCTTACCACGGCGAACCGACGCGAGCACGGGGTGCACGAGGTGGAGGCGGAGCTCAGGGCAAGACGGAGCTAGCTCAGGCGAACTGGAGCGGTCAGAACGGCCAACTCCGGTGAGGAAGCTGGTGTGGGCGGTGGCAGGCACGTGCGCTGCCGCTGTTGCTATCCGAGCGAGAGGCAGGGGGTTGGAGTGCGGCGCTAGGGTGCGGCTGGTTAGGGCCTTGAAGGCAGCACGGCCGGTCGGGACGGGGCAGGCCGGTGGTGCCACACGGCGAGCTCGCCGGCGCACGACCGCCACATGGCTTGCGTGCCCAGGTGCGGTTGGAGCATGGGTGTGGGCAAGCAGACGGTGGGCGCGGGGCAGGCCAGGCCGGCCTGTGCTGCTGGGCCGAAAGGGAGGCGGCGGCCCATTAAGGTGAAAAAATGTGATTTTCCTTTTTATTTCTTCTCCAAATTCATTCAAATGAAATTTTGAACCTTTTCAATGCAGTTTCAAACTTTGGCCCAAAAATAAAAGTTGCTCTAAAATTTATTCTCTACAACTTTGTCAAAAGGAGCTAGGTCTAATTCCCACTAGATTTTGAATTACAAAATTAAGGTCAATTTAATTTCAAAACTGTATTTTGGAAGATTATTTTCAAAAGCAAAATTTGAGAAAACTTTGAATATCAACCTTGCTCGAAAATGCATGTGAAATATTTCTAAGTCATTTATACTCCCAAACAAACATGTTAAACATCATTACAAGTACAAACACGACCCATGTTCATTTAAACAGTAATGCAACATACATGGTTCAATCCTATATTTCATGTCATGCTTATGAATGCATGATGGGGATTATGCTCATGATTTGCAAAATGTTAATGCATGCTTAACACCGAGGTGTTACATGAACTATACTGGTAGGGTGATCTCTCCAAGTGGTTTTGATGCCCTGCTAGGTACCACACCCCAGAAGGAGGAGTCTGAGGGTGTGAGATCTGTTATCCCGAGGCCCAACTCCTTTAGGGCTCCGACGAAGAGGAGATTTAGAGCGCTCCCACCGTCGACGAGCACTTTTATGAAAAGCACTTTCTGGACGGCTGTGTCGAGGACTAGGGGGAAATGCCCTATGTAGGGGATGTTCACCCACTGGTGGGCCCTGCTGAAGGTGATGGGGACCTCGGACCATGGGCGATAGCTGGGGTTGACGGCGGCATCTTCTGTAGTGACAGCAAGCACCCATCGGGCGGTGGGCTTCCGTTCTCTTCTACTTTTAGTGGAGGTGAGGCCCCCAAAGATGGTGGCGACCACCTTGTCGTGATCCTAGAAGGCATTGTTATTGCCCCCAGGTGGCCAGCGGCCTCCGGCTCCATCGTTGGTGTCGTCGTCTAGCTTTTTGTCTTTCAACTCCTTAGCCAAGCCGAGGTAGTCCTTTATTTTATGCTTGGCATTCTTGTGGAGGGGGCATGGACCATCGACGATCTTCTTGTACTGCTCGTCATAGAGAATATGCTCGCCGAGCTGAACACGGTCTGCAAGTTCAACTAGTATGGATTTTCTACAATTTTCTAACTAGTCGTCATAAGCTACTGCGCAAAAAGGAGGAAACGACGAGACACCGGGCGCGCCCGTGCTCCACTGAGCTCGATGGCTCAGCGCAAAATCGCATTACAAGATTGCCAACACAAGGGCTCGGCACACGCATCCATCTGATTATAAAAGGTTGGAGCAATTAATCCATCATAAACGGATTATATATGGTGGCAGCGGTGGCTCACATCCAAGGTGTCAAACGCGATGTCCATCTCCTGCAGCCAAAAAAACATGTTAGAGACTTTAGACTTTACTAAAAAAACATGTTACAGAAGTATGCACCAAATTGATGAGCCAAATTGATACTAATGGAAATTAGCAGACTATTATTTATAATAGCAAAATGTACAAAACAAATGCAAAAGCAAGCATCTCACTATATCTTCAAAAATGCTTCCATTGTCAATGCTGCTCTCATCAGCATAGAGATTTTGTCACAAAAAGTTTCTACCACTCAGGTTCCAATCCAAACTTCAAAGATCATGCACATATTCTAGATTCATACAAAAGCATCTTTTTTATGACTCGTAGAAATTGCAAAAGCTCATGATATCAGCCATAACTCCTACTAGATCAAAGTTAGCTCCTACCCAGATTCTAGATTCATACAAAAGCTCATTTGCAACAAGTATGTACAAATGTATAAAATCATAATTCTAATAAACATGATCATCTAGTAGAGCTTTTAATTAAAGGATTTGTCATGCCGGAGCTCCATGACCACAGCGGCGGCCTCCTTCTTCCCCTCCTGCTCCCACCACCGCCAAGGCCATGGGCGCCCCACCCCAACCTAGCCCGGCGATCTCCATCGTCGTCGGAACTCTAACGACGGCATCATCAACGGAAGTGTAGAGGAAGAGGGAGACTGGGCCAAACCTGCAGACGTGCCGTAGCTGTGGCCTGCTGCGGATCTTGGAGAAGACTGCTTGGGGGCGCGGTAGGCCAGGGACGAGGATGACGCAAGGCGTGCGCTGGCCGGCCGGTGACAGCGTGCGCGCGTGAGGCAAGGCTAGGGCGGCCTGGGGGCGGCGGCGCTGCTAGATTGATCTGGTGGAGAAGATGAGGCTTGGCGGAGATAGAGGTTTTATAAAGGGAGACCTTTAGTCCCGGTTGCCGCTATGAACCGGGACTAAAGACCCTTTAGTCCCGGGTGATGATTAGAACCGGGACTAAAGGTCTGATCTTTAGTCTCGGGTGTAGCCACGGCCCGGGAGTAAAGGTCATTTTGGCGGGCTACGAAAACGCAGCCCACCTTTAGTCCCGGGTGTAGCCACGGCCTGGGAGTAAAGGGCATTTTAGGCCCGGGAGTAAAGGTGGTCTGCAGTTGGCTTTCTCCAGTTTCCATAAGTTTTTTCCTTTTTTATATATTTCTTTTATATAAAAATGCATAGAGTTATTAATTGCCTAATAAATAAAATATTACCAAAAAAATTATAAAAAAATCCTGGACTTGGTTTTGCATTATTATACACAACAAAAAATTGTAACCTAAACTCTATTGTTTTACTGTATGAATATTTGACATAGTGTAAATAATAATTACAATTTGCACCATGAAAAAATATACTACTTAATTAAAATCATTAAAACTATTGCTTTTCAATAGGAAATTAGTTTTTGCATCTTATTAACGTTGATCATTTGGTTTTTCATCACACATTCTCCACGGGAAATCCACCGTCTAGCAGAAAATTCATTTAAACCGTAGAAAATATGAAAACACGATAAAAAATCTGAAGTCACAATTATTACATAATAGGTCTAATACATCACTAAATATATCAAGCGGGCACAGTAGTGAACTTCTTCTTAACGTATATCCCTTGGTTATGATCGCGTCGTAACCATGGAGTGTCCTCATCATTTAGCTAGATGCTTGGGTCTTTGTTCACTGTGAAGGGTGGAATTCGGTCATCCTTTTCATAATCTTCTGATATGTCTGACTTGTCTTCAATTCCAACGATGTTTCTTATCCCTAAAAGAACTATGTGGCGCTTTGGCCCATAGATTGGGTCGTTGTTGTTTTTCCCTCTCTTTGGTTTTGTAGACATGTCCTTGATATAAAACACCTGATTCACATCCTTGGCAAGGATGAATAGTTCATCTTTGTACCCAATATTGTTGAGGTCCACTGTTGTCATTCCATACTGGTTGTTGACTGCTACCCCGCCTCCAGTCGCCTTTACCCATTGGCACTTGAACAAAGGTACCTTAAAAGTAGGTGCATAGTTTAGTTCCCATATCTCCTCTATGCGGCCATAATATGTTTGCTTATTTCCATTAGGGTCGGTGGCATCTATGCAGACACCACTGTTTTGGTTGGTGCTCTTTTTATCTTGGGCTACTATGTAAAATATATTCCCATTTATCTCATACCCTTTGTATGTGAGGATATGCCACGATGGCTTCCTAGCCAACAAATACAGTTGCTCATCAATACTCTCATCACCCTGACATTCTTTTCGCAACCAGTCGCTGAAAGTTTCCATGTGCTGACGTGTAATCCAAACTTCAGACTTCCCTGGAAACTCGGATCGGAGCAACTCTTTATGTGTCTCGATATACGGATCCACCAAGGAGGAGTTTTATAGAACTATGTAGTGTGCTTTATTAAAATAATTGTCTTGCATACCAATATATGTTTTCTTCCCTAGTGTCCCCTTTGCACTTAGTCTCCCCTCGTGTCGCGATTCAGGAACACCAACCGGGTCAAGGTCAGGAATAAAGTCAACACAAAACTCAATGACCTTCTCTGTTCCATAGCCCTTGGCGATGCTTTCTTCTGGTCGAGCACGGTTGTGAACATATTTCTTTAGGACTCCCATGAACCTCTCAAAGGGGAACATATTGTGTAGGAACACAGGACCGAGAATGCTAATCTCCTTGACCAGGTGAACTAGGAGGTGTGTCATGATATTAAAGAAGGAAGGAGGGAACACCAACTCAAAGCTGACAAGACATTGAACCACATCATTCTGTAGTTTAGCTAGATCCATTGGATCGTTTGGCTTCTGAGAAATTGCATGGAGGAATGCACATAGCTTCACAGTGGCTAGACGTACATTTGGAGGTAGAATTTCTCTTAATGCAACTGGAAGCAATTGCGTCATAAGCACATGGCAGTCATGGGACTTTAAGTTTAGGAATTTCTTCTCTGGCATATTTATTATACCCTTTATATTAGAGGAGAATCCAGATGGTACCTTGATGCTTGCTAGGCATTCAAACATGCTTTCCTTCTCTTCTTTGCTAAGAGTGTAGCTGGCAGGACTTAAGTAATGGCGTCCATCATCTGTCTTCTCTGGATGTAGGTTGTCTCGTTCTTTCAAACATCGCAGGTCCTGTCGTGCTTCAAGTGTGTCCTTAGGCTTCCCATACACACCCATGAAGCCTAGCAGGTTCATACAAAGATTCTTCATCAGGTGCATCATGTCGATCGTGCTACGGACCTCTAGGACTTGCTAATAGGGTAGCTCCCAAAATATGGACTTCTTCTTCCACATGGGTGCGTGACCGTCGGCGTCATTCAGAACAGGTTCGCTGCCATGTGCCTTTCCAAATACTACTTTCACATCCTTGACCATATTGAGTACATCCTCACTAGTTCGGTTGCCCGGCTTGGACTGGTGGTCTGCCTTACCTTTAAAATGCTCACCTTTTTTTCTTAGGGGGTGATTCACAGGAAGAAATCGATGATGGCCAAGGTAGATGACCTTTTGACATTTTTTCAAGAATATACCTTTAATGTCATCGAAACAGTACGTGCATGCATTATATCCCTTGTTTGATTGTCCTGAAAGATTACTTAGAGCAGGCCAATCATTGATTGTTACGAACAACAATGCTCGCAGGTCAAAGTGCTCCTATTTGTGCTCATCCCATACACGTACATCTGGTCTGTTCCATAAAAGTAGAAGTTCTTCAACTAGTGGCCTCAGGTACACATCGATGTCGTTGCCAGGTTGCCTTGGACCTTGGATGAGCACTGGCATCATAATAAACTTACGCTTCATGCATAACCAGGGAGGTAGGTTGTAGATACATAGAGTAACAGGCCAAGTGCTATGACTACTACTTAGCTCCCCAAAAGGATTCATACCATCCGTACTTAAAGCAAACCTTAAGTTTCTTGCGTCATTTGCAAACTCCGGGAATTCTCTATCGATTGCTCTCCACTGGGACCCATCAGTAGGGTGTCTCAACATATTGTCTACCTTACGGTCTTCTTTGTGCCATCGCAATAACTTTGCATGGTCTTTGTTTCTGAACAGATGTTTCAACAAGCGTGGTATTATAGGAGCATACCACATAATCTTGGCAGGGATTTTCTTCGTGGGACGTTCACCCTCAACATCACCAGGGTCATCTTGCCTGATCTTATACCGCGATGCATGACATACTGGGCATGCATCTAACTTCTCGTACTCCTCGCCACGGTAGAGGATGCAGTCATTAGGACATGCATGTATCTTCTAGATTTCTAATCCCAAAGGGCAGACTACCTATTTTGCTTCGTACGTAGTGACGGGCAATTTATTATCCTTTGGAAGCATCTTCTTTTGGATTTTCAGTAACTCCCCAAATCCCTTGTCAGATACACCATTCTTTGCCTTCCATTACAGCAATTTCAGTGTGGTACCCAACTTTTTTTGTCTCACCTCACAAGTTGGGTATAGCAATTTCTTGTGATCCTCTAGCATGCGCTTAAACTTGATCTTCTCCTTTTCACTTTCGCATTCTCTTTGTGCATCACAAATGGCTTGATCAAGATCATCAGTGGGCTCATCTTCTGCCACTACCTCTTCTTCAGCTTCCCCCCATTGCAGTATCATTGAAGGCACCATATTCAGCAATAATGTCATCATCGTCCCATTGTTCTTCTTCACCTTCTTCCATTACAACCCCGGTTTCTCCGTGCTTCGTCCAACAAATATAGTTTGGCATGAAACCCGACTTCAACAAGTATGAATGAAGACTCCTTAAGCTAGCATATTCCTTCAAAGTCTTACATATGACACATGGGCAGCACATGAAACCATCGCGTTTGTTTGCCTTGGCCACACGTAAGAAAGAATGCACGCCCTCAATGAACTCTTGGGAGCGTCGATCAGCATTGTACATCCAATACCGGCTCATCTGCATTACATGACATACATACCATATTAAAACCTAGAACATAATTAGTTAATTATACGACATGCATGCCACCACACAAGGTATTGATTTATGAAAGTCTCGCTACAATGTAGACAATCTCAACTATCACTAAAAAAACTAAAGCTAAAATGCACTTCAGCAGCATAAGGATTTCGCGACCAATCCCAATTAAAACAGACAGATCATGCGTTTGTTCAACATCTATGGGCTTCTTCCGCAGGATCACTGCCTCATCAGCCGCCGTAGCCGCCTGTGCAAGAGAGTTTTGCATGTGTTCAACATACTCTACCTCCTAGTACCAGCCTGAACATCCAGTGCCATCCCACTGAAATTAAAATAAAAAATAGAACTTTAATTACAATCATCATGAAAATAAGTATAAATTAACCATAATCATCAAATACGATAAAATAACTCACATTACGATCCGGACACTTGTAGAAGATATGGCCCTTGTTGGGACACTCCTTCCTCACCCGGTACTACATCACAATCTTCTCCTCACACTTGCCGCATGCAATGAGAGGAAGGTCCGGCCTCAGTCGCTTTGTAACCCGATGAGAGACCGGGGACCCGGAAGCAGTTGCCATCTACTCTCTATACTCATTTTTAATATAATATAAATTTCTCATTTTATAAACAAATAAAATTAAAAAAACTCTAAAATTCTCTATATCTCTAAAGCATGAAGTGTGCTATGCATGCTATAAATGAAAGCTCAATACTAGTTTTGAATAACTACTTTAACCTTCCTTCATCCAAATACGCAAACTTTAAAGTGATTTTGAGCTTAAATGGCTTACAAATAAAAAAAATATACCATAAAAAACCACATATATCTAGTCCATAAAATGAAATAAGCTATAGATGAAACACGAGAGTATAAAGTTGGTAACCTTTAGAACCGATGGAGGAATAGAAGAAATCTTGTGATACACCGGTGATGAGGAAGAAGAGAGGCCGGCGATAGCAAGAGAACACTGAGCTTGAAGTGGCTCGGGCTTAGGGAGGAACAAGGGCTATATAGGAGGGTACCTTTAGTCCCGGTTAGAGACAGAAACTGGGACTAAAGGTCCCTTTCTAGTCCTGGACAGAGCCTCCAGCCGGGAGTAGACTTTTACTCCCGGTTGGAGGCACCAACCGGGAGTAAAAGTTAACCTTTAGTCCCGGTTGGTAGCTCCAACCGGGACTAAAGGTCCCCTCCAGCAAAAGCCTGGCGCAGTAGCCGTTGGGCAGGGACCTTTAGTCCCAGTTGGATTTATAAACCGGGACTAAAAGTCTCTCTAGTTCCGGATGCGAAAAATATTGGGACTAAAGCCAAATTTCGAGCTGGATCAAAGGTCGTTTCTCTACTAGTGAATATTGTTCCGGCTGAAAATTTACGATCGTTTACGACAAGCCACAGCCAAACGAAGAGGCTGACAAATGGTAGAAAACCGAGATAATGACAACTGACACATCTAGGAAGTGGGCTTGCGCCTCCGCTGTTGCTAGCGCAACTCATTTCTGATGTCTGGAAAGAGCGCTCCTAGCGCTTTGACGTTGGAAGGGTTCGGCGCCCCAGCCTCGTGCAAGAGTGAACGACGGACGACAGTAATCTTCAAGCGTCAGGCGTCAGGTGAACAAAGCTGATCAAAGGGGGCAACCTCCTTTTAGTTAGTTTCCTCGCTCAGGCAGGCTCAGGCTCAGCTCACCCTCTCTTTCTTCTCCGTGTGCCTTCCGGTCTTCTCTTCTTCTCCGTACAGTGGGCCGGATTCTGTTTCTCATTTAGTAGAGATTACAATTTGACAGCCATGATCGCAGATTGCTAGGTTGGTGGTATATAGCGTACAGTTCGTACAACCCACAATGGTTTGTCCACGTGCACGGTGGCCATTTTTCAGGGGACAGAAAGAAACTGCCAGTACTTTCTAAAGTGCAGAAAAAAGGACCTTAATTCTTCCTTGTTGGCAGCCAGTAGAAACCCTCGGTCCTCCTTCACAGTTCAGAGTTCACACTGCTGCGCGACAGTTTGCAGCCATCTCTCCCCCGTCCACTGCCATCCAAGGCATCCACACAATTGACAATTCCCTGTAAAAGAGAGAGAGAGCGCCCCGAAAGGACGATGCAGCGGCTGTCTGAAACTGAGCCATGGAAAATCTGTCGCCAAGAACGGGGCCCCGGCCCTGCATATTGTGATTATTCTCAAGTCAGGAGCACCAAACATTCCGTGACTAATTAGCTCGCCAGATTCCATAAGCCAAGTTCTAGCTACTACTACTAACAGAAGTTACTGGGAAGTTGAGCCTGTAAAAAGTGACAGGGCTTGCCTGAACTATATAAAGCAATATCGCAAGTTGTTGATCAAATAGCATGTGCGTAGCAGGAGAACTATTGAAAATCTAGCATGTAAAATATTCGAAGACCTGGATGATGCTTCTACATACAGCTCTCGGGAAATAAGATGGAATTATTTACACTTATGTATGTAAAGTAGCATCATTGGGTGAGATTATCTTATGCAGTAACGCATTGTATTCGCTGGTCGAAAACACTTGCCACTTTGGCCACAATTAGGGTTGAGGAATCACCAGGCCACATGGTCTGCAAAATCCTTCCATATAGTTGCATGCGTTCCTGTGTGCTAGCACTATGCTGTTCGTTTTATTCAGATGCATTCAGAAGCTTGCAGACAAAATATTTTGCACCTATGTTTTACTTGAGAGTCAGAAGAGGAAATAAAGGCACGGCACCAGCATATGCTCCAGATAGAACAGCATTTCAGCAATCTCTCGCAGAACATTTGGATTCGCTAGCTAGCCTTCACTCTTTGGTAAAAACCATGGATTGGACAGCCAGAAAAACGTATACAAATCAACCTGAGCAAATAATATCTATGCTTCCACTAGTGAGGGCTATCTGCTATGAATCCATCCAATCAGTTAACGGGTGTTCATTTTTTAGAGCGTATTATTCCAAGCAACTGTCGCAATGCGGCGTTCCTTGTTTTTTTTCTTTATGTAAACACCAATAGGTCCGGTGAATCCGTGTCACATTGAACGATCGATCGCGCCTTGTTCTTATCTACCAAAAGTGTCATTTGCCATGAAGGAAAAGGAATGAAAGGAATGGCTCGTTCGCTAGGAGGATTTGATGCTCTACCCCCAGTCCCCCTCAGGGAATTCTTTTCCACAGAACAAAGAAAGAAATGACGAGAGTTGAGAGACAAGTTTATGTGACCTGTATAATTTGCCGGGAAAATTGAATCTTGCATGTCACATTTGGTCACATTTTAGGGATTCATTTCCTTGTAAAAAAGACTGGGGACTGAGATTCCTTGATGCCAGTGTGGCCTTGTGGAACAAGAATTGTAGGTCTTTTACAGCCTTATGTTTTCAAATTAAAATCTGAATTTGAAAAGATAAGCATATTCGAGAAAAAATTTAAAAGAGAAACAGATCAGAGTTCTGAAAAATACATGTAACTCACTAGCTAGCTGAAATTAGCAACACCTGGGCCAAAATTTACATTTTTACTTGGATGAAATTTGAATGTTTGTTTGTCTGGTAGTAAGGTTTCATTTCACAGGTACACCCTATAAAATAGTTATGGGTGGTAATCTGCAGAAAAAATGATGATTAGAAAACTTCCCACTTTTTTCTATTCTATTGAGATGACAAAGAAGATTGTTGGTTTCTCAGCCATATGTGTTGCTACTTTGAAAAAGAAAATAGCAACTAGGCATCACAACATTAATTAGTTGGCAATTTGGCATGATGATAGTATGAAGCTGCATATATATAGTAAAACTAATGGTGCCATCGCTCTAAGAAACTAAGCAAGATTACTTCATCATATTTCTGATACGTGGCATTTGTTATATGTATGCCAAGTTGGCGCCGGCTGTTTGCCTTTTCTTTCCTATTTTTCTCAAAAGAAATCAAGTTAGATAACAGCTGTTTGCTTTCTTATTAAAAAGAACTAAGAAAGATGTGCCAAACTGTTGATAACTATGCATGAGAACAAAAGGTGATATATCAGGTGGTGTGCACACGGCACTTGCTTTCAGTTTGTATGTGCAATTAAAATTAGGGTGTCTGAATTTTAGCTTTCTTTCATATGATGGTTCTGAGAATAGGCACAATTTATACTAAAATTTCAGATTTAGTTTGCTGCAATTTATATAGGTTCCGAGAATAAAAAACCGTTTAGGCAAAACCACTACTTGGCAAAATCTAATCTATGTTGGCACATAAACAATTAACAATTTACAATTCTTGCTATAGTCAGACATGGACAAAAAATTGATATATCTATCATGATACAAAAGCAAATAACAAATCAGAAAATTAACAATTTATTTTTACTAGTTGGTTGTACAATAGTGTTACTTGGAATCATCTTAAAATTCAGACATGTGAAATATATGAGTGTACAAGAGTGTTAAAATTAAGTATACTTGGGCTAGAAATTCTTGTTTTCATTCCTTTGTCTTGAAAAAAAGAGAAATTCTCATATATGAGGGGTAGCAATAACATTTTTTTTTCTTGAGAAAGAAAAATATCTGCAGACTGATCTAGCTAGGTAGGTATAGCTTGCTATCGATTAGCAGCGAATCATGATCTTCCAGCATAGTTAGCGACTCGAGCGGTAGCATGGCATAGGAGGACAGGAAAGGACTGATAGAAAGCAGGAAATGACACTCGTTGGCTTTTGCACAAGGTTGAAAGTTGAAATGACTCATAATCAGCTCTAGGAATGAGATTTGTGAAAGGATTTGCATTGAACTGTCGGATGCATGCCGTGGAGCTTTCACTGCACAAGCAGGAAAGCAGCTAGAGAACTGTACATGAAGGCCGAGACGATGCATGGTGCGCAAGTCGGTCGGATCCACTCATCGGCTTCTTTCATTCTCATCGATTTCCAAATTAAAGTGCCGCTCATGTGGCATGCACTTTGCTTGGGTCCAACAAATCCACACCGTGCTTCGTGGCAAGGAAAAGTGCTTGTTAGGAAGGCCACATGTAGCTCACATATGAAGTGTGAATTATTATTGTATCATCATCATCTTGTTTCGTTAATTATTAGAGTTTCATGTTGATTCATGTCCTGGTCTGAAACATATATCACAAGTGTAGTAGTGGAGTACCATGCAACAACAAACATGTAGTGGGAGATTTGGAGATGAGAGGATTATTGTTTGAATTGGAGGAAGCATTGCAAGAGAGAATTCGAAAAGCAAGCGCATATCGTCTCTTCACATATGTGTATATATGGAACAAATTTACATGCATACTAACTAATCCGTCGATATGATTATTCATTAGCAGCTAGCTCGATAATTCTAGAGAGAAACCAAAGGGAGAAGAAGAAGAAGAAAGAAGTGGAAGCGATGGCGGCAGGCAGGCATAACCGATGGGATCGGAATTGGATCCACCAAAAAACAAGACATCACTACTGAACTCCTTCATCGATCCATCCCAGTCTCAGCGCTCATGATATATAGGCGGCCGGCCAGCTATCTAGTCGTCACTGGGCGGCAGCCGGTGTCTGCTGCTGCTGGTCGGCGGCGCAGTCGGAGCAGACGACGCCGGACTGGTGGCGGTGGAACTTGGCGATGTAGATGGCGGCCCTGTTGTCGACGTCCCACTCGCCGCCGTCGTCGTCGCTGGGCCACACCCTCCTGACCCTCCTCTCGTCGCCGTAGACGGCCGCGTCGTCGCCCGCCGACCCCGAAGAAGAGAAGCAGCTGCCCATCTCGCTCCTAGCTGGCTCGTGTACTTCTTGGCACGTACGCCCCTGGGCCGACCTGTCGAGCTAGCGCGAGGACCACGGAGAAGCCGGAGCTGATGATGATGATGAGCTGCTGCTGGTGTTGCTTGGTTTGGTTGGCTGGCAGCTGGCTTGGCTTCCGATCGATATGATGCCGGGGGTGGGTTGGCGCGAGCGCAATTTATAGCGGGGGCCGGCCTTGGCTGGCGAGGGACGAAGGTGCGGTGCAGTTCAGTGGGCACTGGGCAGTGGCTCATTGGCTCTCAGTCTCAGCGCAGCGGGTGGCGTGGCAGCTCCGACGACGGAGCGCGCGGAACGGAATCGGGAAGGATTCCCGCCCGCGCAAGTTGGCGGGCGGTTTGGACGGTGGGGATGGGCCGAGAGCCCGAGACCGAGGCCCAGTGGCCCACGCCGCACGCGCACCGCACGCGCCATGGGAACGGGGTGGGATGGGACTGTGGCGCACAGCAACAGCATGCACCTGAGCACGCGTGCGGCCAGACTTCACTCACACTCGCCGCTCACCGCTCACCGCTCACCGCTCACCGCTGGATTCTGCAGGACGACGGCTGATGAGCAGCAGCTGGTGTCTGGTGTCTGGTGGAGCAGCTTGCAGCGTTGCTGTCACAGCCGTTCTTTTCTGTAGTACTCGCATGAGTGGAGCTGTTCCCTGCTGTTTGACCTTTTATTAGCCAAGGATTTCTGCAGTGAAATCGCTGAGTTTGCTGGGTGCTGCTCAAATGATAGCTTCTCATGAATGAATCCTGTTGGTGACCCAGAGTTTTCTAGACTCTTTGTGCATGTTGTGTGGCTCTGATGCTTTGCTTATTATTTGATTTGAATGAATCACACTGGCCGGAGAGGGCAGCCACAAGCCCACAGCCAGTTCAATCTGTTCACTCAGCCTCGGCCCCAGGTGTTTCAACTTTTTTTTTTCACCACAGAAGCTACCAGATGCATGCATGAATCTTTTCCTGAACCTCCAGCTCCAGGTGGGAGATTTGTCGGAGAGGAAAACATTGGATGATCGAATCCATCCCTACCTAGCTACTACTACTCCGTAGCTTCAAAGAGGGGAGGGAGGCATGCACACAGCCTGGTCCTGACAGATTACTCACATGCACACAATTTTCACCCCCCTAATCCCTATTACCTATCGGTCTATGGTAACACCCTCGGTGTTATACCGTAAATCATTTACTAAAACATATCATGAGCATCATATTTATGTGTTAATACATGTAATAAGGTGTGTAGATCAATTTCCATAACTCGAAACGATCAACTAGAATGCGAACTTAGGGTTTAAAACTAATTTTTATTAAGCAAAAATATTATAGAACATGTATGTGATACTTAAATAAAGTTTGAAGTACAAACTTTATAGATGACAATTAAATACTTGCGATCGAAAAATGATATTACTAGCTAATATTTCCACTAACTTAGAAATCGTGAATGGAAATCAAATCCAGCTCAAAAACATAGAAATTTTCGAGTCTGCCGACAGCTAAACATTGCTATGTTTAGCAATTTATTGTGAGAGATTGGGTTAAAGAGTGGTGTAGTGTTATAGCTCGATTTGATAGTCTCATGTGCCATCTTAAGCATGATGAAGACAGTTTAGGTTTAGGAGCAACCGTCTGGTCGTGTTGAAGGCTTTAAAATTCGTGCGTGTCACGGTTTCAGGCTGGTTGACCGTGTGGCCGCGATCACCACGCTCGGGTGGTCGGCGTTGCCTCATTGGTCGCGCATGTGCGTGCACGTGCTGCCGCGTGCGGCCGGCCGTGGCCGCCTCTGGCCTAGCCAGGTCTCGGCTGCCACTGGCCCCGCCGCGTGAAGCCACCGCTGCTGCTGTCGACTGCCCCGCACGCGCCGCGACGGAGCCGCTGCCGGCGCCATCAACTCGTCGTCGCATCCGCACTGCCGACCCGCCTCGTGTCGCGACGCTGCCGCTACCGACGCTATGCTGTTGCCGCTTGCCTTATCCTAGTTCGCACATGGGCTGCCCCACACCGTCGTCTCGCCTTAATGGCGCTGCGGCCACGCATGCCGCGCCCCACCTGCCCCCGCGCGCGCATATGGTTTGGCCACAGTGTCGTGTAGCGGGTGCACAGACGCCGCCCTAAGTTCGGTCGCCCGCGTCCCGCCAAGGCGTGGACGAGCCGAACCCACTGCCGCCCCCGTCTCTCTCTCCCTCTGTTTTCCGCCGTCGTCGCATCGTGTCACGGTGAAGCCAGAGACCGAGCAGCTCTCATCAACTCCTTGTGCTCGCCTTCACGCCCCCCCTCCAGCCAACCCCACCCCGCCTTGACTCGCATCACGCCAAGCTCCAATTTTGGAGCTTTGGCCGCCGTCGTGCCGTTAAGGCCCGTCACCACACGTGTCGTGGCCAGCCTCCACCACTTCACCACATGCTAATTCCTCTGCACCACTAGCTCGCCTTGGCTCCCTCTTTGTCATGCGCAAGCTAGTCGTAGCTCTAGTGCCGCCTCCTCACCGCTGACGTGGTCGTGACTTTGCGGTCCGCCGTTCACCTCGCAGCACGCACGTGGCCAGCCTCTCTCAGGTCGTCTCCGGCCGAGCCGGCTTCTCAGTAAGGTCACTAGTGAGTTATCGTTGCTCACCCGCTACCCCTACCGTCTTGTTGTTGCTGCGGCTCACCTGAACGCCGTCGCCATTACCGCAGGGTGCCCGCCGTTGTGGAGAGGTTCTTCTACGGCGTCCCGACTCGTGCAACCGCCACCCATAGTCTCACGTCGAACCCTAGCTGAGCGTCAGCCTCGTAGATAGGTCAGTGTGGGTCCCGTGTGGCCAGCGCAAGCGCCAGTGCCACCGCTCGCCGCGCCGGAGCACGAGGGGAAGGCCGGGGGCCTTGCCATTGTAAAGAGAAGAAATATCCGAGGGTTTCATTGTAAAGTCGTTGTTTATAGAAATAGTAATGTGGACTGTGGGTTGTTTTGCTCATAGTCTAGGGGCATTTTTGTAAGAGTGCCGGCGCATGCGGGCTTCCTAGCCACGGGCCGCCTCCGCGCGTGGGCCGCGCCTTGCCTGTGGGCCACCGCGCGCTCGCGCACGCACGTTGCGCCGCGTGGGCCGCGTTGGGCCAAAATCAGTTTAGCTTTTTCGTGGATAATAGAAATAGTTTTTTAATTGTATTTCTGAGCTGATCTTTGATAAATCATATAAAATCATGTGGGTATCCAAAAATTGTGAAACCAAGTTTGTTTAGTTCCTAAAAATGTTGTCTATCGGATGGCCTAGTTAGTTTATGCATGTCTGAGTTGATATTGAGGCCTACTAAATCAATTGTGAGTGTTTAGTATTATTTAGGTTAATATTTGTAGGAATTTTTATGGCAAATGGGTAATAGTTTTGTCCATTAAATTTTTACAGTAGGTTCATTGTATTATTATATGTTCACTGTAATTTTTATAGCCTTAAAATATGTTGATAAATATGGTAGCTAAGTACTCCTTGTTTTAGTATATATGAAATCATAAATAAAGTAAGAAATGCATTTTTGGTTGCTAAGATAATACTCGAATGGTTCATACCTGTTTAGTGGAAAGGATGGGTAGCTTAGCATCTTAGTCATTAGAGTTAGCTTAGTAGCTTGGTAGATGTATTGTTATTTTAAGAGTTGTTATTGCTAAAATGCTAAGTGTTGCATCATCATTGCAGGCATGTAGAGAACGCGTTGGTGGAGTTTATGACCGCTGGAGAGCAGGAATACGAGGAGGTGATTGAGGAGTACGAGGAGGTCTTCGTACAGGAGGAAGCCTCGGAGCCACCGACGACTGACATAGCTGACCACCCGCCTGCCCAAGGCAAACCCCGGTGCATAACCCTTATTTTGAATAATCACTGAAATATATATATGATGTGCATTTACGTTATAGGATTTATATTGAAACTACATGCATAGATATACCTACCTATGAGTTCTACTAGCTTAGGTTGAGTAGCTGTTATACTTGGGTTTTTCGGTAGCGTGGGTAACCTGTCGTTACTCACAATAGGTGATTATTATTATCACTCTCATGATAAAATGGTGAAAAGAAAGGGAGATCGGGCAGGGATATAGTACGAGTATTGGTGGGTGTAAGAGGTTGTGTCCAAGTTTGGATGGGGACCTGGACCCCTTGACAGAAGAGTGATGGGTTAGTCCTGCTTGTGCCTGGGGTATAAGCGGGGCGTGTGTTTTGGGGTACCCAGCTGGGCACATTGTTTCTTGAATCGCCAGGTAATCCGGTACGACTTGTCTATAATCTAGCACCGTAGTAAAAACTGTAAGATGAAAGATAGTGAAATGGATCTGTTTGCTCAACTCTTGCGTGAAAGTAGAACATGTGCTTACCTAGAATGGTTAGATAATGAACTAATCATGACTGCTAATAAGAAACATACATAAGGATTCACTACTAGTATTACTTTTTACAAAAAGGAAACCCAGCAAACCATAAAGTTTATTATATCATTTGGAGTCGGAAAATTATTTCCACTAGTCGGGTAAGTCTTGCGAGTACATTGTGTACTCAGAGTTTATTCACCCCTGTTGCAGGTGCAGCTTGAAATATAGCTGTTGTGTAGAGGATTCTTCTGGTGGGCACAAACAGATTCTTGTATTCTACCGTTACATGTTTATTGTAATTCCGTTGTTTAAATTTCGTACTCTGAACTTAGTATTGAATAATGTATTTCTAAGAACTCTTGTTGTATGAAATGGACTAAGTATTGTAAACTCGTTCTCATTATTGGATCCTGGAGGAAAAACGTGGATTATTCGAGTTCTCTCTTGGGGTGTGCTCAACGGAAACCGTCCGATTTAGCTAGCTGTCGGGACGCTTAGTGTCTGGTGGAAGACGAGCGCCTCCGAAAACGTGCTATTTCAAGCGGTTCTGCCACATCTATCACCAGTCACTTTCCCTCCTTTGACTGGCCAATTGGTGGCTTTGAATTATGATTGCCCATTGAGTGAAAACAACCTCTTTCAGCTCCAACTGAAATGCGATGCACATGCTGCGATACATTTCAGTAAAACGTCTCGTTCGGCTTGCTGAATCTTGGCTGAAATTGGCTGAAAAATACTGTTCTAGCTAAAATGTTGTGAGAGAAAAACACCGTTCCGACCGAAAAAAAACCGAACAAGCTGGATATGGGGTAAGACGGGGCCAAAATCTCAGTTGCCAAAAAGGATTCTCCAGAGCTTCTCTAGTTGTTCTCAGAACAAATCTAGCTGTCCAGCAATAATAAACCCCTCGCTCAGATAAGAATTGCCATAAATACATATATTACTCTCAATCATAGGAAAACAAAATACAAGTTGAGCTTTCACAGTGGTTCATCGTGCATCAAGTAGAACACTGTCTGAATGTAATAGCTTCAGATAAGGGAATGGGGAATTAATGGAGGGAGGAGGAACTGTTTAGATAAGGAAGCTTATGGGGATAAGCCAGCATCTCATCAGAGTCACTAATACGTTCAGTCACTTCATTCATGGCCATTATTCTAAGCAGGCCCTCGCCAAGATCTTTTTACCCCGGATGCCTTCTATCCTACAGGCTACAGCTTCCTGTACAAGAGAAGCCCAGAGAAGCAAACCGTGATTTGCACGCAATTCCGTGATCTTGCATTGCATTGCGCCCTTAATCAGAATTCCACAAAAACAATTCGTGTCATGATAAAAAGTTGCGGGTCCAATAATCTACCATTTTTCGGTGCCGAACAAGTAGACTCGCATGCACAAGTTTCTTTCTTTCACCAGATCATTCCAAGTTCCAACCCCCTTTAGCACGTATGTGTGCGCGTATCTAACTATCTGTATATAGTATACAATAATTCAAGATTACTGACTAATGAGGATCAGTGTCAAAAAGGGCATTATGATGCTATGTAAAAGCGATCATATTCTACTCACATAAAAAGATCAGTTCAAGCTGCAGTACTGTGCTGCAGCCTACAGGCTACAGCTCCCACTACCCACAGCTGGGCTTGCCTTTGCCATGTCTCTCTAGACTAGAGGAGGACGGAAGCTGCAAGGTCTCTTCATTCATTTTTGTGCCCCTGTTTCGATACTTAGTTTAGTCCCTGCCGTACATGTAATGCGCTCTTGCTGTAATCACAACGTGGCGTCGATCATAACAACGAATTTTAGGCAGAATCCTAATGATGGCAGAGGGTTCAGGGATGTTAGGCGAGGAGCTACGAATTAGATATGTTTGGGTCCTAATCCCTGCTAAACTAATTGCATAGATTCTCGGTGCAGTAAAGCTGCATGTCAGTTCTTTTATATGTGTTTATCATGTGCCCATCACCAATTTCTTTTGTGTATGTTTTGTGTCCAAGTGTCATTGGGAGATTTTGCCAACATAATATGAATCCTGGCACAGGAGGGGTAGATGGCTTCTAAAGGAAGGCATCGGCCGTACGTACAGAAAAGAGTGTGTGTGTGTGTGTTATAAGATAATCCTAGCTCGACCTTGCGGCTGAGATTTTCATATGCTAAAGATTTACCTCTTTTAATCAAGCTAATATTAGTTTATGACCTATTTCCCTTTCATGTGAGCCAAGCAAACAAATTAAGAATAACAGAATCCGACAAATGGTAACTACTGAACCTAGCTAGAAAGCATGTGATATATCCATTTAAAGAGATGTCTCGGCTCCATAGTGCGGGCAGAAGATAGTGATATGATCAATAAAGCAGATTATGATTAGGCTAAAGATTTTTTGTTTATCCGATATGTACGTTGCTACTGCACCAACGTCGTCGTAGCGGTTGAAATTCAACCTAATTATATGGAAAACACCTAAATGTGTAGGCAGGCAAGGCAACATCAATGTTGAATGGCGTATATAAATCGTAAAAAGCAAAACAGTGGTAATTTTTTTTCACAGCTATATATGTCATCATTCAGTTGGTTTAATGGATAAGCTCTTATTAAAGCTAGTAAGCTACATATGTCGCGCTAGCAAACATACCGAGTGATTTGACACAAGTTGAATAAACTCTCGCCATGGCCATGCTTCATACTACTGCAAGAAGACTGCCTTTTGTAAAGATGGAGCACTCCAGAGATAAAAGAGTGATTATTCAGTGAGCCTTTTCCGGCTGGCCAGTTACCTCACGAGCTTCACTTGTACTGCTCCTGTTCTTGTAAAGCCTCCTCTCTTTTTTCCGCTTTATACCCTTCCATCAAATCAATACCATCTTTCTTACACCAATTGCAAGTTTAACCTTGGGGCAGGCAGTATAGGAATACGGGCAGGCAGTATAGGGCATGTGTTGTGCATATACATAAGACTGAAAATGGAATCAAGGCCTCGTTTAGATCGTGAAAAAAAGTGAACCCGATGAACAGTACTACTTTCGTCTTATTTGGTAAATATTGTCCAATCGTGGACCAACTAGGCTCAAAAGATTCATCTCGTGATTTCCAACTAAACTGTGTAATTAGTTATTTTTTTTACCTACATTTAATACTCCATGTAAACGGCTAAAAATTGATGTGATGGAGAGAGAGTGAAAAAACTTGGAATTTGGAATGCATCTAAACGAGGCCCAAGTAGTAATTGTTAAAGCTTGCCAGTTGTGAATTAAAATGAAGATATTTGGTGGAAAGAGTTTCCAAGTTGGTTCAAGATTTGTTGAGCCCAAGATACTTCAGATCCAGATTATTTGGATGGAACATTTGGTGCACCCTTAAGTCGTCCGTACTCCAAGGTGCAGTCTGCTAACCTCTGTGTCGCCCATCTGAAGATCCTGATCAAGTTAATTGGGCTCTGGAAAAAAAATCTACAACGTGTTCAACCAAATCAGTGTACGGACCAATAACATTTTCGTGTGCAAATCTCAACCTTCCTCGTATGTATAATAAACAAAATATAAAAAAAATCTTGTGGCTGGTCCTTGTGAACAGTATTCAATCTGCAGAGCAACTGAAGAAGAGGAACAGAGCAGACAGGATGGGTTAGTTATGTATATGCTTCTAGCAAAGTTTTGTTTTTTTTCTTTTTGAAATTCAGAGGTTATGGCCCCGTTCACTCCGCTTAAAAAACAAGCCGAAATACTGTTCCGCCTGATTTGTTTTTGAGAAAAAAATACTATTTCGGCTGAAAAAATAAGCTGAAAAGTACGGATTATAAGACAAGCAAACGACGATTGCGAAGTTTCTGGGCAAGCCAGCTGACATGTGGAAAATCTTTTGTTTTTGAGAAGATCTGGGAAGAGCTGCTGAATGGCAAGCAGCAACTGAGTTCACACTTCACAAATCACAGCTATACATATGCCAACATCACTTTACTTACACAGTACACAGCGCCATGCCATTGCGAGCCGCCGAGCCCAAACAACGGCATTGCAGATTGTACAGGCTACTTGCTACTGCACTTCTACGACGCAACAAAGAAAACACAGGAAATCAGTGGTTGATTGCACTATTGATTCGACACAAGAAGCAGCAGCTTCCGCATCACCGTCACGGCAGCGCGCACGCCACGCCCACGCAGGGACGGCGGCACGAGTGGCATGGCGCGCCGCCGCAGCTGGAGTGCCTGGCCTAGGTAAGCTTGTTGAGGAGCGCCGTGGCCATGGTGGAGAGCTGGTCGAACTCGCGGTTGGCGGCGGCCATCCGTGCCTTAGCCGTCGCGGAGCCCGCGAGCGCGGCGTCGCACCCGATCCCGGCCTGGCCCGTGAGCGGCAGCAGCGCGCGCGAGGCGCCCCAGGCGCGCGCCGCCGCGTAGCCGCGCATGAGCCGCAGCGCGGGAACCGACGCGGCGCCGTACAGGATGCCGCACGCCTCCAGCGCGTCCCGCGCGTCCTTGCCGTCGCCGTCGCGCCGCGCCATCCCCGCCGCGGCGTCACGCGCCGAGGCCCCGCTCGCGGCCGCGAGGTCCGCCGCCATCAGCAGGTGGCCGTGCCGGTCCGCGGAGGCGGCGCCCGGCACGGACCCCAGCCGCGACGCGCAGAAGGCCACGTCCACGAAGTCGCGGATCGCGTCGCACGAGTCGGCCACCGTGTCCGCCGCCGCGCCGCTGTAGAAGCTGGAGAAGCACAGCGCGGCGGCGCCCACGGCGAGGAACGTGGCGGTGGTCCTCCTGCTCATGGCTTGCTCGTTGGTGGGCGTTTGCTGTGCGACCTGCAAGCGTGGTTTGTGGGGTGGGTGTTTATCAATGCACGCACAGTGAGGTTAGGGGGGTAGGGGTAGGTGAGCTAATCAATGCATGCACGCGACGCCTGCGTCCATCACCGGAGTTGCGTGCTCGTTGCAATAACGGTGGCCGTTTGGAGGTTGAACAAACAATGAATGCGCCGTCGTCTTCCTCAGGCCTCAGCTTTTCTGGTACTCCTAAATCCTAGGCCGCGTTTAGTTCCCTGCAGAATCGGCGCCGCCGGAATTTCCCGGCACTGTAGCGTATTGTAGCATTTCGTTTATATTTGGTAATAATTGTCTAATCATTGATTAATTAGGCTCAAAACGTTCGTCTCGCAAAGTACAACCAAACTGTGCAATTAGTTTTTTATTTCGTTAACATTTAGTACTCCATGCATGTACCGCAAATTTGATGTGATGGGGAATCTTCTTTTTACATAGTGCCAAAGTTTGGATTTTGGTGAAACATGGCCTAATTGATGCGAATTTACCTTCGCCGTGAGATTTACCGGTGGTCAAAACACATTCACGAGGATTCAGCAAAACTGAAGCATGCTGCATGCTTACCTATTATTACAGTGCATTATTGCATTACAAGTACGTTACTAGTTTTTACTGTACTTTCTGAATTATTACTGCTGGCTGATTTGATGTGAGAGAAAAATACTGTTGGAAATTTACGATCTACGAACTAAGCGAGCAGGCTGGATCAGATCGATTGTGTCTCTGGAAAATCCAACTACTGCTTCGTTAGGTTTAGGTTCGGGAGACAGGAGATCAGCGGCCTGTTCGGGAGGCCGTATCGTATCGTGGATTATTTACTGCTGGCTGGTTTGGTGTGAGAGAAAAATACTGTTCTCGACTGGAAATTTATAATCGTTTACGAGCAAGCGAGCAGGCTGCTGTAGATCGATGAAGCGCAAACTGAATTTACACAGAGAAAACCAAACACAATGAGTTGTGCGGTTAATGAATCGATGGACACGGCAGCACGATACTAGCAGCGGATTTTATTATTACAACGAACATCGTTCTACAGTACGTGGTAGCTTAGCTACGGGCAGCGTGGCGAGGCCGAGCGGTGGTGGGCGGATCAGTCATCAGTCGGTGGACATGGAGGCGATGACGGCGTGCGCGACGAAGGCCATGTCAGCGAATCCGTCGTTCTCGCGGGGCAGCGCGGCGGCCGCGTCGCCCGCGATGCCCTCGCAGCCCGCGGCGACGTACTGCGCCGCCTGCAGCACCTCCCGCGCGCCGCGGTACCGCCCCGCGGCCACGGCCCGCGCCGCCCACCGCAGCGCCGGCACCGCGCCCGCGTACAGCCGCAGGCACGACCGCGCGGCGGCGGCGGAGGAGGAGGAGGAGGAGGAGGTGGATGACGACGGGGAGAAGACGGCCTCGATGCTGTCCCTGGCCGCCGTGGCGTTGTCGGCCGCCAGCCTGGCCGCCAGCGCCGCCACGGCGGGCGCGTCCCGCGCGGCGCGGCACGGCGACGATGCGTCGGCGCACAGCGCGGAGAAGCAGAGGGACGGCGTCACGTAGTAGCTGCCCAGCCTCCCGCACACCTGGTCCAGCGCCGGGGCCGACGTCGACGTCGACGTCGTCGAAGCCTCGCCGGCGCCGGCGCCGGCCGAGGCGAGGAAGAGTAGGAGGAGGAGGAGGAGGACCGGAGAGCAGGAGGACGACCCGGCCGCCATTACCGCTGCTCGTCTCCGGTTTGGTGTTGTACTAACAGCTAGCTAGCGCAGGCATCACTGTCACAGACTCACAGGGTCCGGAACTCCGGATGTTCTTGGAGAGTGATGGTGCCGCCGTGCATGCATTTAGTGCGGGAGCATGCATCGCGCGGGGCCGCGAGCGCTGGTTTCTGGTTCTGGCCGGTCAGTCATGATGATCCGCCGCACTCGCACGTTCTCTGTCCGTGTTCCGTTCCGTGCTTCTTCTCAACGGCCGGCTGCTGTGGTGGGGGCGGGCAACTCCCATCAGAAAGGCACCTACTTCTACCTGCGTTTCTCTCAATGGTCGCTCAACTCCATGTTGCAAACGACCGTACCATGATAAGTTTAAGCGAACGTAGCAGCAGGATGTGCCGTCGCTTTCATTCGTTCCATTGCGTTGGCTCAACAACGAACGAGCAAGCAGGCTCGTCATTCTGTACATAAAGAGAGAGAGCTGTGATGTGAGCGTACAGCCTAGTACGCGCAAGTGAGTAAACGTAGACTACTCTTGGTTGGCCAGCTGTTGTATACGTAGCTTGTACCGGATCAAAGCCTGGAGGGAGAGGGCCGTGAGTATGTGTGCATTACTGTGATTCGTAAGAAAAAAAAAATATAAACTAAAATCCTAGCAATCAGAAACAAACACATCTAAACTTAAGAATAATTAATTAATGTATTTAGAAAAAAAAAACTAGCACAAAAAGGCAAAAGGATATCTAGAACTGTGCTAATAAGTAACAGTGCTTCAATTGTTGTTGCAAGCGAAATTGCGAAAAAGCCTTAACGACCGCAAAAGAAACCATACGTGAGTAAGTCAAGAAATTCCCCGGTAAAAGGGACCGTTGCTATAATGCAAATACTTGCACACGGTCGTCCATCCCATCCGGACACGTGCCTTCTTGGGCCTGCACAGCGGACAGGCCTAACGGCACCTCTATATCTCTTCTATCACAAATGCTTGCACACGGTTGTCTGTCCGTCCGGACGCGTCCTTTCTAGAGCCTGCGCAGCAGACAAGCCCAATAGCACATCTACATCTCTTCCATCCTTGAAAATTTCCCCACTCGCACTCACATTGGTGGCGGCGTCACCGCGTATATGCTCGCTGCACTCCGCCTCGCCACGACCCCTTCCCCCACCGCGCAACCGTCCCCCGCCGCGCCGTGCCCTCCCCCCACAACGCCGCACCCTCTCGCCATCGTGTCGTGCCCTATCTCCCACGAGCGGATGGCACTGGACAACTGCGCCGAGCAGCAGCGGCGCTAGAGAAGCCGCGCTGACGGGGAGCGAGCCTAAGCAGTGAGCAGGCGCAGGAGAATCGCAGGAGGAGTGACGGGCCGACGTCCCATAGAGGAGGCTAGCCGACGTCCCCCTGACCCGAGCTTGTTGGCTACCGTAATTCCCTACCAGGTAGGCCGTCCGGCCAGCGACGACGGCGTGTTTCAAGTGTTTCAGGAGTTCCAGACTTATGTTTCAAATATTTGATCTGGATGTTGCAAAAGTATATCTGAGATGACAATATACGCATGTTGCAAGCATACGTTTTCCTCAAAAAAATAATAATAATCTATGCATGGTGCTGTATAATTGTGTTGGGATATAATGAGTAATCTCAGGTTTATGGAATCCAATAGATAGTTATTCAAACAGATTAAGTAGCACGACCATATTATCATAACATTATTTTGATAACCTCCAAACATGGTTTGACGCTCGGGGAGCAAAATATTCAGCTCTAACCTCCCTCTCTTGCCTGTTATCTGGAGATTAAACTCGGTAGGAAAGCAATACATCACTCCGCTTTATTTAGGTGTAGGATCCACCAAATCGACTCGCCACTAGAGGTTTCAAACCTTAATCCACAAGCGATTTTGTAGGCCAAAATCAATTGGACACTACTAACAGCATAACTATAGGTAATTTGGCGATGATTATTGGCACGGCTTTGATAGGAGGGAAGGCTAAAACACTGGTGTTGGTGAACTTGTCGCTGACGTTCACCTGGTCCGCCGACATGCCGGCCGCCAGCTGCCACTCGAACACGTGCACCAGCGACGCCAGTACCTGTGGCACCACCCGCTCCGCCATGGGCAGGCCGGGGCACCGCCTGCGGCCAGAGCCGAACGGGACGAGCTCCAGCTGCTTCCCCTGAAAGTCGAGCTCCCTGCCCAGGAACCGCTCCGGCACGAACTTGTCGGGCATCTCCCACGCCACCGGGTCGCACATGATCGCCCACGAGTTGAAGATCACCGTGCAGCCCCGGGGCACCGCGTAGCCGCCGATCTCGACACCGTCCTCCACGGCTTTGTGCGGCAGCAGCACGGGCGCCGCCGGGTGCAGCCACATGGCCTCCTTCACCACGGCCTGGAGGTACGGTAGGCCCACCGTGTCGGTCTCTTCGACGGCCGCCTTTCCGCCAAGGGCGTCCTTGATCTCCGCGCATAGCTTGGACATGACGCTCGGGTTGCGGATGTTGGGGTTTAGTCCCACATCGTGTAGCGATTGTGGGGGAGCACAACATATAAGGCAGGATTGTTGGAACCGGTGGTAACCACCGAGTTCATGATCTTGAAGCTGGCTTACAGCCGGCCCGGCTCGTTACCACGAGTCTGTGCTCCCACAGGTCCCAATTCCACCAGAGCTACAACATATAAGGCCTTGGGCCTTCCCAACCCAAAAGACTAGCCTCATAGGTGGGGGTTCTCCCGCCTTATATGTTGTGCTTCCCCACCATCGCTACACGATGTGGGACTAAACCCCAATAATCTCCCCCTTAGTCACACATCAGGGTAGCTTTTTCTAACCTCGGGTACCGGCTCTGATACCAATTGTTGGAACCGGTGGTGACCACCGAGTTCACGATCTTAGAGCTGGCTTACAGCCGGCCCGGCTCGTTACCACGAGCCTACGCTCCCACAGGTCCCAGGTCCACTGGAGCTACAACATATAAGGCCTTGGGCCTTCCCAACCTAAAAGACTAGCCTGATAGGTGGGAGTTCTCCCACCTTATATGTTGTGCTCTCAACAATCTTCTCCTTAGTCACACGTCGGAGTGCCCCCGCCATATGTGACGCTCGAGATTTTTTTTTATCGGGTGAAGCTTTTTTTTACCATGGCCTCTGATAGCAATTGTTGGAACCGGTGGTGACCACCGAGTTCACGATCTTGGAGCTAGCTTACAGTCGGCCCGGCTCGTTACCACGAGCCTACGCTTCCACAGGTCTCAGGTCCACCGGTGCTACAACATATAAAGCCTTGAACCTTACTCAACCCAAAAAACTAGTCTTATGGGTTGAGTAAGGCACAAAAGCCTTATATGTTGTAGCTTTGGTGGACCTATGACCTGTGGGAGCACAGGCTTGTGGTAACGAGCCGGGCCGGCTGTAAGCCAGCTCCAAAATCGTGAACTCGGTGGTCATCACCGGTTCCAACAATACAATTGGTATCAGAGCCGGTACCCAAGGTCAGAAAAAGCTACCCCGATGTGTGACTAAGGGGGAGATTATTGGGGTTTAGTCCCACATCATGTAGCGATGGTGGGGGAGCACACCATATAAGGTGTGAGAACTCTCACCTATCAGGCTAGTCTTTTAGGTTGAGTAAGGCCCAAAAGCCTTATATGTTGTCAGCTCCGGTGGATCTGGGACCTGTGGAAGCGTAGGCTCGTGGTAATGAGCCAGGCTGGCTGTAAGCCAGCTCTAGGATCGAGAACTCGGTGGTCACCACCAGTTTCAACAATTGGTATCAGAGACCATGGTAAGAAAAAGCTACCCCGATGTGTGACTAAGGGGGAGATTGTTGGGGTTTAGTCCTACATCGTGTAGCAATGGTGGGGGAGCATAACATATAAGGCGGGAGAACCCCCACCTATGAGGCTAGTCTTTTGGGTTGGGAAGGCTCAAGGGCCTTATATGTTGTCAGTTTCGGTGGACCTGGGATCTGTGGGAGCGCAAGCTCGTGGTAACGAGCCGGGCCGGCTGTAAGCCAACTCCAAGATCGTGAACTCGGTGGTCACCACCGGTTCCAATAATTGGTATCAGAGCCCATGGTCAGAAAAGCTAAACCCAATAAAAAATCTCGAGCGTCACAGATGGCGGGGGCACCCCGATGTGTGACTAAGGGGGAGATTATTGGGGTTTAGTCCCACATCGTGTAGCGATTGTGGGGGAGCACAACATATAAGGCAGAATTGTTGGAACCGGTGGTGACCACCGAGTTCACGATCCTGGAGCTCGCTTATAGCCGGCCCGGCTCGTTACCACGAACATGCGCTCCCATAGGTCCCAGCTCTACCGGAGCTACAACATATAAGGCCTTAGGCCTTTCCAACCCAAAAGACTAGCCTCGTAGGTGGGGGTTCTTCCGCCTTATATGTTGTGCTCCCCCACCATCGCTATATGATGTGGGACTAAACCCCAACAATCTCCCCCTTAGTCACACATCAAGGTAGCTTTTTCTGACCTCGGGTACCGGCTCTGATACCAATTATTGGAACCAGTGGTGACACCGAGTTCACGATCTTAGAGCTGGCTTACAGCCGGCCCGGCTCGTTACCATGAGCCTGCGCTCCCATAGGTCCCACTAAACCCCAACAACGGAGCAGCTCAGCCATCGCCCACACCACGATGAGCGCCATGGCCATGGTGTCGCTCCCGGCGGAGAAGATGTCGAACAGGATCAGGGTTAGATTATCGTGAGTGATCTTGCCTGTGGACTCGAGCTCCAAGAGGACGTCGAGGAAATTGTCGTGCTTGTCGCCGCCTTTTTGGACGTGGAGAAGGAAGAAGCCTCCTCGGACAACCGGCGGTCAATGATGTCAACCAAGACCTAGAAAACTTTCCTCAGTTGGCCAGCCACCCGGCGACGACATCCTTGGAGGTTGAGCGCCCTGAGGAACGGGAAGAAGTCAAACACGTTAGGCTTGCCCAGGCACTCCATGAGTTCCTCTAGGAGCTCCAGCAACCCATGTCCCACCGACGACGACGGCAGCGACTCGGCCGCAGCGCCCACATCGACGACGTCGATGGAGAACATTGCGGTCGAGACGAGGTTGGCGACGCCGCCATAGACAGCCTCCTTGACGTCCACCACCTTCCTAGCCCGCGCCCGGAGGTACCCGACCAGGTCCGCGACCTTCCGCTCCCGCGCCGTGCGCGACGCCGCGAGACTGCGTGGCCATGACGCCGCGCAGGTGCCTCCAGAGCGGGTCCGAGCTGGGCGGCGAGAGGACGGAGCGGTCACAGAATCCCAGCGCGCGCTTGCTGTCCGGGACGGGGCGCACCGCGATGCGGCGGTCGTGCGCCGCGAACGCCTCCCCGGCGGTGTCGCGGGAGGAGACCACCACCGCCGGGACCAGGCCCAGGTCGAGGCGCATGACGAGGACGCCGTGTGCGCGGGCCAGGCGCGCCAGCGTGTGGTGGAGGTTGCCCCGCGCGCGCCGCAGGTCCAGGAGGTTGCCGATCAGCGGCAGAGGCCTCGGGCCGGGAGGCCGCCGGTCGGAGCCCCAGCGGCGGTGGCGGTGTTGGTTGGTCAGGTAGCAGAGGGTCGAGACGGCGAGCGTCACCCATAGCCACCAGAGCTCCGGCGCCGCCATCTCAGGATCTTTCGCTCGTGTCGTGCGCGCGCGGCATATATATAGTGGTGTGCGTCATAGAGAGCGCTTGCGTATCCATCGCCGCCGCTTGATGGGCCAAAGTCCCCCACTCGGTATGTTGGGTAGCTTTTGTTAGCGACAGACCGATAGTGCGACACTGAGACGTGCTGTTGCTGTCAGTTGGATAGCATCTTGATTCTACATGTGGAGTACACTACATGATAACTCGTGCTGTCAATGAAACAGCGACACAGCTGCTAGTAGAGTACATAGAACAGCAAATGGCGTTGTTTCCATAGTTCACCACGTGTTTGTGACCCAATTGTGTACTTCTTCCGGCCAAGAAGAATACAACTATATATATAACTGTATTATCACTAGTTAACATGCACGTGCGCACATGCACACATGCTTATAAGACATTTGTATTTTTTATTTGCTATTTTTTAGCTCGCTTGCCATTATCATCTTATCATAGTATTTCTATATTTATTTGAAATGAACATTTTTTTATTCTTGTATCTGTAAATTTTGTTGTATATAAATTCATTTATTTTTTGATTTTTTGTTTCAATATATGGTTTTTTTGTGAAACATTTGTATTTGTATCCAATTTATTTTTGTTTTTATGAATTCTATTTCTTTTTTACTTTCATAATTTTAAATCCCTTGTTAGTTTTTTTAGCAACTTTGTACATGTATATATATTCTATTTTCTAATTCTAATTGGACCAAAAGCCCACAGAGCAGCGAGCAGGCCAAGGCCCATAATTGCTCCTATCGGCATAAATTTATGTACAGCGGCGCATCCCAATTCAATGTCTTCCCCATTTATCTCCAGCTCCTCTCCGTACTCCGTCCCAGCTTCAATCCTCCAATCCCGCCATGGTTCCTTGCCGTAGATGTCGGGGAAGAATGCGAGCCGTGCAGAGCACCGCCGTCGGGGCTGGCCGCGCCGCCCAGGGCTCGCCGCCGGGGAAGAAGTTGTGCCGGGCAGAGCACCTCCGCCGGGGCGGCCGCTGGAGCGGGTAGATCCGCCCGCCGGACGCCGGGGCAGGGCTACGCCGGGTCTGGCCGCGATGCCTGCTGGCCGCCGGGGCAGGGCCGCGCCGCCGGGCCGGTTGCCGTTGCTGGTCGTGCCGTCCGGAGGCCGCCAGGGCAGGCCCTCCTTCTCGGCTGCGAGGCGACAAGGGCGCCTTCTGCTCCTACTCGGCGAGTCCAGTGGTGGCTTCAGCAGCACGCGTCTCCTTGCCGCGCTCTATTTCATGGTAAGTTCAGTCGCTCAGACTCGACTGTCATAATCTTCCTCCTCATCATCTACAGCGGGACCAGGGATGGGGAAAGATTTAGTATCTCACGCTGACAGTTGGCATACTGCATTATATCTGTCAAAAAATGCTTTTCCTTTCCAAACTTCGTAAGCAAATTAGCTTTCTAAAATAAGAATTGTAGTGGTGGATCTACATTTTTCAAAAAAATGGAAGAAGCTATCATAGTAGGATCTGAGTGAACACTCTGAACATCTCATTACTGCATAAAATAGCAATGATAATGTAGTTCAGACCAGTTACTGATTGACTACTTTCTTGTCATCCTGACTGCAGAAAATAGCAATGATAATATAATGTGTTCCCGTATATGCCAGTGCAACTATTCAAGATGCTGATCGAGCTATTCAACAAAAGAATGGATTTCCTGTTCCTGGTAGGAAAATCAGAGTTAAGCTAGAAATGAATCAGTGCTCCACTGAAGGAACTTTTGCAAAAGAAGGAGAATAGTGAGGCTCCTCTCCTAACAGTTTGCTGCTGCTGAAACTCAGTAGATTGTGGATCTGACTGTCATTTGTTTTATTTGCTTGTGAGCAGTGCAATGCAAGTGAAGGACTCCGATTTAAAAGATGAGGCAAACGAGACTTCTCCTGCTGGAAAGCATAAGGGGAAATCACATAAAACAGATCCAGGTTGTAATGTAAATTTCTTTGTTTTGGTTAGTATTTTCCAATACTGAAGCAAGATGTTATGTTGAACCAGAGCAACCACATTTGTTGTCAAAGGATGCTATGGTATCAAAGGAAGCTCCCATTGGCGACCCCGAAAAGGTGAAAAAAAATCTAAAAAGCAAAGGTGTGTACTGCAATATTTTACTTCAGAAGTCATCACCTAAATCTAACTTGTCATTTTTTTAGTAACATTATTTTTAATCGAACCTGGTTGCTTCGCTATTATCACGCCAGGATCAGGGTGTTCTTTTTGGTTGCCATCAGCCTTACCCCGTAACCGTGCACGATAGTTAGGCTGATATTCTCGGTTTCTAGCCTGTCTTTCAACATCTTTATCACAAGACATTACATCAGTAGCTTGTGCTTCACGTTTCCTTTTACATCTTATTGAATTTCTATTCTCCAAGCCGACTTCATCCTCTAACAAATATTCAAAAAGGTTAATTGATTTTGAAATAAATAATCCAAATAGACTGTTTTTTAAAAACCAAATAACATACCACCTTGAACATTGCCACCTGATGTTGTGGTCAGATTACCATCTTGTCTTATGGTCGAAGCCATAACAAGGTTTAGGTTGTCTTGTTTATATTGTTAATATGGAGCACTGCAATCAAGGAATTTTAAAGCAATGGCGAAACAAAAAATTAAAGTTAAATGCATAAACTGGAAGTATGTTATAGAGTCAAGCGACAAAATTTTAAGCAATTGAGGTTTAGTTGCAACTTGCAAGTCGGAAAATAGATTACTTTTTAGAAACAGACAGTTGAAAGAGAGGCCAGTTTAGTTGCAATCTGCAAGTCAGAAAATAGTAGATTACTTTTTAGAAACATGTAGTTGAAAGAGAGGTCAGAATAATTTTTATAAACATGCATCACATATTATATTAATCAATCTTTATTAGATCGTAATCAATCTTTATTAGTTCATATCAACACAAAAATAAATAATTGTATACCTGCATTAATCAATCTTCTGATGTGTTAGGCAGAGAGCTGAAGGTGTCCACGACAGCAAGTCGGCAGCTACAGGTGTGAAGGCGGCGCCGGCCACTGGGGACCCGTAGATGAAGCTGTAATCTTCTGGTGTGTCAGGCAGAGAGCTGAAGGTGTCCACGACGGCAGGTCGACAGCTACAGATGTGAAGGTGGCGCCGGCCGTCGGTCGCGTTCACGGCACGTGCTGTATGCGGAGGTCCGGAAGGAGGCGGTGGACTTCCTGATCTTCCTGCTGCGTGTACGTGAGTCCGTGCCGAGGCTCGGTATACTTGAGGTTTTATTTTAGGACTACAGGAAGAGGAGGATTACGTGAGGGGAAAATCCAATTTTGTTATTGATTCTTTAATATGGGACAACTGCGAAAAGCAATTTTGGGTGGTCGGACTCGGGAGGGGCGATGTGGGTACGACGAGCGGGTTGGAGAACTATTTGGTAAAAAAACATGGCGAGGTAGCGAGGTAGGGCGACGGAGTGGTTTTACGTGGCAGGAACGCGTAAGACGTGACTGTAAGACCTTTTTTACATACATGGCCCATCATTAGATTAACATCTGCCATTAGATTTAAAGATATAAGGTAGGTATGAAACTATATATATATATATATATGGAGAGTATATTCAGTAGCCAGCTATAAAATAAGTTATTCTGTAGCCACCTCAATTTACGATAATTTTATATATTAATTTACCATAATTATGATAATTGGGTTACTATAATACATGATGATATTTACCATAACGTTGCAGTAAACCACTTAGTAAGGAGTTACTATAATCTCGTAAATTAACATAGTAATTATCGTAACTAAAAGTGGCTACAGAATAAGTTATTTTGTAGCCAGCTACAGAGCAGTGTGTGTGTATATATATATATATATATATACACTCTCTCTCTCTCTCTTACTCTGATCTTAGGCAGTGTTTGGTTGCCATGACCAAATCATGCATGCACTGATGCAAGGAATATTGTTCTGAGATGCTGCATAATCCTGTGCACCGTGAAAGGCCGAACGACGCCATCCAAGACGGCATTTCTCGCGCACGTCTCGCCTCCCGCTCGTTCCCCTGGCTCGGTGACTGGCGCCCTTTGCTTCCGGCCGCACAGGATTCGTTCGTTACTACTTTCACGTTCATATCCCTTTTTCATTTCTTGTGCATATATTTCCTGGCACTTAAAAAATATTTATTGGGAAGTACCACAAACTAATTGCAGCTATCTTATTATATTGTTGCATTTATAATAGTAAATTTGTGCAAATGCATGGCACACGCAAAAAATTTGGATGAACCCATACAACCATCCAAACATAATCTTATACCGAATCATACAATTCCATATACAGTAACCAAACAATCAACATGTACCATCTCATCTAGAATTATCCCATCCATGGTCCATCCGTTCAGGACGATCCATCATATTCACCTCTATACATCCAACCAAACACTACCTTAATAAACCACTTATATATGTGTGCATCCTTCGAACAAGCTAGTTGAGTAGCCTTTCTTAGCTTTGGCTAATAGAGCAGCTTCGCCGGTAAAGTTAAAGCTGTTCAAAAACCTATAAATATCCATAATAACCTTCAATTTTTTTTTTATTTTCTTTCACCTTCATTCTCCTTTATTTATTTATTTATTTATTTTCTCTCCTTATTTCTCCTCATGCTGTTCATTGGACCACCATCTGTTTCTCCGTTTCTCTGATCCACCACATCCGTCTCCGCTGCTACATCCATCTCTCTTCGACTCTGCCCTTCCTCGTCTCATCGGACATCGACCCTGTCCCGATGTTCCTCCCTTCGCTCGTGCTACCGCTCCCACCCACCTCTCTTCGACTCTAGCACATCTATTTCTCCTCGCCGCTTGTTCTGCCACCCCACCCACTAGGACTCTGACTCACCTCAACTGTCCGGTCCCCCATGACCTACTAGGATTCAGATTCCGCCCCGACACGACTTCGCCCCGCCCTGCGACTCCATACCCGACGACTCTCCACCCTGCCCTCCACGGCTAGATGAAGGGAGGTTCAGGAAGGGCCCATGTGCCCAAATGGAGGAGCGGGGCGACGCCGCTTTTTTGGACTCCCTTGAAGGATTTCCGCTCTAAAGAGCACGATTCATGGAAGGAGCGGACACTTCATACCCCGTTTGGTAGGCGAAGGTGTGAAACTGCTCTCGAAACTCCGGGAGCGCTACTAAACAGTGCCTTATTTATCAGTTAAGTATACTCATGTTTTAAGACACACTCTAAATTTTACTCATTTACCGGTTTGAGCCCATATATATACACCATCATATTAGTATATGAAATAAGTATAACCATGTACTATGTATATAATTGACATATATACTATTCTTGATGATCAAATATGATCACATACTCTAACATATACTTCGTCGAGCCATATATATTTTATAGATCTTAAAATTAAGATATGGGAGTAGCTAAACCTTAGAAGTAAATAGAATTTTCTGACCGCAATTTCTTTTTGCGTCTTGTGTCTGTCACTTTCTACCGCCCGCCCGCGCCTGGCACTGTCCGTGCTGTGATGTCTACGGTGAGTAGAGTTGGTGCGTGCGATATGGAAGCACTTGGATACGGAATCCAGGTACCGTATCACCCAATGAAGTTGACGCATGACATGAACGAAGGAAAAAAAACAAAGAGGAGAACAGGGAGCAGAATCGGCCAAACAAAAAGAAGCGTGTGGCTGGATCCAAAGTCGAATTGCTCGGCAAACTTGCTCGGTTCGTCGTCGTGGCGAAGAAGTGGTGACGTCCTCGTTCATCACAGTGGTTCTTCTCATCAGGGTTTGTCTAAAACCCACTTGCCTTCGCTCGCACGAGAGAATTTGGAGCATTGGTGGTGCATCGGCATGCTGACACGCGGCTCTGCACCTTTTGCAAAAGGCCCTCCACATTTTAGGAAGTAAACCCGCTGTCCAATATATACCTTCTAAACAATAATATTTCAATGCGAAGAAGGAAAAATTCCATAACGTAACCGTTTTGCAGAAATCCCCTAGAAGTTTTGCGAACAACCCCCCGTAGAGGCGTACCAACCCTAGCGCAATGAGCCTTTTACTTGTGTGCCATTATGAAAGATGCTCCAGACCCACAGGACACTAAAAAGTTTGAACGCACCTTGGTGCCATGACGCTAAACTTTCTTCCCTTCCACGCCATTTCGTCCACCTTCTGTTAGGTTTCCACCGTTTGACAGCCCTGATATACGAGCCCGACCACTGACGATGTCTAGAATACCCTTCTTTCTTTAGCCGGTGAGGCCAAGCCGTAAGTGACCTAGTCACCGTCTTCCTCCTCATCATGTCATCTTCCTCTACCTCCATCTTATCCAAAAACAGGCCTACGATGGTGGCTCGGCAGGCGTGGCCTACGCGAGCGTCAGCGCGTGGCCAACCTCGAGGGCAGCGACGAATGCGCGCGGCGAGGCGAGTCCACCCCGAGCCCGATGTTGGACGCGTGTAGCTCGCTGTCGGCTGTGTGTCTCTCCTTAGCTCCAGCCGTGTCCCTGCGCGCCCCGCTGCCGGAGCCCGCTGCCCGCGCGACCTGGCCGCAAGAGCTCGCGCGGACTTCGCCTAGCTCCACCGCGGTTGCGGCGTCTCGGTCGCCCACCCCACTGCCGGCCGTGCACACCGCCACCGGCTACGCGCCCCCACCACCACGTGCTCCGGCCAGTCTGGACGAGCGAGCGAGTGAAGCCGCCGCGGCCATACCGCCACCCGCCGCGCAACAGGGAGAGGAGAGAGAGCAGAGTCACGGGGCACGACAGCGCCGCCGCAACCACCATGGCAGCTCTCTAGAGCTTCACCATTTTCTAATCCAAGACCATAGGGAGGGAGAGGAGGGCAAGGGGGTTCCGATGGACTACCTACCTTGGTCGATTATAGCTCAGGGATAGAGATCGACAGAGCGCCGCCGCAACCACCATGGGCGGAGAGCAAAGCTCGCAGCGTCGCCGTGTTCCACTGCCTGCAGCCATCCTCGGCCCTAACCAAAACCACTACCGGCTCTGCCTTCTTCTCCTCTGCACGTGTGCCGCTCCGTTCCTCGAGTCATGGTCGCCGCCATGGGCCATTGCCGCCGGGAGCCACCGCAGCGCGCGCGGGTGCCCTGGTGTTCGTGCGCCACAATGTCGGTAGTAGGCTAACAAGCGTCGGATGCTGCCGGCATGGCTACATCATCGGGGGGCAACCACGGTGGGAAGTCCGCGGTGGCAGTGGCGCGTGTACGTCAGCTTCGGGAAGCAGCAGGCGCTGTCACCGGCGCAGGCGGCGTCCATGGCGGAACTGCCACGTTCGTGTGGGCTCGGTTGCGTTCGTGTGGGCTCGGCGGAGCTGCTGCGTTCGTGTGGGCTCTATGGAGCTATCGCCGGACGCGCTGGCGTGGAGCTTGGCAGCATTCGTGTGGGCGGCGAGGACGGGCACTACGGTGCCGGACGTGCTCGAGGCGGGCACGGCGTCGCACATGCTGGTGATCTGCGGGTGGGCGTCGCAGGTGGAGGTGCTGCGCCACCGCGCCGTGGGCTAGAACTCGGTGCTAGAGGATGCCGTCGTCGGGGTGGCCATGCGGATCTGTGCAGAAGCTACCCAACCGATCAGATAGAGGTGAGGGAGAAAATAACATCCCATACATCAAAGACTGTCTATTGCATCTCTGATAGAATAACATCCCATACATCAAAGACTGTCTGCTGCATCAGGGCGTTCAGCAGCCACAATTGAATGCGAGTCAAGCCCTGGCGATATCCCATCCTCAGAAGCAGGGTCCTCCTCATGATAGCGTCTAGTAGTCTGGCTATAGGAGTAAGATCCCTGGGAGTCCTGCTCGATCCCTCGCCAAATGGATCTGTGAAGCAAGGGCGAACCAGATCTATAGGAGGCATAAGACCACCGTGAAGGCGTCTAGGAGGCTCTGTGTGTCCATAGCAAACCTCGTGAATGCGGATGGGTGAATCCTATAGCCTGAGTATCTCCCTAACCCTAAAGCTCATAAGCCTATAGTCTCGGCCTCTGAATGAAAAGTGAATGAACCTGTGAGCTGGGTCAATCCAAAGTGTAGCATAGAACTCTCGGGCCCAAAATGGAACATATCTGCCTGTCCGTCCAAGTAAATCTATTAGTCCTGGCAAGTAAGAGAGGTGTGGACGTATCTGCTCTCCTACAGCTGCTACAATGGCCTCAATAGAACAGACCCTCTGAGACCTGAATGCAACCCCACTGTTAAGATATGCATTATAAAAATCTTTCTGTAGTAGTGTATAGAACCCCTCAGAAGCACGCTCATCCCTCCTAGGTGGGAACCACTCCTCAAACTGCACAAATCTGAGCTGCTGCACCTGTTTGGTCATGGCGGCCCTCAAATCTAGATGAGTCACTGGAGGTGGACCCTGTGGTTTGGGAGGTGGACGAGAACCCCTCCAATGTGTCTCTGCCCTCGATGTCACCTAGGTATGAGTATGACTAGAGCGGCGAAGCTATGGTGCCTTCTCTATCTCCTCTGCCTACTCTCCCTCCTAAGCCTGCTCTGTCTGCTGTTGTGGCTCCCCCTGAGGCCGAGTCTCCTACAAAGCAACACGGTGTCCCTCAAGCATGACAGTCCCAGCTGGACTACCATGATGACGCTCAACCTGCTCTATAGCTTCCCTCTGTGCTGGTGAAAGCTGATATGTAATCTGGACTCCACTCCAAGCACCTCCTCTCTCTGCACACTCTGCGGCGGCTGCAACTACGGCTGCTCTCGCTGTATCAGAATCTACATACTTCCGCTTCTTTGATGCAATCTACTTCGTCGCCTTGCCTTTCATATCAGCAGGCAAGCGAGGTGGAGGCCTCAGATCCTCATCACCTGGACCACCTCCGGCGTTCTTGACACGAGCCATCTAAAATGATCTGCTGCCTTGGACAAGAAACAACTGTCACTAACACTCCCGAGGCTTGGCCTCAATCCGTACTCATGAGCTTAGTCTTAAGTTGACTGACAACTGCCAAAGTGACCTCAGAAACACCGACTCATTGCACGTTAGAATAGATTGGATATATGAATAATTTCAATATACATCTAGAGATATGAAACCCTAAGAAAGCAAGCAATAGATACAAAATTGGAAATGAGGGCTCGCTACCTGACGAACTGGTGAACCAAAGAGAAGAGGAACGACATGTGGGCACCATCGAATCGGCAATTAGGGTTAGAGTTGGCAACACGCAATAGATCGGCCATGGAGAATGCAATGGTCACGCTGGCGCGAGCTAGGGCAATGGCGCGTGGTGGCTGGCGTGGCGGCGGCGCTGGAGTAGGGCACAACGGCATGGGAGGCAATGAGGCACACGGAGCAGTGGCGTGGGCACGGTGTGGAGTAGGTGTGCGTGGTGAGCGGCGGCGCACGGGCGCAGGGAGGTGTGGCTGTGCAGCGGCGCGGGCGTGGGAGCAGGGCGGCGTGGCTACGGGTATGGACTTGACGACTTAGGCGTGGCACGGTGGCTTGGGACGGTGAAGTCAGTGCTGAGTACGGGATAGGTCAAAATCGCGGCAGCTTGTGGTTATATGGGGGCCCCGTGGCAGAATAGAAAAGGAAACGAAAAAGAGTTCAGATCCCGTACGTTTTCTACTGACCGGACACTCCAGTGGCAACGACCGGACGCTGCCACCTAGAGTCCGGTCGACTCCAGAGAGGTCCAAAACCTCTCGAGTCACGACCGGACACGTTCGATCCCAACTGACCGGACATAGCCAGAGTCCGGTCGATCCTATCTTCGTCTTCTTCGCTTGACCGGACGCAGGATCACCTTCTGATCGGACGTAGGGAGAACACTGTTCTAGCGTTCGGTCACTCCTTCGTAGCAATGGTTCACCACATGTGAACTGACCGGACGCTAGACTTCAGAGTCCGATACAGCGTCTAGTCACTCTTTTTCAGCAAATCTTCAAAGTCCTTCATGCTGCCTGTTCCCAATCGAGTCCCAACTTCAATAAGACCCAAATAAACACCAATTGGGACTGATGTGAGTGACCTCTCTTAAACCCTCAAAGTTTTCAAAGTATTTTGCCTTAGGCTATAATTCTTTTTAAGAAAATAGGCAATAAAAGGGTGATTGAAGAGAAACGACAAAACGACATTCATGCATATGCAATGCGATACTTGAAAGTAATTCTAGTTGCTTGTCAAGTTTGATCCAAGGTTAAGCTTCTTCACACGCTTTTCGGTGGTTATCTTAACCATGTTAGACAAGCCCTAAGTGCATTACCACAAAGTAAACATGTTGTATATTACAATGCAATGCAAGGGACAACACAAGCTCATTTTCTAGAGAAGTTGCTAAAATCAAGCACATTGAGCTCATTCCTTAACCGACAAAATGTTGCCTCATCTAGAGGTTTAGAGAAGATATCCGTCAATTGATCCTTGGTCCTTACACCTTCTAGTGAAATATCATTCTTAGCAATATGATCTCTAAGAAAGTGATGGCGGATATCTATGTGCTTGGTGCGAGAGTGTTGAACCGGATTATTAACAAGTTTCACCGCACTCTCATTGTCACACAAAAGAGGTACTTTTTCTAGAACTACACCATAGTCTAGCAAAGTTTGCTTCATGTAAAGTATTTGTGCACAACAAGCACCCGCGGTAATGTATTCCGCTTCGGCGGTGGACAAAGCCACACTATTTTGCTTCTTGGAGGACCAAGACACAAGTGATCTACCAAGCAAATGGCACCCTCTAGATGTGTTTTTTCTATCAACTTTGCAACCGGTATATTCCGAATCAGAATAGCCAACTAGTTCAAATGTAGCTCCTTTGGGATACCAAAGGCCAATGCTTGGCGTGTGATTTAGAAACCTAAGGATTCTTTTAACGGCAATCAAATGAGCTTTCTTAGGATTAGCTTGAAATCTAGCACACATACACACACTAAACATAATGATGGGCCTAGATGCGGTTAAATATAATAAGCTACCAATCAAAGAGCGGTAGAGAGTTTGATCAACCATTTTATCTCCCTCATCTAGGTCGAGATGTCCATTAGATGGCATTGGTGTCTTGATTGGCTTACATTCATCCATATTAAACCTCTTGAGAAGATCCTTGGTATACTTTTCTTGAGAGATGAAAATCCCGTCTCTCATTTGCTTGACTTGAAAATCAAGAAAGAATGTAACTTCTCCAATCATTGACATCTTGAACTCCTTCGACATCAATTCACCAAATTCTTTGTAAGAATCTTCATTTGATGATCCAAATATGATATCATCAACATACACTTGACAAATGAAGATATATCCATCAAGCTTCTTGGTGAATAGTGTGGTGTCGACCTTCCCAATGGTGAAGCCCTTCTTAATGACGAAATCCTAAAGACGCTCATACCAAGCTCTTGGGGCTTGCTTAAGCCCATATAACGCCTTGGACAACCTATAAACATGATTATGATATCTAGGGTCATCAAACCCAAGAGGTTGATCAACATAGACTAGTTCATTTATAAAGCCATTTAAAAATGCACTTTTCACATCCATTTGATATAGTTTCATTTCATGATGTGATGCATATGCAAGGAGGATACGAATGACTTCTAGTCTTGCAACCGGTGCAAAGGTCTCTCTAAAATCCAACCCTTCAACTTGAGAGAATCCCTTTGCAACTAGTCTTTCCTTGTTCCTCACAACAATGCCTTGATCATCTTGCTTATTGCGGAACACCCACTTTGTTCCAATGACTCTTGCACCTTATGGCCGCTCTTCAAGAGTCCAAACTTCATTGTGGGTGAAGTTGTTCAACTCTTCATGCATGGTATTTATTCAATCCAGATCTTGAAGAGCTTCTTCTACCTTAGTAGGCTCAAAACAATAGACAAAAGAGTGATGTTCAATAAATGAAGCAAGTTTTTAAGATCGAGTCATTACACCCTTTGATGGACTCCCTATAATGAGATCTTGTGGATGAGCTTGTAGTAGAGGTGAATTTCTTCTATCAACCACTTGAGGGGAAGGTTATGGAGCATCAACATCTTGTGCTTGTGTCACCATTTGCTCATGGGAGACATAAGTATCTTCATTTTCTACTGTCCCATCTTTATCACCATCTTATAGCACATTTGATGAAGAAGGTGGATTAATCACTTGTACATCATCTTCATCATCTTGTGGCTTGATGTCTCCAACCAGAATGTTCTTCATAGCCTCCCTCAATGGTTCATCACCTACATCATCAAGATTCTCATGTGCTCTTTAGGAGGCGTTAGATTCATCAAATTCCACATCATATGTTTCTTTAACCAAGCCGGTGTCATGATTAAATACTCTATATGCTTTGGACTTTGATGAGTAACCAACAAGAAAACCAATATCACAACATCTTTGAAACTTCCCTAGGTGTTGTCGCTTCTTGTAGATGTAGTATTTGCAACCAAACACCCTACAGAAGGAGACGTCTGGCTTCTTCCCATTGAGCAACTCATAAGGTGTCTTGCCAAGAAACTTTTGAAGGAATAGACGGTTGGATGCATAGCATGTGGTGTTGATAGCTTTCACCCATAGAGCTTCGGGTGTGTTGTATTCATCAAGCATTGTTCTTGCTAGTGTGATTAATGTCCAGTTCTTTCTCTCAACTACACCATTTTATTGAGGAGTATATGTTGCGGAGACCTCATGCTTGATCTCAACTTCATCACAATAGGCTTCAATGTTTGTGTTGTCAAATTCTTTTCCATTGTCGCTTCTAATCTTCTTGAGTTTTACTTCAAACTCATTTTGTGCTCTCTTGGCAAACTTCTTGAAGCATGATGCAACTTCGGATTTGTCATGAAGGGAGAACATCCATGTGTATCTTGAGTAGTCATCAACAATCACAAGATAATAAAGATTTCCTCCCAAACTCTTATATGTTGTTGGTCCAAATAAGTCCATATGAAAGAGCTCTAGCACTCTTGTTGTTGGCATGAAAGCTTTTGTAGGATGAGTGTTTGCAGCTTGTTTGCTGGCTTGACATGCACTACAAAGCTTGTCCTTCTCAAACTTCACATCCTTCAACCCTCTCATCAAATCATTCTTCATTAGCTTCTTGAGTGAGCTCATCCCAACATAAGCAAGTCTTCTATGCCATAGCCACCCAAGTATTGTTTTGGTGAATAGACATGTCTTCAAATTAGCATCTTCGGAGGTGAAGTCCACTAAATATAGGTTGTTATATCTAAATCCTTTGAATATCACTTGATCATCATCTTTCTTGGATACAACCACTTCTTTCTCTGTAAATAGGCATTGAAAGCCAAGATCACATAATTGTCCAACGGATAGCAAGTTGAAACTCAATGAAGCAACATATAGCACATTTGAGATTGAATGATCATTTGATATTGCCACTTTGCCCAATCCTTTAACTTTGCCCTTTGAATTATCTCCAAATGTGATTCTTTCTTGTCCATCTACTTCTTCATCTAGTGAGGTGAACATATGAGTTATATGTTGTGTGCAACCACTATCAATTATCCAATGACTTCCACCGGTCTTGTAGTTCACATACACACAAGAGATCAAGCTTTAGGGACCCAAACTTGTTGAGGGCCATTGACTTTCTCAATAAGTGACTTTGCTACCTAAATTTTCTTAGGCCTATTCTTGTTGGGAGGTCCTAAGAACATAACTTTTATCTTTCCACTAGGATCCTTTCTAAGCATGTAATGAGCATTGAAAGCAAAGGGTGTAGCATGCTTGGGTAAGGGTTGGGGTGGTGGAGTTTGACACTCATGGGCAAAGTGGCCTTCTTGTCCACACTCAAAACACCTCTTTAGCTTTGGCTTTGACTTGTGTTATTGTTGTTGAGCTTGAGCCTTCTTCTCTTAATTTGCCAAATACCCAATGCCACTTCTATCCATCTTCATGATGGTGTTCATTAGTAGCTCTCTTTGAAGATGCTTGCCTCTTGTGAACTTGCTAAATCCAATCTTGAGATGCTCTTTCTCCAACTTGAGCTTCTTGTTCTTTTCCTTGAGTGCATCATTATTTTTCTCTTCCTTGAGTTTCTTGTTCTATTCTTTGGGCTTCGCATTCTCAAGAATCAAATCACCATCATGATCAAGAGTTTCTAACACTATAGTGTTGGTAGTTTTGAGCTCTTCAAGGTCTTTCTTGAGCTTTTCATTATCATGCTTGAGCTTGACATACTCATCATAGTTGTCGGTTTCAACCACTTGCTTGCCTTTGCCACTAGATCCTTGCTCATTGCTCTCAACAATTAAATCATCACATGATGTAGCTATATCAATCTTAACAACATCGTTAGTAGCATCATGTGGCTCATTGGATAAAAATTCTTGAGCGATAACAAGATTATCATGATTGATCTTGAGAGTTGTATATTCTTCTTTTAGCATATTGTGGCTAGTGATGAGCTCATTATGTATCGTCTCAAGTTTATCATGTTTTTCTTTAAGCTCTTTCTTAGAAGATTTGAGCTCCTTGAGTTTGGATGACATAGCATCATTTGCTTCTCTAAGCTCAACACTAGCCTTTTTTGCTATGTCACATTTAGCTAAAAGAGAGTCATTCTTAATTTCAAGCTTTTCATTCTTAGCTCTTGACTTTCTAATGATCTTAGTATATTGATTTAGCAATTTAACAAGATCATCATATGAAGGTGATTCAAATTCTTCATCATCACTATCACTATCACTATCATCATTATTAGCATGATCATCACCACTACTATCATCATCATTTGATACCTTTCATTCACCCTTGGCCATAAGGCATAGGTGTGTAGAGGATGATGGCGGTGGTGTCAGTGAAGATGATGAAGAGTCAATCACAATGGCAGCCACCTTCTCGTTGTCACTATCATTATCGGATGAGCAACTAGATGAATCAATGTCCGTGAGCCAATCACCAACGATGTATACCTTCCTCTTTTTCTTCTTCTTGTGGAAGTCCTTCTTGCCATCTTTCTTCTTGTATGGCTTGTTTTTCTTCTTTTTATCTTCATCTTCATCACTTGAGTCATCTTTCTTGCCCTTGTTCTTCTTCTTATACTTGTCTTTCTTGAGCTTGGTGCATTAATGTGCTAGATAACCAAGTTCTCCACAATTGTAGCAATCCATCTCGGAGATTGGCTTCCTTCTAGTGCTAGTAAAGAACTTCTTTTTCTTGCCATCGAACTTAATGCCACTCTTATTGAGCTTCTTTAGCATCTTGGTGGTTCTTCTCACCATGAGAGCAAGACTTACATCATCAACTTCATCATCACTTGAGCTCTCATACTTAATTCTTGCTTTGCCCCTCTCTTAGCTAGCCTTGAATGCTAAGTTTTTGTCTTTCTTCTTGGTAGAGGATGAGCCATCTTGTGGTGTGATGTGCATGTATATCTCATGAGCATTGATCTTTCTCAAGATTTGAGTCGGTGTAGCGGTGGAAAGATCACCTTGATGAAGCATGGTCACAATATGCCCATATTTATCAATGGGGAGGACACTCAAGATTTTTCTTACAACATCGGATGGATGCATTTGAGTGAGTCCAAGCCCATTGACTTCCTCTACAAGAATATTCAAGTGTGAGTATATTTCATTAGCACTCTCTTTAGGAAGCATCTCAAAAGAATTAAGCTTTTTCATTATGAGATGATAGCGTTCCTCATGCTCGCTCTTAGTTCCCTTATGGAGCGCACAAATGTCCGACCATAGTGCATGGGCGTTGTAATACCCTCGGTGTTTATCACTAGTTAAGCAATGGGTTTGAGTTCAAACATGACATGTCAAGTGGTAATCAAGGTGTCAAGATCAAATCTACATAATGGAGCTCCAACTTAAACTTGGGCCACGCATAATTGCTTACATATGGACCCTTGTTAAGATTATGCAAGAGTAATGCTAAACATGCTTATTCCATGTACATTACATCCACATGCATCCATCTAGTCCCATGGAAAAGTTTCATGAAGTTTGGAATAAAAAAATCACATGAAATGATAAGTCATATCTTTGCATGAATTGCTTTATCAAGTGGATGGAAACCTATGAAGTCAACCAAACCTTGGTACCTTGCTCAAACAACTCTACTTGCACTCATGAATAAATGATATGAAGGGTTCCTGTTGAGCAGGTGGCCAGAAAATGCTCCAATGGATCAAAAAGGATAATTTAAGCTTCATCGTGATCCTATTTTGGTCAAAGTAGAACAGTAGGTTCTATACCAGTTTTGAGGTTGGACCTTAAATGAAAGTTGTAGTACATATCATGTAGAACAAACTTGGTTTTTGGACTAAGAGCTAGATCAGCTTGAAAGTAAGTCAAATCGAGGTCGCAAGATCGAAATTGATGTGGTTTTCAACACTTAGAATTATTCTAAGTCAGTTTCGCTAAGCAACAACGTGGACATTCCGCGTTCTCCAAATTTTGCTAAGCAACTTGAGTTAGTCCAAAAATAAAAGTTCAAGGTTATGTTATGGAGATGAGAATGCAAAAAGTTGCACTAAGTTTGATCGAGTTTTGACCTCCGAAAGCGAGTTTCCGTGATCGCTGTTAACATATTGACACTATCATTTTGGAGCTTAATTATCCACTGTTACTGAGCTCAAATGGCCAGGCACCTTAAATAAGAAACGTAGAGCAGGCCGAGGTGTACAAACTTTGTTTATGGCCCAATGTCTAATTCAGCCTAGAAGCGGCCCAAAATGGCGTTCCACCTTGCCCACATCGCTGCCCGCCACGTGCTCGGTTAAATGCCCCAATGGGCGGTGCGTGTCCAGGGCGTGGCCGCCAACCACAGAGCGCTCCCGCCATGGCTGACGCGCATCCAAGTGCCACGCCATGCGCTGCCTCATGCCCTGCTCTTCCTAACTGAGCACCCGAGCTGCCCAGCACTCATTCTCTCGCCCTCCCATCGCCCTCTCGCTCCGACCGCGCGCCTGCTCGCGTGCCAGTGCACGGCCGCCATGGCCGTCACGGCCAAACTCTCTTGTGCCACTGTTCTTTCTCCTGCAGCCCTCCAGCATCGCCACCATGAATGCCTATGGCTCCGCGACCGACTCCCCAAGCCCTAGGCCGAGCTGTGACCACCGTGTGCTCGCCGTCGACGAAGCCGCCGCCACCGGCAATGCCCTGGCTCTACTCTGCTACTGCGCTGCTGCTACCTGCAGCGTGGCTGGCCTGGGCCAAGCGCGGCCATGGCTGGCTGCGGCCAAGCCCAGCGTGTCGCCCTCTGTGGCCGCCGACGCCCCTCCAGCCGGCCGAGTTGGCCGCTGGCCGGCAACAGAGTGTGCTGTACGTTCGTCTATGTGTTGGAGAAGGATGGACCTCGCGCGGCAATAAGGGAAAAGGCAGGGGGTTTTGTGAAGAACTAGTGACTCCTGTGAACAGTGCCAAAAAGGATCAATGTGTTCGTATTTAATTTGTCTTTTCCGCAGGGACCCCGATGCAATATTTCAATCCCTTTTTCTCTGGTTTTTATAGATTTGAATGCTCCACTTTGAAAATTCGTATTAATTAGTATAAAAATCCTAGAATAACAAATGTGGACTTTTTGGAATCCTTGTGAAATTCTCTATGTACTAGATCAATAATATTACATGTTTTAGTTTAAAGGTTTAGCTGTAAAAATAGATTTAGGCAGTTAGGTTCTTAATGCTAGTCATGTCTTGTTCTTTTTATAACTGCAGTTATTTTACTCAAATAAATGTGAAATTTTTATGGAGTGTTACAGATGTGATTAGTGATGTCTGGTAAAAATTTCAGTATTTTAGGCTTGATAGTTTAAGATCTATAAAAATAACAAATTGCCTGTATTGCCTTACCCCTATTCTGAATAGGCCTGCAAGATTAAATTAATTGGCCTAGTTAGGTTATGAATCATGACTTTGTGATAATACATGAGTTGTAGTACTTTTATTAAGCTTTTCAAAAAGATAAATATCATGATTTTTACTTAAGTAGATCTTGAGTTATACTTGCTTAAATATCAGTGGCTGTTTCTGCCCAAACTCTGACAGGGTTACCTTGTTGGTATTGTGGGGCCTTCTTAGTAGTAGAATTAGTTTTAGGTGCTTACAACAAAGTTGTTTAGAATTTGCTAAGATTTCTAAAAAGTCTAGAACCACATTTATTGGGTATGTATAACTCCATTTATAGCTGTTTAAAGTGGCATGTCAGTTTCTATCTATGTTTTGGACAGAGATGCAATTATTGGATTAATTGACCCTTCTAACTGTAGAATCATCTTAAGATGATAATAAAAAAGTTGTAGATAACTCACCTAACTAGCTTGTGTTAAATTTTGATGGCATGTGGCCAAGTAGTTTGTGAGTTATGACTGTTCTAAGTTGGTCTTCAGAAATTGTAGCTTTCTGGAATTTCTGGACCAGCCTTGATAAATGTGCCTGTTTAGCCTTGTTAACTTTGGAATCATGCTGATAGGTTTAAATATGAATTGTAGACAATTTCATAATATTTCCAGAATGTCTTCTTGCAAGTCATTTGGATTTGTGTAACTCCAGTTATAGCTAAATCTTGTAGCTGCTGTTTGCATGTCCAGAAATTGGTAGATTCCAATTATAGTGTTTGCTTGTATATTGTTAAGTGTGACTTATGCCTTGAATGATGACAGAGTTAGAGCACCTGAAATCTTAGGAAATTTATGTCATGCTTGGTGTTGTCATCTTCTTTGCTATCGTGGGATGATAAATTGTGCGATATTTAAAGTAGATGATGCGAAGTGCTTGTGCATGTTAATGTAACCTTGTGCTTGTCTTACTTACTGCATGCGATGCATTGTCTATTGCACTTCCATGTATTCATACACTTGCATCTTGCATCTCATCTAGGTGCGCTAGATGAACCACGTGGAAGATGAGATGTTGGAGCCAAACCTGAAGACAACGTTTGATGGATCTATCCTGAAGATGGAAGGACTAAGCAAGTGCTAGGACCTGAGATGTCACCACGACGGTGCAACCTAACTGAACTGACTTGTGTCGGATCCCAGGCAAGTCCTGGAGCATTCTAAGCCTCCCATGTTTTTACAAAGATCTTGAGTATCTTTTATTGTTGATGATGCATTAAGTATAGGAATTGATTGGAACCAATTGTTGCATTATATCCTTACCTTGTCCAGATAAAATCCTATGAACCCTAATTAAGTGTAGGATCGAATGATGCTTAGCTATGCTTAGACCGGTAGAAGTCGGGTGATTTCCTGTCACCTGTGAGATGTAGGATGAGCTCCGGTCACGGTTGGCTATAATTGCTATCATGGAAAAGAACCATGTGTTAATAATGAAAAGAGACCGGATGGGATGATGGTAGTGCAGCAACAAGGCATGGAGGTCTTGGGTGTGAATCTATCCCCGTCTGTGTCGTTTAAGGACCGATTCGCTGTACGTCCTCATGTCATGTTGAACGCATGCCTATCACTTAGTTGGCTGGATAACTCGTTCCGACCGAGAAGCCGAGTAGTTCAACTCAGGCCGGAAGACCGAGAAGTGAAAGTGCGCACCCTGGCGGTAGTAAGGATGTGCGGGGAGCTATTGGTGTAAGTCCGAGGTGAGATTGACCACCTGGCAGAGTGGACTCCCTGAGGGTGCGGTGCTACTCGGAGCCGCGATTCCTGAGATGTACCAAAGGTGACCCGAGGAAACCATTGATCAGGTGGATTGGGTGAGTGTTAGGAATAACCCTCCAACTGGATAGGAATCAATTCGAATCACCGTCTCTCCCGGATAGTGAGAACTTGACTGAGCAGCGGCAACGTAGATTCACTAAATTTAATGATATGGTTAAATGATGATGATGATGACTATGATAATGAGCCATGAATTACCTGATATGGTTATTATTGTTTGCAACTTAATTAAGTGATTGATTAGTACAGGTGCTAATATAGATGGTAGGTAATGGCTAAAAGTCGCTGCTAGTATAGGCGGATAATGCTAATGATTACTCAAGCTTTTATGCAAAAAGGTTGTTAGCTCAGCTCCATCAAATAAAGCCTTGCATAATCCTTGGTGTCACTTTATTTCTGGTTTACGACGGGTAAGTCTGGCTGAGTACATTCGAGTACTCAGGGTTTATCCCACCATGTTGCAGGTGGAGTTCTTGGCCTGTTGAAGATGGTGGATAACCGCCGGTGGGCTCGGTGATTCTATACTTACTTCTCATCTCTATGCTTTTGTCGGATGATGTCACTTATGCTAGCAATATATTTGGAACTTATATTAATGTAATCATTTGAAAGCTATGTTGTTTTCACTAAGCGGTTTTGAAACCCAAACTTGTACTATTATTTGTGAATCCATTTGTAATATTATTTTCCGCTGCAACCCTGTGTATGTGATGTGTATTTGCTTAATCACGCGATCTTGGTTGTGATGTTGATTTACCGAGGTCTTTCGGGACACTCGGCGGACTACCGGGTTTATATAAGTGAAAGTATGTGCGTGCCAACGTGTTAGCAGGGACAGCCGTACTTGATCTTGTATAAATTGGGCGGTTCTGTTACAGCTGGTATCAAAGCAAGATTAAGCATAATACTGTCATGTACATTGTTTTAAAAACAAAGTTTTGGTTTTAAAAAGCCTAGTTTAACTAAAACTTTAGCTACTGGCAGATTGTCAAAACTAATTTGCAAAACTATGCTAGCGACATCCTCCTTTATCCCAGTTAAGGACTATTAGGTGGCTATCTAAGTACTAACATGGGGGTTTTTACTTTCGTCGTTCATATGGCATGCTATTGTATGGATGCCGTTCACTTGAATGGTAATGTTTGGATCAATTGCCTCTACGCCTCGGTAAGTGTGAGTTGTGAGAGCATAACTGTCCAACTATCGGTCTAGGGGAGAGTTAGCTATGGTTACTGGAATATTTACATGTTACACACATGTATATATGAAGGTACTTAATTGCGGGTATATCTATCGGGTAGCTATGGATATCGAAGTATATACATCTAGGGATGTATATATGGAGAGCATCTTAGTTTACTATTTTCATTGTGTGCTTATTTATCTCTTGTGGGAATGGGCTGCAATGAATTTGCCTGTAGGTACGCTAACCACGAATGCGTAGATTGAATGTAGCTGACGACTAGCTATATATTGAGAGAGTACGTGTTATGCCACCAACATAGAACGTGATTGCCATCTTAGGCTGGCAATTTCGTGAGGACAAATAGGATGAGCATGCATCATGATTGTGCTTGTGCATAAATATGCTTCCCTCACCTTGTTCTAATGCTAAGTAACTTGTGATCAATGTGATGTCACTATTTTCCCTATGTGAGGCTAGCCAAAATGCCTTGTCCCATGCTACTTGAATAGCTATGCTTGAAGTTAGTGGGTGATTAGCTTTGCCTTGTATGTTTGCTTCCATAGGAAACAAAAAGATAACGATACCTTACTACCACATTCACATGTTTATGTGTAGTGGTGTTACTGTAGGTGCCTGCTTGTTGTGTGTGAGCTTCGTGTTTAGTATTAGTCGCCTTAGCTAATTGGTTTGAGTATTTCGAAATGCTCGCTTAAGAACATGATATATGTGTGGATGCTCGTTATCTAGGTAGTGCCATAATTGTTACCCTTTTGTCCTCGGTAAGCATATGAGTGTGGAAGAGCGCTATCCTAGAGCAGCGTCCAAGTTTTAATAATCTCATGGTTGTCGTCTCCAATTAAGTTCTCTCTTAGGAACCTAAGCATGTACATGTGGTTGCTAGCCTTGAACGTTGCGCTACGAAGACCTTTATCCATGCCTTTGCTTGACCTTAGACCCAAGCTTAATTCCCTAGAATGCTTGCATGTGTTGTGGTTGTCCCGCTCCTATGTGGGAGGACCTTGCTCAAAAATTCTTGTCGGACTTCATTGCTCCTTCTCCTACAGATGATCTGGTGCAACGCTAATCGCTATCTACCCTGGCTTTGGAACTTTTTCCTTGTAGATCCTGTCATTGCTTTATCAACTCAATCCCTAGTCAGTGCATTGGCTATGTCCCTTGAATCTCATTTATTTTGCCTCCAACCCTTTCAAGTCCCTGGATGTTTATCAGTCTTGATCTCATGTTGCTGCTTGACAAGACCAAATCTCATGTTAATCTTTATTTGATAATCACTTTGGTGGACCCAAGGCGTATATGGAAATTAGGCAAGAAGTCCCCTGCTCAGTTGTCTTTGGCAATTAAGCTATGTTCTCTTGCGCTATGTTTTGATCTTCAGATCACCTCCTTGTTGATTCCTAACCTTGTGACTATCCTTGTTTGCTATCCCTCTTTTGCACAATGCTTGTTCTTACAATCTAATTGGTGCCACTGGAAATTTCACTTTGGTTATCAGTTTAGTAATGGTGTTATGATTAACATTCTATGGTGCCACGACGAAACCGAGAGCCTCCTGTAGGCGTGCACACAAGGTTGTGCTACTCGGCATGCGCTGGTATCAGGGTTGCTAGTCATGATCCATTATGAAATGACAGCCGATGTGATATTTTCTTGTGATCCTTTCTTGGTTATCTCCCCATATCTTATCAAAAGATCAATCTATTAGGACCATATGTAGTAGAGCTTCCTCCTGATGTCGTCTAGAAGATAACCTTTGAAGAGCAGATCACCGGCATAATCATTAACAGATTGCAAGAGGTGGTAGACAAGTGACTCCAATTGGTTGTCCCAGTATTGATGTCCGTCACCTAGTGAACAACTTATGTCATCATTGTTGGATCAGAAAGGCACACAACACTTATTGTTGGATAAGTTGTTAGTCAGATAAGAATCGAATGTCACATTATGATTATGACATGGCTATCCAAGTCTTGATTATTATGTGCATGTTGATCGCACGGTCGAGATCAACAATCTCTAGTGTGACCCCTTTTCTGCTGACTTCAATGGCGACCATCGGTTTATGCTTCGACCACAATTCTTATTGTCAAAAGTGAAGATTTGGGACCTTTTTAGTGTTGAGCCAACTAATTAGTCACTAGTATGAAGCTTCACCTCCCGCTAGGTGACAACTTTTGCTAATTATGAAGGCCAGATCTCACAGAACAATGTTAAGCAAACGAACAGCAAAGCCGGTCATCGATGCTAGTACTGCTTCCTTCTCCAAGCCCTATGTTGTCAAGTCAAGTCCATCTTGGACAATCACATAGATAGTGCTGGATGCTATATCAGCTAAGTAAAGAGTTAGAGAGTGCAAAACACACACCCCAACGTGAGAAGCAAAGAAAAGGGAGAACACGAAATCTGTCCAGATTTGGTGGCACTAAACCGGTCATCTTCAAGCCGGCGATTAGTGACTCAAACGAAGTTGGATTGACCCCAAACTTGGTGATCTCATTCCTTGCTTAGGACCCTTCAATGTCTTAAGTTGGTTTGAGTATTGGTTGAGTAAAACATCAGATTTGAGAGATATCTTGTCGGCTCGGTTGCTGCCATTTCAGAACATAGCAGTTTTGGTAGATGAATTGTTTGGATGGTCAAACGGTGTCCGGTTGAGTTGAATTTTGGTGTGTAGTTAGAAGACCCATGGATCCACATGCCCACCAAATTTTGTGTATATTGAAGCAGTAGTTTGTGAGATATGAATAGAAAACAAAAGGGTATAGAATCTGCAATTTCGCGGTGACTGCGAGCATCCCTTGCATTAGACGGTTGTGTTTGTAATTCATGTCAAGAAATTACAACTTGTAGGTGTATTGCTGTTAGACAACCCTCCATACTCTTGAGAAGACTAATTGCACCCCTATGCGCCTTGCTTTTGCCCTCTTAGATCAGAATGCTTGGTAGTGAACTAGTCCCTAGTTTTGTGATTACTTGCAACTTGTGTTGTCCTCCAAGCCTCGCTAACATCCTTCTGCGTCAATGGTTCTCCAGTGCTAACATGTCTTTGATACCTTATATGTGTTTTTACCCAAGAAGTTGCATCAGATTCCATCCAGATCACTATTGCAACCTGGATCCAAAGGCTCCCTAAGGAATGATCATCAAGAACGTTGAGTCGATAGAGTCAACTACTATGTTTACCACTCACTCAGCAGACTTAGACCATACAATATTGTTATCAGAGAAAGAGCACTGCACACCTGGATCATTGTGTAGCTTTCCATCAGTGGACATATGAGTGAGTGCACTGCTACAACCAGTTTGGATATTGGTTAGCTAGCTTCTCATACCCTCAAAGGATGTTTACCCCGTCTTTGATCACATCCTTTACGAGAAGTTGTGCTCAAGCCACTTTAGTAGAGAACTGCTTTTCAAACCTTAAGAGCAAATATAGCACCGTTACAAGGAATATCCATCAACTGACTGTGATCTAGTGCAAAGTCCATAAGTTCTGTGCTATATCCACTAGGGAAGTAGATGTTACAAGTATTTGGTATACACTTGTATCACTCTTCGTACATCAAGGACGAAGTACGTAGGATAGTGCTATCTTGGATTCCTTCCAATGTAATAATGCTTTATGGGTGCCAATAAAGGAAATTCTTCAGACAATAGCTTACGACGAAGAGCAAGTATCAGAAAGTGTCATGACCAAATTAGCCTCTCTGATGTTTCGAAGTTAAGTAGCCTAATGCTATCACTGATGTTGGAAACTGGATGATAAGTTTCTCTTCCCTTAAAAGTCTTTCGCATCGAATCTCGGGACATGATTCCTTTAAGGGGGGAGGGCTGTAACACCCTCGGTGTTTATCACCAGTTAAGCAATGGGTTTGAGTTCAAACATGACATGTCAAGTGGTAATCAAGGTGTCAAGATCAAATCTACATAATGGAGCTCCAACTTAAACTTGGGCCACGCACAATTGCTTACATATGGACCCTTGTTAAGATTATGCAAGAGTAATGCTAAACATGCTTATTCCATGTACATTACATCCACATGCATCCATCTAGACCCATGGAAAAGTTTCATGAAGTTTGGAATAAAAAAATCACATGAAATGATAAGTCATATCTTTGCATGAATTGCTTTATCAAGTGGATGGAAACCTATGAAGTCAACCAAACCTTGGTACCTTGCTCAAACAACTCTACTTGCACTCATGAACAAATGATATGAAGGGTTCCTATTGAGCAGGTGGCCAGAAAATGCTCCAATGGATCAAAAAGGATAATTTAAGCTTCATCGTGATCCTATTTTGGTCAAAGTAGAACAGTAGGTTCTATACTAGTTTTGAGGTTGGACCTTAAATGAAAGTTGTAGTACATATCATGTAGAACAAACTTGGTTTTTGGACTAAGAGCTAGATCAGCTTGAAAGTAAGTCAAATCAAGGTCGCAAGATCGAAATTGCTGTGGTTTTCAACACTTAGAATTATTCTAAGTCAGTTTCGCTAAGCAACAACGTGGACATTCCGCGTTCTCCAAATTTTGCTAAGCAACTTGAGTTAGTCCAAAAATAAAAGTTCAAGGTTATGTTATGGAGATGAGAATGCAAAAAGTTGCACTAAGTTTGATCGAGTTTCGACCTCCGAAAGTGAGTTTCCGTGATCGCTGTTAACATATTGACACTATCATTTTGGAGCTTAATTATCCGCTGTTACTGAGCTCAAATGGCCAGGCACCTTAAATAAGAAACGTAGAGCAGGCCGAGGTGTACAAACTTCGTTTATGGCCCAATGTCTAATTTGGCTTGGAAGCGGCCCAAAACGGCGTTCCACCTTGCCCACGTCGCTGCCCGCCACGTGCTCGGTTAAATGCCCCAATGGGCGGCGCATGTTCAGGGCATGGCCGCCATGCACAAAGCGCTCCCGCCATGGCTGACGCGCGTCCAAGCACCGCGCCACGCACTGCCTCATGCCCTGCTCTTCCTAACTGAGCGCCCGAGCTGCCCAGCACTCATTCTCTCGCCCTCCCATCGCCCTCTCGCTCCGACCGCGCGCCTGCTCGCGTGCCAGTGCACGGCCGCCATGGCCATCACGGCCGAACTCTCTTGTGCCACTGTTCTTTCTCCTGCAGCCCTCCAGCGTCGCCACCATGAATGCCTACGGCTCCGCGACCGACTCCCCAAGCCCTAGGCCGAGCCGTGACCACCGTGTGCTCGCCGTCGACGAAGCCACCGCCACCGGCAATGCCCTGGCTCTACTCTGCTACTGCGCTGCTGCTACCTGCAGCGTGGCTGGCCTGGGCCAAGCGCGGCCATGGCTGGCTGCGGCCAAGCCCAGCGTGTCACCCTCTGTGGCCGCCGACGCCCCTCCAGCCGGCCGAGTTGGCCGCTGGCCGGCAACAGAGTGTGCTCTGCGTTCGTCTGTGTGTTGGAGAAGGATGGACCTCGCGCGGCAATAAGGGAAAAGGCAGGGGGTTTTGTGAAGAACTAGTGACTCCTGTGAACAGTGCCAAAAAGGATCAATGTGTTCATATTTAATTTGTCTTTTCCGCAGGGACCCCGATGCAATATTTCAATCCCTTTTTCTCCGGTTTTTATAGATTTGAATGCTCCACTTTGAAAATTCGTATTAATTAGTATAAAAATCCTAGAATAACAAATGTGGACTTTTTGGAATCCTTGTGAAATTCTCTATGTACTAAATCAATAATATTACATGTTTTAGTTTAAAGGTTTAGCTGTAAAAATAGATTTAGGCAGTTAGGTTCTTAATGCTAGTCATGTCTTGTTCTTTTTATAACTGCAGTTATTTTACTCAAATAAATGTGAAATGTTTATGGAGTGTTACTGATGTGATTAGTGATGTCTGGTAAAAATTTCAGTATTTTAGGCTTGATAGTTTAAGATCTATAAAAATAACAAATTGCCTGTATTGCCTTACCCCTATTCTGAATAGGCCTGCAAGATTAAATTAATTGGCCTAGTTAGGTTATGAATCATGACTTTGTGATAATACATGAGTTGTATTACTTTTATTAAGCTTTTCAAAAAGATAAATATCATGATTTTTGGTTAAGTAGATCTTGAGTTATACTTGCTTAAATATCAGTGGCTGTTTCTGCCCAAACTCTGACAGGGTTACCTTGTTGGTATTGTGGGGCCTTCTTAGTAGTAGAATTAGTTTTAGGTGCTTACAACAAAGTTGTTTAGAATTTGCTAAGATTTCTAAAAAGTCTAGAACCACATTTATTGGGTATGTATAACTCCATTTATAGCTGTTTAAAGTGGCATGTCAGTTTCTATCTATGTTTTGGACAGAGATGCAATTATTGGATTAATTGACCCTTCTAACTGTAGAATCATCTTAAGATGATAATAAAAAAGTTGTAGATAACTCACCTAACTAGCTTGTGTTAAATTTTGATGGCATGTGGCCAAGTAGTTTGTGAGTTATGACTGTTCTAAGTTGGTCTTCAGAAATTGTAGCTTTCTGGAATTTCTGGACCAGCCTTGATAAATGTGCCTGTTTAGCCTTGTTAACTTTGGAATCATGCTGATAGGTTTAAATATGAATTGTAGACAATTTCATAAGATTTCCAGAATGTCTTCTTGCAAGTCATTTGGATTTGTGTAACTCCAGTTATAGCTAAATCTTGTAGCTGCTGTTTGCATGTCCAGAAATTGGTAGATTCCAATTATAGTGTTTGCTTGTATATTGTTAAGTGTGACTTATGCCTTAAATGATGACTGAGTTAGAGCACCTGAGATCTTAGGAAATTTGTGTCATGCTTGGTGTTGTCATTTTCTTTGCTATCGTGGGATGATAAATTGTGCGATATTTAAAGTAGATGATGCGAAGTGCTTGTGCATGTTAATGTAACCTTGTGCTTGTCTTACTTACTGCATGCGATGCATTATCTATTGCACTTCCATGTATTCATACACTTGCATCTTGTATCTCATCTAGGTGCGCTAGATGAACCACGTGGAAGATGAGATGTTGGAGCCAAACCCGAAGACAACGTTTGATGGATCTATCCTGAAGATGGAAGGACTAAGCAAGTGCTAGGACCTGAGATGTCACCACGACGGTGCAACCTAACTGAACTGACTTGTGTCGGATCCCAGGCAAGTCCTGGAGCATTCTAAGCCTCCCATGTTTTTACAAAGATCTTGAGTATCTTTTATTGTTGATGATGCATTAAGTATAGGAATTGGTTGGAACCAATTGTTGCATTATATCCTTACCTTGTCCAGATAAAATCCTATGAACCCTAATTAAGTGTAGGATCGAATGATGCTTAGCTATGCTTAGACCGGTAGAAGTCGGGTGATTTCCTGTCACCTGTGAGATGTAGGATGAGCTCCGGTCACGGTTGGCTATAATTGCTATCATGGAAAAGAACCATGTGTTAATAATGAAAAGAGACCGGATGGGATGATGGTAGTGCAGCAACAAGGCATGGAGGTCTTGGGTGTGAATCTATCCCCGTCTGTGTCGTTTAAGGACCGATTCGCTGTACGTCCTCATGTCATGTTGAACGCATGCCTATCACTTAGTTGGCCGGATAACTCGTTCCGACCGCGAAGCCGAGTAGTTCAACTCAGGCCGGAAGACCGAGAAGTGAAAGTGCGCACCCTGGCGGTAGTAAGGATGTGCGGGGAGCTATTGGCATAAGTCCGAGGTGAGATTGACCACCTAGCAGAGTGGACTCCCTGAGGGTGCGGTGCTACTCGGAGCCGCGATTCCTGAGATGTACCAAAGGTGACCCGAGGAAACCATTGATCAGGTGGATTGGGTGAGTGTTAGGAATAACCCTCCAACTGGATAGGAATCAATTCGAATCACCGTCTCTCCCAGATAGTGAGAACTTGACTGAGCAGCGGCAACGTAGATTCACTAAATTTAATGATATGGTTAAATGATGATGATGATGACTATGATAATGAGCCATGAATTACCTGATATGGTTATTATTGTTTGCAACTTAATTAAGTGATTGATTAGTACAGGTGCTAATATAGATGGTAGGTAATGGCTAAAAGTCGCTGCTAGTATAGGCGGATAATGCTAATGATTACTCAAGCTTTTATGCAAAAAGGTTGTCAGCTCAGCTCCATCAAATAAAGCCTTGCATAATCCTTGGTGTCACTTTATTTCTGGTTTACGACGGGTAAGTCTAGCTGAGTACATTCGAGTACTCAGGGTTTATCCCACCATGTTGCAGGTAGAGTTCTCGGCCTGTTGAAGATGGTGGATAACCGCCGGTGGGCTCGGTGATTCTATACTTACTTCTCATCTCTATGCTTTTGTCGGATGATGTCACTTATGCTAGCAATATATTTGGAACTTATATTAATGTAATCATTTGAAAGCTATGTTGTTTTCACTAAGCGGTTTTAAAACCCAAACTTGTACTATTATTTGTGAATCCATTTGTAATATTATTTTCCACTGCAACCCTGTGTATGTGATGTGTATTTGCTTAATCACGCGATCTTGGTTGTGATGTTGATTTACCGAGGTCTTTCAGGACACTCGGCGGACTACCGGGTTTATATAAGTGAAAGTATGTGCGTGTCAACGTGTTAGCGGAGATAGCTGTACTTGATCTTGTATAAATTGGGCGGTTCTGTTATAGGCGTCCTTGTGGTTCCCCACCCGGTTAAATACATCTTTGCAAAGGCCTCTAAAGATGGTGTTTCGAGCCTTTGCATTCCATTTCTCATAGTTCACTTCATCGCCTTGAAGGTGCGTGGGATCATGATGTTTTGGGAATCCTTGTGAGGCGGCTCAAAGTATTCCAGTATCTAGAGCTTCTAAATACGCCTCCATACGGATTTTTCAATAAGGAAAATCATCGCCCTCAAAGATAGGAGGGGGTCCATCCCCGTGAGATATCTTTCTCTAGGCGGTTAAGCCTAAATATGTGAGCACAAGGCTCTAATACCAATTGAAAGGATCAAGATGCCCAAGAGAGGGGGTGAATTGGGCTAATTCTAAAATTATTTGCAATAATTAAACCCTACGGTTAGCCCACTTCATCCCTTGTGCCTAGAAAGTGTTTCTATTGTTCTACCGCACAAAAGTTTAGCAACCTATGTTCCAATCCTACTCTAGCATGGCAATTCTATGAATGTAAAGACAAGAATTGAATTGCTCAAAGTAAATGCTTAAAGTAAAGAGAGAAGGAGGAACGCGGTGATGTTTTGCCAAGGTATCGGAGAGTCGCTACTCCCCACTAGTCCTCGTTGGAGCACCTGCGTAAGGGTGTAGCTCCCCCTTGATCCACGCAAGGATCAAGTGCTCTCTATGGGTCGATTCTTTGACACTCCATCATGGTGAATCACCCTAACCACTCACAACTTGAGTTGCGTCATCCACAAGCTCCGCCGGATGATCATCAAGCTCCCAATCACCACCAAGCTATCTAGGTGATGGCGATCACCAAGAGTAACAAGCACGAACTCTCACTTGACCACGTCAAGCCTAATGAGAAGGGTGGATGCACACTTTGCTACTCTTGCTTTCACTAATGAGGCCTCTCTCTTGGATTCTCAAATCTCAATCACCTCACTAGGACCTTACTCTTCTTTGCACTCTCAAAGGTGTTTCTCAGCTGTTGAAATGAGCAAAAGTGATCCCTTGAGTGAATAGAGGAAGTATTTATAACCCCTCATTCAAAACAAACCGTTATGTGCTACTGCGGGGTGACCAGACACTTCAGTCAGTTCTCCCCGCAACCAAGCAGTTAAGTTGTGACCGGACTGTGGCCAGCGTCCGGTCGGTCAGCACTAACCGGACATGTTCGGTCATAAAAACTGCCCTCTGGAACCTTACTGATGTTGACCGGACTCTGGCACCTAGCGTTCGGTCACTTTGCTGCTCAGCGTCCGGTCAGTAGCTGGAACCTCACCAGCGTCTGGTCAGCACTGACCGGATGCGTCCGATCAGGATTCTCCCTCTCTGGGACCTTACTAGAGTTGACCGGACTCTGGCACCCAATGTCTGGTCACATTTCACTCAGCGTCCACTCGCATCCAGATGACTTCACCTTGATCAAATGAACTGACCGAACTCTGCTACAGCATCCGGTCACACCAGAACCGGCGTTCGGTCAACATTTGACCCTCCATTGACTTCCAACTCGCAATCATATATGAATGAAGTTTGCTCCAATTGATCTAAGGGTTGTTTTGGAGCTACCTAGTGCTAGATTTGACAAGTGTGAACCAAACCTAACCCACTAGACTGACCTAGATCAAGCTACCCATCCATACCCCCCTTAATAGTACAGCCAAAGGAAAAACAAAGTCCTAAACTACTCTAAGTATTTCTTTAATACCAAACGACACTTAGAACTAGTCCATCCTTAACCTTGTCGTCCATCCTTTGAAAACCAAAACGATTTCCATCGTAGGGGCATGACAACCATGATTGCCCAATCAATTTCTATTACCATGACCTAACTTAATTGCATCTGCAAAACACACGTTAGTCACAGCAATCTCGTATTGTCATTAATCACCAAAACCCAACTAGGAGCCTAGATGCTTTCAGCTACCCACCAGAGTTCAAACCCTGGTGATCGCATCTTTTTCTGGATTATTTCTAGAAATTTTAAGGTACACACACGTGCGCGTTTGGTAGTACTGCACGTTTCCCATGTACCGGAGGCGACATGCCCCCAATCTCTTCTTTGTGTGTGTACGGACGCGCATGCATGTGTGCGTGTGGTGTGAGTGTGGAGTATGTGGGCTGTGTGCGTCTAAGTTGTATCCGATCAAAAAAATATTTATTTCTATCCCAAGGGGCTTTTTGTGAAACATCCTGGCGAGATACATGGGCCAAATGGCAAATGGTACCATGACTCCAGGACAGAGGTCATCACGTTGCCACGGTGAACTCCTACATGTCGTTCTTTCTTCAAAAATGCTCTGCTTAGCGCCGTTCGACCGTCAGGACGCTCCTGTTGTCGTGGGCCATGATAGCCCGAACGCCCACTGCGTCTTGTCCACATTCCACTCCATAAGTTTGTAATAAACAAATCCACTCCAGAATGTTCGGAGCCCAGCTTCATGCGACCCTCCACTCGTCGCTGAGGCCGTGCAGCTGCAGATTCCGGTGTGGTCCACTCCGCACTCTTGCCCATAGGTCACATCCATGGTGGAGGACTCCCCCAATGCCGCCGCCGAGGGCAGCCAGCTCATGACCTCTGAGGGATCCACCGATGCCGCCCCGGCGGGGGCCCAAGCGCCAAGGTCGCGGAGGTGCTTCTCCAGTTGCACAGCATCTGGCCGCCATCGTAGCGCATGCATTACGCCTAGTGCGCCGCCTTGTGTAGACGCTCACGGGCCCAACGTCCTCTCCTAGCGCTACGGTGCCGTCCCGAAGCTCGATGCTGAGCGCGCTGCAACAGTCGTCAAAGCCAAGGCCTTCGCCGCCTCCTTCAAGTCCGTCGCCATCGAGTCCCCGGCCTTCGTCGAGGAGGGGGCTACCGCAGTTCCCCACCAGGTAGGCTGTGGTCGCTGGCGATGTCGTATTTCAGGTGTTTCAGACGTATGTTTTCTAGTGTTTCATGTGGATGTTGCCTATGTTTCAATCGCTATATACACATGTTGCAAGCGTATGTTTCACGTTGCAAGCATATGTTTCAAATGATTCAGGTGTTTCAGACGTACGTTACAAATGTTTTATCTGAATGTTTCAAATGTAGATCTTTGTGTTGCACATGTTGCAATGCCTATACACGCATGTTTCAAGTGTTTCATCTATTTGAGATGTATGTTGCAAATATTTCATTTGGATGTTTCAAAAGTAGATCTAGTGTTGCACATGTTGCTGTGGCTATACACGTATGTTTCAAACACATGTTTCAAGTATTTTATTGTTGCAAGTGTTTCATTTGGTGGTTTCAAAAGTAGATATCGGGGAAGCACATGCTGCTACTGCTAGTGCGCCGCTGTGGGTCACCGTGTCGCCATGGGTCACTACGTGCACCTGCTGGTGCTGCTGTGTGCATGTGGGCGCGTGAAGCGGAGCGGGCTCAGGGTGGTCCCCGTGCATGTGTGGGCCCACATGGTGCGGGAGCGAGGGAGCTGTGTGTGTCAGGCGCGGATGCGGGAGCACCGTCCGACGCTAGCGCCCCGGATCTGACGTCCGGATGTTAGTAAGTCCGTTCTTTCTTTGCATGCATTTGCTGAAATATTGCTATCTGATGTTTTTTTGTTACAAAATATATAACTGAGTGATGTATATAGTTTATAATAGGATACTATCAAAAAGGATCTTAATAATTCCCTCTCTACGGAATATTGGGATCAAAACGCACCAAATATGAGGCCAGGATACGATCTTATTCCACTTCCTAAAAAGAGAGAACATGCACTTCGAATGCCTGCTTCTCATGCATACGGTCTATATATCAGTACAATCGATGTGTCACCTAGCTACCCACCGGATAAACCCCGCAATCTAGCGAAACTAGCCAAGGCATCATGAGGACCTTGGTTGTCGCCGCCGCGGCCCTCATCCTGTACGCCGCCGGGGCCGCGCTCGGTGTCGCGCCGGCCGACACCGTGGCCGACTCGTGCCACGCGATCAGCGACTTCGTGGACGTGGACTTCTGCACGTCCCGGCTGCGGTCCGTGCCGGGAGCGGCCACCGCGGACCGGTTCGGCCACCTCCTGATGGCCACGGACCTCGCCGTGGCGAGCGGCGTCAAGGCCCAGGACCTCGCGGCGGCGGCGGCGGCGCGCGACGGCGGCGTCGTCGACCCGGGCGAGCGGGACGCGATGCGGGCGTGCGCGTTCCTGTACGGCGCGGCGTCCGTGCCCGGGCTGCGGCTCCTGCGCCGGTATGCGGCGGCGCGGGCCTGGGGCCCCGCGCACGCGCTGGTGATGCTCACCATGGACGCTGGCGACGGGTGCGACGCCGCGGTCGGGGGATCTAATGGCAGGATGGCCGGGCCGAACCACGAGTTCGACCAGCTCAGTGCCATGGTCACCGCGCTGCTCAACAGCATCAACTTATAAAATGAGTAGCCGGCCGGCCGGCGGCGGCGGGCCATTATATTCCCATGCATGCATGCGCACGGCGGTGAGGGGGCAGCCGGATTTAATGTCTGGTGGCGCCTAATGTGACATGGCTGGATACTGTGTAGTGAATCAATAATGTAATATACAACTGATCTATACCTTGTTTTCGTTGCATTGCACAGTGATCTGTTCACTAAATAATCCATATATTGAGGTTATTAACATCTTGTACTAATTACTCCGTAGCATGAACTAGAATAGTAGTGACGGCAGCATAGAACGTGGTGTGCCAGCATAGAAGTACTACTTGAATCGCGGTGTAACTTGAAGCCACTGTCGAAAACAATTGATACAAAATCAACTGAACACAGTTAATCCATTACATATGTGTATGTCATTGAAAAAGATTTCAGGCCTTCTCATGTGAAGGTTCAGTGTATGCAGCTGAAGAAGCTCTCCTATTTCCACCGTATGCAGCTGATGAACAAGCATGTACTGCATAGTTGGAAAAAGATCTTGCAGTTTAGAAAAGGTGGGATTTTTGTTGCAAATTTTGATCGGGACCTTTGGCTTCATGGACTGGTTGTGTGTTGCGTACATTTGAATTGTGATGAAATTTTGGTTCTTGGAAAATGTTATTGATTTATTCTTCAACTTTTTTAGTTTTAATTAGTAAAATATATACTCTCTGTGTCCTTATTTAAGTGTCGCTACAGGATGGGTACCGGTTAAACTTTCTTAATTCTAACTAGGTTTATAGAAAATATTAACAATATTTGTATCTTCATATAAGTTTAGAATAGATTGAATGATCTATCCAATCAATGATACTAATTATGTATTATAAATATTAATATATATATTTTTATATATTTGATCAAAATTAAGTACATTTGACTTTTTGCTTTTCTGGAAATGAGAACGACGGTTAAGGTGAAGAGGGAGTATTTACTAATATGCAATCAGGACACAGTTGTAGTAAGTAGTTTCTGTACCTCGTTTGACCTTTGCTCATAACTATATATTCTTGAATTTCTTAAAGCATATAGTGCTTAAAAGCACAATTGACAGATGGTATTATGTACTGTTTTTCTCTTATTTTTGCTACCATGCTCTGTACTGTTTTTTATTTCTCATTGTTGCTACATATATGGCAACACCATGGAAACAAAGAAAATTTGACAAAAATGTTGAAATCATGTTATGCTATACTATATAATATATCATTTATATTGACGGTTCTAAAAATGGTTGTAATCATGTTTATCTCTTTTGTGTTTGATCTATTTTGTCGCCTGTCCTGAAATATAAGGAATTCAAGGTTCAAATTTTGTATCAAAATATAAGGTATTTCGGGTTCTCAACCCTATCTCTCCTCTGTCTTTTTTGTAGGAAATACTGAGATACCTTTTAAATTTAGTATCATATAAAACCCAACCGGTAACTTAGGAAAGTTACAACTTAATTACTATCTCCATCCTAATTAGTAAGGAGCAAGGTGGTCTTTTGCCAAGCTCCTTATTTTGTCTAAAAATCGCTTGGATTCTTTAAATTTTAGGATGAAGGGGTGTCAAATAGCAATACAATGTTGCTATACTGAAATGCCATTCATGATTGGTCATGGCTATATGCAAGCATTAACAACTTGCTGACAATGAAATTGTTTACACCAAAATTTGGCAAGTTTACACTGGAAAGAAAGGAATTGGCTGATGACGTAAAAAAGAAGAAAATCTCCGATAATGACCGTGATTTGAAAGCCGATAGAATATATACGGTGGAATTATTGATACTTGTTTGCAGCAAAAGAACGGACAACTGGCGTCACTTGTGCATATCAGAGTTCTGATATGCCTATACTATCGTATCTGTTACATACATGTATACGTGACGCATTATTGGACAACCGGCAAGGCAAATAGGAAAGGACGAGGGCCCAAGTACTATACGAGCTATCAGAGGCAAGTAGATAAAGAAAAGAGTCACATACATGCATGTGGAGTTTGACGTGGATACTAGCAAGATTAAAGCAAAGGAGATATAAATGCACACATAACACCAGACTCACCATGTTCAGCTATCAAAAGTGCTCATGCACGTACGGCCCGTTTATTCCTATTTGCTCCAGTTGATATATAGATATAGGAAGCAAGAAGCGAATAGGAAGGAGAGAAAGTTCGGTTTCAATACTTGAGGAAGGAAATAATTTAATATTGTTTGGCCGGGCTACACAAAGAAATTAAATATATTTTGGATGGATATGTGTTGGCGTAAAGCTTCATACTAGGAAGATGGAGCCATCATGTATAAACGAGATGATTAGAATAATGAAAGCAAGTTGCCACACCAGAAGGAGTCGAGGTTGATCACGTATTTGGATTGGTCTTTTTCACGGACGGATGGGAGAAAGCTTCATCAGCAAGGATTCTACGTAAGAGAAATTAGAGTCTATGTATTTTAATATTTCCTTTTATTTAGAAATTATTGTTAGGCAAGTTACGTGCAAGCTTATCAGGGATCGTTAGTCCAGGATATAAATATGTACCCCCTGGCTATTGTAATGAATATACACACATCAATCAAAATCAGTCTTTACTTTTTTGGCTTCACGTCAACCTTTAGGAGTAGAAGTAATGTAGATCTCGGCGAGTTCTTCAACAAGCAAGGCTACATCGATCTGGTCGACCTTCGGCTTGTCTGTGAGTACCGTCATGACTTGTATCATACTTGTAAAGCTGCATCAACTAATTGATCTTTTACGAGTATAATAGAAGTTAGTTATCGATCTGTATCATTATTTGTAAGGCTGCATCAGCTGATTGTTCTCTTACGGATCATAATATAGATCAAAGCTATCGATCTTGTGTTAAATAACCTGTTGTTTAATACAATATCAACAGTTATCGAATCTGCTAAGATTAGTAAGATTTTCCTTACTGCTTTTAGCTGATTCATCAGTTATCGATCTTGTTATAATTAATGTTTCATTAATCATAACAAATCATCTGATTGAGATAGAGATAGATCAGCATCATATCATCATAATTGGTCGTCTTCTAGTCTGGTCATGCCTTGAATCTCATAATTGACGACTCAATTCCACTAGATCGGCTGTTTTATCTCTATTCCAATCAAGCATAGTATGCATCTAAAGACATGTTTCAATCTTGGATAAACTCACCTGTTAATGAGATTTAATGTAATGACACTACCATAACTGTATCGATCCGGTCGAACCTCACTGGTAAGACTTTAGATTAGAGATTATCGATTAGTGGTTTTGTTCATGATCGAGATGTGTACTCTGTTTGTTTGCTATGCATGCACCGGCTATTTTAGCCGATTCGTCTGTGCTTTCACACATATAGCATGTTTTCCATAAACCTGTCAATATACATATGGTTTTATAGATTCTTTGACTTTAGTTTGTTATTATTATCATAGCTGTATCAATCCGGTCGAACCTCACTGTTGATGATAACAGATTAGATTCAGAGCGTTTGTAGATTCATTCGTACTAGACAGTCGATTTGTTCGCATGTTATAATCTTTTTTCTACCTAAATCGACTATTTTAGCCGATAGATTATGCTTCCATGCTAGATCTATGAATATCGGTTATGAAAGGCTTTTACAATTGTACTTGTTTTGGTTGATTAGCCTTTATTAAATCATCATGATCTATTAATATCGGTCATTATCCTCATGCCATCATCATTCAACAATGGCCGATTGCTTCTATTTCAATATATTTTTATCCATGGACATGCTGGATATCGACTCTGTAGTCAATAGCCCCATTGAATCAGCAATTTGGCCACATATTGGAACTGTCTGGTGCAACGCCGACATGTTTCACCTTAAACTACTGATTATTCTCTTCTTGTCAATTGCAGGGTCAAATTGACTGACATGTCTTTGGTCCCGAAACCAACCGTTCTTGTATTGAAGCTGAGCAGATCTTTGGGTTCACTCCGTCAAGATCAACTGGCTTACTGTGTGTTGATCACATCGCTATATTTTTGTGTCGACAGAAATAGGCAGATTATTGTACAAGCTCTCTGGGTGTCAACCCTGTCTGTGGTTTGTACATGCCCTAATACCCCCTCCATCCCAAGAACTTGATGTTTTAGAAGTTTTAGGATACAGTGCTCCACAGAAATTACCCATACACCCTTATTTATTAAAGGTAAATCATGCTAATTAAGGAATAAACTCCTCATTAAAAGGAATGCATTGAGGCTGTAGACCGCAATCTTAACCTAATTTATTGTTCAAAGAGCTAAAACATCAAGTATTTCATGACATTTTTTTTAATTCCTAGAGCATAAGTTTTATGGGATTCGGTGAGTAGGCTCGACCCTTCTTGACGTGGGCCCTATTGGTCCATGCTCGGCTGACGGCCATATGCTCGGCTGACATTTTTTTAATTCCTAGAGCATAAGTTTTTCTAATATGGAAGAATGGCAATCGTTAATTGCCCATTATCGGAGTCATTACTTTCTTTTTTGGTAAAGAAAAGATCAGAGATACTCTGCTATACTCCTACCTTGTTGTATATGGAGAGGAGTAAAGAAAAATTCATGGCAAGATGCAATCGAAAGATCATCAGGCTATAGGTTACCAATTGAACGGTCCCGAGCCAATCCATGTATATATTTCAACTCCACAAAATACATTGCGATATTGTGTGATTGGAGATCATAACCAAAAGACAAATATCATGGCTTCCACAAGCGCCACGCTCATTGTCCTCTTCGTGGCCGTCGTCTGCGGCGGCTCTGGCGCCGTCGGGGCGGCGAACTCGGCGCTGGACCAAGTCTGCGAGTTCGTGGGTGCTTCCTACGTCACGCCGGAGCTCTGCGCCTCCGCGCTCTGCTACGACCCGGCGTCGCCGTGCCGCGACGCGCGCGACTACGCGGCGGTGGCGTCGCTCGCTGCTAGGCTCCTGGCGCGCAACGCCACCGTGACCAGGGACAGCGTGGCCGTCGCCGCGAGGTCGGCCAACGCCACCGCGGGCCTCAAGTCGTGCCTGCAGCTGTACGACGGCCTCGTGCCGGCGCTGGAGTGGGCGGCGGGGTCCGTGGCCGCGGGGCGGGCGTACGGCGCCGCGCGGGAGCTGATGCAGGCGACGCAGTTCGTGCAACGGGCGTGCGCTGGCATGGTCGGGGCGGAGATGCCCAGGGAGAACGGCGGCTTCGCCACGATGGCCACCGTCGCGCACGCCGTCCTCTCCACGCCCGTTCCAAAGACCGACTGAGTTGCTAGGTGTTTTTTTTGTTTACAAAGGATAACTTGTTGAAGAAGGGGGAAGGAGACACTAAACAGTAAACAGGATTTTTGTGGTTTAGAGGAAACAATTTAGAGTATCTTTTTTTATTGTCAGGTTGCAAGGTGTACGTGGAATTCGTTGTAGTCCAGTTGTTTGGATCTTGGCTTCGGAGTTTTTCTCGAAGGATCAGGAACCAAGTAATAGTAGGTGCAGAACCGATGTACTAGCTTGTGTAGAAATGATATTGTGTTTAACAGAATAACAACTAATTTCTTCCTACAGGTAACTTTAAGGGTACTAGATTAGGTATTAGACTCTCTTCAATAAGTGATCTATATGGGCATCCAAATTCAAAATGGGTATCAAGAGGTTCAAAATCAGTCTCTAGCAGAGTACATATACGTAAGACCTATTTTGGATTGTCTGAGAGGCACAACCCAAATATGAGCATCATCTCTCTTGTAAACCCATTTGCAGAAAGGATTCTCTTTTGTGTCATGTTGTTGGAGAAGATGCTCAATAGGTATTGAACCATTTGCCTATAGCGTTATCCAAAGAACGAATGCGTTTTATATTTTGGGTGTTGTTGTTGGAGATAACCTTAGTAACTCTTATCTAGAGAGAGTGTGAAAATGAAGCAAGGAAGTCATGGTGATGGAACTCTTACGAAAAGATTGGACGGAGACAGCGGGCTTGCTAACGCCTGGATGTTCGGACCGATGGGCGTCCGAACGCCAGCTGCTGCTGCTGCCGTTTCGTGCGCCCACGCGGGGCTCGTGTTCTTCCGAACCTCACTAGCATCGAGAAGAGGGGGAGGGGACGGCGGATGCCTAGCCGGTGCCAGGAGGCGGAGACACCGATGTCAGACAACAGAAAACGAGGAGTGAGATGCAACACCTGATCTACTTTTGAAACATCTAGATGCAACACTTGCAACATATGTCTGAAGACAGATGAAATGTTTGAAACATGTTTTATGAAACACTTGCAAAAACACTTGAAAACCATTGTAAAACATACGCAACATCCAGATAAAATATTTTGCAACATATGTGTGAAACATATGCAACATCCAAATAACACATTTGCAACATGAGTCTTGAAAAAACATATGAAACATTGGGAACAGAAGTCTTGCAACATACGTGTACAACCATTGTAACATCCTTATCAATTTTTAAAACATCCACATAAAATACTTGCAACATACCTCTGAAACATCTGAAACACTTGAAACATATGCTTGCAACATGCGTTTTTCACCCTTCTTCAGTACGACGCAGCGCAGGACGAGGGATGGGCAGGCGGAGGGTAGAGCCGTCGCACCCCCTTCTGGTGGCGAGCGGAAGGGACAGCGGGGACAGGCTGCTGGCGAGATTTTGTCGCGCTGCGGATTGCCGTCGTCGTGGGCAGGCGGAGAGGGAGGCAGGGACAGGCCAGCAATGGGATCAGGCCGCCGGCGGGCTCTGGCCGGGCTAGGGCCAGGAGGAAGGGCCGACTGCAGGCACAGGCGGCTACCGCCGAGCTCTGGTCGGGCGGGACGGGAAGAAGGGGCCTGAATATTTTTTATTTTACTTAACTAAAAAAGCTATGCCAGCCAGGCCGGTGGAGCAGCAGTACCTAGCTCGATCAAATTCTCGTGGAGATCTTAGGATGTCATGCGTGTCGATAGATTAATGGCTACACACACCTTGAATTATATATACACACCTTTATTTGAAAAGCTTCAAACTGAGAGTATAAAACGAGATTACAGTCTAAAAATTCTAAAAAGTCATAAGAAAAAGAATGAATTATATGCACTCCTTAAGGCTAATCTCTGCAGAGATGATGAATTCCCCAATTTCAATATTTTGCTTCAAATCATTTTAGATATGACTATAGGTGCAGTCTATAAGCATTCATGAGATTACAGTCTACCACAAAGTTTGGATTGCTGTGAATTTGATTGAAGCCGGCCCCACAAGTCCAAGCAACAAAACAAACACGCCATCTGACAGCTCACGCTACTTAAAAAAAAGATTCTTAGCATTGGTTCCTAAACGACTCTTGTAGGGGCTGCTCAACCATCCCTATAAATAAACACCGAATAGTAAAAATTAAGTATTAAAATTCAAAATTTTCAAACGGCATTGGATGGAGAAATGACCAAAATAAAAGTTGTAGATCTCAAAAAGTTAAAGAACTTTGTAGTTGGCAACTTTTTCATTTGTAATCATTTTGTCGGAGAACTATATTTGAATTTCATAAATTTGAAATTTTCAAACAACCTCGGATGGAGAAATAACCAAAACAAAAGTTGTAAATCCCAAAAATTTATACA